>NC_083573.1:44668341-45352091 GCF_027579695.1 Neoarius graeffei
CATTGTCTTTAATTAATGTTAACCTAAAGCAGTTGCAGAATCGAACTACAGTGCACTCAGTGAGGAAAATCCCACTTTTAATGCAATGCATGAACAAAATACATGAAAACCAGAAATACCCCCTTTTTATTACAAAGATGAAAACATATTAACGATATTTTAACTGCCAAACCGAAAATGTCCCCGGTTTTCTTCTCAGAAATCTGGTCACCTCATCCTTAATAGGTCGACAAGACAGCATTTTAGAAGTTTGTGATTAGTAAGTAATCCTTAGTTTATCTGTAATTATTACTTACTTTAGAAATAACATATCAAACCATTTTTAAAATTATTATTATTATTATTATTATTTATTATTATTATTATTATTATTATTATTATTATTATTATTTATTGTATACCGAATTTGAGTATGTAAACTTTATGGAAACCTACTTGGTGTGATTTTCCAATGCAGTGATTGACACTTTATAGTGTGAAGTTCAGTAATCTACAGCTAATATTGCATTCAGAATATGAGCACTGCATTAATGGGTAACACCGTGAAAGAAAATCGTGAATGAATTACAATGCATTACATGAGAGACACAGAGCAGTTAGCAAACTCGTGAATAAGTCACATTATTCAGTAACTATGATGACTTGCTCTGAAAATAATATTAAAGGTATGCATTTACATACAAGAGTGAAGAATGTAAGTCTGACCCAGGTTAAGGGGTTTAGGGGTTCAGCCTAATTATTTTATCTATGAACTATTACTGCACGTTAGCTGTGACCATACCGTAAAACATTTTTTCATCATTTGTCACATTTGTGAATGGGGTAGCTAGTTAGGAGAAGCTGGCTGTGTTTTAAAAATTAACTACTGTATGACGCAGAGTTTTAATTTAAGACACAACAGACAGTGTATATTGTTCAAGGAGACAGAGCCATTGTTTATATAGCTTTTAGCCTCTGTTTCTCCTTGACAGATTGCATCAGAGGAGCAGCCACCTGAAACCATCAGCTGTCTCCTCTCAGACACCAGACACAAGGTAAAGCAAGCATTTTTGTACGCCATTATTGTTTTTGGTCCTCGCGTGACCTGAAATTCTGGTTGGCTTTCTTGGATATGTCCAATTACACATCAGCAAGTTTGGACTTGTCTTTGTTGTTTGTATCATGTTAATCAGCATACTTGTGAATATATCTGAAATCAAGATGATTATCTTACATATCTCACATAACTTCGGAGGAACTAACGTCAGCATGTGCATGTACATATGAGTGCATCTTAAACAGTTAGAATATCCTGAAAAAGTTCATTTATTTTCTAATTTAATTCAAAAAGGTAAATTTTCATATATTCCATATTCATTCCACATAAAGTGAAATATTTCAAGCTTTTATAGCTCATGAAAATCAGAAATCCAGTATCTCGAATGATTCAAGTATTTCTTAAGATCAGTCAAAAAAGGATTTACAATATAGAAATGTCCAACTTCTGAAAAGTATGGTTCATTTATACACTCTATACTTGGGTGGGGCTCCTTTACCATGAATTACTGCATCAGTGTGGCGTGGCATGGAGGCGATCAGCCTGTGGCACTGCTGAGGTTTTATTGAAGCCCAGGTTGGTTTGATAGTGGCCTTCAGCTCTTCTGTATTTTTGGGTCAGGGGTTTCTCATCTTCCTCTTGACAATACCCCATATAGAATTTATGGGGTTCAGGTCAGGTGAGTTGGCTGGCCAATCAAGCACAGTAATATCATGGTCAGCAAACTATTTGGTAGTAGTTTTGGCACTGTGGGGAGGTGCTAAGTCCTGCTGGAAAAGGAAAATGGCATCTCCATAAAGGTTGTCAGCAGATGGAAGCATGAACTGCTCTAAAATCTCCTGGTAGACAGCTGCATTGACTTTGGACTTGATAAAACACAGTGGACCAACACCAGCAGGTTACATGGCACCCCAAATCATCACAGACTGCGGAAACTTCACACTGGACTTCAAACACCTTGGATTCTGTGCCTCTCCACTCTTCCTCCAGACTCTCGGACCTTGATTTCCAAATAAAATGCAAAATTTACTTTCATCTGAAAAGAGGACTTTGGACCACTGAGCAACAGTCCAGTTCTTTCTCTCTTTAGCCCAGGGTAGACTCTTCTGACATTGTCTCTGGTTCAGGAGTGGCTTGATATTAGGAATGAGACAGTTGTAGCCCCTTTCCTGAAGACGTCTATGCGTGGTGGCTCTTGATGATGTACTGACACTAGCCTCAGTCCACTCCTTGTGAAGCTCTCCCATGTTCTTGAATCGACTTTTCTTGACAATCTTTTCAAGGCTGCGGTCATCCCTGTTGCTTGTGCACCTTTTCCAGACAGCCTTTTCAGCAATGACCTTCTGTGGCTTACCCTCTGTCTTCTGGACAACTGTTAAGTCAGCAGTCTTCCCCATGATTGTGGTTGCGTGTTCTGAACTAGACCGAGAGATACATGCTATTTATACTGTTTACTCAAACTTGAAATTAAATATTGTCATATTTTGAGGGGGTTATTTTTGTGCTGTAATTATCATAATTTGAAATAGAAAAATGCTTGGAACATTTTAGTTTATGTGTAACGAGTCCAGAATATATTAGATTTTCACTTTCTTAAATAACTGATGGAAAATATTGAACTTTTTCATGAGATTCTAATTGTCTGAGATGCACTAGTATGGGTCATGGAATCGGGTTTGTTTCAGTTCTTTTGCCGTCCATACACCAGACTGAGAAAAAACACATCTTCAAAGAACATGACATTTGTTGTCTTTTGCTCTACTCGTATTTCCAGTATTAATATTCTTTCTCTGTGTTGTAGGTTTGTGTGCAAAATGTGTCTTGTGCTGGTCATGCACTCAGAAATGCTTATTTATCTAATGGACAAGAAAACTGGAAAGCCCATGTGAAATTATCCAGAATCATCAAGTAAGTTTAGATAAAACTTAAATGATAATCAGCATGTTTAACTGACCCCATATTGAAAGTAATATATAGGTTTGTGTTAATGGTTTGTTTATGGTTTGACCTCTGACACATGGGTTCAAGTAACCATGTGGTGTCTCTTTGTTTTGTAACCCTCCTTTTGTTTTTTTATCCAACAGAAGGAGTTTTATAGGACAGGAGCTGGTGCAGTGGCTGCTGGAGCAGTGTGTGTTTGTAAAGAACAGAAATGCAGCTGCTAGAGTCTGGAATGTTTTGCTGGAGCTGGGCATCCTGCTTTCAGGTATATGCAGGAAACTTGCTTCATGTGGTTTAATTATTACAAAAAAAAAAAAAAATTCAAGGTGGTGGTAATGTTCAAAGGTCATTGCAAGATGAACCAAATTTTTGGCTAGCTAGCGAAGCCTGATGTAATTGTCAAATAAGTGAGGCATGGTTATTATTATGACAATTCATAATAACCATTATTCATAATTCAGTTAGGCTATTATTATGACAATTCATTAAGGCAATAGAGTGAAATGAGCTTCACAGGGTAAAGCAAGTTATATTTGTTCACAAGAATGTCTTAGCACTTTCTGAATGTTGAAGGTGTGAAACTGAAAGGTGTAATGTGAATTCAGGTAATATGAGGCACATTGCAAAACATATTAAGACTGGTAGAATATTACACAGGCCTTCAGAAGCATGATGTCCTGGGATATTTTCATGGGGGAAGCCATGGCTTAATGGTTAGAGAAGGAGCTTTGGGACCAAAAATATTCCCAGTTTGATTCCCTGGACTGGCTGAAGTGCCCTTAAGCAAGGCACCTAACCCACAACTGCTCCCCAGGCTGCTCTGGGTATGTTGTACATCGCTCTGGGTATGTTGTACATCACTCTGGATAAGAGCATCTGCTAAATGCCTGTAATGTAATGTAATATTCTGAGATATTTCTTCAAAGATGGGTCACCAAAGGTAAATAATCAAAAATATAATACCTGAACTCAGCCAACACTTCTACCAGACCACTTCTTCAGTAGAAATGTGGATGCTTTGACCCAATCATACACACTGAATAATAATAATGTCACATAACAATAACTCAAAGCAGATGGTAATGCTAGCTTTTACCATAGTAGTAAATATTTTTGAATGAGGGATGTTTGCATCCCCTTCACTTATACAGTTCAATCAAGATTGTAATGCCTTTTATAAATATGTATAATTATTAATTGTTATACGGTGTCTTGCAAAAGTATTCATCCCCCTTGGTGTTTGTTCTGTTTTGTCGCATTACAAGCTGGAGTTAAAATGGATTTTTGGTGGGTTAGCGCCATTCGATTTACACAACATGCATACAACTTTTAAAGATGAAAATTGTTGTTTTATTGTGACACAACCAATAATTAAAGATGGAAAAAACTAAAATCTGGAGTGTGTATAGGTATTCACACACCCCTACCCCCCCCCCCCCCCCCCCCAAAAAAAAAAGCCAAGATTTTGTGGAGCCACCTTTTGCTGCAATTAGAGCTGCAAGTCCCTTGGGATATGTCTCTATTAGCTTATCACATCTAGCCACTGGGATTTTTGCCCATTTCTCAAGGCAAAACTGCTCCAACTCCTTCAAGTTAGACGGGTTGCGTTGGTGTACAGCAATCTTCAAGTTATGCCACAGATTCTCAATTGGATTGAGGTCTGGGCTTGGATTAGACCATTCCAAGGCATTTAAATATTTCCCTTTAAACCACTCCAGTGTAGCTTTAGCAGTATGTTTGAGGGTTATTGTCCTGCTGGAACGTGAACCTTCGTCCCAGTCTCAAACCTCTGGCTGCCTCAAACAGGTTTTCCTCCAGAACTGCTCTGTATTTAGTGCCATCCAGCTTTCCTTCAGTCCTGACCAGCTTTCCTGTCCCTGTAGATGAAAAACATCCCAACAGCAAGATTCTTCCTACAGTGAAGATTCCATGCTTCACTGTAGGAATGGTGTTCTCAGGATGTTGGGTTTGCGTCACACATGGCATTTCCCATGATGGCCAAAAAGATCAATTTTAGTCTCATTTGACCAGAGAATCTTCTTCCATGTGTTTGGGGAGTCTGCCACAGGCTGCTGGGCCAACTCCAAACACATTTTCTTAAGTAATGACTTTTTTCTGGCCACTCTTCCATAAAGTTCCACTCTGTGGTGTGTATGGCTTAAAGCGGTCCTATGGACAGATACTCCGATCTCCGCTGTGAATCTTTGCAGCTCCTTCAGTGTTGTCTTTGTTGCATCTCTGATTAATGCCTTCTTTGTCCAGTCTGTGAGTTTTGGTGGGCGGGGCATTCTCTTGTCAAGTTTGTAGTGGTGCCATTTTCTTTCCATTTTGCTATAATGGATTTAATGGTGCTCTGTGGGATATTCAAAGTTTGGGACATTTTTTATGATCCAACCCTGATCTATACTTCTTCACAACTTTGTCTCTGATCTGTTTGGAGTGCTCCTTGTTTCTTATGTTGCTTGCTTAGTAGTGTTGCAGAGTCAGGGTCCTTCCAGAACAGGTTGATTTATACAGACATGTGACAGATCATGTGACACTTTGACTGCACACAGGTGGCTCTTAATCAATTAATTATGTGACTTATGAAGTGAATTGGTTGGACCAGCTCTTATTTAGAGGTTTCATACGAAAGGGGGTGAATACGTGTGCACACTCCAGATTTCTGTTTTTTCATCTTAATTATCGTTTGTGTCACAATAAAACAACAGTTTGCACCGGTAGGCATGTTGTGTAAATCAAATGGTGCTAACCCCCCAAAAATCCATTTTAATTCCAGCTTGTAATGCAACAAAACAAGACAAACACCAAGGGGGATGAATACTTTTGCAAGACACTGTATAACATGTGCATCATATAAATCTGTTAAATTCTCTGGACATATCTTTAGATGTCTCAGGCACACACATTCACACTGAGTAATACTGTGTGTTCCAGTGGAAAGGCAGGCAGTGTTTGAAGACTCTGAAACGGTGTACCAGTTCTCTTTTAAAGAGTGTGAAGCCCAAAGCTGTGAATTTAGAAAACAGAGCCAGTGGCAAAATGGAGTGAGTCTTCTCTTACGCGTGGCACCTCATCCTCAGCTCCCTGTGGCCAGCCCTAAACCGTGAGTACTAAATGAAAGCTATTTGATTATATTATCTTTTTATATCAATTATATTATATTTCTCCAGCTCAGGTGGCTGAATGACATTTGTCCCTCTAAGAAGTTTGGGATGCCAGCTGTGAGGGGCTGCATAACTATTTAGCATGCCAGAGTCTCATTCATTATCGGAATTAACCAGACAAATCACTCCACCAAATAAGAACAGCCATGCACCACCACCTTTATCTTTCCCCCTCCTTGAATTGCCACCTTAACGTGGTGGAGGGGTTTGAGTGCCTCAGGGATTCTAGGAGCTATGTTGTTGGGGGCATTTGCCCCTGGTAGGGTCTCCCAAGGCAAACAGGTCCTAGATGAGAGGTCAGACAAAAAGTGGTTCAGAATGACCCTTATGAGAGGAAAAGCAGGTATCCAAGTGCCCTTGCCCAGACAAGGGATACGGATACCGGGGCCCCACCCTGGAGCCGGACCTGGGGGAGGGGCTCATTGGTGAGTGCCTGGTGGCCGGGCCTATGTCCGAATGAGCAACACGGAACCACTCTCCTGTGGACCCACCACCCACAGGAGGTGCCATAAGGGTCCAGTGCACTGTGGATCAGGTAGCAACCAAAGGCGGAGGCCCTGGCGTACTGATCTCCGGCTGACAAAACTGGCTTTTGGGACATGGAATGTCACCTCTCTGGTGGGAAAGGAGCCTGAGCTTGTGCGTGAGATCTAGTCTGTACCACTCGATATAGTTGGGCTCACCTCAACGCATAGCTTGGGTTCTGAAACCAATTTCCTGGAGAGGGGTTGGACTCTTTTCTATGCTGGAGTTGTCAAGGGTGAGCGGCACTGGGCAGGGGTGGGGCTATTGGTTGGCCCCCAGTTCGGTGTGCTAACATCGGAGTTCTCCCCAGTGAATGAGAGGGTCATTTCCCTGTGCCTTCGGGTCGGGGAACGGTCTCTGTCATTTGCACTTGCGCGCCAAATGGTAGTTCAGAGTACCCGGCCTTCTTGGAATCCTTGAGTGGGGCGCTAGACAGTGCACCACGACGGGACTCCATTGTTTTACTGGGGGACTTCAGTGCTCACATGGGCAATGACTGTGAGACCTGGAGGGGTGTGATTGGGAGGAAGAGCCTGCTTGATCTAAACCCGAGTGGTGTTTTGTTGTTGGACTTGTGTGCCACACACTGTTTGGCCATAATAAACACCATGTTTGAGCATAAGGGTGTCCATAAGTGCACGTGGCACGAGGACACCCTAGGCCGGAGATCGATGATTGACTTTGTAGTCGTTTCATCTGATCTACGACTGTATGTTTTGGACACTCGGGTGAAGAGAGGAGCAGAGCTGTCAACTGATCGTTACCTGGTGGCGAGCTGGATCAGATGGTGGGAGAGGAGGCCGGACAGACCTGGTAGGCCCAAACGTGTAGTGAGGGTATGCTGGAAACATCTGGCGGAGGCTCCTGTCCATCAGATCTTCAACTGCCACCTCTGGCAGAGCTTCAACTGCATACCAGGGGAGGATGGGGACATTGAGTCTGAGTGGACCATGTTGCACACCTCCATTGCTGAGGTGACCGTGCAGAGCTGTGGCTGCAAGGTTGTTGGTGCCTGTCGTGGCGGTAATCCCTGAACCTGGTGGTGGACACCTGTGGTGAGGGGAGCCGTCAAGCTGAAGGAGTCATCCTATTGGGCTTTGTTAGCCTGTGGGTCTCCAGAGGCAGCTCACAGATACCGATGGGCCAAGCTGAATGTGGCTCTGGTGGTCACTGAAGCAAAAACTCAGGTGTGGGAGGAGTTTGGTGAGGCTATGGAAAATGATTTTCGGTTGGCCTCAGAGATTCTGGCAAACCATCCGGTGGCTCAGGAAGGGAAAGCAGTGCTCTGTCCCTACTGTTTACAGTGAGGATAGAGTGCTGGGGACATTGTCTGGTGGTGGAAGGAATACTTTGAGGATCTCCTCAATCCCACCTTCATATTGTCCAAGGAGGATGCAGTCTGAGGTTGCTTGGGAGGACAGGGGCTGAGGTTGCCGAGATGGTTAAAAAGCTCATTGGTGGCTGGGCTGCGGGGGTGGATGAGATTCGTCCTGAGTTCCTGAAGGCACTGAATGTTGTTGGGCTGTCTTGGCTGACATGCCTCTTCAACATTGTGTGGAGGTCAGGGACAGTGCCTCTGGATTGGCAGACTGGGGTGGTGGTCCCCCTTTTTAAAAAGGGGGACCGGAGAGTGTGTTCCAACTATGGGGGATCACACTTCTCAGCCTCCCTGGGAAAGCCTGTGCTGGGGTGCTGAAGAGGAGAGTCCGGTCGATAGTTGAACCTTGGATTCAGGAGGAACAATGCGGTTTTTGTCCTGGTAGTGGAACACTGAACTAGCTCTTTACCCTTGCAGGGGTACTGGAGGGTGCATGGGAGTTTGCCCAACCGGTCCACATGTGTTTTGTGGACCTGGAGAAGGCTTACGACTGTGTCCCTTGTGGTGCCTTGTGGGGGGTGCTTCGTGAGTCTGGGGTTCAGGGCCCACTACTGCGGGCCATTTGAACCCTGCATAACTGGAGCAGGAGTTTGGTTCGTGTTGCTGGCAGTAAGTCAGACTTGTTACCGGTGCATGTGGGACTCCACCAGGGCTACCCTTTGTCACCGGTTCTGTTCATAACTTTTATGGACAGAATTTCTAGGCACAGCCAAAGGGTGGAGGCTGTCCAGTTTTGTGGAATCAGGATCACGTCTCTGCTTTTTGCGGATGATGCGGTCCTGTTGGCTTCATCAACCTGTGACTTACAGCATACGCTGGGATGGTTTGCAGCCGAGTGCGAAGCGGCTGGGATGAGGATCAGAACCTCCAGTTTGGGGCCATGGCACTCAGCTGGAAACGGGTAGAGTGCCTACTTTGGGTCGGGGGAGTTGCTACCTAAAGTGGAGGAGTTTAAGTATCTCAGGGTTTTGTTCACAAGTGAGGGCAAGGGGGAGCGGGAGTTGGACAGACGGATCAGGGTAGCGTTAGCAGTGATGCGGACGCTAAACCAGTCTGTTGTGGTAAAGAGAGAGCTCAGCCAAAAGGCAAAGCTCTCAATTTACTGGTCCATCTACGTTCCCACTCTCACCTATGGTCATGAGCTGTGGGTATTGACTGAAAGAATGAGATCGCAGATACAAGTGGTAGAAATGAGTTTTCTCCACAGGGTGGCTGGGCTCTCCCTTAGAGACAGGGTGAGAAGCTTGGCCATTCGGGAGAGACTGAGTAGAACCGCTGCTCCTCCACATCGAAAAGAGTCAGTTGAGGTGGTTCGGGTACCTTGTTAGGATGCCCCCTGGATGCCTCCCAAGGGAGGTTCTCTGGGCATGCCCCACTGGGAGGAGAGCCTGGGGCAGACCCAGGACACGCTGGAGAGATTACATCTCTCGACTGGTCTGGGAACGCCTCGGTATTCCCCTGGAAGAGCTGGTGAAGGTGGCCGGGGAGAGGGAAGTCTGGACTGCTCTGCTTAGGTTGCTACCCCTGTGACCTGGATCTGGATAAGTGGTAGAAAATGGATGGATATTATCTTTCAGGGCAGAAGAATAGGAGCGCCACAATATATAGTCCCCTCTGAAACTATTGGAATGGCAAGGTGAATTGTTGAAGACATTTGGATTTGAGATCAAAAGATGAATATGAGACTATAGATCAGCTTTAATTTCCTAGTATTTACATCTAGATGGGTTAAACAACTTAGAAACATGGCACCTTTGATGGCAGACCACCCAGTTTTAGTTGAGCAAAAGTATAGGAACAGATAGCCTTAAAGGTGCCCTTCCACCAAAAACGTTTAATACTGGCTCTTTTTGAAATACCATAGTTCACTCCGAGTTGCATATGCATGCTGCATGTGAAAATGTAATTCTACTCCTATTCTCTGTATTAGCTCATGAAAGAAAATAATCGGAAAAATGAGTGGATCTGAAAAAGCCCTACGATCTTACATCACTTCGTAAATTAGTATTCATGGCCTTGCCTACCTTGGCTTGCGACCGCCCACAGGACGGAAGTTCGGATTTAAGCGCGAGGAGAGATAGCAGAGCCAGTGTTGCCAGATTGGGTGGTTTTAAGTGCATTTTGGCGGATTTGAACATATTTTGGGCTGGAAAACGTCAGCAGTATCTGGCAACATTGAGCAGAACCCATTTCGTCAGTAGCTAACGAAGAGGACCTAACAGCAAGTTGAAAACATGTCTGAACAAGTTCGTGCCTGTGTTATTTGTGGCAGTAAGACATCAACATTGCATTTCTTGCCCAAGATAGAAGAGGTGAAGAATAAATGGTTGGAATTCATCTTTGGAACACCACCAGCGAAGTATAATGCAGTGTTAGTACTGTGTTCTGATCATTGCAACCACAGTGACTTTTCAAACTTCGGTGCCTTCAGTAGTGGTTTTGCTTCGAGGTTGCATTTAATCCCTGGATCTGTGCCGTCAAGACGATCGACCACCAGCTCACAAGCTGTAAGTAAAACGTGAACTTTTTGTTCGAAGGTTTTTATTACAAAATAGCATGTTCATGTTCTCCATGTTAGCATGCATGACATGGTCACAAGCTAGGCAGGGATGAGAGTTTTCCGCTTTTTCTGAGTAAAAAACGACCTTTTAATATTATGCCAAATCCATTGAGAATTATTATTATTTTTTTTATTAATTTGGGGGGTTGGGGTACAACCCCGATTCCAAAAAAGTTGGGACAAAGTACAAATTGTAAATAAAAACGGAATGCAATAATTTACAAATCTCAAAAACTGATATTGTATTCACAATAGAACATAGACAACATATCAAATGTCGAAAGTGAGACATTTTGAAATTTCATGCCAAATATTGGCTCATTTGAAATTTCATGACAGCAACACATCTCAAAAAAGTTGGGACAGGGGCAATAAGAGGCCGGAAAAGTTAAAGGTACAAAAAAGGAACAGCTGGAGGACCAAATTGCAACTCATTAGGTCAATTGGCAATAGGTCATTAACATGACTGGGTATAAAAAGAGCATCTTGGAGTGGCAGCGGCTCTCAGAAGTAAAGATGGGAAGAGGATCACCAATCCCCCTAATTCTGCGCCGACAAATAGTGGAGCAATATCAGAAAGGAGTTCGACAGTGTAAAATTGCAAAGAGTTTGAACATATCATCATCTATAGTGCATAATATCATCAAAAGATTCAGAGAATCTGGAAGAATCTCTGTGCGTAAGGGTCAAGGCCGGAAAACCATACTGGGTGCCCGTGATCTTCGGGCCCTTAGACGGCACTGCATCACATACAGGCATGCTTCTGGATTGGAAATCACAAAATGGGCTCAGGAATATTTCCAGAGAACATTATCTGTGAACACAATTCACCATGCCATCCACCATTGCCAGCTAAAACTCTATAGTTCAAAGAAGAAGCCGTATCTAAACATGATCCAGAAGCGCAGATGTCTTCTCTGGGCCAAGGCTCATTTAAAATGGACTGTGGCAAAGTGGAAAACTGTTCTGTGGTCAGACGAATCAAAATTTGAAGTTCTTTATGGAAATCAGGGACGCCGTGTCATTCGGACTAAAGAGGAGAAGGATGACCCAAGTTGTTATCAGCGCTCAGTTCAGAAGCCTGCATCTCTGATGGTATGGGGTTGCATTAGTGCATGTGGCATGGGCAGCTTACACATCTGGAAAGACACTATCAATGCTGAAAGGTATATCCAGGTTCTAGAGCAACATATGCTCCCATCCAGACGACATCTCTTTCAGGGAAGACCTTGCATTTTCCAACATGACAATGCCAAACCACATACTGCATCAATTACAGCATCATGGCTGCGTAGAAGAAGGGTCCGGGTACTGAACTGGCCAGCCTGCAGTCCAGATCTTTCACCCATAGAAAACATTTGGCGCATCATAAAACGGAAGATACGACAAAAAGACCTAAGACAGTTGAGCAACTAGAATCCTACATTAGACAAGAATGGGTTAACATTCCTATCCCTAAACTTGAGCAACTTGTCTCCTCAGTCCCCAGACGTTTACAGACTGTTGTAAAGAGAAAAGGGGATGTCTCACAGTGGTAAACATGGCCTTGTCCCAACTTTTTTGAGATGTGTTGTTGTCATGAAATTTAAAATCACCTGATTTTTCTCTTTAAATGATACATTTTCTCAGTTTAAACATTTGATATGTCATCTATGTTCTATTCTGAATAAAATATGGAATTTTGAAACTTCCACATCATTGCATTCCGTTTTTATTTATAATTTGTACTTTGTCCCAACTTTTTTGGAATCAGGGTTGTATGTTCCTTCATGCTGTTCAAACTTTATTAACTCCAACGATGTTTACACATTATTTGTAAGTCGCCATCTTTAGTCTCGTTTAAATCTTGTTGAATGTGATGTAAAATTCATGTTATCTACATTGTTATTGGTCAAAACATCGACGTTGAGACCATAATAGCCAATCAAAACAGTTTTTACAAAGACACCCACATTCTTTTTTTTTTAAGTCACTCGTTCTTTTTATTCGTTTGTTTGTTCAGTAAAAACCCAAACATTTGTTGAATTTTTCTTATTTCCTCACGTTGCACCTCAATGACGTCAGCGCGCGGTATTTTTCCCTTCGCAGTTTGTTCCTTCTCTCTCGCCGTAGTAAGACACCCACATCCGCTTGTTCTGACTCACTGGAGGTAGCATTACAGTGCTGTTAGCCAATCAGAGGGAACACGTTTACATGTCATGAATATTAACGAGTAAGAGCTGAAATCCTGCCGTTCTCCCGCCACCCACTCCTCCAGCAAACTAGAACAGCCTGAAACAGGAGAACCACAGCATTTTTTTTTTTCACCAAAACCGGCTCACAGGGCATTCATTCATACTAGAGACCACTGCACAATTAATGAAAAAAACCATGCAAGGAGACCTTTAAAGTAAATGAAAATAAATAACACTTATTATTCTATCCACATTCACTGGATATAAGCAATTGCACTCTCTGACTACTCTACTACTAGGCGTGCTCTCTCTCTCTCTCTCTCTCTCTCTCTCTCTCTCTCTCTCTCATGCGGGTGGCACGGTGGTGTAGTGGTTAGCGCTGTCGCCTCACAACAAGAAGGTCCGGGTTCGAGCCCTGTGGCCGGCGAGGGCCTTTCTGTGTGGAGTTTGCATGTTCTCCCTGTGTCCGCGTGGGTTTCCTCCGGGTGCTCCGGTTTCCCCCACAATCCAAAGACATGCAGGTTAGGTTAACTGGTGACTCTAAATTGACTGTAGGTGTGAGTGTGAATGGTTGTCTGTGTCTATGTGTCAGCCCTGTGATGACCTGGCGACTTGTCCAGGGTGTACCCCGCCTTTCGCCCGTAGTCAGCTGGGATAGGCTCCAGCTTGCCTGCGACCTTGTAGAACAGGATAAAGCGGCTAGAGATAATGAGATGAGATAATGTAGTGCTCCACGTAAATGAGTACACCCCCTTTGAAAAGTAACATTTTAAACAATATCTCAGTGAACACAAACAATTTCCAAAATGTTGACAAGACAAAGTTTAATATAACATCTGTTTAACGTGAAAGTAAGGTTAATAATATAACTTGGATGACACTTTTTTTTTTTTTTTTTTTCAGTTTTACTCAAATTAGGGTGGTGCAAAACTGAGTATACCCCACAACAAAAACTATTACATCTAGTGCTTTGTATGGCCTCCATGATTTTTAATGACAGCACCAAGTCTTCTAGATAGATTAGATTAGATTAGATAAAACTTTATTGATCCCTTTGGGAGGGTTCCCTCAGGGAAATTAAGATCCCAGCAGCATCATTACAGATAAACAGAGAAAAGAAATAGAGAAGTCTTCTAGATAAATTAAAATAAATTAAGTATTTACATATACAAATATAAAAAAAATAAGATATGGGGAAGAGAGGAAGGGGGAGGGGGGAAAAGGGGGGGGCTGCAGCAGGAAAGATTGCGCTTTATATTGCAAATTGTCCGGTATTGCTTACTGTTAGGCTAGGCTACTGCTCCTTCCTGTCCTCTGTCCTCCTGTTACCCCTCCTCCCCCCCAGAGAGGAGTTGTACAGTCTGATGGCATGAGGGACAAAGGAGTTTGAGTCTGTTCATCCTGCACTTGGGAAGGAGCATTCTGTCACTGAACAGGCTCCCCTGGTTGCTGATGACGGTGTGCAGAGGGTGACTGGCATCGTCCATGATGTTCAATAGTTTGTCCATAGACCTCTTCTCTGCCACCGTCACCAGAGGGTCCAGCTTCATGCCGACCACAGAGCCAGCCCGCCTGATCAGTTTGTCCAGCCTGGATGTGTCCTTGGATGTGCTGCCCCCCCAGCACACCACGGTGTAAAACAGGACACTGGCAACCACAGACTGATAGAACATCCACAGGAGTTTCCTGCAGATGTTAAAGGACCGCAGCCTCCTAAGGAAGTATAGCCTGCTCTGTCCCTTCCTGTATAAGCGATTGGTGTTGCAAGTCTAGTCCAGCTTGCTGTCCAGCCACAGCCCGAGGTACTTGTAGGAATCCACAGCCTCCACCTCGACTCCCTTGATCAAAACTGTTCGTGACCTTTGTCTGGACCTCCCAAAGTCAATGACCAGCTCCTTGGTCTTCGAGGTGTTGAGCTGCAGATGGTTCCTGTTGCACCACACAGCAGAGTCCCTCACCAGGCTCCTATACGCCTCCTCCCTGTCATCACTGATATACCCAATGATGGCTGTGTCATCGACAAACTTCTGAATGTGTGACAGCTCCGAGTTGTAGCAGAAGTCTGTGGTGTACAGGGTGAAGAGAAGAGGGGCCAGCACCATGCCCTGGGGTGCTCCGGTGCTACTAATTACAGTGTCAGACATGATGTCCTTCAGCCTGATGTACTGCGGCCTGTCAGTGAGGTAGCTGGAGATCCAGGTGACCTGGCAGGGGTCCACTCACATCCTGTTCAGTTTGTCCTGAAGCAATAGGGGCTGGATGGTGTTGAAGGCACTCAAGAAGTCCAAGAAGAGGCTCCTCACTGTGCCATTTCCCTTATCCAGATGCGAGTGGGCTCAATGTAGCAGGTAGAGGATGGCGTCTTCCACACCAACACCTGCCCGGTACACAAACTGCAGACAGCCCTGGGCATGTTGTACCTGGGGTCTGTGGAGGCTGAGGAAGAGCCGCTCCAATGTCTTCATCAGATGTGAAGTGAGTGTCACTGGTCGGAAGTCGTTCAGCTCGCTGGGCCGATTCTTTTTGGTAACTGGAATGATACATGATGTCTTCCAGAGGATTGGCACTCTCCCCAGCTGCAGGCTGAGGTTGAAGATGCGTTGGAGTGGTTCACCCAGTTCATCAGCGCAGGTCTTCAGTAGTCGTGGACACACCTTGTCTGGGCCTGCTGCTTTCCCGGGGTGAAGCTTCCTCAGTTGACCTCTGACCTGGTCTGCAGTAATGCATGGAGGAGTCTGTGTTGAGGTGGGGGAGGAGGGGGCTGCTATGATGACTGGGGGGAGGTGTGTTGAGGGAAGAAGGAGAGATGGCTGCAGTGAGGGAGAGGGTGGGGGGGGACGTGGGCTGGTTGAACCGATTTGAAGAAGTCATTCAACTCGTTTGCCCTCTCCACTGTCCTCTCAATGACTCTTGTCCTTGTATTGTGGCCTGTGATGGTTTTCACACCTTCCCAGACCTCCCTCCTGCTGTTCTCCTTCAGCTTCTGCTCCACCTTTCTCCTGTAGCTGTCTTTAGCTTCCCTCATGCAGCGTTTCACCTCGTGCTGTGCTGCTTTTATCGCCTCCCTATCCCTGCTCCTGAAGGCAGCCTTCTTCCTGTTGAGGACAGCTTTGACGTCCTGTGTTATCCATGGCTTGTTATTAGGGTAACACCGTACAGTCTTAGTGGGGGAGACCATGTCTGCACAGAAGTTGAGGTAATCTGTCAGACAGTGTGTCAGTCCCTCTATGTCCTCAGTGTGGGCTAAGCAGCACATCCCAGTCCGTGATGTCAGAGCAGTCTCTGAGGGCGTCTTCCATTTCAGGGGACCACCTCCTGATGGAGCTAGTTGTTGCAGGCTGCCTTTGAACCAGGGGGGTGTACTTCGGCTGTAGAAGAACCAGGTTGTGGTCAGACTTCCCTAGTGGTGGGATACAGCACGTCAATTGTCCTGTTGTTCCTTGTTGGACAATCCACAGCCTGGTAAAAAGCAGCCAAAGTAGAGTCCAAAGTAGCATGATTAAAGTCCCCAGAAATGATGATAAATGCCTCAGGGTGCTGTGTCTGCAGCCTTGCTGTGACAGAGTGAATCCTCTCAGATGCTGCGGCTGCCCTCAGAGGGATGTAGACACAGATGGTGATCACGTGACTGAACTCCCTCGGTAGATAATATGGCCGCAGGCTAATGGCTAGCAGCTCCAAGTCCGGGCAACATAAAACTGTCTTTACGGAGATGTGTCCCGGGTTACACCAGCAGTTGTTAATATAAATGATGAGTCCCCCACCTTTGCTTTTCCCACGTGTTAGTGTCTTTGTCGGCTCTCCCAGCAGTGACTCCCCGCAGGTCCACGTTAGCATCCGATACAAGATGTGTTAGTCATGTCTCCATAAAGATAAATAAGCTGCTCTCCCGGTAAATCCGCTGGTTGTTCAGTGCGGATAGCTCGTCGACTTTATTCGGCAGCGAGTTCACATTCCCCATGATAATGGAGGGAATGGATGGTTTGTAGCGCTGCCAGTTGTCCGCTAGCCTAGCCTTTAGCTTAGCTCCAGCTTTGCAGCCCCTGGGTTTCCTCCTCAACTCGGCCGGGATGGGGTGTCATATCCTGGCTTGTCCCATTTGTTTTCAGGGCCAGCAGCTCCTCTCTCGAATAAGTGAGAAAACTGGCTCCTGGTTGCGTGTTAAAGTTAAAAATATCCATGTGATATAAGTAAAACACACCATCTTTGTAAGAAGAGCAAAAAAGTAAAAAAGGTGTAAAAAAAAAAAAAAGAGGTTTAAAGAGCTAAAAACTACAGAGCTACTGGAGAGGCAGCTGTCTCACACAGCGCCCATACACTCTAGGCATGGAATGAACAAGTTGGCGACATTTTGCAACATCGATCTTTTTCCATTCTTCAACAATGACCTCTTTTAGTGACTGGATGCTGGATGGAGTGTGATGCTCAACTTGTCTCTTCAGAATTCCCCCCCCAAAATAATTTCTTTACACCACAAAGGTGAAGGCTACAAGATGATCATCAAAGCTTTGCTTATCAGTCAGAATACTGTAGCAAAAGTGGTACAAAAATTTAAGAAAGCTGGAACTGCAACCATCTCACAGAGATGTCCAGGTCGTCCACGGAAGTTAACACCTGGACAGGAGCGTCTTCTCATGAGAAGGGTTGAAGAAAATCGGCATGCAAGTTCACTGCAGTTATCTAAAGAAGTAGAAAGCCAAACTGGGGTGATTATTTCCCGTGACACAATACAGCGTACACTGCAGAGGAATGGCATGCATGGATGCCGTCCACGAAAGAAGCCTCTCCTAAAGCCCAGGCACAAAAAAGCCCGCCTAGAGTTTGCCAGGGCCCATGCTGACAAAGATGAAGACTACTGGGACTCTATACTCTGGAGTGATGAGACCAAGATAAATGTTTTTGGAACTGATGGCTTCAAAACTGTATGGCGTCGCAAAGGTGAGGAATACAAAGAAAAATGCATGGTGCCTACAGTGAAACATGGTGGTGGCAGTGTCCTTATGTGGGACTGCATGAGTGCTGCTGGTGTCAGGGAGCTGCATTTCATTGATGGCATCATGAATTCACAAATGTATTGCTCTATACTGAATGAGAAGACGCTACCATCACTCCGTGCTCTTGGTCGTTGTGCACTTTTCCAACATGACTAAACACAGATCTAAGGCCACTGTTGGATTTCTGAAGAAGAACAGGGTGAAAGTGATTGTGGCCAAGTACCGTATGTCTCCTGATCTGAACCCAATCGAACACCTATGAGGAATTCTGAAGAGACAAGTTGAGCATCACTCTCCATCCAGCATCCAGTCACTAAAAGAGGTCATTGTTGAAGAATGGAAAAAGATTGATGTTGCAAAATGTCACCAACTTGTTCATTCCATGCTTAGAAGACTTGGTGCGGTCATTAAAAATCATGGAGGCCATACAAAGTACTAGATGTAGTAGTTTTTGTTGTGGGGTGTACTCATTTTTGCACCACCCTAATTTGAGTAAAACTGAAAAAATGTGTAATCTAAGTTATATTATTAACCTTACTTTCACGTTATAAGTTAAACAGATGTTATATTAAACTTTGTCTTAACATTTTGGAGATTGTGTTCATTGCGATATTGTTTAAAATGTTACTTTTCAAAGGGGGTGGACTCATTTACGCTGAGCTGTGTGTGTGTGTGTGTGTGTGTAATAAATAAAAAAATTGTGTGTGTATATATATATATATATATATATATATATATATATATATATAATTCAATAATTATTATTGCATTTTTCACAAATTGCTACTGTCATTTCGCTGGTTTGTTTACATTCTAAGCAGAAATTATTTTGTCAGAAGTTTTGCATTTTTCTTTTGTGTATAGTGTGACCTTGTTTCCTATGGTATGGTTGAGAAAAAGAAGCAAATTGTTTCTCCCTTATCCAATGCTCAATTTTTTGCTCTAATGTCAGGTATTTAGGGTGTGTGTTTTGAGATGTAGTTGGGCTGGAAATTTTGCTGAAACCTCACAACCTGGTCAATATTAGCCCATCAGGAAACATACCCTCAGGCACAGTAAATCAAAGTTATGTCTAAAGCCGCTTAAAATGAGTTGTGAGACTGTGTGCTGGATGAGTGCATGTTGTCAACTCTCTACTGCCTATTACAGGGTTAAAATTCACTAGATAGTAGCCTTTAACAAAAGTCAAATGTAATCCGTCCGTCCGTCCGTCCATTATTTAAACTGCTTATCCGTCAGGGTCGCAGGGAAACCTGGAGCAAATCCCAGCAGACTTCAGGTGAGGGGCGGGGTACACCCTGGGCAGGTTGCTAATCCACCAAAAGATTAACACAGACAAACAACCATCCACACTCACATTCACACCTATAGGCAATTTAGAGTAGTCAGGGTACTCCAGTTTCCTCCCACAGTTCAAAGATATTTGAATTATTAAACTATAATTAAACAGTATTAAATTATTAAAAGTATGGATTTACTCTAAATTGCTCAAAGGCATGAATGTGAGTGTGAATTGTTGTTCATCTGTTCGTTTCTGTGAATACAGCTTGTGATCGTCAACATTTATGAATGTTAAGTGTCGTTAATAGCTTTCCCCAAAAGTAAAGCACAGTAATCTGTAAAATTTTTTTTACACCTGAAAATTAGACTCAGATTTGCAGTTACAGCACTCACCAGTAGGTGTCTAAATGCTATACAGTAGTTTTATAACACGTAGTGCATGCAGTCTTGTGATTTTTTTTTTTCCTAAATTAATTTATTTATTTTTTATTCCCTTTCTCGGTTTCTCTTGTACGCTTTCTATTTGCATACAGGCTGTTCATGTGAAGATTTCCTGTTGTTAAATAGTTACTGGTATGAATTAAAGCCCTTTGTGTGGATGTACAGTTTATTCTTAGTAGCAGCACATTATGAATGCATCTCTTTTGGACCAAATGTATATAGGCATTAAAGCTTAGACTGAGCCAGTAGTGTCTCATCAGTGGTGTTTTTATTCCGAACTTGCTTTTTTAAATTCTTCTAGCTGAGCTATAATAAAGACTGGAATGTACAAGCACGCCTTAACTGTTACACAAACAGGAAGGGAATAGACCTAAACTAATGTTTTAAATATATGCTGTGTCTCTCTTTCTGACTAGACCACACCCACTTTTGGGTCTAAATCCAAATACAGATGGATATAAAAATATTTAGAGCACTAAACAGATACAGATAATAGCATTGCCTTACAACCCTAGTGTGAAAATTAAAGCTAGACGGCCTTTCGATTTCATAAAATCGGTGAAATTTAGTTCCCTCTGAAATTTGGTCATTGTTTATTTCTGCAATATCTAAAAAAAAAAAAAAAAAAACAGGCCATTCTGTGGCTGGGAAGTTATTTAATATGAGGAGATTCCTGAGCAAATAATGTGCAGGAAATCGCTCGCTTCATGCAGTCAAGCAGACAGAGGAAGTCCGTGTGCGCATGCGCAGGTTTACCTTCTTCTTTTGGGTTTTACAGCAGCTGGCATCCACAGTGTTGCATTACTGCCATCTATTGGTTTACCTTGACCGTGCACTGACCGTTCCATCATTCTGTCGCTAAACAAACAACTGATCACACTGAGGTGCTCGCTGACTGCCGATATTTATTAGTTTGGGCCTGCGTTTCCTTTCCTTCACAACATAACGTCTTTTCTTCTCACTTTCCATTACTGTAGTCGGGCTTTCATGTTTCATTCGCATACTTGTGTCCTCCATTTTTCTCTCCTGTTTCAAATTTGTATCCCACAATGCCTTGCACGAACAGGGAAAGCCCACTACATGATGCATGATGTAGTATCTTGAATTGGGTCATGGTGAAGCAGGAAAAAACAGCTGAGAATTTAGGGCCATGTGGCCCAAAATCCATTAATTGTTCTATTAAAAAAAATAAATAAAATTAATAATAATAATAAAATTGGAAGTCTGTGATTTTGAATTCAGTAGCTTTCGGTCCACTAAACAAAAATGATCGGGTGCCAGGAAAAATTATTTTTATGACCTACACTTAAAAAATCTGAAAGCCAGGATAGCTTTAAGACAAGTTTGCCTTTATTGTTGCTCTAGGTATAATGCTATTATACAATGGAGTATGCTTAAATACTGAACAATGAGGTGTCTTGTTAAATTGTTGTGTGTATGTCTGTCTCTGCAGGTGTAAAAGAGAGCATAAGAGAAGTTCTCATGCTCGTAGTCCAGTAGATGTTGTCCAAATGAGAGCTCTGGAGCACCTCACATCAAAGGTGAGGAAAAACCACAACACTTAGAACGGTTATTATTTAACCCTAGTGCTTAAATCAGAGCTACAGTTATTTATATAATGTAACAATTCAGTAGGTTCACTCAGTACACACGGTATTATGAAGTACAACACAATTATGCCGCTTTTCCACTACCAACGCGGCTGAGTTGGGCTGAGTCGAGCTGAGTGGGGCTGTTGGAGTTGCATTTCGACTACAACCGCGCTGAACCGTGCTGGCTGGAAGTGGGTGGACACATTGGGTGGAGTTAGCGAAAGTGGGTGGACGTCACGTGATGTCGTTAGGCGGCGCAAACAGTGACATCAGTGACCTTTTAAGTGGTAGTCTCACGACCTGGATAGTAAACAATAAACATGGAGGACATGGAGTTGTTAGTGTTGCTGGTCTTGGTGCTGTGGCTTGTTGTCACCGACAACGCCAACAGATACTGGCAAGAGCGTATAGATGAGGCGAGGCGCATAAGGCTTCAGAAATTCTCGTAATTCTTCTTCCGGGTTTGCGGTGTTTACAGATCCCAGCGTGCGCGTGGGGCGTGTGTGGGCATGTGAGGACACTCCTCCTCACCAATCAGTGCACAGGGGAGTGTCTGCTCACGCCCCTAGCCCCACTCGGCTCACTTCAGCCCCACTCCAAAACCGTGCGAGTTTTGGGTGCTGAGTAGGGCTGAAGCGAGCTGAAGTGAGCTGAAAAAGGGTAGTGGAAAAGGGCCATTAGTGTAGAAAAGCATCAAAAAGTTTTAAAGTGTATATATGTGTGTGTGTATGTGTGTGTGTGTGTGTGTGTGTGTGTGTGTATATACACACACACACACACACACACATACACATATATATATATATATATATATATATATATGTGTGTGTGTATGTGTGTGTGTGTGTATGTGTATATATATATATATATATATATATATATATATATATATATATATATATACACACACACATACACATACACACACATATATATATATATATATATATATATATATATATATATATATATAGTATGTATGTTTGTATGTGTGTGTGTGTATATATATATTATTGTGTGTGTGTGTGTATGAATTAAAAGGTCAATCAGAAAACCATAAATGATGTTCATACAGTAATGGATTATAATTTTTATACTCTAGGACTAAAATTAGTTGTACGGTATGCAATTTTATTACAATCTGTACATTCCTTCTTGAACAAGTCCATAATAAAACTTACATGTACTTGGTTCATCTTGACCACTCTGAGAGTCAGCTTGTTCAGTGCACTGACTGTACATTACCGAGGCAACGGGTTGTATTCAGTCACGTGACTTTTGCTAGTGAGTGTACTTCCGGTGAATGAAGTGGTGGTCAGACAAACCTATTTGTCTGCCGTTATGTAAAGAGCTAGTGAAACTGTCTCTGACTATTTTCGCAGTTTAGAGGTCAATGCACAGTCAAGATATCTTCAGAAAGTTGCTCTTTGCAATGGGACTAGATCCTTACACATTAACAAAGAAGGATTTTTCAGATGAGTTGAAAAATGATCCATCCGTTGAGTTCCCTAACATTTCAAACTACCTGGTGCTGCTGAGATCGTTCTACACGGACACACAGATGAAAACCTGGAAGAGCATGGAAGAGTACAACTCTTTATATATAGCTGAGTTAAAGGTCTGGGGATCAGGACACTACAAGATAAATCCTATATTGTTTTTGCCTGGGTAAGTAGAGTTTTTGGGCTTTTTGTACGCGTCCTCGTGATGGTTGCTAGCACACTACAAGTTTTAGTATTGGGTGTAAACAAACCACAGCCACTCGATTCTTGAGCCTCCTTGCTCTTCTCTTCCAGGTAAATCATTCACAAAGATCCACAGAAACCCCTTTAAAGACCTGGGTATTGGTGAAACAGGACGGAAACATTATCACGGCTCACTGTAACTGCATGGCCAGGGAAGCAGTTTCGTGCTGTTAACTCGTGAGCTCTGCTTTTGTTTATGTGGATCGTCTCGATTATCTTATCTCTCTAGTTCAGTGTAGGAGCCAAATCTACATCATCCTTATAAGGATTGCTAGAACATCCTGATAGAGTGAAAACATGTACGTTAGTTTACAATATGGCGACTACATTCGAACAGTAAACAAAAACACATCTGAAGACTTGAGCGTCTCCTGAACTTCAAAACATCACGAAATAACAGGAAATGGCAAGAAAAGTGATTTTGCGAATCCGAAATAAATCAGAGGAATTTACAAACCTTTCACGAAGTGATCACTGCAAACTCGAGCGCTCTTCGACTCGGCTCCTCCATCACAGAGAAAGGTTCAAGAGCCACCTTTCTCATTGTCTTTTTGGTAAAATCATTTGTTCTTTCACCTTTTTTTTTAATCACTTCATGGGGAACCCAGAAGAAACTTTTCAGTTTCATGGTTTGATCGATTTGAGCAGCCCAAAACAACACAAGTGTAGGCCGTTTTTTAACAACGAGCAAGGTGCCCCAGTGATAGTAACGCTTTGTGAACAGTCAGTGCATTTACATGCACATAGAGAGAATCGAATTTCTGCCGTTGCTCGACTGAAATCGAAGGTCTAAATGCCATGTATACACCTTAATTCGGCTGAAATTGAACCGAACTTGATTTCTCGGTGTAGAATGTCCCTTAGGTGTGGGTGGAGCACAGAGGACGGCAGGACAGAGATTAAGGTGACTAGAAGGCTTTATTGCCACACTTTTCATTTTAACAATAAACACTGGAGAGAAACACACACACACATGCACTGTGTTCTCGTCCAGGGAAGAGCGTCCCCTCTGCTCTCCCTCTGCCTCCTTAAATAGGGCGCGGTTACTGGGAAGACACACAAACACAGGTTAATTACCATCAGGTGTAGTGATTCTGCCACTCACCTTCCCTGGCTCCGCCCTCCTGTCACAGACCGGCGCTTGACCACGCCCCCGCTGCCACATACCCCCACCGCCCAACTCAGGCCGGGCGGCCGTCCGGCCCGCAGCCGACTCCCCCCCGACGGGAGAGGAAGTCCGCCACGACCATCTGCGCCCCCGGCCTGTGGACCACCTTGAAATTGAAGGGTTGGAGTGCCAGATACCAACGGGTGATCCGCGCGTTGGCATCTTTCATGCGGTGGAGCCACTGGAGGGGTGCGTGGTCTGAACAGAGGGTGAAAGGGCGCCCCAGCAGGTAGTAATGGAGGGCGAGGACCGCCCACTTGATCGCTAGACATTCTTTTTCGATAGTGCTGTAGCGCCCCTCACGCACCGACAGCTTCCTGCTAATGTACAGGATGGGGCGGTCCTCCCCCTCCACCTCCTGGGACAACACCGCCCCCAGCCCTCTGTCCGACGCGTCGGTCTGCAACACAAAAGGGAGAGAAAAGTCAGGGGAGTGTAATAGTGGCCCCCCACACAGTGCAGCCTTTACCTCAGAGAAAGCCCGCTGGCACTGCTCCGTCCACTGGACCGGATCTGGTGCCCCCTTTTTAGTGAGGTCAGTCAGCGGGCTGGTGACGTCCGAATAATTAGGTATAAACCTACGATAGTAGCCAGCCAGCCCCAGGAACTGTCTCACCCCCTTTTTGGTCTTGGGCCTCGGGCAGGCCGCAATCGCTGCTGTCTTATTAATTTGGGGACGCACCTGCCCATTGCCCAAGTGGAAGCCCAGATACCGTACTTCCACCCGCCCAATCGCACATGTCTTCGGGTTGGCAGTGAGACCCGCCCGCCTCAGCGACCTAAGGACGGCCCTCAGGTGTTGCAAGTGCCGCTGCCAGTCATTACTATAAACGATTATATCGTCCAGATATGCGGCCGCGTAGGTGGCGTGGGGCCGGAGGACCCTGTCCATCAGCCGCTGAAACGTAGCAGGCGCCCCAAACAGCCCAAAAGGAAGTGTGACAAATTGGTGTAAGCCAAACGGAGTGGAAAAGGCCGTTTTTTCCCGGGATAGTGGAGTCAAGGGGATCTGCCAATATCCCTTCGTCAAATCCAGTGTCGAATAAAAGCGAGCCGTGCCTAGTCGATCGAGCAGCTCATCAATACGAGGCATTGGGTACGCGTCGAAGACACCACGTTGGTTTAGACACCACGTTGACTTTTCTATAGTCCACACAGAACCGGACTGACCCGTCGGTCTTGGGGACCAAGACCACTGGGCTGCTCCACTCACTGTGGGACTCTTCGACGATGCCCATTTCGAGCATGGTCTGAAGTTCTTCCCGAACCACCTTTTTTTTTGTGTTCGGGTAGCCTATAAGGGCGGCTACGCACTACCACCCCCAGGGGCGTCTCTATGTGGTGCTCTATGAGGTTAGTGTGACCGGGCAGGGGCGAGAACACATCCAAAAACTCGGGCTGCAACTGGGCGACCTCCGTGAGTTGGGTCGGGGAGAGGTGGTCTCCACAGGGGACTGGAGAGGTACGTGATGCCAATGTCCCTTTTTGAACCTCCGGCCCCAGCTCCGCCTTCTCCGGAACTACCGACACCAACGCCACGGGGACCTCCTCGTTCCAGAGTTTAAGCAGATTGAGGTGGTAAATCTGTAGCGCCCCACCCCTGTCCGTTCGCCTCACCTCATAGTCGACGTCCCCGACTCGCCGTGTGACCTCAAAGGGTCCTTGCCACTTGGCGATCAATTTGGAGCTCGACGTGGGCAACAGTACGAGTACCTTATCTCCTGGAGTGAATCTCTAAGGCGCGTACCCTTGTTGTACAGGCGGGCTTGCCGTTCCTGGGCCTGCCGCAAATTCTCCTGAGTTAGGTGGGTGAGAGTGTGGAGTTTTGCGCGCAGGTCCATAACGTATTGCAATTTTCCCGCAGCACATCTAGGATGCCGCGTGGCTTACGCCCATATAACAATTCGAACGGGGAGAACCCCGTGGAGGCTTGGGGGACCTCTTGCACTGAGAACAGCAAGGGCTCGAGCCACTTATCCCAATTACATGCGTCCTCACTTACGAATTTTTTAATAATATTCTTGAGGGTGCTTGAACCGTTCTACTAAACCGTCCGATTGTGGGGGATACACACTGGTGCGGATCGGCTTAATCCCCAATAACCCATACAGTTCGCGCAGTGTCCGTGACATAAATGTAGTGCCTTGATCAGTCAGAATCTCTTTCAGGATTCCAACTCGGGAGATGACGTGGAAGAGTGCCTCCGCAATACTGCGTGCGGAGATATTGCGCAGAGGCACTGCTTCTGGGTATCGCGTTGCATAGTCCACCAGGACTAATATAAAGTGGTACCCTCGTGCTGACCGATCTAATGGCCTGACGAGATCCATCCCAATTCTTTCGAACGGGGTCTCGATTAGAGGTAGAGGGCGCAAAGGCGCTTTTGGAATGGCCGCTGGATTTACTAATTGGCATTCGCGGCACGCCGTACACCACCTACGGACATCGCCGCGAATCCCCGGCCAATAGAATTAGGCCATTATTCGGGCTAGTGTCTTATCCTGCCCTAGGTGTCCAGCCATGGGATTAAAGTGAGCCGCCGGGAATACCAATTCCCGGTGGCTCTTTGGAATTAAAAGCTGCATGACTCGTTCTTTCGTCTGAGTGTCCTGCGTCACTTGGTATAATCTTCATAATGGAGAAATAGGGGAAGGACGGGGTGGCGTTCGGCTGGAGCGTTTGACCATCGATTACTCTCACTTGGTCAAACGCATGCCGCAGAGTCTCGTCTCGCGATTGTTCTAATGGGAAATCCGCGAGGGATTCCCCAACAGAAAGAGGAGCCGGTGGCTCCTCACTCTGTCGCGGAGATGACGTAGACGGCTCTGCAACAGCAGCTCCAGCCAAAGCGACACCGGGACCTCCCCCTGTCAAATGGCAGGACCCACTCTTTACTAGGCACGTCATTAAACCCCGAAATCCCGGCCAATCAGTCCCCAAAATTAAAGAGTGGGTAAGGCAAGGATTAACCGCCGCCTTCATTATAGATTTTTCCCCTCTGAAAAATATGTGGACCGACACCAAAGGGTAGCTGTGAACATCCCCATGCACACACAACACCTTCACCCCCTGTGCTCCCCCCAGTGCCTCGTCTTGCACCAGGCTTTGGCGGATCAAGGTCTGATTGCAATCAGAATCCACCAACGCCTGATATGTAGCCCCTTGGACACTCACCGGTATGCGATACGCTCCGGCCTGATTGAGGGCGGCCTCTGGTGCGTCGGGGATCCGTACCACCGCGCCCATCTCCATTGCTGTGCACTGTTGTTGCAGGTGGCCCGGCTCCCCGCAGCGCCAGCAAACCGGCCCGGGCTTTCCCTCTGCACCGGTGCTTTGGGGCTCACCCACCTGAGAGGGGGGAGAGACAGACACAGAAGGGAGAAACGGGAGGGCACCATGGGTGCGGTGGGCCGGCTGGGGTGGAGCTGGCCCCCGTCTCCGTGGTGGGGGAATGGGGCAAGGATGGGACACAGAAGGGAGGGGAGAAAGAGGAGAGAAGACGTCGTCGGCTGTCCTGCTGCCGGAACAGCCGCCAAATGATCCTCTGCCAGTCTGACTGCCTGATCCAGCGACGCCGGGCGGTGGCACTGGACCCACTCCGCGGTTCCTGCTGGTAAGCGGGCGATGAACTGTTCCAGCACCACCTGATCGACGATTCCCTCGGCGCCGCGATCGTCGGCCCTCAGCCACCACCAGCAGGCATCCCGGAGCTGCTGGCTGAACGCGAACGGCCGGCCGACTTCCTCCAATCGTAGCGCGCGGAAGCGCTGGCGCTGTTGTTCTGGTGTGCGCCCCACGCGCTAGAGGACGGCCCGGCGGAGGTCCGCGTAGGCCAGCCGGCGGTCGGCGGGGAGCTGTAGCGCGGCCAGCTGCGCCTCTCCCGTCAGGAGGGGGAGGAGGCACGCCGCGCCATCAGCCACCCCGAGGCTTCGGCGACCTGTTCAAACAATGTGAGGAACGCCTCAGGGTTGTCCTGCGGGCCCATCTTGGTGACAGTGAGGGGAGACGGGCCCGCGGCCGGGGCGCTGGTGGACCCCGCCGACGCGAGGAGATGCCGGAACGACTCGCGATCTTCTTGCTGGGCCAGCACCAGGGCTTCGAAGCGCCGCTCTTGTTCCTTTCGGAGCGTGACGAGCGCCTGGTGCTGGCTTTGCTGAGCCGTGGCGAGGGCGTGGACCAGGTCGGCGAACGGGGAGGATTCCATGGGGCTGCTGGGTTGGTGCTCCACCTTTGCCCTGGGTTTCGGCACTGTAGAATGTCCCTTAGGTGTGGGTGGAGCACAGAGGACGGCAGGACAGAGATTAAGGTGACTAGAAGGCTTTATTGCCACACTTTTCATTTTAACAATAAACACTGGAGAGAAACACACACACACACACACACACACACACACACACTGTGTTCTCGTCCGGGGAAGAGCGTCCCCTCTGCTCTCCCTCTGCCTCCTTAAATAGGGCGCGGTTACTGGGAAGACACACAAACACAGGTTAATTACCGTCAGGTGTAGTGATTCTGCCACTCACCTTCCCTGGCTCCGCCCTCCCGTCACAGACCGGCGCTTGACCACGCCCCCGCTGCCACACTCGGAATCGAGCTACACGACCTAGATTATGCGATTTCTGCCAAGCTACTTAGTGCATGTATACCCTATTGAGCTACGTATTCGAGCTACTTACTTCAGCACTGCCCCTTCTGGAAGTGACGAGTGACGAGACCACAAGCGGGAAACACAACAGCCTCGGTCGGCATGACAACGGCATGAATCTTTTCTTTTTGTGGCATTGTTTGCACTGTTAAAATTTAGCTCACTTACTGTATCACCAAATACATCTGTACAGCTGTTGCATAGCTGTGAATTGTGTACATAAACAAGTCATTGTATTTGTGTGTGTGTGTGTATATATAGATGTCCAACATCTGAAGAATGTCAATAAAAACAAAACAATTGAACTTTTTGTGTTTATTAAGACATAAGTTAAATTGTAAGCAAAAAATGGACTTTAGAAAAATATTCTTTGTAAGCAAAAAATGGACTTTAGAAAAATATACAATTGTGCAAAATAAGTTGTCTTACAAAACAGTGGTCTGCGCAGGACAGTTTGTAGCCATACAGTCTGTTAGAGCAAGCCTAACAGCTTGAGCACGGAACTTGTGAATACGGAACTGCCAGTGTTGCCAGATTGGGCGGTTTTAAGTGCATTTTGGCGGATTTGAACATGTTTTGGGCTGGAAAACATCAGCAGTATCTTTGTTTATGCTCTTGAATAGCTCTTCTTCATGATGACAACCGGAAGTGTACCAACACGATGGGGCGTGTAGCGCCACCTGTGTCTCGGGTGCACAATGTACCTCACACAATAGCTCGATTAACTTGTGTGCATGTAGGATTGGATTTCTCTGGCACCCCTGCTGGGACCCTTAGCTCGATTACCGACAGCAGCTCGATTTGGATGTGCATGTAAACGTACTGAGTGAGCTCAGCTGACCACCACTTCACATCTTGCAAATCTAATGAGGCAGATGTGATGTCGGATGCAACCCACCTATACAGAGCTCATTTTGCATCCAGTCATTAAGCTAAAGTTGCAGAACTGCTTCTCAAGGTGGGGTTGTGTACTGGCCTTGGCAACAGACGTACTGTTCATCGCTTGTTCATGTTCGTGTATCCAGAATGTGATGGAGTAGAATATTCATTTAATTATTCATTATTGTATAAAGCTGAGATCAGTTATGTAATTTAGATTGATGTAATCGAGTTAGTGAGTTTGGCTTGTCTATGTGCTGTAAGAGACTATTATACGTTAATGTACAGTCAAGCTGTGCTGTGATAAATAGTATGACGTATAAATGTAAAGGAAGGGTAAAAGTAAAAAATAAGAAAGAAGTGTTGCCAGGCAAAACAAACCTCGTCCAGCAGCACTTATTTTATACCTATATGTTGATAATGGTAATATTTCTCAGTCATCAGCTGTCAGGTTATAGTCCTATGAAAATCCATGACCTTAAAGGTCATAGGCAAGGGTTGGAGGTGGAACGTAGAATATCAATTTTATTTTCTAGAAGAATGACCCAAAAAGCGAATTCAATCTTCGTGGTGTCTAATTTGCACCCTAAAATTGAATAAAATGGTTAAAATATACTGGTTTGCATAAGTTCCGAAGGTTTGTTTACATCTCACTTACGTGCACTTTCACCGCCAGGTGGCAGTCGTTGTGATGTCATTCAAGGCAAACAGACTGGGAGCAGTTCTGTGTTTACTTGTGAACCGAGTGCACGTGTACGGACTTTGGTCATGAGAGGTTGTGTAAAATGTCTGAAAGCAATAGCGATTTTGAAGTAGGAACTCTCCAAATTGAATATTGAGAGGTGAAACCATATATGTATGAGCCTATGGCTGTTGTGAAGCAGTTGGTGAATGTGGCTCACTGGTTTGACTGTGCGGCCTCGGAATCGGACAGCGACTCGGCCAACTCTGATCGCGGTGACCCTGGACCTCAACAAGACTCGCGCCCAAACGATTTATCCTGGTAGTTATGGTAAATTCTTACTTTCGTCGTAATACTAAATAAGAACCCTTTTGAAGAATATTTAAACCACACGGGCGCACACATAATCCCTGTAATATAACGTGGATTCGTTTATATTGCTAATATAATATATTGCTAATAGTAATACAAGCGTTATACTATTTATAGCCTACTCTAAGTGAGGAAATATCCCTTTTGTCTTATTTCCATAATGATTGTACAGGATCCCTCAGGATTCTTGACTTGTCAATTGCAAGCAAAGGTAAAAACGTTTACCTCCAATATTTTCCTTTTTGCTTGAGCATTGCTGGTCCTTTTCTTCTTTGACGGCTTGATTTTGTGTTTGAATTTTGTCGGAACAGCGTCAGATTTGAGCCTTCTCTGTCCGATACTGACACCTAAACTCTCCAACAAATGGGGATTCTTCAAAAACTGATCAGAGCACAAAGTGGTGTATTTACCCGGCTGCCAACCCTCTCGCTTCACGTGCACAATCCACTCTCTCCACCTCTTCTCCTCTCTCGGAAAAAGGTAAAGACTTCTTCCTGAACCGGTCCCGTTGTTACAGTTCACTGCACAACAACAAGGCATGGTTTTTCTTTGGAAATTCCTGAACGCACGTCTGCATTCCAGCCGAACGGCAATGCAAATAAACGGAAGTGGACTCAAGCTATTTGTTTGCCTTGAATGACTTCACTCGCTGAGTGGTCACGAAAATCGCCGAGCAGAAATTCGCCGCGATCCGCGCTAACTTTTATTTTAATTATTACTTATTAACAATACTTCTAGGGACCAGAAGAAAATTACAGAGGGTTTTTTAACATATAAAGTTTCAAGTGTGCATAAATTGAAAACCTTTGCCTATGAACTTATAAGTTTGACATTTCAAAGTCATTCAAAGTCAAAGGTCATGGCGGCAACTGAAAACCCATATGGGACTTTTTATATGTTGATAATGGTAAACATCTGGCTATCATAAACCATTTTAAAGTTGTAGCCCTCTGCAAACCCATGATCTTGAGCTTGACCTTTCAAGGTCACGCAAGGTCAAAGTTCATGGTGCCAAATGAAAGCCCATATGGCACTTCCTGTAAGTTGATAGTGGTAAATATCTGTCTACCATCAACCGTTTTCAAGTTACAGCCCTCTGAAAATCCGTGACCTTGAGTTTGACCTTTCAAGGTCACTCAAGGTCAAAGATCACGGTGCCAAATGAAAGCCCATATGGGAGTTTCTATATGCTCATAATAGTAAACATCTGGCTATTGGCAGCCATTTTTGAGTTCATCTCATTATCTGTAGCCGCTTTATCCTGTTCTACAGGGTCGCAGGCAAGCTGGAGCCTATCCCAGCTGACTATGGGCGAAAGGCGGGGTACACCCTGGACAAGTCGCCAGGTCATCACAGGGCTGACAGACACAGACAACCATTCACACTCTCATTCACACCTACGGTCAATTTAGAATCACCAGTTAACCTAACCTGCATGTCTTTGGACTGTGGGGGAAACTGGAGCACCCGGAGGAAACCCACGCAGACATGGGGAGAACATGCAAACTCCGCACAGAAAGGCCCTCGCCGGCCACGGGGCTCGAACCCGGACCTTCTTGCTGTGAGGCGACAGCGCTAACCACTACACCACCGTGCCGCCCCCATTTTTGAGTTATAATGGAAAATGTTATTGTGATTGAAAGGTTGACCTTTGTGGTGCCTTTGACCTTCACCTTGACTCGATTACCCCCAAAATATAATCAGGTAATCTACGGACCATTCCACGCCTACCCTGAAAATTTGAAGTCAATCGGTGCAACTGTCTAGACAGTAGATTGTTAACAGACAGACACACAAACAAACAGACCGCACTGAATACAATACCTCACCCCGCTGACTCGATCGCGGGCAAGGTAATAATAACATGGGTAAAATAAAGTGTTGCAATGACTATTTAGAAATAATAACATGATTAAGTTATAAAGAAGGGTCTTCCTATTACAGTTTTTAAAAGCGATAATAGAAGGATCATTTTGAATCGTTGGCGCTTGTGTGTTCTAGATTTTTAGAGCCTAACAACTGAAAGCTCCTTGCTTCTCCACTTTGTGTGTGCTGCCTTTTTAATAAGGCAGCATTCAATATTTTGTTACTCTACTTTGAACATTGCCTGTGATTAGACTGTATCATGCAATTAAGAGCTTTAAAAAGTGGTTAAAGTAATTTGAAATCAATATTTGACAAAACAGGCAACCAGTTTGATGATGCTGAAACCCAGGTGTAGGTCATAAAACGAATTTTCCCTGACACCCAATTATTTTTGTTTAGTGGACCAAAAGCTACTGAATTCGAAATACAGACTTCCAATTTTATTATTATTATTATTATTATTGATTTTTTTTTAAATAGAACAATTAATGAATTTAGAGCTACGTGGTCCTAAATTCTCTGCTGTTTTTTTTTTCCTGCTTCACCATGATGCAATACAAGATACATCATGCATCACGTGGTGGGATTTCCCTGTTCGCGCAAGGCATTGTGGGAAACAAATTTGAAACAGAAGAGAAAAATGGTGGACGTGAGTGTACAAATGAAACATGAAAGCCTAACTACAGTAACGGAAAGCGAGAAGAAAAGACGTTATGTTGCGAAGGAAAGGAAACGCAGGACCAAACTAATAAATATCGGCAGTCAGCGAGCACCTCAGTGTGATCAGCTGTTCGTTTAGCAACAGAATGATGTAACTGTCGGTGCACGGTCAAGATAAATCTGCACATGCGCACACCGAACTTCCTCTGTCCGCTTGACTGCGTGAAGCGAGCGATTTCATGCACATTATTTGCTCAGGAATCTCCTCAAATTAAATAACTTCCCAGCTACAGAATGGCCTTTTTTTTTTTTGTTAAGATATTACAGAAATAAACATATATCACAATGACCAAATTTCAGAGGGAACTAAATTTCACCAATTTTATGAAATCGAAAGGCCGTCTACTTTTAATATTCCGTCTTGTTCTGGTGCGCAGTCTTACTGCATTTTGAATAAGCTATAGTCCATTTCACACATTTTAGGCACTTGGTTAAAGAAAAAAAAAGGAAAGCAAAGCTGAAACTATGAGTCAGCTTACTGGCATCTGTGTTTCTTTATTGTAGCTTGTGGTACGTAGATATGATGGTAGATAGTGGATGCTTGATATTGTATTTGGATTTCTCTCTCTCTCTCTCTCTCTCTCTCTCTCTCTCTCTCTCTCTCTCTCTTTGGCAGTTAAAGGGTAGCATTAAATGGAATGTCGCAGACAGGGTTAGTATGGCATGGTTCCCAGACCAGCTGTATTTTTCATTGGCCTAGATACTTAGTGATACTAAATGACGCCATGCTGTCTGGCCCCATGGGAAATGTAGTTTTATGGGCCACTAAGTAGAATTAAACACGTTCATTACTTGCCGTTACACACCTGGATTCACAATTCTTTGTATGTTACAAGAAGAGCTCACTGTTATAAACGTATTTATTTCCTCTTTAGTGTGATGGATCACACATAATATCAGAGCAGTGAATAAAAACAACCCCAGAGACTATTTCACAGAGATAGGATTTATTCTTCACTCTGTTGCTTGTCATGGGGTGGCACCCTTGAGTGGCCCTTTAATGCGTCCCTTTGTACTGGAAAAGTGAGTGTACATTTATATCTCATTACATAATAGGACTTTAAGGACCACAGATAAATGAGCTTTCATGGTAAACTGGTGATAGACACAGTGGCACAAAATATTTGCCACCCCAGTGACAAGCAATGGTGCAGTGTAGACTTTTTCTGAGGCGTATAGATTTTTATAAATTGAAAAATTAGGGAAAATGGCAGAATTCCATTTTTTACATTAATCGACATTTAAACTTTGGCTTTATTTCTAGCTTGACTTGCACCATTCAGTTTTCATGAGAATGGAAAGAAACCGTGAAAACTGTTTAAAGGACATGTTTATCGTCAGGGTGGCCCGGTGGCACAGCAGGTAGTAGCGCCACCTCACAGCTCCAAATAGGTCTGAATGAATGTGTTAATATGTGTGAATGGTGCTCTGCGATTTATTGGCATCCCATCTGGGGTGAATTCTCCTGTCTTGCGCTTCATGTTCCTGGGATAAGCTCCAGATCCACCGGGACCCTGGTCAGGATAAAGCAGTTACTGAAGATAAATAAATGTTTTCCTCCAGTACTGATAATTCATTGACCCATTTTCAGCAAGCACTTTTCCTGGTCAGTATTGCAGTTGATCTGGAGCCTATCCTGGGGACCGGCATAGAAGGCAGGAACATAGCCTGAATTAGATGCCAGGGCATCGCAAGGCATCATGCATACACACACTAGTGTACTTATTAACATCTTGGGACAATTTGGTGTAGCCAATCTTCCTACTGGATTTTTTTTTTTTTTGGGGGGGGGGGTTGGAGCTGGAAGGAAACTGGAGAGCTGGGAGGAAAACCACATGAACACAGGTTATAACCCTGGGGCTGTGATGCAACAACACTGAATTTCTTGATAGAATAGAATATGAATGCAGTAACTGGTTTGTCATGTCCTTCAAATTCTTACTTTGAAGCAAACTTTCTTTTTCCAGCATTAGGTACTATAACTTGCCCAAATAGTTGTCAAATTAGCTGCTAGCTGTCATTATCTATCATATAGATATCTTTAAGCATTGTTAATTCATTCTCATCTCATTATCTCTAGCCGCTTTATCCTGTTCTACAGGGTCGCAGGCAAGCTGGAGCCTATCCCAGCTGACTACGGGCGAAAGGCGGGGTACACCCTGGACAAGTCGCCAGGTCATCACAGGGCTGACACATAGACACAGACAACCATTCACACTCACATTCACACCTACGGTCAATTTAGAGTCACCAGTTAACCTAACCTGCATGTCTTTGGACTGTGGGGGAAACCGGAGCACCCGGAGGAAACCCACGCGGACACGGGGAGAACATGCTAACTCCACACAGAAAGGCCCTTGCCGGCCACGGGGCTTGAACCCAGGACATTCTTGCTGTGAGGCGACAGCGCTAACCACTACGCCACCGTGCCGCCCACATTGTTAATTATTAGACTTAATGTTTGGTGGTCTTGGACTGTAATTCATGATTATGTGCATATAGTGGAGTACTATGACAGCTGCTGTACTATGAGAATCACACATGTACTGTAGCTACAATCAAAGTGACTTAAGAACCGTGAAGCCTCTGTGTACGACATTACAGCAATAGTGGTAGATAGAGAAAGATTCTGAGTTGACCTAAACAACAAGACACAGATTTAGACCAAGGACATGTTTATATAGTCTCAAGACCAACATTTATTTATGGTGAAACAATTAAGACTCACTACAGTTTAACAGTTGAGAGGTAAGGGGCTTTCAGGGATCCTCCAGCAGATTTATTCTCAAACTTTTATTTTAAGCCTAGGTCACATCCGGACGTATGATTTTTTTTGGCCGTGCGATTTTTGGCGTTTCCCAAATCGCTGCGTTTTTTTTTTTTTTGTTCGTGGAGAAAGATGCACGTTGGCCATAAGTTTGTATTGCAACCTGAAAAAAAATGTAAGCGCCCGTAGAGTTTGTTTGACATGACAAAGAACCTCTGCGGCCAGTCTACGGCTCGAAAATCAGCACGTCACATGCACGCCCTCCGTGTGTTTCTTGCGTTTTTTGCACGTAGACCGGCCGTAGGAGCACGTACGGCCGGTTGTGACCGAGGCTTTAAGTAAAAGTAGTCGCAGGTTTCAAAAATCAAACTTTCATTTTCAGAGACCAAATAGTGTTCGAGGGAAAAATTAATTTTCTTTAAAATGTCAGATGGGCTTGATGTATGCAATGACGTCAGGTAGTGGTTGCTTGGAGCAACTCAGCTGTTTATATTCTCTATTTATATTGTAGTTTTGCTAGTTTTCCAAGTATTTTACAGAATTTATCAGTTTTTAAATAAGTATGCCTCATTGTGTAGCATATAAATGCCACAGTGATGCTAAAAAGAAAGCACAAGCTGGAACTAGACTGCATTTCCGTAAAGAACATGACAAGTGTGTTTGCTCAGCTGTGGTACAGTGTCACCAACAGAAACTGGATCAGACATGAGACATCATGTTGCAAAATCTTTTTTTCACATGATCTACAGAAAATGTGTGTGTGGTTGCGCACTCTAAAATCTCCGTTTGAAATGGCTCAACTCGCAGCGCGATTATGATACTTTGTGCTCTAAAATCTTTTTTTTTTTTTTTACACATGATCTACAGCTGGTGCTGGTAGATTAACAGTGTGTGTGTGTCATGGTTTAAAACAGAGATTTTTAGAGCGTGAAGTGTCATGTCGCGCTGCAACTTGAGCCATATTAAACTGAGATTTTAGAGCGCACACACTCCCTCTCTCGGTTTGCCACACACTTTCTGTAGATTATGTGTAAAAAAAAAAAAAAAAAGATTTTGCAGCGTGAGGTCTCATGTCCGATCCAGTTTCTGTCGGTGACGCTCTGTTCCAGCTGACTAAGCACACTTGGCATTTTCTCTGTGGAAATGCAGTCTAGTTCCAGCTTGTGCTTTCTTTTTAGCATCATTGTGGCATTTATATGCTATATAATGAGGCATGCCTATTTAAAAACAGATAAATTCTGTAAAATACTTGTAAAACTAGCAAAACTACAATGTAAATGGAGAATATAAACTGCTGAGTTGCTCCAAGTGACCACTACCTGACGTCATCGCATACGTCACCACCGCAGGAAGCCCATCTGACATTTTAAAGAAAATACATTTTTCTCAAACACTATCTGGTCTCAGAAAAAAGTTTGTTTTTGAAATCTGCGACTGCGTTTACTTAAAATAAGTTTGAGAATAAATCTGCTGGAGGATCCCTTTAACCACTGACCTACAACTGCCTCATAATTGTTATAACAATCTGTCATGCACCCCTTTGTCACAGCTACTTTGTTTGTTTGTGCCTAGTTCTAACATACAGTACATGCAAAGCATGCACTCTCACACTGAGCTACATCCTCTACAAGACTCTATCTCCATCTTTGAGGAGAAATTTCAGCCTTCTTATTGAGCTGCCTAAATCCTTGCCAGACAGCAGCTGTTGATTTTCTACATGCTATGGTTTTCAGCAGCATTATGTCCTGACTGCTCACACTGTAATGATTCTGGCCAGCAGCCTGGCTGACTTTTGCATCATGTTCTTTATGCTTGCTTCGAGTGGATAATGTCTGACATGAGCTGTACATACTGCTGGAGGCTCCTCTGCTAAAGTGTTTCATTTGAACAGGTGCAGAATGAACTGACAGCAACACTGGCTCAAAAAGGAAGGTGCAAATCAAGTAAGGCATCTTTTAATTCTTTACTGGTGCAAAGGAAACTCAAATTATTTTTCTTTTATTGGATGTTCAAAGTTGGCATTACAAAAATTGACACTTTTAAAGGAATACTCTTATTTCACCAGTCGTGAAGCATGTACTCCTCTGTCATATTCTTTGGTACTGTAGTGCATTGTCATGGCCACAAAACAGAGTTAATTCTTACTATATACTTTTTTTTTTTTTAAACAGTGATTGAGGACACTGTCCCAGAGCACTCTTTTGACCTCCCACCCTGCACATTGTCTTCCAGTGAGCAAAAGGTATGATACAGTTAAGTTATTCCATGAAATCGAGTCGTACATGAGCTGGTAGCCGACGAGGCACGTAGCATAGAGTTGGCTATAAGGCATGTACGACGAGATTGAGTGGAGTAACTGTTTTATTCAATCCACATTCACTGGATTTTGAGAAATGGAGCATTTTTTATTTTTTGCAAATTTCATAAACAAAAACTTTTATGCAAAACATCCAACAAAATCTTTTCTGCTTAGAATGTAAACAAACCAGCGAGATGACAGCAATTTGTGAAAAATGCTATAATAATAATTCTTGGAAAAAAAAAAGACGTTCTTACCATCAAATGCTTTTATTCCATATTTTGTTGCTTGTTTTGTGGGGTCCCCCCCCCCCCCGAATAGAGTTTTTATTTCATCCTCGGTTGGTTTAGCAACACGCGCCACCATTTTGTTTTTCTCTACTCACGGTATATGAGCTGATAGCCTAGTAGTAGAGTAGCCAGTCAGAGCATGTGATTGCTCATATCCAGTGAATGTGGATAGAATAAATCTGGATATCGGTGTGATATCTGTGTCTGGGTGTATACTATAAATCTACTGAACTCATGTCATTCTTGTGAGTCATTATCACTATGAAATAACATGGAAATTATATGGGATTATGCAGTGAACTTGCCTCACAGCAAGAAGGTTCTGGGTCCCAGCGGCCGACGGGAGCCTTTCTGTGTGGAGTTTGCATGTTCTCCCCGTGACTGTGTGGGTTTCCTCCGGGTGCTCCAGTTTCCCCCACAGTTCAAAGACATGCGGTTAGGTTAACATGGGGTGGCCTTGGGCTGAAGTGCCCTTGAGCAAGGCACCTAACCCCCAACTGCTCCCCAGGTGCTGTAGCATAGCTGCCCACTGCTCTAGGTAGGTATGTGTGCTCATTGCTCACTTGTGTGTAGACGTGTGCGTGTGTGTGTTCACTGCTTCAGATGGGTTAAATGCAGAGGAGAGGAATTTCACTGTGATATATAAAGTTGTTCGTCTTAGCTGTATACATGATGAAACTTTGTACACACACAGCTTCTACTCACCCAGGAGGCTTTTCATAAATAGTTTCCAAATAGCCTGAGCTCCAAACAACTTCTCAAGTTCTAAACTAAATCGGTTTCATGAAATTAAACATCTCATCTCATCTCATTATCTCTAGCCGCTTTATCCTTCTACAGGGTCGCAGGCAAGCTGGAGCCTATCCCAGCTGACTACGGGCGAAAGGCGGGGTACACCCTGGACAAGTCGCCAGGTCATCACAGGGCTGACACATAGACACAGACAACCATTCACACTCATATTCACACCTACGGTCAATTTAGAGTCACCAGTTAACCTAACCTGCATGTCTTTGGACTGTGGGGGAAACCGGAGCACCTGGAGGAAACCCACGTGGACACGGGGAGAACGTGCAAACTCCACACAGAAAGGCCCTCGCCGGCCCCGGGGCTCGAACCCAGGACCTTCTTGCTGTGAGGCGACAGCGCTAACCACTACACCACCGTGCCGCCCCTGAAATTAAAAATGTTTAGGGAAATGATTTAATTTTATAATGCTGTATAAAAACTACTTGATTTTGAGTAAAAGCTTTTCTATTATTAAATGCATTTTGCTAAAAATAAATGTATACATGGTAGATATGTAATGATATATCATGCGATGATAAATCACAATACACATTTATGACTCGAATTGAAGAAATGAATCACTATTGTTATTAGGCTGTGTAATCTCTGACTTTCTTAGCGGTAATCGCGTTGTTTAGATGCAGAGGGCACAATGACATACAATAGCAGGAATCTATAGAACGTCATCCTTGGCGGAAGTAATGTCGCGAAAACACACACAAAAACAGATTTAAATGGGAAAGAGCTGCTGTGTAATTGACTATACAAATGGATTTAACAAGAAATCAGAGCTCTCTTTTTACAGACTGCTGAAAGCTAAAGAAAAGAGAAACAAACGGAGGTAGTAGAAATGTTCCTAAAGGTTTATTAAGAAAAGGCCTATTGGTGTATTTTTTTTTTTTCATTTTTAATCAGAGGAATATTTTAGTTAGTAGGCGATTTATATTTTACTCCAACTCCATTATTTTACAAATGTGGGTAAATAATTGTTGGTTATTAAGAAGATGAAACAAAAGTTTTTTTTTTTTTTTTTTTTTATTTAACAAAAGTAATATTTAAGTTGATAATAAATAGGAAAATAAATGTTGCCTTTTTTTGGTCATAGAGTAATTTTTTTTCTTCAAAAATATTGTGGTAAAATTGAATTGTGAATTATAATTTATTCCTAGTGCAGAAGGTTTCTGTGTGAGATGCCGTGTGCATATATAATGAGGCGTAGGTTTTCTTCCAGGCTTTCCCTACTTCTAGTGTGCAGTGTTTGTCTGAAAGCACTGAGAGCCTGCTATTAAAACTGCACTCGTCTCAGTATGCACCCTCAGGCTCTTCCAAATCCTTGCCTGTGTTTGTGTGGAAGCGCATTGTAGCTTTATGACGAGAATAAAGCAAGCTTAAAATATCTCATTCTCATCTCATTATCTCTAGCCGCTTTATCCTGTTCTACAGGGTCGCAGGCAAGCTGGAGCCTATCCCAGCTGACTATGGGCGAAAGGCGGGGTACACCCTGGACAAGTCGCCAGGTCATCACAGGGCTAACACAGAGACACAGACAACCATTCACGCCTACGGTCAATTTAGAGTCACCAGTTAACCTAACCTGCATGTCTTTTGGACTGTGGGGGAAACCGGAGCACCCGGAGGAAACCCACGCGGACACGGGGAGAACATGCAAACTCCACACAGAAAGGCCCTCGCCGGCCACGGGGCTCGAACCCGGACCTTCTTGCTGTGAGGCGACGGCGCTAACCACTACACTACTGTGCCGCCCCAGCTTAAAATATACTGTATATATTTTTAAATATTTAATCAAAGGAGTTTTTAAGTTGGTAAACAATAGGAAACTAAATGTTGCATTTTTTTTTGTTGTTGTTGTTGCAATATTGTCTTCATTTAATTTTTTTTTTTTCAAAAACCTTCCACTTCTTCTTTCGGCTTCTCCTGTTAGTGGTTGCCACAGCGGATCATCATGATCTGAATATTTGATTTGGCATAGGTTTTTACACCACATGCCTTCCTGATGCAACCCTCCCCAATCTATCCGGGCTTGGGATAGATCTATCCAATCTATCCTGGCTTGTGCAACCCCACTGGCTGGGTATTCTTACCTAATCTGCATGTCTTTTGAACTGTGGGGGAAACCAGAGCTCCCAGAGGGAACCCATGTAGACACGGGGACAATATGCAAACTCCACACAGAAAGAACCCTGTCAACCATGAGGTTTGAACCCAGAACCTTCCTGCTGCGAGGCAACAGTGCTAACCACTGCACCACCAATGATAATTTTTTTTTTCAAAATTGTCATGGGAAAATCGAATCGTGAACCAAATATCGTTAATTGTGAACTGGGTGATTGTTACATTTGTCCAAACTTATGACTGCTATTGTACCTACAACATCTGGAGTAAATCTAGGCATACAGCAGTGTTGCAGTCGAGTCACTAAACCTCAAGTCTCGAGTCCCCAGTGTACAAATCTGAGTCAAGTCAAAGTCATTCAAAAAAATCTCAAGTCAAGTCCGAGTCAAGTCCACTATTGATCGGAGTCCAACACTCCAACCGCAGCATTTGATGGTGGCTGTTTCAGCGCCATTAACATTAGTTTGTTCCTGAACATGACATATGAACAGGTGAATGTTCATTCGCTTTATCAGGGAGTGTGAAGTATTCTGTCAGAGATAGTTGGAAGACGGATGCAAGTGCAGAAGATGTGTTTATTAATACAAGTGAAGAGGGTAAACAATCCAGAACGGCCAGCAAAATCGTAAAACAGTGAAACAGGCAATAGGTCGAGCGAGGCACAAACAGGCTATTGTAGACTCTGCAGAATCAAAGACGAGAAACAGGAAATCAGTGATCAGGAAACCAAACAAGGAAATAAGGCTTGGTAATGTGTCAGTAATGCAGTTCAATACTTCACCAAGTTTTCACAGTTTACCGTCACTTATAGGTGCACTGATTTGTGCCTTAATCCTGTGCAGGTGCAAGTAATTTACGGTGCGCGTGGGAGAGTCCACTTGGCGCATGCGCTGTCTGGCACACGCCCGAGAGTCTATCTGATGCACGCGCCAAAGCACGCAGGTGTGACACAATATCTTTATGCCAGATTATTTTGGCATGTTACAAAAAATAAAGAAAAAATCAGTCCTTGTCTCCAATTTACGAGTCCGAATGCAGTTAATGCACAAGTCCGAGTCCAAGACTGAGTCATCAGTGCTCAAGTCCAAGTTGAGTCACAAGTCCTTAAAATTAGGGCATGAGTCGAATTCAAGTCCGAGTCCTGGAGTACTACAAGCCTGCTATACAGTAAATCTGTACAGCATCTATAGTACTATGGACAAATAGTGTACGTGTCTGCTTATAACTATAGTGTTATCAAGTTCATCGGAATAGTTGAAATACAATGCCGATCCTCTTTGCTCTTTTATGCACATAAGGTTGAGAGCAAGATTTTAAAGTATTTCCCTTTTGTCACGAGACATTGTTCATTGTTGCCTTTATTCAGATGTGGCTTTAGACAAAGTGTCCAGGAATGTGAAGTGTTCCAGTTATCTTGAACAAGTCTGCCCAGTATGAGGTTAAACTCCTTTATATAGACTGTAGTGATTGTATTCCTTTTGTGTGGTTCATGAAAAATTCCTTTCTGTTTCTGTCACACTAAAGGATGAAGTCATAAGTGTTACATCCTGGAAGCCTTCTGGTCTTGTGTGTGTGGGTGGGGGTACATGTGCAGGTGTGTATGTAGATGGAGAAGCGCTGGTTAATGGAACAATCCTGAATTACTGTATAGATTACTGTGAAATAAGTGGAGGCAACTGCAGTTATTCTTTTATTCATACACAGTCCCTGTGTCTGAAATTGTTCACTACTCCCTGGTGAATTACTATATAGAGGACTATATAGTGAGCTCATCTCATTATCTCTAGCCGCTTTATCCTGTTCTACAGGGTCGCAAGCAAGCTGGAGCCTATCCCAGCTGACTACGGGCGAGAGGCGGGGTACACCCTGGACAAGTCGCCAGGTCATCACAGGGCTGACACATAGACACAGACAACCATTCACACTCACATTCACACCTACGGTCAATTTAGAGTCACCAGTTAACCTAACCTGCATGTCTTTTGGACTGTGGGGGAAACCGGAGCACCCGGAGGAAACCCACGCGGACACGGGGAGAACATGCAAACTCCGCACAGAAAGGCCCTCGCCAGCCACGGGGCTCAAACCCGGACCTTCTTGCTGTGAGGTGACAGCGCTAACCACTACACCACCATGCTGCCCTATATAGTGAGCTCATTGGTAAAATGAAAAAACACTTTCGGACACAGTCCGTCATGCTGGTATTTTCGTCATTACTGTCGCACAATTAAAACGTGCCAGATCAGTCGGCTGGTGGGTTTTCAAAATATGTATGCATTTTTGTGATGAATCCATATTATACTGAGTGTATTTCCCACATTAATCAATACAAAGTACCTGCATCTTTCAGTTTTTAAAAAAAAATCAAGGCTGAATACTTTCTTCTTTGCCACTGCCTTTTATTAAATCAAGTTTGAGACTTTTAATTTGATTTATTTCAGCGCGACCGCAATGCATGATGGAATATATTGCTTTGGTTAGTGACGATCGGTTGTACACTACTTTTCGTGATGCATTGTGGGATACTTTGAGTGCACTATATAGGGTGTAAATAAGCCTCACTAAGGTTTCGGACAGCACTACAAAATGGCTACCCCACTATGTAGTGCCCTATATAGTGAGTAAGGAGTGATTTCAGACACGGTCAGTGTCTGACCTGAAGCAGGTAAAGGTCACAATGCAGGTATGTGACGCCACATAACATCTTAATTACTGATAATGTGATTATTCATGCACTGTGTTGGTGCGTTCCTTTGAAAGAATGTGCAAAGTCTAAACTTTGAGTGTTTTGATGATTCTTTAAGCCAGAGAGAATATTATACAGAGTGTATAGGACCACTGTCCTGTTCTACTGTGCATTCTTCCACATGCAGACTTTTACAAATACACAGTAACATACTCTCCCAGTCAACGCTGGTCAGTTGCCCACTTGCAGGACATTGTGAAACTTCCTATTCACAACTGGACCCACTAGCAGATGTTTCCTGGCCACCCCTTCTCTTGTGGTGTTTTTTTTTTTTAATATATGAGAGAGAGAGAGAGAGAGAGAGAGAGAGAGAGAGAGGCTAAAGGAAAGAGAAATGCAGGTTTCCTTTCACAAAATGTCTAGAGAGACTCTGCTATCCCAAGCTGTATACCATGACTCCCTGCACTGGATTCTAGTAGCCAGAGCTCTCTGTCTCACCTGAAGAAATAGGACGCAGTGTGGATAGGCATATATATATAATATATATACACACACACACAGTGTGTGAGTGTGTATGTGTGTTGAAGCCCCATGGCGTGGGACTGTGGTCTGAGATACGTGTTCTCTGTGTCCCCTGAACTGCAGCATGGCCCTGGGACTGGATTACACAACAGAGAGGACACAAATCGTATGGAGATGGTCCAGCGACTAGCCAAAGACGGATGCCGCCTCCTGCACAGTCCGCTTAAACCCACTGAACGACCAGCTGAGGTGAGTCAGAGGAGACACACACTGCACAGACACACTTTGACATCAGCATACACAGTCAGTGGGGTTTAATGTTTACGAGTAATTACTGTCTGAAATCAGAAGTCTCTGCACCCTGAAATGTATGCATGAATGATGGAATATTTAATTATATTGAGTTAAACATTCAAAACCAGTCTTAAGAAATAAATCACATTATGTTCATATGCGTGTTTTCATTCCCCCTTTTTTCTTTTTTTTTCCTCAATATTGAGCTCTGTATGATTATCAGGGTCGACCATTAGAGTAGAACTGAGCAGAATTTCTGAGCTCAAATAAGTACCAATTAATTATCACATACCTCTTTCTGATTGGCCAGTTTCATTGAGCTCCTACCTCCTCATTTTTTGTCATTTGCTAGTTATTTTAACAATGACAGGAAAGTGATCCAATTGTCATAAGACTGGATCAAACCAGTCTACCTACTTTTTTTTTTTTTAGACACAGAAGACTGTGTCTTGCTAACCTTTCCTTTACAGAGATTCATTGCACACCCTAACAATAAAGACTTGTTACACAAGACGTGTAAGAACTAAAATCACACCAGTGCAGTCAGTTTTCCTGCCTTGTGTGGCATTTTGCTGTGAGCGTTTCATGAATTCAGTGGTGATTTAGAGGCTCAGACTATAATATCTATATTATGGCACTAAAACACGGAAGTCCCAAAACATTGTTCATCCATTTCTAAAGAGCTATATATGTGCTTAATCATCATTCTCGAAATCATAAAAATATTAGTGTGACATTTATTGCAACTATACCTACATTCAGTGTCCACTTTATGAGGAACACCTCTACACACATGCAAATATCTGCTCATTCATGCAATCAGCCAATCGTGGCAGCAGCACAATGCACAAAATCCTACAAATGCAGTTCAAGAGTTTCAGTTGATGTTCAAATCATGAATATTTCAGAAACTGCTGATATACTGGGATTTATGATGCAGAGCAGTCTCTTGAGTTTACATACTAGAATGGTGCAGAGTGGCAATTCTGCAGGTGGAAACATCATCGGAAGGCTTCAGTGACTCAAACAACCACTGTTTACAAATGAGCAGAAAAGCATTTCAGAATGCACATGTCAAATGGTTGACAACAACAAAACATACTGGACACTTGAAGATTGTAAAAAAAAAAATTGCATTTTACATGGTGGCACAGTGATGTAGTGGTTAGTACTGTCGCCTCACAGCAAGAAGGTCCTGGGTTCGAGCCCCGTGGCCGACGAGGGCCTTTCTGTGTGGAGTTTGCATGTTCTCCCCGTGTCTGTATGGGTTTCCTCCGGGTGCTCCGGTTTCCCCCACAGTCCAAAGACATGCAGGTTAGGCTAATTGGTGGCTCTAAATTGACTGTAGGTGTGAATGTGAGTGTGAATGGTTGTTTGTCTCTGTGTCAGCCTTGTGATAACCTGGCGACTTGTCCAGGGTGTTCCCTGCCTCTCGCCCATGGCCAGCTGGGATAGGCTCCAGCTTGCCCGTGACCCTGCACAGGATAAGCGGTTACAGATAATGGATGGATATATAATTGTGTGTGTGTGTGTGTACACACAACCCCAATACCAAAAAAGTTGGGATGCTTTGTAAACCGTACATAAAAAAAGAATGTGATAATTTGCAAATCTTGGAGACCCTACATTTTCATTGAAAATAGAACAACACCTTTATCACACGAAGACTTAAGCACAGGGAAACTCATCTCTGCATTTAACCCATCTGAAGCAGTGAACACACACATGAGAAATGAGCACATACACATACCCAGAGCAGTTGGCAGCTATGCTACAGCACCCAGGGAGCAGTTGGGGGTCAGGTGCCTTGCTCAAGGGCACTTCAGCCTAAGGCTGTACCATGTTAACCTAACTGCATGTCTTTTGAACTGTGGCGGAAACCGGGGCACCCAGAGGAAACCCACGCAGACACGGGGAGAACATGCAAACTCCACACAGAAAGGACCCCATCAACCGCCAGACTTGAACCCAGAACCTTCTTGCTGTGAGGCAACAGTGCTAACCACTGTGCAGTCCCGCAAAGACAACATACCAAATGTTGAAACTGAGAAATGTTATTGTTTTGTTGAAAAATATATGCTCATTTTTGAATATGATGTCAGCAACACGTTTCAAAAAAGTTGGGACGGGCATGTTTCCTACTGTGTTGCATCACCTCTACTTTTAACAACACTCTGTAAACGTTTGGGAACTGAGGAGACCAGTTGCTGTAGTTTTGAAAGAGAAATGTTGTCCCATTCTTGCCTGATATACAATTTCAGTTGCTTAACACTTCGGGGTCTTCTTTGTCATATGCTGCGCTTCATAATGCACCAAATGTTTTAAATGGGAGACAGGTCTGGACTGCAGGCAGGCCAGTTTAGCACATAGACTCTCTTACTACAGAGCCATGCAGTTTTAATATGTGCAGAAAGTGGTTTGGCATTGTCTTGCTGAAAGAAGGAAGGCCTTCCCTGAAAAAGATTTTGTCTGGATGGCAGCATATTGCTCTGAAACTTGTATATATCATTCAGCATTAATGACGCCTTCCCAGATGCACAAGCTACCCATGTCATGTGCACTAATGCACCCTCATACCATCACAGATGCCGGCTTTTGAACTGTGCACTGATAACAAGCCAGATGGTCCCTCTCCTCTTTAGCTTGGAGGACCATGATTTCTAAAAAGAATTTCTACTTTTGATTTGTTAGACCTCGAGACAATTTTCCACTTCGCCTCAGTCCATCGTAAAAGAGCTTGGGCCCAGAGAAGGTGGCGGTGTTTCTGGATATTGTTTATATCTGGATTTAACTTGCATTTGTGGATGCAGTAATGAACTGTTTTCACAGATGATGGTTTTCTGAAGTGTTCCTGAGCCCATACAGTGACTTCCACTACAGACACGTGTCTGCTTTTAATGCAGTGTCTCCTGAGGGCCTGAAGATCACAGGCATCCGGTATCAGTTTTCAACCTTGTCTCTTGCATACAGAGATTTCTCCAGATTCTCTGAATCTTTTAATGATATTATGTACCATAGATGATGTGATCCCCAAATTCTTTGCAGTTTTACATTGAGGAATGTTATTCTTAAATTGTTGCACTGTTTGCCCACTCAGTCTTTCACAGAGCAGTGAACCCCTCCCCATCTTTACTTCTGAGAGACTCTGCCTCTCTGGGATGCTCTTTTTATACCCAATCATGTTACTGACCTGTTGCCAGTTAACCTAATTATAATTATTATTATTATGGTTTTTTTTTTGTTCTTGTTTTTTAGCATTACACAACTTTTTCAGTCTTTTGTTGCCCCTGTCTCAAATTTTCTGAAATGTGTTGCTGACATCAAATTCAAAATGAGCATATATTTTTCAAAACAATAATATTTCTCAGTTTCAACATTTGATATGTTGTCTTTGTACTATTTTCAATGAAATATAGGGTTTTTGATTTTCAAATCTTCACATTCTGTTTTTATTTGTTATTTATTTCCAATATTCAGTTGTCCAGTTTCGGTGAGCTAGTGCCCACTGTAGGCTCAGATTCTTGTTCTTGTTGAGAGGAGTGGCACCTGAACCTGATTCCTGTCGCGTATAAAATAAATGCATCTTACTTGTTTCTTTCAGTGGCTGTATTAGTGATACCTAAATTTACTTGATAATTATGCAAAAATAATGTGTACATTACAGGCACATATTCTACAGTACTGATATGCATTGTTTAGCTTAATTGATTTGTCACATATTTTACATAAAAAAAAGCAAAAGAATACATTAAGATAGAAAAAAAAATGGTTTGTGAGAGGAAAAGAATACATGGCGCAGCTCCAGTTGATTTTCAACCCCTACATATTGCAAAAAATTAAAAAGAAACCTACAACAAAAGTATAAAATAAAAACTTTTAAATTGAGACAGACTAAATTAATAATTATAATATTTTGTATAAAATCAGTTTTTCATGCTGGGGTCGTGATCCTGTTCAGTGCTCAGACAGCATTTCATAAAACTGCTTGTAACAAGTGTTCTAGGTGGGTGGAGCACAGAAGCACAGCAGGCCAGAACTGAGTTCTCAAAAGACTCTTTATTTAGCTTTTCAGCTTTAAACTACACACACACACACACACACACACACGCACGCGCGTGCACACAAGAATCCAGGTTGGGGAGAAACTCCCTTCCTCCGCTCTCCCTCTCCTCTTATAGGGCGCGGTCACTGGGGGAAGACACACAAACACAGGTTAATTCCCATCAGGTGCAGTGATTCCGCCACTTACCTTCCCTGACTCCACCCTCCATTCACAGACCAACGCTTGACCATGCCCCCGCTGCCACATACCCCCACCGCCCAACTCAGGCCGGGCAGCCGTCTGGCCTGCAGCCGACTACCCCCCCCCCCCCCCCCCCCCCCTTGATGGGAGAGGAAGTCCGCCACAACCATTTGCGCCACCGGCCTGTGGACCACCTCGAACTTAAAACGGCTGGAGTGCCAGATACCAACGGGTGATCCGCGTGTTGGCATCCTTCATGCGGTGGAGCCACTGCAGGGGCGCGTGGTCCGACCAGAGGGTGAAAGGGCACCCCAGCAGATAGTAGCGGAGGGCGAGGACCACCCACTTGATGGTGAGGCATTCCTTCTCTATGGTGCTGTACCTGCCCTCGCACACCGACAGCTTGCGGCTGATGTACAGCACTGGACGGTCCTCCACCTCCTGGGACAGAACAGCCCCCAGCCCTCTGTCTGATGCGTCCGTCTGCAAAACAAAGGGGAGAGAAAAGTCAGGGGAGTGTAACAGTGGCCCCCTACACAGTGCAGCCTTTACCTTAGAGAAAGCCCGCTGGCATTGCTCCATCCACTGGACCGGATCTGGTGCCCCCTTTTTAGTGAGATCAGTCAGCGGGCTGGTGACATCTGAATAATTAGGTATAAACCTACAATAGTAGCCAGCCAGCCCCAGGAACTGCCTCGCCCCCTTTTTGGCCTTGGGCAGGCCGCAATCGCTGCTGTCTTATTGATTTGGGGACACACCTGCCCATTGCCCAAGTGGAAGCCCAGATATCGTACTTCCACCCGCCCAATCACACACTTCTTCTTTGGGTTGGCTGTGAGCCCCGCTCACCTCAGCGACCCCAGGACAGCCCTCAGGTGTTTTAGGTGCCACGGCCAGTCATTACTATAAATAATAATGTCATCTAGGTATGCGGCCGCATAGGTGGCGTGGGGGCAGAGGACCCTATCCATAAGCCGCTGGAACGTAGTGGGCGCCCCAGACAACCCAAACGGAAGTGTGACAAACTGGTGTAAGCCAAACGGTGTGGAAAAGGCCATTTTCTCATGGGACAGTGGAGTCAAGGGGATCTGCCAATATCCCTTTGTCAAATCCAGTGTCGAATAAAAACGAGCCGTGCCTAGTCGATCGAGCAACTCGTCAATACAAGGCATTGGGTACGCGTCAAATTTAGACACTGCGTTGACTTTTCTATAGTCCACACAGAACCGGACCTCCGGTCCTTCGCCAGCTCAATGGCCTGATCCAGCGACGCCGGGCGATTGCACTGGACCCACTCCGCGGTCCCTTCCGGAAGTCGAGCGACGAACTGCTCCAGCGCCACCAGATCAATGATTTCCTTGGCGTTGTAGTTGTCGGCCCTCAGCCACCGGCAGCAGGTGTCCCGGAGTTGCTGGCCAAACGCGAATGGCTGGCCGACCTCCTCCAGGCGCAGCGTGCGGAAGTGCTGCCGCTGCTGCTCCGGAGTGCGACCCACGCGCTGGAGGACGCCCCTGCGGAGGTCCGCACAGACCAGCCGGCTGTCGGCGGGGAGCCGTAGTGCAGCCAGCTGCGCCTTGCCTGTGAGCAGGGGGAGGAGGCGCGCCGCGCGCTGTTCCACCGGCCAACCCCACGCCTCTGCTGCCTGCTCAAAAAGAGCGAGGAAGGCCTCAGGGTCGTCGTGCAGGCCCATCTTCGTAAGGGTGAGGTGGGGAGGGCCCGTGGAGGTGGTGGACCCCGCCGACGCGAGTAGGTGCCGGAACGCCTGGCGGTCTTCCTGCTGCGCCAACACCAGGGCCTCGAACCTTTGCTCCTGTTCTTTCCGGAGGGCGACCAGCGCCTGGTGCTGGCTCTGTTGGGCCGTGGCGAGGGCATGGATCAAGTCCTTGAAGGGGGAGGACTCCATGGGGCTGTTCTCACCTGCGCTCCGTCCCGGGTTTCGGCACCACTGTAATAAGTGTTCTAGGTGGGTGGAGCACAGAAGCACGGCAGGCCAGAACTGAGTTCTCAAAAGACTCTTTATTTAGCTTTTCAGCTTTAAACTACACACACACGCACACAAGAATCCAGGTTGGGGAGAAACTCCCTTCCTCTGCTCTTCCTCTCCTCTTATAGGGCGCGGTCACTGGGGAAGACACGCAAACACAGGTTAATTCCCATCAGGTGCAGTGATTCCGCCACTTACCTTCCCTGACTCCACCCTCCATTCACAGACCGACGCTTGACCATGCCCCCGCTGCCACACTGCTGTATTTGAAGCAGGCTGTTAACTCGGACATGGACATGCGTATATGATTATTCTTCATTTCTTTCAGAAGTGTTTTTACTTCAAACAATGTCCAGTATATTCGCTAGTTTACACAGTATGTGATATGATTATGAAGTGACTGGCTGACCTCACTGCACATTCTGCCATCCCTAACAGGATACTTGATGTATAATTCTTTTATGTGCTTAAAAAGGAATCAATTATCATTTAACCCATATCCTATTGAACCAGTATATGTTCTGTTAGTCAAATTTGTTGTCTCTGATTAAAACATGACCGTGCTCTGGTATATGTTAATGCCTATAGCCAAGTCCACAAACATTTGGATGCGGTCTGCTCTTTTGATTTATACTCCCACTTTAAAAGTACATACCATTCATACTGAATGATGTCTGCTTTTACTCAAGCATCTGCAGCTAACATGGCTCTAAACTCTGGAATTAAACAAATGCCAAGGTTTCCTCTTGTCTGTACAAACACTGACCTTTTGAGTGTTTTTCAGTTCTCATTTCACACTGGCATGTATTACATAATTAATTTCATATAGGCACAGGATATACTTTGGTGCTGACTCGTGTGAAATATTATTTAACATGAGTGAAAAATGTACGTGGACAACATCTGTACCTCATGGCAACGAACCTCAATCACTTCATTTACATGGACACAATACTCCATTTTTCCCCTTATAACTAAGCTGTTTACATCTCATCTCATTATCTCTAGCTGCTTTATCCTGTTCTACAGGGTTGCAGGCAAGCTGGAGCCTATCCCGAAAGGCAGAATACACCCTGGACAAGGCGCCAGGTCATCACAGGGCTGACACATAGACAACTATTCACACTCACATTCACACCTATGGTCAATTTAGAGTCACCGGTTAACCTAACCTGCATGTCTTTGGACTGTGGGGGAAACCGGAGCACCCGGAGGAAACCCACGCAGACACGGGGAGAACATGCAAACTCCACACAGAAAGGCCCTCGTCGGCCACTGGGCTCGAACCCGGACCTTCTTGCTGTGAGGTGACAGCGCTAACCACTACGCCACCGTGCCGCCTGAATATTCCGCTAATATTCCCGTTTACATGCAGCTGCAGGCTTGTAGTACTCAAGTCCGACTCCTGCCCTAATTTTAAGGACTCGTGACTCGACTTGGACTTGAGCACTGATGACTTGGACTTGTGCATTAACTGCATTCTGACTCGTAAATTGGAGACGAGGACTCGGATTTTTTCTTTATTTTTTGTAACATGCCATAATAATTTGGTACAAGATATTTATATCTACATTAATTTTTATACTAATTTCATGCAAGAGAATGCACATTCACCTGTTCATACGTCATGTTCAGGAACAAACTAACGTTAATGGTGCTAAAATGCCTGGAGAGAACACCCCTAGGATTGTCCGCTTTGCTTATACAGACTTCTCGTGCAGTGGGGAAAAAAATGCTATGTGTTCCATATGTAGAAGAATTATCGAGGAGACGACGGGGGCAACCTCAAACTTCAATCGTCATTTGATAAGACTCCACCCAGAGAAGTAAGTGACATGCTATGTTCATTGCCCTGTTGATAGTGGGGATTGGTTGCTGAGCGATGAACTAGCTAGTGTTAACCCTCTCTCATGTTATTTGCCCTGTTGATAGTGAGCTGAGCGATGAACAAGCTTTTTATCTGTAGCCTATTAACTAAAACGGGGCAGTCGAGCAGTAATGCTAGTCCAACACAGTAGTAGAGACGCTTTCACTTAAAGGCAGCAACAGCCACTGTCAAATGGTGCAGTTGGAGTCTTGTTCTCGGATCAGTAGTGGACTTGACTTGGACTTGACTCAGACTTGAACAGTGGGGACTCGAGGTTTAGTGACCCGACTACAACACTGTGTAGCCGTGCATACTCCAATTAACATAAAACGCCCCATACTGGTTTGTGTAAAACGCACAGAGCTGACTGTAAGCAGAAAAGAGGTCATAAGTTGCAAACTGCTGTAAAAACCGTAGTTGAGGGACATATTCTGAATGCACTGTATACACGTTCAAAGAATGCTCCTAAAACCAGAATAATATCGGCATCGACATCTTAATTAGAAAATGCTGAAATGGGAATAAAGCCAAATTCAGAATATCCAAATGTAATATGCTGTCTACATGACCTGTATCAAATTGGGAATAATAGTGGAATATGAGTGTGCATGTAAATGTACTGCATGAAATCATCTCCATGAAACCAGATGATGAAAGACAGAGCGGTATTTGACCACTTGATATCCAGAAGCTTGTGTTGTGAAGGGTTTCAAAACAGTTACCGTATGTAATTCTTTGTAGATAAATATTGACATTTCGGTTTTGTCATTTATAATTTGTGTCTCAATATGAAGCAGAAGATACAACAAGAAACCTGATGGAACCGTGCTCTTAGTTTTTAGTTGTTGTCTGTTTCCCTGCCTGCACAGACATACAGTAGATAACTTCACTGTGTAATGGAAGTGTACATTTGAAAGTCTTTACCACTGATTATAGTGGGGAAGATAGAGGGACTCAGGCTTAGCTTCTACATAGCATAGCTCAAGATAGTTCACATGTTTCTTCCTTTTAAGCCAGCAGAAAGCAGACAACATAAATTAGTCTAGTCCAAACTGACTCGATACAAAAATAGCCATAGGCTATAAAGAATCAAACTCGTCATAGTTATGCAATCAGGTATTAATCTTCTGCAAAGGCTTCCAGGTAGCCAGGGCAAGCGTGACCTCTCATTCTGACAGCTTTAATCATGCTGTTTTACCATGAACTGATGAAGCACAATAAGGCCAATGGATAGGTGAGTGCTTCCCCAGAGGCGCAGTACAGGGATGACCTCTGTGGTCATTTCTATTGATTTTTCTCTGAGTTGATCTTTTGGATATATCAGATGTCACAGGGTGTAATTTGCTTGCCTGTTTGGCCCTGATACCTTACATTGACAATATACTCTAAGAATGATCAGCTAACTTGCCTTTCATAATTATTTGCATAGTTCATGAAAATAATATACAAATTACCCAAGTGATGTTTGTAAGCAACTCAAACACAACACTGTATTGTTTGAGTTAAAGGTGTTTTTCAAACACAGAAAAATTATTTTTTTTTCTTAAAAAATGGTTTTAAAATTATATTTTGTAACCCCTATCCTAGAGATAACAAGACTGAGCGTCTTTCTGAAATTGGCACCATGACTACCGGTGAGTGGCCTAGTGGTTAGTGTGTCTGCCTCGATAGGGAGTTCGCGAGTTCTACTCACAGTCGGGTCATACCAAAGTCCATCATAAAAATGGTGCCTACTGCCATCTGGCAAGGCACGCTGCAATACAGATGCGAGTGGGGAATCAAACTCTTGCGGTTACCAGAGGACTAGCCCCCCACTATAACCCTAGCTACGTAATATAGGCGAGAGGCTGAGGGCTATGAAATAGAGATCAGCACTGCCAAACGCACCATGAATGGTGCGGGAAGGACTTTCTGAAATGTATTAAATGTTTGTAGAGGGATCCTGGATGTTTGGAAGTATGTTTGGTTAATCATTCTGAAGAAACCTCTACCTACAGCTAATGCTGAACCTTCTAGCAGAGGCAGCCATGTTCTGGGCAGAAATCCATCCATCCATTATCTGTAGCCGCTTATCCTGTCCTACAGGGTCGCAGGCAAGCTGGAGCCTATCCCAGCTGACAATAGGCGAGAGGTGGGGTACACCCTGGACAAATCGCCAGGTCATCACAGGGCTAACACATAGACACAGACAACCATTCATGCTCACGTTTACACCTACAGTCAATTTAGAGCCACCAATTAGCCTAGCCTGCATGTCTTTGGACTGTGGGGGAAACTGGAGCACACAGAGGAAACCCACGCAGACACGGTGAGAACATGCAAACTCCACACAGAAAGGCCCTCGCCAGCCACTGGGCTCGAACCCAGGACCTTCTTGCTGTGAGGCAACGGTGCTAACCACTACACCACCACGCCGCCCCCTGGGCAGGAATATTTAGCAGAATTTATGGTGCCAATACATCATCTTTACAAGAGTCCTCAATTACCAGTGATAAAACAGTCCCAGAGCACTGATCACGGATCCCAGTTCCATAGTTTATAGTGGGTATGACGAGTTTTTTTCTTTCTTTGTACTTTTGTTTTAAACATATTGATGGTGTGCATTCCATAGCGTGTAACTTTTACAATGCGAAAAAAAGGGTAAGGTGATGGGGTTGCAACTCCACACACCACCACTATACAACTGAGTGTTGGGATTTTTTTATCGGGGTTGTCTCCCCTAGATTCACTGCAATTCTGTGACACTAGGGGTAGCCCTGAGAGCCACTGCAGACGGTGTTCATCATGCGAGAGGCTAGATGGTGCAGCCACTTGCTGGAATATTGGCCGTGTTTTGCATGTCACATAATGCTGGATATAGGGAGACCAGACTGGGACGCCAGATGTATCAAGGCCACGTAGAAAGGTACTACTCCTCCAGAGATCCTTGCACCCTGAGGCCGCTGTGAGTGAGTGTGCATGACCAGAAAACATGATTCTGGTCCCATCTAAAAACCAAACAGGATGCCAGCTCTAATAATGCTTGGTGAAGTCCAGGTACTGCATTTTGTGCGATTTCCGTTACCGTGGGCTCAATGTATTGGAACAGCAAAGCCAATTCTTTTGTTTTTGCAATACACTGGAGACATCTGGGTTTAAGATCAAAAGATGAGTATGAGACAACAGATCAGAATTAACATTCATTTCTGATGTATACATTTGGATGGATTAAAGCTAGACGGCCTTTCGATTTCATAAAATCGGTGAAATTTAGTTCCCTCTGAATTTGGTCATTGTGATATGTTTATTTCTGTAATATCTCACAAAATATCAGGCCATTCTGTGGCTGGGAAGTTATTTAATTTGAGGAGATTCCCTAGCTAATAATGTGCATGAAATTGCTCACGTCGCACAGTCAGGCAGATAAAGGAAGTCCATGTGCACATGTGTAGGTTTTCCACCTTCTTTTGGGTTTTATAGCAGCTGGCATCCAATGTTGCATTACTGACATCTACAGGTTTACCTTGACTGTGCACTGACGATTACATCATTCTGTCGCTAAATGAACAGCTGATTACACCGAGGTACTCGTTGACTACAGATATTTATTAGTTTGGTCCTGCGTTTCCTTTCCTTCACAACATAATGTCTTTTCTTCTCGCTTTCCCTTACTGTAGTCGGTCTTTCACGTTTCATTCGCACACTCGCGTCCTCCATTTTTCTCTCCTGTTTCAAATTTGTATCCCACAATGCCTTGCGCGAATGGGGAAAGCCCACCACATGATGCATGACATAGTATCTTGAATTAGATCATGATGAAGCAGGAAAAAACAGCAGAGAATTTAGGGCCACATGACCCTAAATTCATTAATTGGTCTATTTAAAAAAAAAACTAATAAAACTGGAAGTCTGTCATTCAAATTCAGTAGCTTTTGGTCCACTAAACAAAAATAATTTGGTGTCAGGGAAAATTCTTTTTATGACCTACATTTGGAAAATCTGAAAGGCAGTCTATCTTTAAACAATGTAGAACATGGCACCTGTTCTGTTTGGTGTCAGACCGTTGCATTTTTTTAGGTGAGCAAAAGTATGGGAACAGATAGTCTTAAAGTAAATAAAACTTATTATATCCACATTCACTGGATATGAGCAATCGCATGCTCCGATTGGCTACTCTACTAAAGTCCCAAAAATTGTTCTCAAGTATTTAAAAGAAACAACAGAAATGGTTAAAAGAATGTAGTCATGTGTTGTTGTCCCCCCCCCATCCCCCATTCTCCTGTTCCATACTCCGGCCCAGTTGGTGATGTTAATTAATGCACTTTTACGTTGGTTTGTCAACTGCCAAAAAACCCTGAAGAAGAAAGAAAAAGAAGATGAGGAAGGAGAAAACCCCCCAAAATACAAAAAAAGCAAGAAAATATGGAATGAAAGTATTTGATGGTAAGAACATTTTTCCCCCCAAGAATTATTAAAATTGCATTTTTCACAAATTGCTCCTGTCATTTTGCCGGTTTGTTTACATTCTAAGCGGAAATGGATTTTTTTGGTCATCTTGTGTAAAGGTTTTTATTTATTGCATTTGCAAAAAATAAAACTCAAAATGCTCTGTTTCTCAAAATCCAGTGAATGTGAAGAGAATAAAACAGTTATTCCACTCAGTCTCGTCGTACATGGCTCATAGCCAACTCAGTGCTACAGGCCTCGTCGGCTGTCAGCTCATGTACGACTTGACACCTCTGAGTGAAAACACTTTGCGGGACATCATTTTGCGAAGCTGCGCGAGAGCGGGCCGAGAGGTTGCGCGGGAGCGAGGCTGCGCGAGAGCGGGCCGAGAGGTTGCGCGAGAGCGGGCCGAGAGGTTGCGCGGGAGCGAGGCTGCGCGAGAGCGGGCCGAGAGGTTGCGCGAGAGCGGGCCGAGAGGTTGCGCGGGAGCGAGGCTGCGCGAGAGCGGGCCGAGAGGTTGCGCAGGAACGGGCCGCGTAATAACAAACGCAATGCCCCCGAAGAAAGCTCCTACGGTCGAGGAGATTGATGATATTAAAAAATCCCTCGACTTTCTGGGGGAAGAAATCTCTGCTGTCAGGGTGCAGCAGAAGACCATCCTGGACCTGGTAGAAGAGGTCAAAGCTCTGAGGCTGCAGAATTCAGAGAAGGCAAAGAGGATCGCCATTCTCGAGAACCGAGTGGAGGAGCTGGAGCAGTACACCCGGATGAATGACATCATTGTGACCGGACTGCAAATTCAACCCCGCTCATATGCTGGAGCAGTGGCGAGAAGAGATGGAGAGGAACTGAATGAGGAGGATGCTAACTCTGTGGAGAAACAGGTGTTAGCATTCCTGCACTCCAAGGGGATTGAGGTAAAAAGCAATAACATTGAAGCATGTCACCCTCTCCCACGGAGAAGCAACACAGGCAAACCAGCTGTAATAATGAGATTTGCCAACAGAAAGCATAAGATGCAATTGTTAAAACAAGGGAAGAAACTGAAAGGCTCAGATGTGTTTTTAAATGAGCACTTAACAAAAAAAAATGCAGATATTGCAAAAAAGGCGAGACTACTAAGGAAACAGGGGAAAATCCAAAACACTTGGACACAAAACTGCAAGATTTTCATCAAGTTGAGGGGATCTCCAGAAGAGGCCAAGATCTTGGTCATCCGAGATATTGGGGAACTGGACAAATTCTGAGGGAGCCAAATAAAGCAATTTACAATCATGACACAAGGACTGGACACTGGACACTGGACACAAGAACTGGACACTTTCCATTATACTGAGCACAAAATACAAGATATGGAAAATAATATTGATCCGGAAAATAATCTTTTCAGCAACATCAATATCAGCTGCCGGTATTACACTGAATATCAATACAATGCAAAGATCAGAGACGGAAATAAGATATCAATTATTCATTTCAATATCAGAAGTCTGTATGCCAATTTCCATAAAATGAAGGAATATCTCAGTCAGTTCAATACTCCATTCAATATAATAGCCATATCAGAAACTTGGATCAACGATGAGATGGGAGTAGATTTTGAGCTGAACGGGTATGAATTAAATTATATCAATAGAAAGAACAAAAGAGGAGGGGGAGTGGCAATATATGTTGATAATAGTTTGGAATACAAAATTAATAATAAAATGACGGTAGCTGTTGATGATTGGATGGAGTGTATTACAATAGAAATATGCTGTGAAAAAATGAAAAATATAATGGTGAGCTGTATATACAGATCTCCTGGATCAAGCATAGAAGTTTTTATAGATTGGATGGAAAGTATGTTTATAAAATCAACTCAGAAGGTCATGTACATCTGTGGTGATTTTAACATCGACCTCTTAAATCATAAGAAACATAAAATGACAGAAGAGTTCATTAATTCAATGTTAAGTATGGGACTGTACCCAACTATTACCAGACCAAGCAGGATCACTTCTCACAGCACCACTTTAATAGATAATATATTTACTAATATCCTGGAAAATAATATAGAGAGCGGTCTACTATTAACAGACATCAGTGACCACCTACCTATTTTTAATGTATATTACTGTAATTATAGCAAGAAAAAGGATAATAAAAATTATAAATATATAAGAATGAAAACTGAAGAAACCATGATTGCACTAAAAAATGACTTAATAATACAGGACTGGAATGTAGTTTATAAAGAAAAAGATGTTGATAAAGCATATGAGGAATTTTTAATAATATTCAATGAACTATATAATAAAAATTGTCCTATAAAGAAATACAGTAATATACATAAATATACAAATAGTCCGTGGGTCACCAAGGGGCTACAAAATGCCTGCAAAAAGAAAAATATATTATACAGACAATTCTTAAAGCATCGAACTATAGAGGCAGAGGAAAAATATAAAAAATATAAAAATAAATTAACTAATATTATGAGGATATGTAAGAAAGACTATTATAATAAATTAGTGGAGAAAAATAAAAACAATATTAAAGGTATATGGACTGTATTGAATGGTATTGTGAGAAATGGATCCAAAACTACAAATTACCCAGAGTACTACACTGTAAATGATAAGACCATAAATAATATGGAGGATGTGGTGAATGGTTTTAATCAATTCTTTGTAAATGTGGGACCAGATTTAGCGGCAAAAATAAAGGAACCCGAAACAACACAATGTGGGGACATAGAAGATATGGGGGACAGAAATCCAAGTACAATTTTTCTAACTGCAACTGATGAGGAAGAAATTATCCAAATTGTAAGAAAATGTAAAAACAAAACCTCTGCAGACTGGAATGATATAGACATGTTAACAGTAAAGACAGTTATTGAGGGAATTGTGAAACCACTCACCCACATCTGCAATTTATCTTTTCAATCAGGTACATTTCCAGACAAAATGAAAATTGCAAAAGTGATACCATTGTTTAAAACCGGAGATAGACACCATTTCACAAACTACAGGCCTGTTTCTTTACTCCCCCAATTCTCCAAAATACTCGAAAAACTTTTTTCAGATAGACTGGACAAATTCATTGAAAAACACAACCTCCTTACAGACAGTCAATATGGATTCAGAACGGACAGATCAACATCGATGGCACTAATGGAACTAATAGAGGAAATCACAAAATGTATAGACAATAAAAAAATAGCAATTGGAGTATTTGTGGACCTAAAAAAAGCATTCGATACTATTGATCATAGTATATTATTAAGTAAACTAGAAAAGTGTGGTGTTAGGGGAGTTGGGTGGAGCTGGCTGTCGAGCTATCTAAGAAACAGGCAACAGTTTGTGCAGATAGGTGACCATAAATCTGATTTCATGAACATTACATGCGGGGTACCACAGGGGTCAATATTAGGTCCGAAATTATTCATAATATACATCAATGACATATGTACAATTTCGCAAGAATTGAAATTTGTTTTGTTTGCAGATGACACCAATATTTTTTGTTCCGGTGAGAATTTGCAGCAGACTTTAGAGATAATCACAACTGAAATAAATAAACTAAAACTATGGTTTGACAAAAATAAATTATCATTAAATCTAAGCAAAACAAAGATTATGTTGTTTGGGAGACATAAAATAGATTGTAATGTAGAATTGATAATAGACAATACTAAGATAGAAATGGTACAGGAAATTAAATTTCTTGGTGTGATTTTGGATCCTAAAGTCTGCTGGAAACCTCATGTAGGATACGTACGAGCAAAACTGGCAAAGTGCTCGGCAATTCTGTGGAAAACAAAATATATTCTTGATTGTAAATCTTTGCATACTCTATATTACTCATTATTTTTGCCATATCTGACTTATTGTGTCGAAGTCTGGGGAAACACCTACAAAACCACTCTGCAGCCGATATGTACAATACAGAAAAGAGCAATAAGGACAATAAACAAAACAGGATACAGAGATCACACAAACCCACTATTCATAAAATCACACATGTTGAAATTTATGGATCTGGTCAAATTCAGAACAGCACAAATAATGTACAAAGCAAGAAATAATCTATTGCCAAAAAATATACAAGGAATGTTCAGTGAGAGAGAGGGGGGATATAATCTAAGGGGAGACCTAAATTTTAAAAAACCAAAGGTTCGAACAAATATGAAAAGCATGTGCGTATCGAGCTGTGGGGTGACTTTATGGAACAGACTGGAGACAGAAATAAAACAAAGTGCAAATATAAATCTGTTTAAAAAAAGGTACAAAAAAATATTTTTAAACAAGTATATTGCAGAGGAAATATGTTAATGGAGGATGATGAGGGATAAATAGAATAGGGTTGATTGTTATATTAGAACTAGCTTAGTATATGGTATATATTTATTTATGGGGATAGATATCTTCATATTTACAGGGATAAGTATGTAGTAGATATTTTTTTTTTGTAATTATATATTTATATAGATAGTTATGTGTATATGTATATATATATATGTATATGGATATGGTATGTAGTATATATTTATTTTTGTAATTATATATTTATATGGATAATCATGAAGTGTATATGTGGTATATATTTTTATAAGTGTATTAATGTAGTTTGGATTTCGGGGTAGTTAAAAAGGGGTGGGAAATTAAAAAAAGTATTGTACTTCTTCCCACTCCTTTTTCGAACAATGTGCGGTGTATTGTAATGTATTAGCTCTTTATATTATTTTATTTATTCTTTTTTTGTCACTTTTTTTCATTTTCTTTCTTTTGTATGTATAAATAGTTACATACATTTTTATACATGTTCGAAATAAATAAATTCATTCATTCATTCATTCATTTTGTGGAATAACTGTTAAATATCTGGTTGCTTTTCCCTTGGTTGCAAAAACTGCATCAAGCTGGAAAACTACTGAAATCATCAAACTGTTGCTTTCTTCTTCCGTGTTGCTTTTTCAGGCTTCTACAGCAGCTTCTTTCAGTTATTTGCATTTGAAGGGTCCTCTCTCCAGTCTCTTTTTCAGGAGCTGAAATGCATGCTCAACTCCATTAAAGTCTTTTGATTGATTGATTGATTGATTTTTATTTGACATTCTCAGTTCTTGTATAAAAAATAAATACATGATTTAGTTTCAAATAAACCACACCACATACTTAAACTAAAAACAGAGTCAGGATAACACAATAAAGCTCGAAAGCTTATTTCCATTGTGGTCCTTTGATGTTGGATGGCAGCAGATGTAAAAATGACGAGTGGCGCTGTGACATTACTAAAATTGTAAAACAAAATTACATAGACAGTATACACATAAGATTAACATTGTATACATACTATATAAGTGCAAGCCCTACACTATCTGATCTCTAAGCCATGTTTTCACAGCACGTTTAAACCCATCCAAACTAATGATTACCTTAATATTACCTGATAACTTATTCCACAGACTAGTTGCAACATATAAAAAGGAGTCCTTCCCTATTTTAGTTTGCACTCTTGGAGGAACAAAATCTGTGGAACACCCCCTAGTGAAGTAATATGAACGTCCCTCACTCTACTAAAAAAAATTATTTAAATATTTAGGGACATCTCCATTTACAATCTTGTATACCATGCTCAGTTCAATTTGAGAGACTCTGTCCTCTACCCTCAACCATCCCAGCCTCTTAAAATGATGAGGATCAAGGTGAGTTCTTGGGGGCAGATCCAAAATGGCCCTTACTAATTTATTTTGTGAGGTCTGGAGCTTGTTCTTGAAATACCTAGTAAGGCCATTATACCAAGAGCAACAGGCATAATCATAGTAGAGCTGAATTATAGCCCTGCTAAGGTCAACATAGCCTTCTTATCCAGAAACATGGAAATTCTGGCCAGAAAATGTACTTGTTGATTTACTTTAGTAATTACTTTCTGGGCTTGACCAGCTCCAGACACCTGACTATCCAGTACACACCCAAGATAGCTGACTGAGTCCTTAGCATTAAGTACAGTGTCACCAACTAATACTTCAAAGCCTGGAGTTTTGTTCAACTTAACTCTAGACCCAAACAAGATGGATTCAGTTTTTCCTATATGAAGAGATAATCTATTAAATGATAGCCAATGGCTGACTTTTAAAAGCTCAACACTTAAGGTTGATTCAACAGTGAGCTTGTCCTTGTGTGAAAACACTAGTGCAGAATCATCAGCAAATAAAAACAGTTCACATGAACAAACTGATTTAAGATCATTAATATATAAAAGAAAAAGAAGAGGACCTAAAACACTCCCCTGAGGGACCCCACATTGCACAGTTTGTGGCTGGGATAAAGTTCCCCCAACATCCACCACTTGTTTCCTATTCCTCAAATGAGTCAAACCATCTAACTGCTGTGTTGTTAAAGCCAATAGCCCTCAATTTTGACAGAAAGATACTATGATCTACTGTATCAAAAGCCTTTTGCAAATCCAACATGACCATACCACAGAAATTTCCCTTGTCAACCTCCTTTCTGATATAGTCAGTTAGGTACAATAAACATGTGTCAGTGGAGTGTAATTTACGAAATCCTGATTGGAGTTCATATAATAAATTGTGAGATAAAAGATATTTATTCACCTGCTCAAAAACAAGTCTTTCAATTATTTTTGATAGAGTACACAAAATGGAGACAGGTATATAATTACCCTGCTCCAGTTTGCTCCCCTTCTTATAAAGTGGAATCACTTTTGCCAGCTTAAGATCTTTAGGAAAGTATCCATACTCAGTAGACATATTTATAATGTGAGTAATACTTGGAGTAATGTTCTCCGCAGCATCTTTCAAGAATTGAGATGGAATATTATCAAGACCTGTAGCTTTAGAGCTATCTAATTTATTAAGTTTCATAAGTACATCTGCAGCGGCACGGTGGTGTAGTGGTTAGCGCTGTCGCCTCACAGCAAGAAGGTCTGGGTTCGAGCCCCGTGGCCGGCGAAGGCCTTTCTGTGCAGAGTTTGCATGTTCTCCCTGTGTCCGCGTGGGTTTCCTCCGGGTGCTCCGGTTTCCCCCACAGTCCAAAGACATACAGGTTAGGTTAACTGGTGACTCTAAATTGACCGTAGGTGTGAATGTGAGTGTGAATGGTTGTCTGTGTCTATGTGTCAGCCCTGTGATGACCTGGCGACTTGTCCAGGGTGTACCCCGCCTTTCGCCCGTAGTCAGCTGGGATAGGCTCCAGCTTGCCTGCAACCCTGTAGAACAGGATAAAGCGGCTAGAGATGATGAGATGAGATGAGAAGTACATCTGCCTCTGACACCTTCTCTAACAAAAAACTATTTGCCTGAACCCCTTGCTGGGAATAAAACTCAGAAACTTTACTTTCTTCATATTGTTTCGACATGGCAGGAAGCTTTTCAACCAGCTTACTAGCAATTGTTGAGAAATATGTGTTAAAACTGTTTGCTACTTTATCCTTGTCTGATATAATCTTATTTCCAAGGTCGAGATTAATATTACATGTTTTAGTTTTCAGCCTTTTATTATAGCCCAACTCTTTCAATGACTGCCATAACTTTTTCGAGTCATGTTTATACTCCATAATTTTCTCATTAAAATAGGTCTTTTTAGAACAAACCACTAATCTACTCACTTCATTTCTCAATTTTTTATACTCTGTCCAACTTTGATCATCCTTATTTTTCCTAACTTGTTCATATAGTCTGTTTCTCCTCCGTATGGCCTCAAGTATACCATCATTTATCCAAGGTTCTGTTCTCTGTTTCACTCTTACATCTCTAAAAGGTGCAATTTTGTCTATAGATTGCAAAAATAATAATTTAAAATAATGCCAAGCCTGATCAGCATCTTTACATTGCAACACAGATGACCAGTTTACTTCATTTAAGCAATTTATAAATGCCTCTTTGCTATACCCTTTCATAGATCTAATTTTTATGGTATTGTGAGCACTAAATACTGTTTTCTTTACTTTTCTGGTGCAAAAAATCATAGAATGATCACTTAACCCATAGTGTATTACCCCACTGTTTATAATTCTTGATTTGTCAGAAACTAGAACAAGGTCAATCATGGTTTGAGTAGAAATGCAAACACGCGTCGGTTCTTTAATCAGCTGATGTAGGCTAAGGTTACTACAAAAGTTCATCAGAGCTTTAGACATTGAAAGTTCATCTCTGGAAACATCTGTATTAAAGTCCCCCAACACGATAACTTCCGAATTTATGAAGTCCAAACATTTCGAACATACCGTACATCATCCAACAGGTCATAAAAGTTTGTCTGATCGGGAGGCCGGTAACAAACTCCCACTAGTATTGGTTTACTTTTAGGCAAAAGAACATTTACCCATATAGCTTCAATCTGGTCCTCATGCATATCCTCTCTTTCATTAAAACAAATATCCGATCTTAAGTAAATACAGACGCCTCAACCTTTTCGGTTTCGATCTTTCCTAATTAAACAGTAATTCTCTATTTCAATTTCAGCGTCCTTTATCGATTCATCCAGCCACGTCTCAGTAAAACATAAAAGTCCCACCTTATTACTTTTGCAAATAAGTCTGATCTCGTTAATCTTAGGTAAAAGACTCCTGATGTTAAGATGAAGTAGATATAGTCCCCGACTCGATAAGAAAGTATCTACACATGAAGCATCTCGGCAGATGTTCAGTTTATCCGTAGTTACCTGATCTGATTGTAGCTGCACTCCCTGCGTTACTTGTGCTGCAATACATTCTCCTTGAGGGGACAAACTTTCTCCAGCTCCCTTCGCGAATCCGACTCCCACCGCTTGCGCTACGTTGCATTCTCCCTAGCGAGATACTTCTCCAGCTTGCCTCGCATTTCTCAGGCCCAACTCTCCTAGTTTCCCTGTGTTATCTCTCTGGTCATCGCAGCTTTCTCCAGCTTGCTTCGCTACTCCGACTTCCATCACGCTAGGTCCCAGCTCTTTGTAATTCCCGGTGTCACAAATCAACCTCTCTCCTCTCTGGTCGTCAAGCCCTCCATACAGAATGCCCCCGGTGCGACTGGTGCTTTCTGTCCTTGCCATTGCTATTTCCAGTTGTTCACCAGATTCACATTCAACTGTACCCGGGCATTGATGTATGTCCCCAGATAACAGTAAGCATAGGCAAATAATCAAATTGCCACCGTTCACCTGCCGCTTCACGGTGGTCATGGCCTTGGGGCTGCATTTAATTGCATACCAGCGAGTGAAGAGGAAATAATCCAGAACGGTTGTCTTCCCAACACCAAAGTGCTTGAGCGTTTCTAAATTTTTATAGTGTGCACATTTACTTGGCACTCTCACTGCCTGGTTTTTATCTAAAAAAATCACTTAAGAAATTACTTAATAAAACATATGCTATCAGAGCCACCAGCACGCCAAACTTGCCAGCCGCCATCTTGAACAATACTGATCTTGACTTGGCCAGTCTAAAACATTCCACTTTTTTTTTTTTCCTTCAGTATGTTCGGTGAGGACTGTACACCTGTATACGAGGGTGAGTCAAATCAAAACCTTCAAAGCACAATATAAATTAGAGAAATAGTGCATTAAATTTGTGCCTGGAGAAGTAAAATTGTCCTACTGGTCCATTGTTGTTAATAGCCTCTTCTACTGCTACCTTAACCTCGATACATTTTTCTGACTCCAATGTGCAATAACGAATTCAAAATAAATCAGTCATTTGACTCACCCTGATGGATGCTTTTTTAAGAAGGTTCCCATACTTTTTGAGGAATGAAAGCGGTCTGGAACTATTATTATTATTATTATTTCCAAATAAGTTCCTTGTATCTCCAAAACAGTGCGGGGACCGTGACCCGCGATGATGAAAGTGATGCAAGCTGCTATAAATAGGTCTGACGTTTCAGCACATGACAAAGTACAGCAACATTTAAATATGTGGGAAGCTGAGATCGTTGTATTCCCAGTGAGCACAAAAATGTTTCAACAGCATCAGTGCCAACATTAATGGGACATCTAGAGTTTGGCCACAGTGAACCCTTTTATTCCTTTTTGAAGACGTTGAAAATACTGTTGTGGTTATAAACAAAATATTAAACCTAATATAAACCAAAATTAAATTGTAATCCATAGGTTCTAAAAAAGAGACCAATAACTTTGTCTGTGGTCCATTTTAAGTCGTACAGACCAGCAGAGTAACGCATGTCCGTGGATGTCTTTGGTAAGTATGTGCAGTCTGGGTTATTCTTAACCCTTCATACTGTGCTGTGCAGATAAAAAGTTCAAATTAATTAGTTTTTTCAAAGCATCTTTGAGCAAATGAAGCACATTTTCATACCTTAAAGCATGTATGCAGAACCATGGCCTCACTTTCATTTATAAATGCCTTGAGACCTCAATAATGGCACAAGAATAGTTTTAAGTGTTAACAATAAATCTAATATAGTAATTTTTACGATTAAAGTGATTTATAGAGGTAGCGGTCTGAGTGAATGACCTTGACGTCCGTAACGTCAAAGCAGGAAGTCTATCGGTCTCATTGCCATTTCCGCTATACTAAAACACAGAGCTGACTGCAACTTCGATCCTTCATTTTGAGCTAATTTATTGCCATGCCATGTAGATGTGTTGCTGCACCCACCAGCAACACGACAGAAGGTGGATTTACGTTGCATTCATGGTCCAAGAATGTTCAAACTGCAAAGACTTGGACGCGTTTTGTGAGAAGTTCACGGGCACATTGGGCGGCTATGAAGTGGTCTCTCCTCTGCTCTGCACATTTTACTGAAGACTCATACAAAACCTCTGATCTGTTGAGGAACGTTGGCTATAAGCCTGTATTGAAAGAGGGTGCAGTCCCAACAATTAAAGAAAAAGAAAACTACAAGAAAAGGAGAGTATTTATTTATTTATCCTTTTTTTTAAAAAGGAAAGTGAGTTCAGTTGCACCAGTCCTCCCGGAGTGAGCCAAGGGTTGTTGCTAAAACCTGGGATGGGACATTATCACTTAGGCAGTGACCTCTCCGCAGTTGTTGCGAAAACCGGTGACATCCGATTCCATCCCGGGTTTTAGTAATTGCCTGAGCCGAGCAATAATGGCGGAGTACGCAGTATGAAGAAAAGTGAACGAGTGGAGCAGCCGTCTTATTTCTAAACTGGATATTGCTGCCATCTCGCCCTTACGTGGAAGAAGCAAATGAATGGAGAACTGAACGAACAACTGAAAGTCAGATTGTTTCAAAAACAATCGGCCACTAGATCGGCCTTCAAGAAGCAAGAACACAGACGGGTTCAAAAAAAACATGTTTACCTGCATTTAGATTAATACATGTAACTTGTATTGTTTGTTTAAGTTACCGGTATAAGATTATTTAATTTGCTTCAGAATGTGATTGTCTCAGTTCATCTGATTATTTAATTAGCCTTTTACATTTTATCAGTGAAAATGCATGCATGTACATGTATGCTGCATAAGTTATAACGCCTATCCTGTTTTAATGAGAGTCAACCCACAATCAGTGAAGTCAAATCAGTCTTAGTTGAGCGAGTCGGTAATGGGATTTCTTACTTTCACCATAAATTTTTATTTCTATGACTTTGGTCTATAGCTGTAAAAGGCCTTGGCCTTAAAACCGGTTACTGCTGTGACGTCACGCGCTCAGGGCTGGCTGGCTCAGCGGGGCAGCTCCAATGCCAACTTTGTGGTCGATTTTAACTCTCAAAATATATATATATATATATATATATATATATATATATATATATATATATATTTTTTTTTTTTATTCCCATTTATGTAGCATACAAGAGTCAAGGATGGAGATACTATCCACTCAGAAATTTATTCTAAAATAAAGGCTCTGCGTATCTCCTTTAAGGCTTTTCTGCTGCATGCTGCAAACAGCATGTCACTAGAAACACACTCCTGCAACATTTGTGATCTTATGGAACGAGACACTTTAAACATGCTCAGTGTGAAGATTTGCCATTCTGTTAAATGTACACTTGAGCAGTCAACAAAATTTAGCAGTGAAAGCTTCACCCCATTATATTCTTCTGGAGTAAGAACTAAAGATGTTGCTGGAGGGCTCACAAGTGGCGCAACGGAAAAGCGTTTACTCCGTCACCCAGAGATCACAAGTTTAAATTTTGAAATTGCCACAAGCATCCATGGCCAGGGAGCCAAGAGAGCTAAATAGGCCATGTTTTCTGGATTGTCTATCTCATGTCAGTCGCAGTAAAACTAGCCAATTGTGGACATCTGTGAGTTTGTGTATGCGGAAGTGGGTAGATGACACTTTCCTCCGTGTGTTTTGTGCTGCCCTGTGATGTATGATGAACAATTGTTTAAAAAGTTGCATAGCTTGGAGGAAGCATATGTTAGCCTTCAAAGGTTCCTGGGAAAAAAAATCCTGAGCTCTGGATAAGGTTCCTTCTGTTCCTTCTTGAATTTATTGGTGCAAGTGGTCTGTTTGCTATAGTAGTTGTCTCTTATCTATTAAACATTTTTTCTTGCAGTGCAAAAATATGTGGTGCTGCAGCTGTGGGCTTGTGGAGTTGTCCTAGATTGTGTTTCTCTTCCTGAGTAAAAGCTAGACTGAGCACAGTGCCTATAGACATCGGTGTGTGTGTGTGTGTGTGTGTGTGTGTGTGTGTGTGTCCGTGACAGCTCTAATGGAGTGCGTTTGGAGGGGAGAGACTGATTGCCCCAATAACAGCCACTTTAGTAGGATAGTTGTAGGTGCAGTATTTGCTGTTGATTGACTGGATGTAAGTGCCTCTCATCAATATATCCCGTGTGTGTGTGAGAGAGGGAGGGAGAGGGGACAGGTGTGATTAAGGTCTTCAATGCAAATTGCAGTTAGGGCAGAAAAGTACAATCTCTTTCAGCCTGTCTGCCTGCTTAATCTCTCTCTCACTCTCACACACACACACACACACACACACACACACACACACGCGCATCGGTACATCAATGACTGTCCGTCTTAATACTGTGCTTGATAATGCAAGTGAGTAAGAAATAAATTCCTCATTGTTCCCAGCACCGACACACCCAGCTCAATAAGGTTTCTAGTGGAACAGTATAATAAACTAGTTTATACTATATGGACACAAATGTTTTACTGGGAAATACACTACTCGTATTTTTCATACGCGCTACATCCAGGACATGGAGAACCAAAACCGTGACATAAATCTCTATAGGTCACTTGTGAGGAAATCGATGAATTGTTTTTGATAAATTTGCACAGTTTTTGTTTGTGTCAATATAATAAAAAGAAAATCATGCACTGGCTTGAAGATATGAAGTTTATCTTCTTGTGTTGAAAACCTTGCGTTTTTCATACGAACTACATCACAGGCCTGAATGAAATGCGTTCCGATATTCCACTCCGATGACGTCGCTCCCAGTGTTTTCCCGTTGACTTGATACGCGTTGTCGAAATGGCGAACCGGTTCAAAATTTAAAATTATTTTGATTAACTTTTTGTGCATATAATATAAAGAATATGAAGTCTATCTTCTCGTGTTGAAAAATATATCACTTGTTCACGTCGCTCCTTCGTAATACATTCACCACTCAAAGATAAACGTCATATCTTTGCGCCACCATGTAATATCCTCCATATATGCTGTACAAAGCAGTAATCTCCAGAACGAGACCACACTGGTGAAGGTTTTGATATAAACAGACCTCACCCTGCAATATAAACATGCTCAATTACACAGGACTTGGCTAGGGGCAGAATAGATTAGACATTGCCCCAAGGCACAACACGCATGTAAGCTCTTCCTAGCAATTTCTTCAGCTTAGAGCACAGCAGAGAAGAATTACCATAAAGAAATCCTCTCATATTTGCCATATTTTTATCTTTTTGCTGGATATCTGCATCAGTTATATCAAAGATTGGGTGTCTCTTCCTTGTTGTAGAGGATTGATGATCTAGTAAACACATAAGAGTGTGTGTGTGTGTGGGGGGGGGGGGGGGGACAGATTATACGAGTGTGTAAGATTGATAACACCCAAGTGATGAGGTGGCAGACTTTATAGCATGACCAATACACCTCCTGATTCCTTTGTTCCAAAGGCACCGCCTCTGATAAATGTGCGCGCACAACTGCGCGCGCACACACGTGCAACTCAGAAAACTACACAGTGCATGACACTACAACCTGAACCCAGACTACAGTAATTAACTGACACCTTTGCTGACAAGCTCATTATTAAAATATGCATAAGGCCAGGCATGAATATGAATGTGGAGGCCTGCATTGTGTTGGCGGATGATAAAATATAAAGCTGTTTGATGTGGCTGGTGTAATTTGGGGATTTGGAGGGGGGTAGATATTGATGGAAAGCAGGAGGAAAAGGGAATCTCCTTGGTGATACACTCCACCTCCCTCTCTCTCTCTCCTCAGCCCCTCGGTGACGCAGCAGTCCGTGTGTGTGTGAGAGAAAGAAGCCGAGAGATGCTGCTGCTTCAGAGGTCTACGTCAGAGCGAGCACCCTCCTCCTCCTCCTCCCCCTCCTTTTCCAGGAGGTGAGCTGCATGAATGTGCGCGCACACACACACACACGGGCGCGTACAGGCTTGTGAGTGCACACTCTTTCCCTTCTCACACAATCTCCACTTCTCTTTCTCTCTTCTTCCCTCCCATCACTCTTTCAATCTCTTCCCTTCATTCTCTCTCTCTCTCTCTCTCTCTCTCTCTCTCTCTCTCCCTCCCTCTCCACACACACCAAACACCCATTCACTGAGTATGTGCTGCATTTCCACTGGCTCCCTCACACCGAGCTCTTTACGCTGAAGTTGGTAACTAGTGCAGGGCTTGCAGCCTGTCTGTCCTGAGGGCTCAGTGGACACTCCAGAGTCAATGTGGTAGGTAAGAGCCGGTGCTAGCATGGGCAGCAAGTGTCTGCCGGAGGGCAGGGTGATGCTGGCGGCGCTGGTGGAGCAGGAGGAAGACGAGGACGAGGATGGCGGCTCGGACAGCAGCGGCGGTGACCGGGTGACGGTACCCACCTTTGACGTCCCGTACTTCCGCTACATCGACGAGGAAGGCACAGAGGACGAGGAGTGGCGCAGCAGCAGCCGCTCACTGTCCTCCATCGAGGAGGAGGACTCCATTGAATCATCTTTGTCTCACAGGTACACCAGCGTGCCCGCCAGCCCAGAGAAGGTTCTGGAACACCTGCTGAGCCACCTGACACTGGACGAGGACAACGGGAGCCCTCAAGCCAGAGAGACAGGTGGGCTCTCATCTCACTCCTTCCTTACCCTCGAGAGAGACGGCACAACGCTGTTTTTAGCTTTAACCAGATAGAACCTTTACACTCAGTTTTAACTGCACTCAGTTTACTTTTGCTTAGTTTACAAATGAGGAGTGTGCGCATATAAATGTCAACAGAGCAAGGTTTGCAATTGTTTGATGAATCCCGAGTGTATCTCCAGGCAGAATATGAGTCATGTCTCGCACAGTATAGTTAAAAGACAAGCAGATGTACCTGGGCTGCACTACTGATGCTCGGTATCAGCTTCTTGTTTAGTTCTTTCTCTCTATTAATGTAGCAGTGGTGTCACTCCTTGTGAAAAAGTCTGCTGACAGCTCCTGGGAGTTTAAAGGGTCAAACCGAACATTGCATTATTAACTGAAAATCTTCTGAACAATGACAGCAATGACAGGATGTCTGTCTTAAAGGAGGAGCTCACCCCTGCTCAAACCATCTCTTTAACGCTGCTCTGTAAAGCTGCATTTCACGGATATTTTTCATGGGATTACAAACCTGTTTTGTCAGCTGATCTCCTTCAATCTAAATGATCATATTCCCGCACATATGCGATTTTTACATTTTTAAGTAACGTTAAAACAGCACCTTTCAATAAACGTTTCTTTGCGTTTTGTGAAATATACAGTGGTTATTATACATTTCCTTTTTATTACATTCCAAGTGGTTATTACATTTTCTCATTCTCATTATCTCTAGCCGCTTTATCCTGTTCTATAGGGTCGCAGGCAAGCTGGAGCCTATCCCAGCTGACTACGGGCAAAAGGCGGGGTACACCCTGGACAAGTCGCCAGGTCATCACAGGGCTGACACAGAGACAAACAACCATTCGCACTCACATTCACACCTACGGTCAATTTAGAGTCACCAGTTAACCTAACCTGCATGTCTTTGGACTGTGGGGGAAACCGGAGCACCCGGAGGAAACCCACACGGACACGGGGAGAACATGCAAACTCCACACAGAAAGGCCCCCGTCGGCCACTGGGCTCGAACCCAGGACCTTCTTGCTGTGGCGACAGTGCTAACTACTACACCACCGTGCCGCCCAGATACAGGCTAATTTTTGGTAAATCTTACATTGATTGACATTTACATAATTTTTACTTGAGATGGGGCCTCATAAGCGACTGAAATGCAAATCATGCTTGACTCGTATAGTGAGTGATTCAAAAACATGGGTCCCTGCTTACAGGAGATTAGAAACACTCAGTAAAATGCCTGTTTCTTAAATGATATCCAAAATATGCTACACATTTACTTTACTGGCATTTAGCAGACTCTCTTATCCAGAGCGATGTACAACATACCCAGAGCAGCCTGGGGAACAGTTGGGGGTTAAGTGCCTTGCTCAAGGGCACTTCAGCCATTCCTGCTGGTCCAGGGAGTCGAATCAGCAACCTTTTGGTTGCAAAGCTGCTTCTCTAACCATTAGGCCATGGCTTCCCCACATGAAAAATTTTGTTTATCCTAATACAAGAATCAGGGTGTATACTTTTTATTCAGAAGCTAACATTAATACATCAGGTACTGATGGTTTGATGATTGTAACTTACTCCTTTTCTAATAAGGACAGATTATTCACATTGTCTGTCTGTCTTTCTGATGACACACTAGAACTTGCATGATCATTATAAAGTCATACTTTATATGCTGTTTTCTTTGTCAGTTTTCTTTATGCTATTGCTCAACTGCTAATTGAGAACATATTTTGGACATGGGTTCCCTTTAATTATACATTTCCATCAGGCAGAGCATATTGTTTTAATGATTAAGCTCAACCTTGCCACCATGGTAGAGGTCCTGGGAATCCGTTGGCAGGTGGAATAGACCTGTTGGATTAAAATATGATGGTTAAAATCAGGCGGCACGGTGGTGTAGTGGTTAGCACTGTTGCCTCACAGCAAGAAGGTTCTGGGTTTGAGCCCAGTGGTCAGCGAGGGCCTTTCTGTGTGGAGTTTGCATGTTCTCCCCGTGTCCGCGTGGGTTTCCTCCAGGTGCTCCGGTTTCCCCCACAGTCCAAAGACATGCAGGTTAGGTTAACTGGTGACTCTAAATTGACCGTAGGTGTGAATGGTTGTGTGTCTCTGTGTCAGCCCTGCGATGACCTGGTGACTTGTCCAGGGTGTACCCTGCCTCTCGCCCATAGTCAGCTGGGATAGGCTCCAGCTTGCCTGCAACCCTGCACAGGATAAGCAGTTACAGATAATGGATGGTTAAAATCAAAGTTTTTTAACCAAAAAAGAATAACAATGACTTAGCTTTATGCGCATCTTACTGGTGGCCTCAAATGATGATTATGGTTGTATATAAAAATGTACTGTATGTTAAAGGCCCTGTACAATCCCTAGAAATGTCCCTGCTTCCAAAAATAAGCCTTTAAATAATATATTGTTCAGTGTAATTGATATTGCCAAAGAGGTGTGTGCAATAAATGCAGCAAAAAATACAGCTGGCAAAACCATTTCAAGAGTATTTATAAATAAATAAATAACACAGGACTGTTGGGTAGTTCAGAAAGTAAGTGTGCTATAGAGGTTATGCGTGTGATGTCACAGTAGGTGGAAGTCACTGCGGTTACACCTGTTGAGTGGCAGCATTAAGCTTGATGCAAAACAAACAAACAAAAAAAACCCTTCTTAAACGGGAAAGAGCTGTCATGCGATGGACTGTACGAATGGATTCAACAAGAAATCAGAGCTGTCTTCTTGCAGAATAAAACCGAAGCAAATGGATTGCCACAATTTGAAGAAACAACTGGAATCCAGGTGCTGAAATGTGGATTTTTGGTTGCTAGCTTACAGTTTTCCAAATAAAAGTATTTATATACATCTGTACACATAAAACCAGAATATGTATTGGTGTCGTCGTCGGTTTACTTTCGTCAACAAATCCCATCTTGAAGTACGATCAAGCGTCAAGGCTTTTTTTTTATATGCCTTCAGGCTTTGCTTTGTGTTTCTCCGGCATCTAAATCAGGGATATGTAAATGTCAGGTAACTTGATTCCTGGCCACATGTCAATGTAGATGGACTGGACTACTGGTTCTTCTGGTAAGTTTTAAGAATCACCGAATCACCGTTGAGTCCAACTGCCTTTAATTTAAGCAGATAATTGTTTGTTTTACTCCCACAGTTTCCTCTACTAAAGGCAGCCATGTGTCAGTATGTTTTGCCACTCGGTCTGACTGAAGAGGCGTATTCTGGTGGGAAAGTGATGTCAGCGCATTCTCTCTATAAATCCAGCCTAATATCTAGCTTTTTTTTATGCTTTCAATACATTTGTCCATTTTGAGAGAAACCCAAATACAAATGAGATCGTACTCATCATGACACATGCTTGGTGTAAATGAAGCACTCATTTACAAAACCCTCAGTTTTTGTTAAGAAGCTGGAGTTGTTAATTGAGGTCAGTGTCCTGATGGTTATGGGTGTATTTGGGTGTGTGTGTGTTTTGCTGTCTGTTGTGTTTTGTTTGTCTCAGTCGAGAGATCCTGTCTCCAGGGCCTGGCAGGACTGGAGGTATATAGTGTGTCATGGACTGCAAGCAGTTTGTTTGGAAAATGCGTCCCTTTTTTTTATTTGTTTTTTATTTATATTGTATGGTGTGCATTTAAAGTTCTTGAATATTGAACTGAACTGTAGTTAATGGGGGAAAAAAAAAGCATGAGACACGAGTATACACTGGCCATGTGTGTCAGTGTGTCACCTTGTTCCCCTGTGGTGATGTTTAATCTAACCGTATCGATCCTGATTCTCTCCAGAGGAACCCAGTGACTGTGTAGTTCAAACTTTGTTGACTGAATAGAACTGAAGGACACACAGATGTGTGGACACATGATAGGAAACTGCTGTTAGGTTTGTTATTGTTCGTTATCATGACACGTATTGTTTGTCAGACCTACATAATGAAACATGAATCGAATAAATAATTATTCTGCTTTATACCATATTGCTGTTGAATTAAAAAATCTGATTGGTCAGAAGCTCTGACAGTAGTGTCGGCTTCAAGACAAATCACAGCTTTGCAGTAATGCATTCGTTCTAATACGTTATCATTTCTATAGTAACAACTTACACAGGGACTTGTTTGGGAGATGTTCATATAAACAGAGTAAATGGTTAATACGGAGATATTTTCCATGAGGAGATGTTTGTTTCACATTTTTGAGCGGAGTCTTCAGTGTCAGTGAATTGTAAACAGTAAAGCTGTAGCTTTATGCTTTCTGCCCCAGAAGAGTCTCCAGGACAGAGGACTGTGTTGGTTCTCAGTAACATTATAAACTGTGTTTTATTGTCTTGTTATCTGCAAGGGAGAGAAAACAGGCTGGTTAAGGGATGACTGTTTATGGGCTGTCTCACAGGCAGGGTATACTGTACTCTTCGGATCCACAATAGTCCAAAAATCAAACCTCAGATTTTTGTGTTTCTCTGCTGCCAAAAATGACTCTTTGAGATGGAAATGAACTGTGCAGAGTTTCAGAGCTACAGGTCATATACTGGGCGTGTTACTTGTGGTGAGAAGACGGCATATACAGTAGTGTATTTCTAAAATTAACCACCTTTCTTCTAGTCCACAAGAATGAGGAATACAAAGTGAAAAACTGTTGAAATGGATGTGATTTTAAGTACAAATCTTCAAGTCCTATGCAGCGATGTTTGTACATGGTGGTAACTGTAATAACTACTGAAGTGGTGATGGTCTTTATGGTTTTCCAGAGAGAAAACACTTTTGGACGGACTCGCATTTCAACCACATGTGAAGCTCTGCTGCAAATGTGTCTCATCTGTTTCATGTCCTGTTTTTTACTGTGCAACAACAAAGTATTCTGCTTCAAAAGAGACAAATATTTTCTTATAGGAGAACTGAAGCCATTTTTAAACTTGCTTTATTTCTTAATTAACGTGTGGTTCAATTACGTTTTTGGTTTTAGTAACCTTATATCGTAACTTGTATTGGCAACTAATTGCAATTAAATATTATACCTATCAGCCTATTTGTTTTTTAGCCATGTTGAATTTAGTTCGTTTGGTCTACGGCAGGCGTCACTTATCCGCGTGATCTTCACAAGACTTGTGCAAGACTTCGAAACGTGAAGTATCAGCCAGGTGTCAGTGCCGCCATTTTGAAAACTGTTTTCTAAATGAAATATTGCACAAAAATGAGTTTAAATGACGATTACTGCCTACTTTTTTCAAACTTGCCTGATTGCTATCAAAACAAACAAAACTTCTGGCTTGATTACATCAGCATTCGAAAGAGGGCACGCGCGTCTTTTGACAACGTTGGCAGATGTTGGTCACTTTGATTTCTGCTGTACGTTTTACTTCCGTCCTACGATGTCTCACACAGGTCTCAACAAATCTCGTTTACGGCCGTTACTTTGACATATGGACTGATATATTACAGAGCATATTTCAAACACTCATAACTTGCTATAGCAGTGACAAAATAGCTATCAAAAATGCATTCCTATATTTAGTAAAATGAGATAAATAGAATTTTGATAATAAAAAATTTGCCTTCAGTTCTCCTTTAACCAGGAAAATTGGAAGTGTAATAATTAAAGTAGAACTAAATGAAATGACCACAAGATCAAAACTGAGGCCACATTTGACTCTTACAGACATATTTATAATAACTTTAATTAGATACATTAGTGCTATAGGTAGGGCTGGTGCGTCCCTGTAAAATAAGGTGCAAGAAACTCCAGTGTATATATACTGGACGTAGTCGCAGGAGTTAGCTGGAGTTATTCAAAAAGACAACCATGATTGTGAAACATCTCTTATAGCTGCTATAATGTAAGTGATAACAGGAAGGATCTGTCGTGTTTTCCGAATATTCCCCGACATCGAACATTACTATAAATGGGTAAAAACATGATCATGGGTGAATTGCTGTGGCGTTAGAGGAATATAACACTTCAGGATGTGCTGGAAAATAATCAGCTGCAGGATGTTAACACATCACATGACGTTGTTAATTGCTTTTCTGGAACAGCATGACCCTAAGTGCCTTATTCCTTATTTATTGTATTTTTGTACATGATCATACAGTAGGATATTTATGTTTGGAGCTTTCTTTCCCATGTAGTAAGAATAAGCTCACTTTCGCTTGTATGGCTGTTCTAGTCTCAGCATCAGTTCAGCTGAGTGAGTGCTAACCTCATTAAAGCCACTGATGGCTAACCGCTATTGTATTTGCGCTCTCTCTCTCTCTCTCTCTGGCTGTTCTTACAGGAACTGTATCACATTCTCCCCCACATTACACTTTTAATATAACCAAATGTTCATCTTAGCCAAATCGTGTATGTGTGTATTAGATTAGTGTGCTCCACCTCATCAGTTGCATTTTTTTTTTTTCATTTATTTATAACCAAGTCTTGGTGTTGCTAGGCTGTGTATGGGTGTGGGAGACAGACTGAGGTAATTTATGAATAGCCAGAAGAACTGATTCCACTGTTAAGTGCCTAATGAGCTCTATTTTCACTTCTACCATGGTTTTATTCGCACAATTTAGCAATTGTGACGTGGAATAAAATAAATTCATAATATCTCTATTGCATTATATTGGAACATTAGTGTCACGGATTTCTTTGTTCCAAATGAGTTCTGAGCATTGGATGTTGAAGGAGGAGAGAGAAAGGATTGTTCAGTGTTAGCAGTTGACTGACTGAGAATTGAGGGGATGGCCATTATATTGTGTGTGTGTGTGTGTGTGTGTTTATCATTCTGTGCTTTCACACAGCCGAGGATGTGCTTTTGAGAATCATTCAAAGTAATATATTGGGTAAAGGTACATAGGCAGGGTTTGCAAGCACTGATTGGCTTGTAGTGGAGCAATGCTGTATTAGTCCCCCTGATGAAGCACATCATGGTCATGTTACATTAGGGTCAGCAAACATAATACAACAGAACAGGATACTCAGAAGCTAATAGCAGCACAGAAATGCATGAACAAACCTTCTTTTGCTAGGGGTCCATATCTTGCTTTATGGATCATGGATCAAAATTGCAGTAAATGGCACTACCCAGTTGCCCTAATCTGCATGTCTTCGGACTGTGGGAGGAACCGGAGCACCACACAGGCACGGGGAGAACATGCAAACTCCACACAGAAAGGCCACAGTAGGCCACAAGGTTCAAACCAAGAACCTTATCGCTGTGAGGTGATGGTGCGAAACACTGCACCACCATGCCACCCGATTGAGATCTAGATTATATAGACACGAGTGTTTTACTGGGTAATATGCCACTTGTATTTTTTATACAAACTACCGTTCAAAAGTTTGGGGTCACCCAGACAATTTTGTGTTTTCCATGAAAAGTCACACTTTTATTTCCCACCATAAGTTGTAAAATGAATAGAAAATATAGTCAAGATATTTTTCTGGCCATTTTGAGCATTTAATCGACCCCACAAATGTGATGCTCCAGAAACTCAATCTGCTCAAAGGAAGGTCAGTTTTATAGCTTCTCTAAAGAGCTCAACTGTTTTCAGCTGTGCTAACATGATTGTACAAGGGTTTTCTCCATTAGCCTTCTGAGGCAATGAGCAAACACATTGTACCATTAGAACACTGGAGTGATAGTTGCTGGAAATGGGCCTCTATACACCTATGGAGATATTGCACCAAAAACCAGACATTTGCAGCTAGAATAGTCATTTACCACATTAGCAATGTATAGAGTGGATTTCTGATTAGTTTAAAGTGATCTTCATTGAAAAGAACAGTGCTTTTCTTTCAAAAATAAGGACATTTCAAAGTGACCCCAAACTTTTGAACGGTAGTGTACATCCAGAACATATTTAAATAATATTGGCTGGCTTTGAGTGGTATAGCAGATATATTCCATTCAGCTAGTATGATACTGAATGAGTCGAAGACGAGTAGCTGAATGGACTATATCTGATAGACCACAAAAAAAGCCAGCCAATATTATTATTATACATACACCTTTAATGGAACAATTATAGATTTTACAAAAAGTTAAGAACAGTGGTGTAACTTTACCAATATTGAATGCCGATTCTGATCGAATGTAATTCAGTGTTCTGTCAATCCAATGTACAAAGTTCTAACAATAAAAATGGTACAAGTCCAAAAAGCCTGAACATCAACCCAGCTTATATACAAGCTCTATACAGGTAGAGACGGTTCAAGTTTACAGTTACTTTTGGTCGTAGTTAATTGTTACACTGCAGTTATTTAAAACAAAAGGGCTTTGCTGAGTGAAGTCCTCTTGTAAAAGTCTCCGTCACTTTTCCTCACCTCCAAGTAGAATTTTATATTTCTGCTATTGCTCTCTTTTCCCGTTTTTCGATGTCCATTGGTATGTTTTTCTCTTGTAAAAATGCATGAAGACTATCCAGTGAAATTTTGGTAGCCTTTTGGGTGTTCAGCGCATCTGTCATTTTAAATCTTCTGCTTTTAATGAAGCAAACGTCGCTGCTATTTTTGTGAACAAACTGTCAGTAACTTGCTAGCACAGAAGTTTTACAACTCCTATGTGTCTCTCTTCCAGTTTTTTGATATCCGTTGGCCTGTTTTTCCTCTTGTAAAGATGCATGAAGAATATATAATGAAGTTTTTGTAGCCTTTCGGGTGTTCGGCGCGTCTTTAGTTTTAGTTTATTTATTTAGTGCTTAATCTGAGCACTGAATTAACCCCTTCTTCTGATAGTGGTCTTCTCTCTCTCCCGGCCAACAAAGAAATGATTGTGTGCATGCGCAACAGAAGTTTTGTCATTGGATCTTCGCATGAGCTCTGAAATGTGACGTTGTGTTGTCTTGACAACGGGCAACATTATAACAATATTGCACACTTATTCTCCATTGGGGAGAGTGGCATAATACATGGAGGATAAGTGATATGATAATATTGCATGCCATCAATAAACCCGCTAGAAGGGAATAGAATACGTTTTTATTCCATGGCCAAAGTGGCCCATATGTATAATCATTTTCAATATGTCACTCATGAGGATATCAGTGAATTGTTTCGATAAATTTGGGTACTTTGTGAATGTGTCTGTATAATAAAAAGAATCACACGTTGGCTTGAAGGTATGAAGTTTATCATACGAAATACATTTTTCATACGAAATACAACGTGGATGTAGTAAGTCAGAATCAGTGTTGTCTGGGCTGTGTCACAATCAGGGTGGACTTTTCAGATCCACAATAGTCCAAAAGTCAAACCTCCAGATTTTTGTGTTTCTCTGCTGCCAAAAGTAACCCTTTGAGATGGAAATGAACTGTGCAGAGTTTCAGAGCTACAGGTCATATACTGGGCGTGTTACTTGTGGTGAGAAGACGGCATATACAGTAGTGTATTTCTAAAATTAACCACCTTTCTTCTAGTCCACAAGAGTGAGGGATACAAAGTGAAAAACTGTTGAAATGGATGTGATTTTAAGTACAAATCTTCAAGTCCTATGCAGCGATGTTTGTACATGGTGGTAACTGTAATAACTACCGAAGTGGTGACCATCTTTATGGTTTTCCAGAGAGAAAACACTTTTGGACTGACTCACATTTCAACCACATGTGAAGCTCTGCTGCAAATGTGTCTCATCTGTTTCAAGTCCTGTTTTTTACTGTGCAGCAACAAAGTATTCTGCTTCAAAAAAGACAAATATTTTCTTTAAAAAAATCATTTATAACCTCATCATATGGTGAGTGTTTTCCAGAGAGGACATTTCTGATGGACAAAGGATCCTCTTGGAGGCACTATGTTTTTATTAAAAAAAAAAAAGTTACTTTCTCTTAAATATCTTTCTATTGTGAATGAAGGTATACGTCCCAAAGTAAAACCTAGTTAGTGCTAAAAAATGCAATTCTGAATTTAACCAGTAAAATTAAAGTGTAATAATTAAAGTAGAATTAAATGAAATGACCACAAGGTCAAAACTGAGGCCGCATTTGACTCTTAGAGACATATTTATAAGAACTTAGACATTAGTGCTGTACAGAGGTGGACAGTAATGAAGTACATTTACTCGAGTACTGTACTTTAAGTACTTGAGTATTTATTATTTATTTATTTATTTATTTATTTTGGAAACTTCTGACTTTAACTTCACTACATTTTGAAAGGCAAATATCGTACTTTTTACTCCACTACATTTCTGTCAAGGTCCTCGTTACTTGTTATTATGAAGCACCTTTGAAAGTGGATGTGTTTTTCTTTTCTAAAACGTGATTGATTTTTTCCGTAGGTGACACTGAGACAGTCTATCAGTAATCACTAGGGTCACGTCACATCCATAGACTGTATAAAATCAGGTTCAGTTATTTCTCAACAGCATTATTTGAATACGATCAGTTGATGGCAGAATGGAAGGAAGCGGTTCTTCTGGAGAATGCACGTACCCATGGCCCATGAATCCATGTTTAAGTTTTCTGAAAGGATTAAAGATTCGTTTCGTTTTAAATGTTTGCTTTGTTTGCCGAAAACGAATCACATCACGGCCTACAAAAACTCGCTGTCCAACCTGCGGAAGCATTTTGAGGGATATAAACATTTTATTCCAAGAGAAAGCTTGCAATGAAGCTGTCTGTGTTTTTAGAGCTAGCGATAACGTTGCAATAGCTATGCAGTCTGGTTAGTCAAATGACTTTCTATGGATTTGCCCGCCAAGTTGCCGTAGCCTTGTCCACGGCTAATGTTCACACATAGCTAGTTAACTTGGACACTGTTAGTTAGCATGTAAAAACGGAGTTACACTAACATGAATAATGTTAACTTATCTGAAGTGCTTTCAGAAATGTTTTAGCATAATCTTGCCAAATAAACAATGTAGAAACCTTTCTTTTCTAGTAGCATTAGCTACCCAATATGATTTGGAGTTTGAGAAGTGTTTGCTAGCATGTCAGGTGGAGTTTCACTGACTAGCTAGCTTAACGTTAAACCGACTAGCTAGCTTAACGTTAAACCACCATGATGGTACAGCATGCGTTCATTTTTTTTGTGAATTCACATTTCTGTCTTTGGTAACGGCATTAGGTTTTGTAAGCGTTGTGGCAATAATACAACAATGCATTGACAGAAAATGTACTTAAGTATTTTTAAAAGCAAGTACTTCAGTACTTTAACTTAAGTAAAAATTTGACTGGACAACTTTCACTTGTATTGGAGTAACAATTGATCAGTGGGATCTGTTCTTTGACTTAAGTAATGAAGTTGGGTACTTTGTCCACCTCTGGTGCTGTAGGTAGGGTGGGTGTGTCTCTGTAAAATAAGCTGTAAGAAACTCCAGCGTATATACAATATACTGGACCTAGTTGCAGGAGTGAGTTGTTTTATTCAAAAAGACTACCATGATTGTGAACCAGCCCGTCTGTCCGTTGTAGTTAACTACCCAAGCAGGACTGTCATCAGCCAGGCGCTGGAGAATAATATTACTCTGTGAATTCATGCATATTAGTCAGAGCCTTAAGATTTGAGCTGTCAGTTCTTAATACTTAATATACTGTCTAAGCCTTGATGAGTATTGACAAAGCTATTATGCTAATTGCCTTATTTATAGTGAAGGATATGAGCTCTGATTCCACAAGCACAGTCAAACAACGTGCTAATTTAAAGTTAATTATGCAAGGCATTATGGGAGTGTTTTTAGGGAGAGCCTTGGGCTGGAGATTTGGATTTACAGTCTCTATGTAAAGGAGCTTTTTTTTTTTAAATGGGCTGAGATGCTGCTACAACATATCCTTTATCCTCCTGTAATGAATTCAGTCACCATAGCAGCAGAGTTCAGGTTGGATGGCTGCTGTTCAAGGCCTGCTGAAGATAATTGGTGAGCAGCAGTCAGCGAACAGCAGTAATCCAGGTCCAAATGGATGACAGCGTAACGTAATGAAATGCTTAGGTCAGACTGGAGTCACTGATTGCACACACACATGCACAAGCACATTATCTGCTGAGAAAACTGAGATCATTTAAGTCTAAAACTAGAGGTGCTGTGGGTTTACATGCAGCAGATTTTTTTTTTCTCCTCAGTGACCAGACATGCCTTTACCTGTCCTTGCACTGTGCTTTGACAGTGTCTCAGTCCCTCTGAGCTCTGACCTTCATCATCCCTCTGTCTGTCTCCAGTGCTTCTCACGACCTGCTGTTCTTTTGCTATTTTCAGATTTCTCCCTGTTTAGGTCTCAAGAATTGTTGCATCCTGAAAGAAATACATTGTTGAGTGGAAGGAATACTTAAAAAAAAAAAAAAAAGCATCTTTTATTTGTACTTTAGACAATTTCTATGTTAAAAAAAAACATAGCAGAAACCTTAGCATTCTTAGGAGTGTTGAAAAATATTTGCTAAATATTCAGATATTGGTTAATATCAACTTGATACTGGCGAAGATTCAGCTGAATCAGGAACAAAATCTTTTTGATGAAATTAACATAAAATTGGCTTTTCTTTCTCATAAAAACATACTCTATATTTTTCATTACATTAATTGAGTGGGGCGGCACGGTGGTGTAGTGGTTAGCGCTGTCGCCTCACAGCAAGAAGGTCCTGGGTTCGAGCCCAGCGGCCGGCAAGGGCCTTTCTGTGCGGAGTTTGCATGTTCTCCCCGTGTCCGGGTGCTCCGGTTTCCCCACAGTCCAAAGACATGCAGGTTAGGTTAACTGGTGACTCTAAATTGACCGTAGGTATAAATGGTTGTCTGTGTCAGCACTGTGATGACCTGGCGACTTGTCCAGGGTGTACCCCGCCTTTCGCCCGTAGTCAGCTGGGATAGGCTCCAGCTTGCCTGCGACCCTGTAGATCAGGATAAAGCGACTAGAGATAATGAGATGAGATTAATTGAGTGGATCTAAGAAATGCTGGATCTACAGTGGGGTCCAAAAGTCTGAGACCCCATTGAAATTCTATTGTTTTTATCCCCCGCTGGCGGAAAGGCCCGAAGGGGGATTATGTCGTGGCGATGTCCGTCCATCCGTCCCGGGAAGGGTGCACACCTTCTGAAATCAACTCCTCTCACAATTTGTGGAGGAATTTCACAAAACTTGGCAAAAGGCTTTGTTATATGACAGTTATATGCTCATTGAAATTTCATTTAACTTAGGCAAATTTTACCAGAGTTATGCCCTTGATTATTAACAAACTTGCACTTTGGCAATTTCATCAAGGTGTGCTTGCTTTCTGAAATCAACTTCCCTCACAATTTTTATCCCCCGCTGGCCGAAAGGCCCAAAGGGGGATTATGTCGTGGCGATGTCCATCCGTCTGTCTGTCCCGGGAAGGGTGCTCACATTCTGAAATCAACTCCTCTCACAATTTTTGGAGGAATTTCACAAAACTTGACAGGATTCTTTGTCGTATGTCGGTAATATTGCAATTTCGTTCAATTCAGTCACGTTTTACCAGAGTTACGGCACAGTTGCCAGCAGGGGATATTGCGCTCTCAGAGCACTCTGAATTTATAACTGGAAATAAACAAAGTTGAACAGAGAAAAACAAAGAAAAGGAAATGTTCAAAATCTTAAACATTCAGTTTTCAAGATTCTGAATTTGTTAGTCATTGTTTAAATTTAAGCAAATTTGTAATTGTGAATGAAAAAATTAGTAATGAGAAACACATAAATTTAGAAAAACAAACAAAAAAATGTACACTGCAACGCCGCTATAACGAATTCCTTGGGGGACATCCAAATAGTTTGTTGTACCGAAATGTTCATAATACTGAAATGGATCCACTTGTCACACCAAACACTCAGTCTTACGTAAAACGAGACCAACTGTGTTTAATTTATATTGACACTTAATTCACTTACATATTTACAAAATAAAGGAAGTAAGTCACACTTGTGATCGTTTGCTTGATACACGTTCTTTCTTTTCAGCCCACCATGTTGAATGCAGTTATGGATGAAATTGCAGAGCTCTATTTCTTTTTGCTTTAAAAGTTGAAAATGAATTTTTCGGGATACCGTGTTCTTTAAATAAATTTGTAGCTTTCTCACCATGCTTTAGTTTAGACGGTCCAGGATATGAAGTTTGTCTTCGATGGAGAGTATCTTACATTTATGAGTCGCCATGACTACAGTGCTTACGGAGTAAAGACTTGAGTAAAACTGCCTTTAGCTAGTAAAGTCCTTTTAAGGGATTTTTTGAAGTCAGTGATCACCATTCTCAATAACTGTTAGTGATCAACACCTAAAGCCTAGGTCACAACCGGACGTACGATTTTTTGGCCGTGCGATTTTTGGCGTTTCCCAAATTGCTGCGTTTTTTTTTGTTCATGGAGAAAGACGCACGTTGGCCGTAAGTTTGTCTTGCAACCTGAAAAAAATGTACAGTGGTGCTTGAAAGTTTGTGAACCCTTTATAATTTTCTATATTTCTGCATAAATATGACCTAAAACAACATCAGATTTTCACACAAGTCTTAAAAGTAGATAAAGAGAACCCAGTTAAACAAATGAGACAAAAATAGTATACTTGGTAATTTATTGAGGAAAATGATCCAATATTACATATCTGTGAGTGGCAAAAGTATGTGAACCTTTGCTTTCAGTATCTGGTGTGACCCCCTTGTGCAGCAATAATTGCAACTAAACATTTCCGGTAACTGTTGATCAGTCCTGCACACCGGCTTGGAGGAATTTTAGCCCATTCCTCTGTACAGAACAGCTTAAACTCTGGGATGTTGGTGGGTTTCCTCACATGAACTGCTCGCTTCAGGTCCTTCCACAACATTTCCATTGGATTAAGGTCAGGACTTTGACTTGGCCATTCCAAAACATTAACTTTATTCTTCTTTAACCATTCTTTGGTAGAATGACTTGTGTGCTTAGGGTCATTGTCTTGCTGCATGACCCATCTTCTCTTGAGATTCAGTTCATGGACAGATGTCCTGACATTTTCCTTTAGAATTCGCTGGTATAATTCAGAATTCATTGTTCCATCAATGATGGCAAGCCGTCCTGGCCCAGATGCAGCAAAACAGGCCCAAAACATGATACTACCACCACCATGTTTCACAGATGGGATAAGGTTCTTATGCTGGAATGCAGTGTTTTCCTTTCTCCAAACATAACGCTTCTCATTTAAACCAAAAAGTTCTATTTTGGTCTCGTCCGTCCACAAAACATTTTTCCAATAGCCTTCTGGCTTGTCCACGTGATCTTTAGAAAACTGCAGATGAGCAGCAATGCTCTTTTTGGAGAGCAGCGGCTTTCTCCTTGCAACCCTGCCATACACACCATTGTTGTTCAGTGTTCTCCGGATGGTGGACACATGAACATTAACATTAGCCAATGTGAGGGAGTCCTTCAGTTGCTTAGAAGTTACCCTGGGGTCCTTTGTGACCTCACCGACTATTACACGCCTTGCTCTTGGAGTGATCTTTGTTGGTCGACCACTCCTGGGGAGGGTAACAATGGTCTTGAATTTCCTCCATTTATACACAATCTGTCTGACTGTGGATTGGTGGAGTCCAAACTCTTTAGAGATGGTTTTGTAACCTTTTCCAGCCTGATGAGCATCAACAACGCGGTTTCTGAGGTCCTCAGAAATCTCCTTTGTTCATGCCATGATATACTTCCACAAACAGATGTTGTGAAGATCAGACTTTGATAGATCCCTGTTCTTTAAATAAAACAGGGTGCCCACTCACACCTAATATCATCCCATTGATTGAAAACACCTGACTCTAATTCCACATTCAAATTAACTGCTAATCCTTGAGGTTCACATATTTTTGCCACTCACAGATATGTAATATTGGATCATTTCCCTCAATAAGTAAATGACCAAGTATTATAATTTTGTCTCATTTGTTTAACTGTGTTCTCTTTATCTACTTTTAGGACTTGTGTGAAAATCTGATGATGTTTTAGGTCGTATTTATGCAGAAATATAGAAAATTCTAAAGGGTTCACAAACTTTCAAGCACCACTGGAGTTTGTTTGACATGACAAAGAACCTCTGCGGCCGGTCTACGGCTCGAAAATCAGCACGTCACACGCACGCCGTCCGTGCGTTTCTTGCGGTTTTTGCACGTAGACCGGCCGTAGGAGCACGTACGGCCGGTTGTGACCGAGGCTTAAGCTAGGCTAATTAAGCCTTTGTTTTATGGTGTTAAAATGTATTGTTAACTTGACTGCAGACTTGATTTTTTTTTTTTTTAAGGGGAACTGACGGCAAATTTTTTTATTATCAAAAATCTATTTCTCATTTTATGAAATATAGGAACGCATTTTAGATAGCCATTTTGTCACTGCTATAGGAAGTTATGAGTGTTTGAAATATGCTATGTAATATCAGTCCATATGTCAAAGCAATGGCCGTAAAGAGATTTGTTGAGACCTGTGCGAGACATTGTAGGATGGAAGTAAAACGTATAGCAGAAATCAAACCCTGTGTCCAAAATCACTCACTCTCTGTTGCGCTGATATTTACGTCATTACTGTCGCACAATTAAAACGTGCCAGATCAGGCGGCTGGTGGGTTTTCAAAATAATAAATACATGCATGTATTTTTGTGATAAATCCATATTATACGGAGCGTATTTCCCACATTAATCAATACAAAGTACCTGCATCTTTCAGTTCTTTTAAATCAAGGCTGAATACTTTCTTCTTTGCCACTGCCTTTTATTACATCAAATTTGAGACTTTTAATTTGATTTCTTTCAGCGCGACTGCAATGCATGATGGGATATATTGCTTTGGTTAGTGACTATCGGTTGTACACTACTTTTCGTGATGCATTGTGGGATACTTTGAGTGCACTATATAGGGTGTAAATAATCCTCACTAAGGTTTCGGACAGCACTACAAAATGGCAACCCCACTATATAGTGCCCTATATAGTGAGTAGGGAGCGATTTTGGACCCAGGGAAAGTGAGCAACATCTGCCAACATTGTCAAAAGACGCACGCGCCCTCTTTCGAATGCTGATGTAATCAAGCTGGAAGTTTTGTTTGTTTTTATAGCAATCAGGAAATTTGAAAAAAGTAGGCAATAATCGTCATTTAAACTCATTTTTGTGCAATATTTCGTCTAGAAAACAGTTTTCAAAATGGCGGCACTGACACCTGGCTGACTCTTCACGTTTCGAAGTCTCGCACAAGTCTCGTGAAGATCGCGCGGATAAGCGACACCTGCCGTGGACCAAACGAACTAAATTCAACATGGCTAAAAACCGACTAGGCCGATAAGTATAATATTTAATTGCAATTAGTCGCCAATACGAGTCACGATATAAGGTTACTAAAACCGAAAATGTAATTGAATAACAGGTTAATTAAGAAATAAAGCAAGTTTAAAAATGACTTCAGTTCTCCTTTAAGACTCTGACTCTTTGTTGGGAAAGGCAGCGGACATGAACTTAATTCGTTATATGTAAAAGTTTGTTGTAAAAGAATTTGTTATAGGAGGGTTGCAGTGTACCAAGTTTACAGGCGCATTTGGGGTGTTTTTTCAGACAATCCGACAATAAATATTTTGCAAAATTCAGATAATCTTGTGCCAAATATCAGGTCTCGGAGGTCTGAATGACTATCACGAGAGAAGAAACCCCAGCTTTAATCACATTACATTTACAGAAATACAGACCAATCAAAATTGTGATTTGTCAACTTTTTTTTTTTTAGGTCATTTCTATTTTGTGCCGTGCTGCAATGGAAACCCGGCTATTGTGACATTTGTAACTCCTTTGTACAGAAGGTTAGATGTACCGTACCTTGAGATTTATCTCGTCCACTGAAGGACATGTTCAGACGACATTCCCATTGTTTTGATCCAATATGAGTCATCAGGTATTACAGAAACTTATGGAGTTGTTTGTGTAAAATCATTTGATAACATCATTTGTAATGAAACGCGTTGTAGTAAATCTGTAAAGCTTCCAAAATAGAAGTATTTTCTGTCCACTGGACCCCACTGTAAATACAATTAGACATGGGGTAATAAATATAGATGGATGTATTTATGCAATAAATACTAACAAGCTAATTTTAGAGAATCTTAATTGATTGTTTTCGTAATGAAGAATGCCAAAAACATGATTACTCTTAACAAGCAAGTAAGCTCCCCAGGAAAAAAAAAAGCCTTAATTGTAAATACTTTCCTAATATTTGATTACACTTCTGTTCACCTTAAATACAGTGGTGCTTGAAAGTTTGTGAACCCTTTAGAATTTTCTATATTTCTGCATAAATATGACCTAAAACAACATCAGATTTTCACACAAGTCCTAAAAGTAGATAAAGAGAACCCAGTTAAACAAATGAGACAAAAATATTATACTTGGTCATTTTTTTATTGAGGAAAATGATCCAATATAACATATCTGTGAGTGGCAAAAGTATGTGAACCTCTAGGATTAGCAGTTAATTTGAAGGTGAAATTAGAGTCAGGTGTTTTCAATCAATGGGATGACAATCAGGTGTGAGTGGGCACCCCGTTTTATTTAAATAACAGGGATCTATCAAAGTCTGATCTTCACAACACATGTTTGTGGAAGTGTATCATGGCACGAACAAAGGAGATTTCTGAGGATCTCAGAAAAAGCCTTGTTGATGCTCATCAGGCTGGAAAAGGTTACAAAACCATCTCTAAAGAGTTTGGACTCCACCAATCCACAGACAGATAGATTGTGTACAAATGGAGGAAATTCAAGACCATTGTTACCCTCCCCAGGAGTGGTCGACCAACAAAGATCACTCCAAGAGCAAGGCATGTAATAGTCAGCGAGGTCACAAAGTACCCCAGGCTAACTTCTAAGCAACTGAAGGCCTCTCTCACATTAGCTAATGTTAATGTTCATGAGTCCACCATGAGGAGAACACTGAACAACAATGGTGTGCATGGCAGGGTTGCAAGGAGAAAGCCACTGCTCTCCAAAAAGAGCATTGCTGCTCATCTGCAGTTTGCTAAAGATCATGTGGACAAGCCAGAAGGCTACTGGAAAAATGTTTTGTACAGTAGATGGATGAGACCAAAATAGAACTTTTTGGTTTAAATGAGAAGCATTATGTTTGGAGAAAGGAAAACACTGCATTCCAGCATAAGAACCTTATCCCATCTGTGAAACATGGTGGTGGTAGTATCATGTTTTGGGCTTGTTTTGCTGCATCTGGGCCAGGATGGCTTGCCATCATTGATGGAACAATGAATTTTGAATTATACCAGCGAATTCTAAAGGAAAATGTCAGGACATCTGTCCATGAACTGAATCTCAAGAGAAGGTGGGTCATGCAGCAAGACAATGACCCTAAGCACACAAGTCGTTCTACCAAAGAATGGTTAAAGAAGAATAAAGTTAATATTTTGGAATGGCCAAGTCAAAGTCCTGACCTTAATCCAATCGAAATGTTGTGGAAGGACCTGAAGCGAGCAGTTCATGTGAGGAAATATACCAACATCTCAGAGTTGAAGCTGTTCTGTAAAATTCCTCCAAGCCGGTGTGCAGGACTGATCAATAGTTACCGGAAACGTTTAGTTGCAGTTATTGCTGCACAAGGGGGTCACACCAGATATTGAAAGCCAAGGTTCACATACTATAACCACTCACAGATATGTAATATTGGATCATTTTTCTCAATAAATAAGAGAAAAATGAAAAATAAAAACAGAGTGCCCACTCACACCTGATTGTCATCCCATTGATTGAAAACACCTGACTCTAATTTCACCTTCAAATTAACTGCTAATCCTAGAGGTTTGCATATTTTTTCCACTCACAGATATGTAATATTGGATAATTTTCCTCAATAAATAAATGACCAAGCATAATATTTTTGTCTCATTTGTTTACTTGGGTTCTCTTTATCTACTTTTAGGACTTGTGTGAAAATCTGATGTTTTAGGTCATATTTATGCAGAAATATAGAACATTCTAAAGGGTTCACAAACTTTCAAGCACCACTGTACCTCCCACTGACTGTACGCAGTTCAACTAGGTTATGTCTACTTTGGAGTCTTTACTGTTTTCCCAAATAGTGTCAAGTTTTATATGGGATTTGAGGTCTTGGTTTTTTTTTACCCCCCCCCCCCCCCCCCCCCCCCAGGAGCCACTCATATTCCCAGTTTTTCATCATATTCTTCAAACAAGTCACAGACACAGATTTGACTTGAATATGGGAGAGTGACGCATATGTTCTGTTTGGAAATAACGACCAAAAGGCGACTTCGGAGTCTGGACAATAAACTGACCATCTGGTTTTGTGCTAAGTTACAGTCGCCTAAATGCACACCCATTTGATATTATACACATAATCCAATCTGCTATTGGTGGATGTGACAGATTGTATTGTCCAGGGAGCATAATTGTCCATCAGCAATTTGTACCTAGGACATACACTGGCCATGACAGGTGTGAGCATATTGTCATGACCTTCTGTCCAATTCACACCATATGTGATTCATTTTCATGCCGTGCTCACACCCAGCAGGAACCGAGCACAAAGTGATGAACGTTAATGAAATATGAGGGTCCGGGTGTAACTGTATAACAGTTCACTAACAAACATGACATGACACAGTGAACAAGCAGAATATTCGGGTTTTTGATTCCCTGTGTTGGTGTAGTGATTATCAGGAACACGCATACACTTGGCCCTGAAAGTATCGTTTTGCAGAGTCACTTTGCAAATCATTACATTGTAGTTCTCAGGGTATAAAAATCAGAGGTGGTTCTGAATAGCTTCTCTGGGGTTTCTACTTTGTATTCACATGCCGACTGAAAAAGTTACTCAATGTCAGTAAGATACAAGCCAGGAGACGCAAAGTGGATTAAAACATTGCTTAAAATTCAAGCATGTCTAGTGTGAACAAGAAGGAGGAGAAGCCTTTATTCATCACACGTACACTCAAGCACAGACTCAAGCACAGTGAAATTCCTCCTCTGCATTTAATCCATCTGAAGCAGTGAGCACCCACACGTGGGCAGCTATACTACAGAGCCTGGGGAGCAGTTGGGGGTTAGGTGCCTTGCTCAAGGACACTTCAGCCCAACCTTCAGGCCATGGCTGCCCCATGTTAACCTAACCTGCATGTCTTTGGACTGTGAGGGAAACCGGAGCACCCAGAGGAAACCCACACAGATACAGGGAGAACGTACAAACTCTAGATTTAGAAACTAATAAACTTTTATATTTAGAAAAACTTGTCCAAATAATTTTTTTTTAATTTTCTGTTTTTGTTCCTTCTGCTTTGATGGAATGTTAACATTTTGATATCACTTTGCATGAAGTGGAAAAAGGGTGGCACGGTGGTGTAGTGGTTAGCACTGTCGCCTCACAGCAAGAAGGTTCTGGGTTCAAGCCCAACAGCCGACAGGGGCCTTTCTGTGTGGAGTTTGCATGTTCTCCCCGTGTCTGCGTGGGTTTCTTCTGGGTGCTCTGGTTTCCTCCACAGTCCAAAGACATGCAGGTTAGGTTAACATGAGGCGTCCTTGGGCTGAAGTGCCCTTGAGCAAGGCACCTAACCCCTAACTGCTCCCTGGGTGCTGTAGCATCGCTGCCCACTGCTCTGGATACGTGCGCGTGTGTGTGTGTGCCCATTACTCACTTGTGTATGTTCACTGCTTCAGATGGGTTAAATGCAGAGGAAGTTTGAGTGTGATGAATAAAGGCTTCTTTTAATGTGAATGGAGATTAGTGTTATTGTATCTTCAGTGATCATTATCTGTCCTTGCAGAATTTAAAAAAAAAATCAAAACACACTGTGATGTCACACAAGCCTCAAGGCCATGTGTATCTGAAATGGTATCTAAAATCCTGTCAACATTTAGCTATTTGATTGAAAGTCCTGTAAATGCGCCCCTTTATGCATTACTATTACTATTTTGCCACTTTGTAAGAGCTCTGAAAGGTTTAGCTCTTTTCCCCAGGGGCCCTCTTAGTCTCTTCGATTATTAAAAATTCATTATAATTCCACTGAAACGAGCACACTCTGGAGTAATGAGGCAGAGCAAGAGAGCTGGATGTTGCACAGAGCAGCACACAGTGATCTATATCCAGCTAAATGGCCTGTGTAAAGTGGAAATTAGGTGTGGGTCAGGATTTAACTCCGTTCAGGAGTTCAGGGTTAGGCTATGATCAATTAAATGAGATGTATTAAATGATATGGAAATTATGGATAAAAAGCGTAGCATGGAAATTTAGGTATGATTTTGTATTTATTGTAAAACGCATGATCGCATTGAGCGTGTGTGTGTATGAGGCAGCAGCACAGACAACGCAGACAGTTTTACTCTCCAGATTATCATAATTGTTCGTGGGATTCACTGGAGCTGAATGCAAACATAAAGCTCAGGAAGTGAGTGTGAAATTAAAGTGGAATTTACAACACCAACAACATGCCATACACACACATCAACCAGTGAACAGAGTGTGTCTAATAGGATTTACAGCTTAAGGAAGAGCGTGTGCTCTGTCACCCTTCACTATAGATCCTCACATGTTTATTATTTTCTCTCTCTCTCTCCCCCCCTCCACTTCATTTATTTACCCTGTTATAATGACCTGCACAATCAGCCTAATTTTAATTGAAGGTTCTTATAATAGCCTACATAATCAGCTGAACTGTAATTGAAGTAGTACGGTAAATGTCAGACTGTCTCAGATCTTATTCTTTAATCCAATATTTACTTGTGTGAAATGACCCACTGTGTTTTAGGGATCCACTAGAACTACATTAAATAGTGACAAGCACAGTTGAATGGCTCAGGATAATCAACTGGATTGAATATTGCAGAATAATAAGAAAATTTTACCAACTTGCAAAATGTGTATTTCAGCAATGACCAGGGCTTTGAACCAGAATTTTTTTCCTATTGGTTCGTTCTGAACAGAAACGGAATTTTAACGTTTCCGGTTTTGGGTTCCACCATTAAATAGATGTTCCCGAACCGGTTAGAACAAAAAAATTTCGTTCCCGGAACGGTTAATTACGTTCCCTGTCAGCTGTTTAACAAATGGCTATAAAATTATGTCTCTGTCTCATCCAGCTTAAGCCAAATGTAGGCTAATTCTATTACAACCTTCATTAAATAAGACAAGAAATAATTCAAAACAATTATTATTTCAAATGTTGGCGATTTGGATTCTCAGTATGTCTTCCCATCTACACAAACAGAAAAAGTGCCAAAAATGAAAAATAATTCGTTTAGTGTGTTACCAAAGGCTAGTCAGGCCCTATGCATTGATAGGCTAACAGACATCATTTAATGTTCACAAGCCTCTCATTAAAGGGATAGTTCGGGATTTTTGACATGAATCTATATGGTATCCCCGTCAGCAGTGTCGTGCATCCACACTGACTTACCCCCGACAGTGTTCTGTGAGCCTAGATATTGTACAGTGTTGGTCAGTGCACAAGTAGTTCCGGCAGGTTTCCTGGGGTCTGCAAAGTAACACGTTTTTCTTCTCAAAACAGCTCGTGTTCGAATGAGTGATTTATTAGCATAACAAAACCCTTGTAGTCCAAAAAGTCACACCTTGTAATTGCTTGGGGCTACTTTCTCTCAATAGCGATCAGTGCGCGCTGTCACTGTTAACAGTTGTGTGCGAGCTAGCCAACAACTTTCATTAGTTGTTCGACAGTGTTTAGCAGCAGCAAATTGCTTTCCTCCTCAGTATACAAGTGCGCTTCCATGGCAGGGAAAAAGAAACTACCACTGCTGCCTATGTAGTGCCCTATTTATACAAATAGGAGTCATTCAGGATTCAGCCATGTTTTTGCTCCGTGTCATGGCTGAATCCTGAATGACTCCTATTTGTATAAATAGGGCACTACATAGGCAGCAGTGGTAGTTTCTTTTTCCCTGCCATGGAAGCGCACTTGTATACTGAGGAGGAAAGCAATTTGCTGCTGCTAAACACTGTCGAACAACTAATGAAAGTTGTTGGCTAGCTCGCACACAACTGTTAACAGTGACAGCGCGCACTGATCGCTATTGAGAGAAAGTAGCCCCAAGCAATTACAAGGTGTGACTTTTTGGACTACAAGGGTTTTGTTATGCTAATAAATCACTCATTCGAACACGAGCTGTTTTGAGAAGAAAAACGTGTTACTTTGCAGACCCCAGGAAACCTGCCGGAACTACTTGTGCACTGACCAACACTGTACAATATCTAGGCTCACAGAACACTGTCGGGGGTAAGTCAGTGTGGATGCACGACACTGCTGACGGGGATACCATATAGATTCATGTCAAAAATCCCGAACTATCCCTTTAACGTGGACAAATATATTGATATCGTGTTTGAAATTGACGTTTTTGAATAACGACTGCAATATTTACCTCTTATTTAAGATGTGGAGACGTGATAGTAGTCCACCCTCCCGCTCTCTCCATTCAGTCAGCGAACGTCTAGTGAACGTCACACAGGAAGTGAACCCCAGCGGGTCATAGAAACTTGCGCAGGAGAAGAATGACTTTTTTATTTGTAGGCTACGGAAACTTTGAGGAATGAAATAAAAACCTGTATTAACCGGTTACCATTATTTTTAATAAGCGTTTCTGTTCCGGAACATAAAAAATTATAAAGTTTCTGGTTTCATTTCGGTTCCATGTGAAATAGAAAAAGTTCCCAGTTTTCGTTTTTGTTCCTTGAACCGGTTCAAAGCCCTGGCAATGACAACATTTATGAGTAAATTAAAGATGTATAACCAGAACGTCAAGGACGTAGCAGCTCATCTGGCCTGCCATCAAAACAACCATGACTACTAAAACATCAAACAGAACTGAAATCTGACAATGTGAGACAGGACCAACCTCCACGACAAATTGTTTACAACAGAAAAAAAATCAACATAGGACTAAATTTTGTTCCCCAAGGGAAGATCTACTCAAAAACATCGATCCGAAATCGGGTGAGAACTGCGAGAGGAGATATGATTCTAATGAGAAGTCCCAAAATTTGTGAAGTTGACCTAATTAGCAGTTCGTTAGCAAAAATTTGTCAATGCAGTGACCAAGTGTTGTACAGAATGGCTAGTTCTTTCAAATGAAACAATCAGAACTGAAATCCATTGAAAATTGAGGGAGGAGATATGATTTAACTGAAAATAAACAAATTGTTTACAACAGGAAAATCAACAAACAAACGACCAAGTTGTGTTCCTCAAGGGAAGATCTACCCAAAACATTGATCAGAACTCAAATCGGGTGAGAAATGAGAGAGGAGATACAATTCTAGTGAAAAGTCTGGAAACTTGTTAAATTGACCTAATTAGCAGTTCGTTAGCAAAAATTTGACAATACAGGGGGCTGCAAAAGTAGGTATACAGTAATGAAAAACAAAACGTTTGCACAAAACGTTATTTTATTGATTATACAAACATATCAATAATAACATCAATAATAAATATTAATCCCTCAAATGTTCAAACTGTTTGCCCCCGGCATTCACATACTCCACTAGTCGAGTGTGGACATCCATGCACACTCTGGCACAAAGGTCTTTTATCAGCATCAATTTCCTGGCAAGCCTCCCGTATGAACTGAATCATGGCATCAACAGAACGTGGCTTGCATGCAAAAACCCTATCTTTTACACATCCCCAGAAAAAGAAGTCCATGGGGTGAGATCCGGCAAACATGGTGGCCAGTCAACGGCTCCCCGACGTCCAATCCACCTGTTGGGAAATTCTTTGTCAAGTAGCGCACGCACATTGAGTGCGAAATGTGGTGGCGCCCCATCCTGCTAAAAGTAGAAGTCATCCTGCTGCTGTTGTTCGTGTATAATCCTTACTGTATACCTACTTTTGCAGCCCCCTGTACAATGACCAAGTTTTATACAGAACGACTAGTTCTTTCAAACAAAACAATCAGAACTGAAATCCATTGAGAATTGAGGGAGGAGATATGATTTTAACTGAAAGTAAACAAATTATTTACAACAGGAAAATCAACAAACAAACGACCAAGTTTTGTTCCTCAAGGGAAGATCTAACCAAAACATCGATCAGAACTGGAATCGGATGAGAAATGAGAGAGGAGGTACGGTACAATTCTCATGAGAGGCCTGGAAAGTTCATTAATTTGGCCTAATTACTAACTCGTTAGCAAAAATTTGACACAACAACAACAAAGTTTTGTGCGGAGTGATGAGTTCTTTCAAACAAAATCCGAACGGAAATCCATGGAGAACTGACGGAGGAGATACGATTTAACGGAATTGTAGACGACGGACGCCACACCATGGCAACAGCTCAACGGGCTTATGGCCAGATGAGCTAAAGATGGGTCAGAAGCTAAATTAAGGTTTAAGTCTTAAGGTTGCTTACTGTTGTTCCAATCCCCTACAGTTACAATTGGACAATTAGATGAGAAGGTAATTGAACATAAATGAACTTAAATGCCAATAAGCAGATTTTACAAAATGTTTACAGTAGAAATACAAATTCATCTCTGCAACAAGAGGGCTTAGAATAAGTTTGTTTGTTTGTGAGAAAAGCTTTTTTCTTTTATCATATTTCATTTATTTATGAGAAAATACCAAAGATAATCCACAAACACATGCAGCATGTTCAGATTGTTTCAAACTTACAGTACCAGTCAAAAGTTTGTACACCCTTACTCATCCATAAGTTTTTCTGTATTTTGATTTTTTTTTTACATTGTACAACAATACAGAAGACATCAAAACTACAAAATAACATATGGAACATATATATGGAATTATGTAGTAAACAAAAAAGTCCATCCATCCATTTTCTACCGCTTATCAGATCCAGGTCACGGGGACCGTAATCTCAGAAGTGGTTACTCATTACATGGGCAAATGCCCAACCAAACAAAACAAAAAAAGGCACAAAAAAGTGTTAAACAGAATGTTTTATATTTTAGATTCTTCAAAGTATCCAGTGTTTACCTTGATGACGCTTTGCACACTATTGGCATTTTCTTAACCAGCTTCATGAGGTAGTCACCTGGAATGCTTTTCAATTAACAGGTGCTTTGTCAAAAGTTAGTGTAATTTCTTGCCTTCTTAATGCGTTTGAGATCAAACAATAAATAATAAAAATACAGTAACTAGCCCTATTCCACAACTTTAGTAATCCATATTATGTCAAGAACCGCTCAACTAAGTAAAGAGAAACGACAGCCATCATTACTTTAAGACATGACGTGTCTTTTAATTCATAAAAATAAAGAAAAAACAGGGTGGCATGGTGGTGTAGTGGTTAGCACTGTCCCCTTACAGCAAGACGGTTCTGGGTTCGAGCTCAGTGGCTGACGGGGGCCTTTCTGTGTGGAGTTTGCATGTTCTCCCTGTGTCTGTGTGGGTTTCCTCTGGATGCTCCGGTTTCCCCCACAGTCCAAAGGCATGTAGGTTAGGCTAATTGGTGGCTCTAAATTGACCGTAGGTGTGAATGTGAGTGTGAATGGTTGTGTCTCTCTGTGTCAGCCCTGTGATGACCTGGCGACTTGTCCAGGGTGTACCCCGCCTCTCGCCCATAGTCAGCTGGGATAGGCGGTTATGGATAATGGATGGATGGAAAGAAAAAACATTGAATTAGGAGGCGTGTCCAAACTTTTAACTGGTACTGTATATATTTGCCAACAGTCCAACTTGTCTGAGGCTATCCACAGTGTAAGCTCTATGTAGTGTGTGTGGTCATGTTGGTGTCAGCACTTTTATCCAGCTTCCTTTCAGGTATTGAGTTTCTTGCAGGTTTCTTGGGGAAGGGAACTGAACACCCACTGAATGATTTGGGAGCACATGTGCTGTCTCGTCTTAATGGATCTGCACAGTGAAGGGTATTGATGGGTGGATGCTAAACATCCAGAGGAGAAAATTAATGCTGAACAAGGTTGAGAGGAGTCATTACCCAGGAGAGGTAGACTGATGATCTGATGGCAGGCAGAGATCAGTGCACAGGTCAGACCGAGTAAAGGTCTGTCTTCAAAGGTGAACTCTTAACAATACACACACCACCCATTGGATCCAATCTGTACATGAGGTTTGTTTGAGTTGGAAGCTACTCATGATGTTAAAAAAATACTCTTAAAACCTTTAATTTATTTATTATTATGATTTTATACAGTATTACATAATAGCAGATTATTATTTAAGGTTTTATGGTAACAGTTGATTTGTCAGCATAGTGTCATATATCAGAAATATTAGAATAAACTGACCAAAGTGTGTCTCTAAATTCTAAATAATGCACTTGAAAGTGCCTCAAAAGCTCATAACCAAAGACACAAAGCAGGAACAGCAATCAAATATTTGCTTACAGTGGTATTTTCCACTTGGTTTTGGTGTTAGTGAGTGACTGGTAAAGCCATGCCTAAAATAAAAAAAAAAAAAAGCCTATCTTTGTGAGATTAAAAAAGCTTTAGTATTGTGGGGCCAGATATGACATCTAACAACATTACACATCTGGAGACATTGCAAGAACAAGCACAAACACTGCCACGCCTACAAGCTTCCCCTCTAAAGCCCAATCTGATTTCCAGTAGTCTGTGTACTTTGAGCATGAAGAGGAATAATAACATCTCGAGCGAATCTTCAAAATTGATAATGCTTGTTTTTATTGCATGTAATCTGTTATCTGTCCTTGGAACGAACGCAAACACACACACACACACACACACACACACACACACACACACACACACATCCATGCTTAACTGGTGTCTTATGTTATCGACATACTGTATTCATGGTACTGTATTCATGCTAACAATCAGCCCTTGCTGACAAGCACATGCTTTCTTATTTCCACTCTTACTTTAAGCACCGCCTTGATGAGGCATTTTATTGGCTTCGAAATTTTAAAACAGAGTTTGTTCCCCTGATTGTGTCCCACCCACCCCTAAGCCAAACTTTATCATTCGCCTCTCCAGGCATGCATTCTTGAGAGAAATGACTTCTGGTTTTGGAAGACTAAATAAAGCCTCAGTCAGTACGTTTACATGCACATCCAAATCGAGCTACTGTCGGTAATCGAGCTAAGGGTCCCAGCAGGGGTGCCAGAGAAATCCAATCCTACATGCACACAAGGAAATCGAGCTGTGTGAGGTACATTGTGCACCCGAGCCACAGGTGGCGCTACACGCCCCATCGTGTTGGTACACTTCCGGTTGTCGTCATGAAGAAGAGCTATTCAAGAGTATAAACAAAGTTATCGCAGTGTTGCCAGATACTGCTGACGTTTCCCAGCCCAAAACATGTTCAAATCCGCCAAAATGAACTTAAAACTGCCCAATCTGGCAACACTGGCAGTTCCGTGTTCAAGCTGTTAGGCTTGCTCTAACAGACTGTATGGCTACAAACTATCCTGCGCAGACCACTGTTTTGTAAGACAACTTATTTTGCACAATTGTATATATTTCTAAAGTCCATTTTTTGCTTACAAAAAATATTTTTTTTGCTTACAATTTAACTTATGTCTTAATAAACACACAAAAAAGTTCAATTGTTTTGTTTTTATTGACATTCTTCAGATGTTGGACATACACACACACATATATATATATATATATATATATATATATATATATATATATATATATATATATATATATATATATACACACACACACACACACACACACAATGACTTGTTTATGTACAAAATTAACAGCTATGCAACAGCTGTACAGATGTATTTGGTGATACAGTAAGTGAGCTAAATTTTAACAGTGCAAACAATGCCACAAAAAGAAAAGATTCATGCCGTTGTCATGATTCGTTGTCATGCCGACCGAGGCTGTTGTGTTTCCCGCTTGTGGTCTCGTCACTCGTCACTTCCGGAAGGGGCAGTGCTGAAGTAAGTAGCTCGAATACATAGCTCAATAGGGTTTACATGCACTAAGTAGCTCGGCAGAAATCGCATAATCTAGGTCGTGTAGCTCGATTACAAGAAATCAAGTTCGGTTCAATTTCAGCCGAATTAAGGTGTATACATGGCATTTTGAACTTCGATTTCAGTTGAGCAACGGCAGAAATTCGATTCTCTCTATGTGCATGTAAACGCACTGAGTGTGACTCAAAGGTCACTGCTGAAGAAAGGCTCATCCTTTCAGGCACACATTCAGGCTGCGTTCTTGTAAGGATCAGTCTTTGATTAATGCTGTGAAACAGAATAGAGCAGCAAGATGAAGAGAAATGAAAATAAAAGCATGTGCTAATTCTCCTCTGCTTCTTACAACTTTTTTTTTAAAATTATGAATAACTTCAGTCTTAAATTGCTTACGGTTGTTCATCTTGTAAAAATATAAATAATGAGAGACTCTTAGGCTACGGTCACAGTCCAGCTCACGATGCTTTGTGACGGATTATCGATGAAAATGAGGCATTTTGGTGGTGATGCTTCCCTGAGCTTCGGGAAGTATTCTCAAACCCATCTGCAAGTTTTCCGATGAAAATGTCGCCACCAAATATCAGTGCATGCGTTGAAATTTTTTGTGATGTTTTTGGCCACTCATGAGGTGGAGACGCATCAAAAAACAACTCGCGAAGCTCAGAGAACATACAGCGTGCATCGCATGATTGGTGATGATGCTAACAATTTTTCATCACCAAGTATTCGCAAACCCGTCGCAAGCTGTAGTGTGACCAGGGCCTAATAGAGGACGATGTGTAAGCCTGCCCATGCTGTATGATTCCAGCTTTGAATATTCACCAGTATGGAGTTTCCCGTTTAACAGAGGTTTGTGCTTGCTAATTTCTGTGTATGTCTGGTTTATTTACAGATCGTCTCCTTGATGATTTCTTGCTGACTTATCCAGTGTTCATGTCTACCAGTGACCTTTGCCAAGCACTTCTTGGACAATATCCTTTTCTTATCTCTTATGTTCTGAGTATTTTAAAGCTATTCTGCCTTTCAGATTTTTCAATTGTAGGTCATAAAAATAATTTTCCCTGACACCCAATTATTTTTCTTTAATGGACTGAAAGCTACTGAATTCAAATCACAGACTTCAAATTGTATTTTTTTTTAAATAGAACAATTAATGAATTTAAAGCCACGTGGCCCTAAATTCTCCACTATTTTTTCCTGCTTCACCATGACCCAATTCAAGATGCATGATGTGGTGGGCTTTCCCCACCACATGTCATGCATGATGTGGTGGGCTTTCCCTGTTTGTGCAAGACATTGTGGGATACAAATTTGAAACAGGAGAGAAAAATGGAGGATGTGAGTGTGTGAATGAAACAACGTGAAAGACCGACTACAGTAACGGAAAGTGAGAAGAAAAAGCGTTATGTTGCGAAGGAAAGGAAACGCAGGACCGAACTAATAAACATCAGGTGTTCAGCGAGCACCTCGGTGTGATCAGCTGTTCGTTTAGTGACAGAATGATGTAACCCTCAGTGCACAGTCAAAGGTAAACCTGTAGATGGCAGTAATGCAACACTGTGGATGCCAGCTGCTGTAAAACCCAAAAGAAGAATCTGAAGAAGGTAAACCTGCGCATGCGCACACGGACTTCCTCTGTCTGCTTGACTGCAGGAAGTGAGCGATTTCATGCATATTATTTGCTCGGGAATCCCCTCATATTAAATAACTTCCCAGCCACAGAATGGCCTGATATTTTGTGAGATATTACAGAAATAAACATGGATCACAATGATCAAATTTCTGAGGGAACTAAATTTCACTGATTTTATGAAATCAAAAGGCCGTCTAGCTTTAATGGAAGCAGTCTTGTTTAAACACTATTTGCATATCTAACTAGAGCGCATAGTAGAAATGTGACGATAAATAGTGATACAAATTTTTAGTATAAATACGGAGGTGATCATAGGAAATCACGCTCTGACTGGTTGAGAGATTCAGACTATTTCTCGATAATCACCTCGAGTGACTCAGCAAAATGGTGGCCAAGCGCTTTGTAACCATAAGTGAGGAAGTCACGTGCGCTTTAGCTCTAATGCCACGAAAACACACACACACACAAAAAAAAAAACACCCAAATCTAAAGTGGGAAAGAGCTGTTGTGTAATTGACTGTACAAAAGGATTTAACAAGAAATCAGAGCTCTCTTTTTACAGACTGCTGAAAGCTAAAGAAAAGAGAAACAAATTAAAGTAGTAGAAATGTTCATAAAGGTTTATTAAGAAAAGGCCTATTTGTTATTAACTTTTCATTTTTAATCAAAGGAATATTTTGGTTAGTAGGCGATTTGTATTTTACTTCAACTCCATTATTTTACAAATGTGGCTAAATAATTATTGTTGGTTATTAAGAAAATGAAACAAAAGGAATATTTAAGTTGATAATGAATAGAAAAATAAATGCTGCATTATTTTGGTAATAAAATTGAAATTTTTTTTCATCTCATCTCCTTATCTCTAGCCGCTTTATCCTGTTCTACAGGGTCGCAGGCAAGCTGGAGCCTATCCCAGCTGACTACGGGTGAAAGGCGGGGTACACCCTGGACAAGTCGCCAGGTCATCACAGGGCTGACACATAGACACAGACAACCATTCACACTCACGGTCAATTTAGTCACCAGTTAACCTAACCTGCATGTCTTTGGACTGTGGGGGAAACCGGAGCACCCGGAGGAAACCCATGCGGACACGGGGAGAACATGCAAACTCCGCACAGAAAGGCCCTCGCCGGCCACGGGGCTCGAACCCGGACCTTCTTGCTGTGAGGCGACAGCGCTAACCACTACACCACCGTGCTGCCGAAATTTTTTTTTTTTCTTCAAAAATATTGTGGTAAAATTGAATTGTGAATTTTAATTCATTCCTAGTGCAGAAGGTTTCTGTGTGAGACGCCGTGTGCATATATAATGAGGCATAGGTTTTTTTCCAGGCTTTCCCTACTTGCAGTGTGCAGTGTTTGTCTGAAAGCACCGAGAGCCTGCTATTAAAACTGCACTCGTCTCAGTATGCACCCTCAGGCTCTTCCAAATCCTTGCCTGTGTTTGTAGCTTTATGACTCCTCTCTCCTTTGATGCCTTAACCGCTCTGTTGCCCACCTATTGTTTGAAGCGAGGCAGGATGAAGGAAGAAGGGAAAGAGCCTCTGCTGAGGAAGCGCAAAGTCCTGCACCTGCTTTCCCAGTGGATTACTCTCTGTCGTGACACACTGCAGGAGGGCGAACACACCAAACTATTTCTGAAGGTATGAGCCATAAATGTGGTTAATCAGACAATGTGGAAATGTCACAGCTCCCACAGTTCTGAATTGTTAATGCTAGATGATGTGCCCGAGACTCCGCATGTTTGGCTAATGAGGTGAGGAAATGTAAACGTAATATAGTTTACAAAATATGTTTCAGTCTCATATTATTTGCCAAATGACTGTTCCAGTGCTAAACAAGCAGCATGGCACTTCCATTGATTGCAGTCACGCCTAAGGGCAGGGGGTTTGTCTCACTATTACAGATGCTGTATCGCTATGTTCTGGATGACCTTTATGAATACCCAACTCTGGAGAAGGAAGTGAAGGAGCTGCAGAAACTTCTCCGCATGCAGCGCAGACAGTAGGTGCTCTCCAATCCACCGAGTTGTGTAGAACACAAACCATGCCTCCTGTACACCTACAGTGGGGCAAAAAAGTATTTAGTCAGTCACCAATTGTGCAAGTTCTCCCACTTAAAAAGATGAGAGAGGCCTGTAATTTTCATCTTAGGTATACCTCAACTATGAGAGACAAAATGAGAAAAAAACCTCCAGAAAATCACATTGTCTGATTTTTAAAGAATTTATTTTCAAATTATGGTGGAAAATAAGTATTTGGTCAATAACAAAAGTTCATCTCAATACTTTGTTATATACCCTTTGTTGGCAATGACAGAGGTCAAACGTTTTCTGTGAGTCTTCACAAGGTTTTCACACACTGTTGCTGGTATTTTGGCCCATTCCTCCATGCAGATCTCCTCTAGAGCAGTGATGTTTTGGGGCTGTCGCTGGGCAACACGGACTTTCAACTCCCTCCAAAGATTTTCTATGGGGTTGAGATCTGGAGACTGGCTAGGCCACTCCAGGACCTTGAAATGCTTCTTACGAAGCCACTCCTTCGTTGCCCGGGCGGTGTGTTTGGGATAATTGTCATGCTGAAAGACCCAGCCACGTTTCATCTTCAATGCCCTTGCTGATGGAAGGAGGTTTTCACTCAAAGTCTCATGATACATGGCCCCATTCATTCTTTCCTTTACACGGATCAGTCATCCTGGTCCCTTTGCAGAAAAACAGCCCCAAAGCATGATGTTTCCACCCCCATGCTTCACAGTAGGTATGGTGTTCTTTGGATGCAACTCAGCATTCTTTCTCCTCCAAACATGACAAGTTGAGTTTTTACCAAAAAGTTCTATTTTGGTTTCATCTGGCCATATGACATTCTCCCAATCCTCTTCTGGATCATCCAAATGCTCTCTAGCAAACTTCAGACGGGCCTGGACATGTACTGGCTTAAGCAGGGGGACACGTCTGGCACTGAAGGATTTGAGTCCCTGGCGGCGTAGTGTGTTACTGATGGTAGCCTTTGTTACTTTGGTCCCAGCTCTCTGCAGGTCATTCACTAGGTCCCCCCGTGTGGTTCTGGGATTTTTGCTCACCGTTCTTGTGATCATTTTGACCCCACGGGGTGAGATCTTGCGTGGAGCCCCAGATCGAGGGAGATTATCAGTGGTCTTGTATGTCTTCCATTTTCTAATAATTGCTCCCACAGTCGATTTCTTCACACCAAGCTGCTTACCTATTGCAGATTCAGTCTTCCCAGCCTGGTGCAGATCTACAATTTAGTTTCTGGTGTCCTTTAACAGCTCTTTGGTCTTGGCCATAGTGGAGTTTGGAGTGTGACTGTTTGAGGTTGTGGACAGGTGTCTTTTATACTGATAATGAGTTCAAACAGGTGCCATTAATACAGGTAACGAGTGGAGGACAGAGGAGCCTCTTAAAGAAGTTGTTACAGGTCTGTGAGAGCCAGAAATCTTGCTTGTTTGTAGGTGACCAAATACTTATTTTACCGAGGAATTTACCAATTAATTCATTAAAAATCCTACAATGTGATTTCCTGGATTCTTTCCCCCCATTCTGTCTCTCATAGTTGAAGTGTACCTATGATGAAAATTACAGGCCTCTCTCATCTTTTTAAGTGGGAGAACTTGCACAATTGGTGGCTGACTAAATACTTTTTTGCCCCACTGTATATTCATGTCTGGCATTATTACCTCACCCCCAACGGAGTCAGGGGGGTAAGGTATTGTAATCAAAGCAGTTTGTTTGTTTGTTTGTTTGTTTGTTTGTTTGTCTGTCTGTTAACAATCTAGCATCTAGAGGGTTGCAACAATTTGATTTCAAATTTTTAGGCTAGGTGGGCAATGGTCCATAGATTACCTAATTAAATTTTGGGGGTAATCGGATCAAGGTCACCAGTAAGGTCAAAATCTTTTTTTTTTTTTTTGGTGATAACTTTCTTCAAATTCATCAATTTGACTTCAACCCAAAACCAAAATGTGCATCTTTCAATTCTGCTTCCAACAATATGCTGCATGATGGGGTAGCTTGGACAGTCTCCGTAGCGGTTGGGGGTTAAAGGTCAGGGTGGGTCAAGGTCATTGGTCAAAATAACATATTTTCCATTATAACTCAAAAACGGTTGCCAATAGATAGATGTTTACTATGATGAGCATATAGGAACTCCCATATATCCTTTCATTTGGCAACATGATATTTGACCTTGATTGACCTTGAAAGGTCAAACTCAAGGTCACGGATTTCCAGAGGGCTATAACTTGAAAACAGTTGATGGTAGACAGATATTTACCATTATCAACTTATAGGAAGTGCCATATGGGCTTTCATTTGGCACCATGACCTTTGACCTTGAGTGACCTTAAAAGGTCAAACTCAAGGTCATGGGTTTTCAGAGGGCTATAACTTTTAAATTGGTTCATGATAGCCAGATGTTTACCCTTATCATAATAATATAATAATAATTTCAATTTATATAGCGCCTTTCTCAAAACCCAAGGTCGCTTTGCAATTATGTGGGTGGGGGAAGTCCCCCAAATAAAGGTCAGGATGTCATTCCAATGGTGTAGCAGCCACAGTCCCACCAAAAGGCGCACGAAAATAAATCCCACACCGCCAGCACAGCCGTCGCGCCGCTGCCGGGCAACATCACTCGGAACACCACGCCATGGATCCACAAAGCGAGCACAGACGCACTGCCACGCAGAGCGCTGGCATGTCCCAAACCGCCTGCACAGCTGCAACACCACCGACCAACATCACTCGGAACATCATGCCAAGCACCAAAGCACTGCCGCACAGAGCGCCGGACAACCACAATGTTAAAATGAGCAACAAGCTCACTGCAGTCCATGGAGCACAGGCATCACCTACGCCAAACCAAGGCCTGGAGGGAACCGACGCTCAAAACTGGGTCCAGAGCTACACCACAACCGGCAGACAAAAACACTGAAACAAAAACAAACCTCAAACTACACAAAAAAAAAAGAAAAGAAAGGAGAGAAAATAAAATAAAAAGCTCCGGTGAGAAGCGGCAGCCAGAATGCACACGACGTACTCTCAACCGGAAATGGAAACCCGGTTATCAACATATAAGAAGTCCCATACGAGCTTTCAGTTGCCACTATGACCTTTGACCTTGAATGACTTTGAAATGTCAAACTCAAGGTAATGGATTTTCATAGGACTATAACCTGACAGCTGACGATTGAGAAATATTACCATTATCAACATATAGTATAAAATAAGTGCTGCTGGGCGAGGTTTGTTTTGCCTGGTAACACTTGTTAAAACCAGCTGAAATCAGGACAGATGCATTTGTGTGTGTTAACTCTGTAATCACCAGCAGAGCAGGGGCACTGGAAATAGATTAATGTCAGTCTTCATCAGCATTCAGAACAAGTGAGCCTATTCATAGATCAGAAAGAACAAAACAGACTTTTTTTTTTTAGAGAAGCATCTATGAATGAATCATGCTAAGATGTGAAGATTTCCAGAATTCTCTCCATGTCTGTAGTCTGGGAGACACAATGAATGAAAGAGAGAAGAATTTCTCTCAAGGATTCAAGAATCAAGATACAGAAATAGCATGAGGAAAAAAAACTCCATTTTTTTTTTAATTCAGCATGTGGACAAGGCAGACTGTCCTCATTCAACCCCTGTGCATTTATACCTTGCGTGGGAGTTCTTTAAATCTTTTAAATCACGCACCTGTGTTTTTAATAACCACATGTACAGAGCAGCAGGACTAAACCGTATCCGTGTCGTCTAACCAAGCAAACGGTGCGTGTTTTCATCATATTACTAGGAATGGATGGTGAGCTTGATTTTTAATTTTTTTATTATTATTATTTATTTCCAACATGCATTGCAAGTGGATATTGATGACGTAATCCCTTGCTGGATTAACATCCTAGGCTCCTTTTGGCTGCACCAGTGTCTCTCCGCCCCTTTCCACCAACACACCACCAAATCTCTGGCTTGTCAGCTGATCAGCAGCCAATCGCTCTCAGCTAACAGGCAGTCAGCGGCTCCACAGAGGCTTTGTGTTTATTTGAGACGAGTCAGAGACAGCCTTACTACACCCATTTACTCTGCGATGAGTCAGGCTGTGTGTCAGGCTTCAGAAGGTTATTGATTAAATAAAATAAAACCTTAAATAAAACCTTAAATAAAACCTTAAATAAAATACACACTGCAAACAACAGGTTTGTTGCAGTGGTTAAAAAAAAGGAAATGCTTGGGAAATGTTTGGGAAACTCTTTCAGTCTTCTGCCCATAAAGCAATGCTAGTCAGGCAAATTTAGCACATTGCCAGTTATTTATATAAGGTTTTTTGTTTAATTAGGGATGATATGAACAAATGTCTGTGAGGTATATTACTGTCTTATACCAGAGAGCTGTTGAATGCTTGATTCTGATTGGTCAGATTAATGAAAACAGCATGACTCCGACAGGCTGCAAGGTTTATATTAGTGTACGTCTTCTTGAATACATTAGTGTTTATCTCATAACTTACAAACGGATTTTTTTTTTTTTATTTCAGACAGTCCACATAAACAGGTTAAAAATATGTGTAATTGCTTAATTACTAACCTTTCTGTGAGGAGACGTTAAATAAACATTTACTGAAGGAGACTCTGGGAAATCTTTAGGATGGCAAGCTTCATGGTTTTTCAATAACAAGACAAGCTTCATTTTTGTCTTGTTAAAGGAACAGTCCACCGTACTTCCATAATGAAATATGCTCTTATCTGAATTGAGACGAGCTGCTCCGTACCTCTCCGAGCTTTGCGCGACCTCCCAGTCAGTCAGACGCGCTGTCACTCCTGTTAGCAATGTAGCTAGGCTCAGCATGGCCAATGGTATTTTTGGGGGCTGTAGTTAGATGCAACCAAACTCTTCCACGTTTTTCCTGTTTACATAGGTTTATATGACCAGTGACATGAAACAAGTTCAGTTACACAAATTGAAACGTAGCGATTTTCTATGCTATGGAAAGTCCACACTATAATGACAGGCGTACTAACACCTTCTGCGCGCTTCGGCAGCGCATTGATACGGAGCTCAGATATCAATGCGCTGCCGAAGCGCGCAGAAGGTGTTAGTACGCCTGTCATTATAGTGCGGACTTTCCATAGCATAGAAAATCGCTACGTTTCAATTTGTGTAACTGAACTTGTTTCATATCACTGGTCATATAAACCTATGTAAACAGGAAAAACACGGAAGAGTTTGGTCGCATCTAACTACAGCCCCAAAAAATACCATTGGCCATACTGAGCCTAGCTACATTGCTAACAGGAGTGACAGCGCGTCTGACTGCGTCTGACTGACTGGGAGGTCGCGCAAAGCTCGGAGAGGTACGTAGCAGCTCGTCTCAATTCAGATAAAAGCATATTTCATTATGGAAGTACGGTGGACTGTTCCTTTAATGTCACATGACAGAAAAAAAAGAGGCTGGCAAAGGAATGATTGTTTATTGCTGCTATAATGTAAGATGACAGGAATGAACTTGCTTCGTGGATGATACACAGCAATAACTATAAACAGATCAAATGTATGATGTGTTGTTGATGAACAAATAAAAACAGCCAGTTCCTGAGGGGATTGCTGAGGTAGCCTGGGCCCGCCCATCCTAAGCGTGACGCAACACGAGGGCCTGTTGCGAGCTTAGTCTGGCCAGGCAAGCTATCTACAGCTCTTCCAAGCTCCCGAAAAATCAGGAGCCAATCAACTTTGAGCATCTCCAACAGCCCTGGGTAGAGGCGTGTTCAAGGCAGTGACGTAGTAGAACTGCGACCGGAAGCCATAGATTGTTTACAGAATCTATGCCGGAAGCGCTTCATTCACTAGAAACATTACGAACATGGAGCAAGTTCTCATTGAAAACGGAGCAAAGAGCAGCCCTGGAGGTATTTATTGAAAGGAAGGCCGTTTTTGCCTTGCTCCCGACCGGCTTCGGTAAGAGTTTAATCTACCAGTTAGCCTCGTCACGTCACATACGTCAGAGGAAAGAGTGATGTGATTGGTTTAAGCTTCGTCACAGCCTTTTCTGGCTTCGACCAGTAGCAAACTGAGGCATTTCAGGGAGGCGGGTCAACCACGCACTTTGGGAAACGGTTGGGCTTAATATCTTTGCCAGACCAAATGCTCGCAGAGCTTTGAAGTCGTGTTAGCCAGACTATTGCTGAGGTGTAAAAGAAATAAAACACGACAGTGCATTCTGTTCTTGTAAAATAATCCAGTGGTAACAGGAACACAGATGGATGTTCATGTTGTGCTGCCTGACCTCACCCAATCAGTGATTACTTTCCTATTACAGCATACCCTTTTGTGCTTTATTCCATACAACTTGAACGCCTAACACTTCAGTTATGGTTAATATACAGATTTGAGTCTCGTGTGTAAATTGCTTTGCCCGCAGACCCTGCGGTCCCAGTTATGAGGATTATAATGTTGTGGATGCAGGGTACTCACAGAATGGAGTACTGAAAAAAATCCGCAGTGTGCTTTACATTCAATGAGGAATGTCCTTTTTCTGATAATCTAAAGACCTGGTATGTAATCTCATGTTTTGTGTTTTTCTTTTTTTTCCCCTTCTGCCCCAGTACGGTGGATGAATATTCTCCACAGAGGAAGGTGAGTTAACCTACACGGGTGATCTCTGCTCAGCTGAGTCACTGAGAAATGTAGAAGAGGTAGTCGAAGCTACAGGTTTACGCTGTGTGTTGGTTTATATATTAATGCATTTACACTCTTGAAATGGGACTTTGAATGTGAATTAAAAGGGGGGTTTCTCCATTGGGGTGTCGTTTATTCCTTCATTTTTATCCCCCGCTGGCCAAAAGGTCCGTCCGTCCCAAGAAGGGTGCTCAGCTTCTGAAATCAACTCCTCTCACAATTTTTGGAGGAATTTCACGAAACTTGGCAGGATTCTTTGTTAAATGTCGGTAATAAGCATATTATAATTTCGTTAAATTGGATCACATTTTACCAGAGTTACAGCCCTTGATTTGATTAACAAAATTATACTTTGACAATTTCATGAGTGTGTTTTCCTTCTGAAATCAACTCCTCTCACAATTTTTGGAGGAATTTCACCAAACTTGGCAAAAGGCCTTGTTATATGTCAGTATTCTGCATAGTTATTTTGTTCAATTCAGTAGCATTTTACCAGAGTTGTGGCCCTTCATTAACAACCTTGTACTTTCACAATTTCATGAAGGTGTGCTTGCCTTCTGACATCAACTCCTCTCACAATTTTTGGACAAATTTCTCAAAGCTTGGTAAAAGGCCTTGTTATATGACGCTAATACGCATATTGCGATTTAATTTCATTTGTGAAAATTTTACCAGAGTTTTGACCCTTGATTAAATAACTTGTACTTTGCCAATTTCCTGAGGGTGTACATTTTTCTGAAATCAACTCCTCTCACAATTTATGGAGGAATTTCACCAAACTTGGCAAAAGGCTTTGTTATGACAGTTATACGCATATTGAAATTTTGTTTAATTTGGGCAAATTTTACCAGAGTTATGCCCTTGATTATTAACAAACTTGTAGTTTGGCAATTTCATCAAGGTGTGCTTGCTTTCTGAAATCAACTTCCCTCACAATTTTTATACCCTGCTGGCCAAAAGGCTCGAAGGGGGATTATGTCGTGGTGATGTCTGTCTGTCTGTCCGTCCGTCCGTCCGTCCCAAGAAGGGTGCTCACCTTCTGAAATCAACTCCTCTCACAATTTTTGGAGGAATTTCACGAAACTTGACAGGATTCTTTGTCATATGTCGGTAATGCGTATATTGCAATTTAGTTCAAATCAGTCACGTTTTACCAGAGTTATGGCACAGTTGCCAGCAGGTGATATTGTGCTCTCAGAGCACTCTTGTTTAATTCTGCTTCTAGGAAAAAACATGCATTTAAACATACAAAAATGTGTGGGGGGGGCTCCAACATATTTTTCTAGAAGCGTTCCCCCCCCCCTTAAAATGGCTGCATTTTTGCTCTTAATTTATTAAACCCTATGGACCTGGTACCAGATCGAATAGAATATTACTTCCGGTAAAAAGTTCAAAAAAGTTCTTTTTTTTTGTTAGGTTCTATACTTACTATACTTACTAAAACTTTTGTAGTATCTATGTACTTTGTAGTATATCCGTGTTTTTGTCCAGCTGTAGTCAATTTGTTGCTGAATGAAAAAAGTGCCATCTTTGTGCATAGGACCATTACTGTCCTGATGTTAACCACTGTCTAATTTTGAATAAACTTTAGGCAAGGATAAAAAAATGTAAATTTTTCCTTTGGTTTATTGTAATTTACTCAGGCACAGTAACAGTCACAACGTTACTCATCTCATTCATTCTCATTATCTCTAGCCGCTTTATCCTGTTCTACAGGGTCGCAGGCAAGCTGGAGCCTATCCCAGCTGACTACGGGCGAAAGGCGGGGTACACCCTGGACAAGTCGCCAGGTCATCACAGGGCTGACACATAGACACAGACAACCATTCACACTCACATTCACACCTACAGTCAATTTAGAGTCACCAGTTAACCTAACCTGCATGTCTTTGGACTGTGGGGGAAACCGGAGCACCCGGAGGAAACCCACGCGGACACGGGGAGAACATGCAAACTCTGCACAGAAAGGCCCTCGCCGGCCACGGGGCTCGAACCCGGACCTTCTTGCTGTGAGGCGACAGCGCTAACCACTACACCACCGTGCCGCCCACAACGTTACTGACACTGGAAATATATTTTTTAAGGTCTTACATAGCCATATAGACCAAAATTACGTATATAGACCTGATAATTATGGAAGCATTTTTGATTAACTTTGGGTTTGTCTGTCTCGCCGAGCCACACCTCCGCCTTAAGAGATTAAATGAATAGCAAGACTGAAAGTAACGGGGTGGAGTTTTCGTTGCACAGATTTAGCAAAGACGCCAAATGTGGTTAGTTAGCATCTGTGATTAATGATAACAATTGACAATAACAATTCTAATTATGCATAAAACATTTTTTTAATTTAAAATTGATAGTCAGTATAGCAATATCTTTTGAAAATAAACAGGGAAAAAAGGAATAAAAGGGGCTTGCTTTTCTTCTTCCCATGATCTTCAGGAAATTCGGCCTCTTTTGGAAAACGTGTCTTGTTGAATATTCGAAGAATATTTCCTAGAGGTGAATGTGTTTGAGCAACAGTGTACAATTTTATAACTCTTAATAGATGACTGTTCAACAGATTAAATGTTAAATGAATTCATGCTATAATGATAATATACACTCACCGGCCGCTTTAATAGGAACTTGTTCTTGAGTCTAAGATTCCTGTTCTTGGCTGGTAGGAGTGGAACCCAATGTGGTCTTCTGCTGTTGCATGCTGAGATGCTTTTCTGCTCACCATGGTTGTAAAGAGTTGCTATGAGTTGCTATATCCTTCCTGGCAGCTCGAACCAATCTGGCCACCTGAAACGTGCTCAGAGGTTGTTCTGAGGGACACTTTACCTATGTTTAAAATGTCTTTACTCGCTTATATGTTTGTAAATGTAGCCTCAGTGGGACACACATGGCACCCTAATCATGAAATCATATAATAAATTAGTGTAGTAGAGTATTAGTAGAATATAAGACTTTTTTTCTCCCCAGTAAAACTAGTTCTTAGACTGTAAATTAAAATGCATTTGTGAGAATAATGGTCTCTAGTTTAAATTTCTGTCACAATAGACTTACATTACATCATGAATCTCTACTGAATTTCATTATTGTGGCGTTGCTGCTCTCTGCCTCCAAGCTGTGTCTCGATACGCTGTTTTTTTTTTTTTTTTCTCACAGTCATTATCCCCAATGCTGCTTCTTTCCTCTTTGTCAGAATAAAGCACTTTTCCACCAGCTGAGCCTGAAAGAGACCTGGCAGCCTACACGAATAGTCCAGAGGCAGAATAAGGAAGGTAGGCTTATAAAATATTCCCTCTTATTCCTGTCTCCTGGCTCACTGTATCCTTCCACGGTCCAACAGGGACAGTCGATAGAACTTTAAAATGGGTCAGGATTCTCACCAAAAATTGTAACTGAACCTCAATTATGGATTCTAATCAACTTTACAGTTGATTGTGTCTATGTAATGTAATGTAATTAGTGCTATGTGGATGATGTCTATACATGTATGTGCTTTCAGTTTTGTGTCACGTCTATGTGACCATGGACTCTTATGTGAGTGTGAGGACACACAGTGAGGTAACGGCGCAGGAGCTGCTGGCTGCAGTGGCTGAGAGATTAGAGTGCGCAGAGGAGGACATGGTGCTGGTGGCTGTTACCTACTCCAGAGGTACAAATCTACAATTAAAATAGCTACGTGGACCATTAGTTGAATGTGTCATTAGTTTACTCCTATATCAGTGTTCAGAAATGGAAGGTAGTGTGTGTTAGCATTGAGAAATAGTAGACTATTAAACTGGACTGCCCTCTGCTGGAGAAAGTCAAGTACGTCTTTCTCCTCTCTCTCTCTCTCTCTCTCTCTCTCTCTCTCTCTCTCTCTCTCTCTCTCTCTGGTTCTGTCTTCAGGGAAGGTTCTGCTCCAGTCGCAGCAGTGTGTGTACTCGGACTCCCTCGGTGCTGTGAGCAGGCTGTGTGTGTGCAGGAGAGACCTGACAGAGATCACAGTAAGAGATTATCACTTTTTATGTTCCACTCTGAAGTTCATACTGTACACAACTCAGGCAGTTGTGCTCAGTGACTGTGTGCTCCATCTCTCACTTAACATCCAATCAGAGCCTCATCACAGATAACGGACAGATGCAACAGCCAACAGTCAGGATGCTGAGTATGAACACGTGGGACATAGCTGTGGCTCTGACGAACTGTGACTGGAGTCTCTTCAGAAATCTGCAGGAGGTATGATGAGGAGTCCGACATCTCTCTCTCTCTATATATATTTTTTCATTTTCCTGATATTTAATTTTGTTCGTTTTCTTATTTTTAACCTGTGATCCATGTAAAATTTGCCATCTTAAAGCAGTGTTGAAATCGAGTCACTAAACCGCGAGTCCAAGTCCAGTCTCGAGTCCCCAGTGTACAAGTCCGAGTCAAGTCAAAGTATATTCAAAAAAAATTTAGAGTCGAGTCCAAGAACAAGACTCCAACCGCACCATTTGACGGTAGCTGTTTTAACGCCATTAACATTAGTTTGTTCCTGAACATGACTTATGAACAGGTGAATGTGCATTCTCCAGACCCTCCAGGATTTCGCGATGTTGCGATTTGCAACTTCAACGCAAATTCAACCAATCCCCACGAATTCAGGGCGGTGTTGCAATTATATCCAATCACTGCAACTTTCTCGCAAATTTGACCAATCGTTGGCGTCGTCTTGAGGTGACGTCGACAAACTACCTTCCGCCTTACTTCCGTGTATACGTTCAAGAGAAGCAGCATGTGCACAGTGTTGCCAGATTGGGCGGTTTAAAGTGCATTTTGGCGGGTTTTGAACATATTTTGGACTGGAAAACGTCAGCAGTATCTGGCAACACTGCATGTGCGAGTCAGTGTTTATATAGGCTTAAATTCTGTTACTGAAAGTGTGTTATGTTTACAGTGAAGGACTGTGTGCACTTTACATTATTTTTTTACTTAATACAAGAAATTAATGGATGCCAACATTTTTGCCAAAATGGTATTTTATTTTCCATTGTTTAGGCAGCTTCAGCATCATACTGTGAGATTCTGTTCAAATTGTTTTTTTTCTTCTATGAAGCCTGAGCCATTTATTTTATTAGTTTATAATTATTGTTTAATTTAGTCTTCAGGAGAGACTGCCTGCACACAGTACTAGTATTAATAGTTTTTTTCCTTACATGAAAGCTGAGGCATTTATATTATATTTGAAGGTAACTTCATGTTGTGCTGTGAGGTTCTCTGCACTTTAACTTTTGAACCAAAAGGTGCATTTGGATAAGTAAAGCCTATTTTTCTGCATTTTTGTAGTCCTGGTAATCTTTTATATTGGTAAAGTTGTTTATAGGACCATTTCTCAGTGTCTTTGTTTTTTAATCAATAGTTTTTCAGTAATAACTTAATATTTAACATATCACTCAATTTTAATCACAAAAAGAGAAAATCGCAACAATTTCTCGCAACTTTCACTTCCTCTCGCAATGTAATCGCAACAAAACCCTAAAAAACACCGCGACTTTCATCACAATTTTTTGGAAAAACCCCGCAACATCAGACATTTTAGCCCGCAACAATCACAAAAATGGCCCGCGGAATCCTGGGGGAACTGATTCTCTTTATCAGGGAGTGTGAAGTATTCTGCCAGAGATAGTTGGGAGATGGATGTAAGTGCAGAAGGTGTGTTTATTAATACAAGTGAAGAGGGTAAACAATCCAGAACGGCAGGCAAAATTGTAAAACAGTGAAACAGGCAATAGGTCAAGCGAGGCACAAACAGGCTATCGGAGACTCCGCAGAATCAAAGACGAGAAACAGGAAATCAGGGATCAAGAAATCAAACAAGGAAATAAGGCTCAGTAATGTGTCAGCAACGCAACTCAACACTTCGCAAAGTAAGTGTGTTTTCACAGTTTTTATATAGGCGCGCTGATTGCGCCTTAATCCTGTGCAGGTGCGAGTCATTTACGGTGCGCACGACAGTCGGCTTGGTGTGCGCACTGTCCGGAGCGTGCCTGAGAGTGTACCTGTTGCACACACCAAGGCATACAGGTACAAAATTAGTGCAAAAATTAATGTAGATATAAATATCTTATGCCAAATTATTATGGCATGTTACAAAAAAATAAAGAAAAAATCCGAGTCCTCGTCTCCAATTTACAAGTTTGAATGCAGTTAATGTACGAGTACGAGTCATCAGTGCTCAAGTCCAGGTCAAGTCATGAGTCCTTAAATTTAGGGCACGGGTCCTGGACTCGAGTACTACAAGCCTGTCTTGTAAGGTTATTATTCATTATGAGATGTACAGTATTCAGCATCAGCAATTTAAGTTACATAAATAGATAAACAGGGATTTGGGGAATGCAGGAGTCTAGCTTCAATTACTGGGAAGCCAAGTCAGATTTTTTAACCCATGAGCAGTTTTACAGCTACAAAATTTGTGCACTTTAATTACAATATCTTGCCCTCTTGGGAATTTGCATGATTATTTATTACTGTATTTATCTCAGATACTATTGAGGCCATGAATAATAATCAGGCTATGATGAAACACACACAAAACTGTCTAAACAGCGCTATAACTTCATAATTAACTCGATAATTAATTTCCAAAGTCCTGAGTACTCATGCACAGTTTTGATATTAACTTTACTCTCTGTGCTTAACTCAACTCTTAATGACCATGTTGAACATGCAGGATGTAATGCACTGTACACTTGATAGAATGTCATTTGAGATTCAGTCTCAAAAAAGGAGTCACTGCTTCTGTCTTAATATTGTGTAACTCTGAAGTAAACGTATTTACACCAAGATTAAGGGCCCGTTTACACGAGGACGCTGTCGGGTAAAAACGACTAAATATTTTATCGGAAGTGCCTTTCGTCTACACGGGGACAGCGTTTCCGAGGCTGAAAAACGGAAAAAATTGAAAACGCCTTCCAGAGTGGACAAGTTAAAAACAGCCCCCGTTGCATATCCATCTAAACTACCCAATATGCGAAACTCTGCTCGGATCTGCTCACGTCGGGTACGCGTTTACGTCATACATATGTCATATACTGTACATGCCAGCCCGGGAAGTAAGAAAGTAAGTAAAAAAGTAAGAGCATGTCTGATTACATAGATCCAACGGACCTTCAAGCTGCTCTGGCAGCTTTAATAAACGTCCAGGAGTCCTTCAAACATCTATACCGAATCTGCACATATACCGCTAATGAACAGAGGGGGTATAGTAAGCTCTTACTTTTTTTACTTACTTTCTTACTTACCATAGCCAGAGTAGTCAAAATTTTCGCGGCGCAGATGTGCAGATCAGACAAGACGGAAGACGTTGCGCATGCGTGCAGACATAGCGGAGGTCTTTCACAGCACCACCTAGTCGCCTGGCATGCCATCCAATTGAATTCCACACATTTATGCGTCACCGTATAGACGCAGATTTCCTCCTTGAAAACGGTCATGTAGACGCGGAAAAAAGTGAGAACAAAAACGGACCTTTGCGTTTTTGTTTCAGACCGTCCCCGTGTAAAGTGGGCCTAAAGTGCATATTCTGGACCAATTTCGTTTTTGTTTTTTATATGAAAGTATGTCCCTTTTACACACTCATCCAGAAGGGTAATTTTGCACAAGGCCATCTGTCTACAGCAGAAAAAAACAAAAAAAACAAAACGCGTCTGGAAAAATCCCAAGCGAGTCTGGAGCCAGATTTGTGACGTTACCTGCAGAAGCGCCAGCAGGCTGCGCGAGCTTTGCACGGTTTCAGTGCACAGCCTGTGTAGACCAAGCGCTCCCATTTCTCGCTCATTGTCTGGTCTTTTGGAAAACGATGAGTACTAATCCCATCAAGATTGGTGTTGCTACACCGTCCTACGATACATCTGTTAGCCATTTTAATAATTACGCGATAACGTTGAAGAAATTTGCAGAAAACCACCAGGTCGTTTTCTCATAAACAAATCAGCGCTGACGTAGGATTCAGAGGGAGGCGTCCCGCACATGACGTCACGAAAATCAATGTTTGCCGGGGAATCTAAATGCCAAGTTTTTTCAGAGGCAGACCAATTCGCCTCAAATGGCTTGATTTCAACTGAATTTTTCTGGTATTGCGCAAGGTAAAAAAAAATTGCAGAGAATGCAGAATGTTACAGATATTTGACCAAAGTTTAATATAAAATAGGAGAATTACATTGATCTTGCTCCTGAATTTACCCGTGATATGCACTTTAAAGTATTGACACACTTGGATTCGTTTGAGTCGCCATTAAAAAAGGCAATATCACTCTCAGTATGAGCAGTAAGAGGTGAATGAGTAACAGCATCATGCTCATTTTAACGTACACTTTTTAATATACTTGCTTTTTTGTTCCAGAGGTCAAAGAAAATCAAAAGTAAGGCAATAACCAGTCATCACCCCACAGAACCTTATGTAAAATGAACATGGGTAGTTGACTGGGCTTTTGAATTTGGATTAGTCACTGTACATGGAAGCTGTGTGGCTCAAGTGATCAAAAGTACTCTGTTTGATGCTGTTAATATGGAAATTCCCATTAACATTATTAAATTTACCTCTTTGGTGCCAATAATGGGAACTGAGGAGCATGCTTCACCAAAGCAACAATTATACTGAGCATCCTTTGAGTGGCAGCTACATCAAATAAACATTAAAAATGGATGTAGTTTTTAATATGGTGCAGGTTTATAACAGGTGATATTTTTGGGAGGAGTGTCCAGTCCCAGCACTTTGAAGCAATCAGAAGTAAAGATGTAGCTTTAAGCTTTCAAACGCAGGAAAGTGTTCAGGACCGATGGTTTTACTGTTTCTCTGTTGCATTTTTTTTCTTGCTATGTACAAGAGGGGAAAAAAGAGAGGCTGGTGAGCGAACAACTGTTTACAGCTGTTATAACAGGCACTAACATGTTTTGCAGATGTTCCATAACATTTCATGTAACTATAAATGGATAAAACATATCACACGTTGTTCTTTAAATAAATGTTTTAAAAATTGTCAGTATATTGCTGCATCATACCAGCCCTTTGCTGATTATTTTCCTGTAACAGCATGCCTCATTGTCTTTTATTTCTTACATATTAGATAAATGGCTTCCTGTGTGTATTAGGTCTGTGTGAGCAGTTTATATTCACTCGTCTTTCCCTTCTTTTCCGTGTCTGTACAGCAAGAACTGGTTTATTTCACACTGAGCCGCGACTCTTGCACTGGCCACACGGTGGCACTGGAGCTGCTGCTTCAGCGCTGCAACGAGGTGCAACAGTGGGTAATGACTGAGGTGCTGCTGTGCCCCACACTCTGCAAACGTGTACAGCTCTTTAAGAAGTTCGTCAAGATCGCAGCCCAGTGAGTTAACCTTCAGTGTACGACTCTTGTGTTGTTCATCTCAAACTCTATCTCCAACATACTGTATAAACCTTCAGAGCTTAAATTATATCACATCACTTTGACTGAGAATTCATTCAAGCATTCTACCTACAAAATATATGTTTTACGTAAAGATTTAATGACGCCCAATGACAACTGACCTTAGAGTTCAATTATAAGTGAGTTTTAAGTAAGAAAGATTTGTGGGTTTTTATCCCCCACTGGCCGAAAGGCCCGAAGGAGGATTATGTCGTGGCGATGTCTGTCCATATGTCCCAGGAAGGGTGCTCAGCTTCTGAAATCAACTCCTCTCACAATTTTTGGAGGAATTTCATAAAACTTGGCAGGATTCTTTGGTACATGTTGGTAATACACATATTCTAATTTCGTTAAATTTGGTCACATTTTACCAGAGTTACAGCCCTTGATTAATAAAATTATACTTTGACAATTTCGTGAGTGTGTTTTCCTTCTGAAATCAACTCCTCTCACAATTTTTGGAGGAATTTCACCAAACTTGGCAAAAGGCCTTGTGATATGTCAGTAGTACTTATATTATTTTGTTTAATTCGGTCACATTTTACCAGAGTTGTGGCCCTTCAATAACAACCTTGTACTTTGACAATTTCATGAAGGTGTGCTTGCCTTCTGACATCAACTCCTCTCTCAATTTTTGGATGAATTTCTCAAAGCTTGGCAAAAGGCCTTGTTATATGATGGTAATACGCATATTGCGATTTAATTTCGTTTGTGAAAATTTTACCAGAGTTTTGACCCTTGATTAAATAACTTGTACTTTGACAATTTCATGAGGGTGTACGTTCTTCTGAAATCAACTCCTCTCACAATTTGTGGAGGAATTTCACCAAACTTGGCAAAAAGCTTTGTTATATGACAGTTATACGCATATTGAAATTTCGTTTAATTTGGGCAAATTTTACCAGAGTTATGCCCTTGATTATTAACAAACTTTGGCAATTTCATCAAGGTGTGCTTGCTTTCTGAAATCAACTTCCCTCACAATTTTTATCCCCCGCTGGCTGATTTCGAAGGGGGATTATGTCGTGGTGATGTCTGTCTGTCCGTCCCAGGAAGGGTACTCAGTTTCTGAAATCAACTTCTCTTACAATTTTTGGAGGAATTTCACGAAACTTGACAGGATTCTTTGTTATATGTCGATAATACGTATATTGGGGTTCTGTTTAATTCAGTCGCATTTTTCCAGAGTTATGGCAGAATTGCCAGTGGGGGATATTGTGCTCTCAGAGCACTCTTGTTTTTTCTCAGTAGATGGAAACATAGTAAAATTATTTATTATATATTAATCTGAAGTATTATGTTGTGCAGTATTATTTTATAAGTTTTATATAAGAATAATTTTATGTTTGACACATTTTTCTAAGAGATTAATTTTTGTGTCCGTTTCTCACTCCTAGCTGTAAAGCACAGAGGAACCTGAACTCCTCCTTTGCCATTATAATGGGTTTGAACACTCCAGCCGTCAGCCGATTGACTCAGACCTGGGAGGTGAGGAGGCTCATCTCACAATTGATGCCTAAACACTTTAAATTTACTCTTCCATAGTAGAATTTAAGAACTTTCATTTATTGTAAAATCTCCCCATTTTTCCTGTCATTTTTAGAAAGTTCCTGGGAAATTCAGAAAGTTGTTCTCCGAGCTTGAGAGCTTGACAGTAAGTAACTGTGTGTGTGTATATATAAAGTGTTCAGTAGCTTTACATAATAATATCAGTGCTTCTGTTATTGCCAGAGAGACACAGAATGAAGCAATATGTTACTGCTGTATAAACATGCTGTACATATTCCACCAATCGCTTAATTACATAAATAAGTATACAAGCATGTCGAAAAGTACTTTGTCACATAAAAAAAAAATAATGCTGTGTATTTTCAGGACCCATCCTTCAACCACAAAGCCTACAGGGATGCCTTCAAGAAGATGAAGTCTCCCAAAATCCCTTTCCTACCTCTGCTACTGAAAGGTGCTTCTATAACATTCAGCTCACACAGCACTAGATCCCTTTATTATAAAATATTGCTCTGTGATGTAGAGTTTGGAGCCTTAAACAAACCCTTTCGTTCCTGTTAGATATTACATTCATTCACGAGGGAAACAAAACCTTTCTTGATCATCTGGTCAACTTTGAGAAACTGGTACGTTAATTTAACGTCACACCTGTAATCAGTCATTTATTTACAGTATAGAGACCTCAGCATAATGTACTTAATACTGACGTGTTGCTTCTTAACTCCACCTTCCAGCACATGATGGCAGACATGGTGCGGGTCATAAGGCACTGTCAGACAGACCACATGGGTAAGCATCAGTGCTGACTGGTGCCGAATATTTCTCTCTCAATTTTTTTTTTTTTGAAGTAAATTTTAGCAAAGGGAATTAGAAATGATTGTGTTTCCATCAATGACTGCTGCTGGGGCAACACGTGGAAAAGCTGCTGTAACGTAGAGCATCAGCCAGAAACAGTCACAGAGAGATTATAAGAGAGATTTGATGCCATCACTGGGGAATTAATATCTACAATATATAGTGGCCATAATAATAATAATATTTAGATAGTTTTGAAGGTCACTGTATAAACAACTGTAAGTGAACAAGCATATAAAATCAAAATATTCAATATACAGTACCAGTCAAAAGTTTGTACACCTCTACTCATTCATAGGGTTTTCTGTATTTTGACTAGTTTCTCCACTGTAGAACAATACTGAAGACATCAAAACTATGAAATAACATACGGAACATATATGGAATTATGTGGTTAAAAAAAGTGTTGAAACAAATTGTTTCATATTTTAGATTCTTCAAAGTAGCCAGCGTTTATCTTGATGATGCTTTGTACACTATTGGCATTATCTTAACCAGCTTCATGAGGTAGTCACCTGGAATGCTTTTCAATTAATAGGTGTGCCTCGTCAAAAGTTAATTAGTGCAATTCCTTGCCTTTTTAATGTGTTTGAGATCAAACAGTAAATAGTAAATAATAATACAGTAAATAGCCCTATTCCACAACTGTAGTAATCCACATTGTCAAGAACCGCTCAACTAAGTAAAGAGAAACGACATCCATCATTACTTTAAGACATGAAGTGACTTTTAATGAATAAAAACAAGAAGACAGAGTATATCCCCCGCCCTATATACCATCTATATACCACGTTTCAAGATATTATTTGTCACATTTTTCAAGTTGTGCTACAGGAAACCAACCCTACCTCTTTACACTGACCTCAGCAGCCCACGGCATAAACCCACCGGACCTTTGGTCCAGATGAGCTAAAAATTAAAATTTTTCACATTTCTTAGTATCAAAAGGCACGTATACATTACTTTAATCAACACATATACCAACTTTCAAGACCATACCACTCAGTTTTCAAGTTCTGCTCCGGAAACAAAACCTACCCCTAAGACTAACCTGAGAGACTAAGTCTGAAATTGTTTTCATGGAAACATGAAAAATTTAAATTTCTCATTTCTTAGTATGAAAAGGCACATCTACATCACCTTGTTAACATTTACCGTATACTAAGTTTCAAATCCATATCATGAATAGTTTAACAGTTGGAAACAAACATTGCTCTTAGAAACTAAGTCAAAATCTATTTTTTATGTAAAAATTTGAAAAATACTTTTTTTCAAAAATCCAAAATAGCAAAAGGCACCAGTTCACATGCTGCTTGATATGTATACAAAGTTTCATGACGATATCTTCAGTAGTTTTAAAGATATGGCCTGGAACCGAAAATGTGACTGGACGGACAGACGGAACCCGTTTCTATATCCCCTGCCAAACTTCATTTGGGCGGGGGATAATAAAGAAAAAACAATGAATTAGAAGGTGTGTCCAAACTTTTGACTGGTTCTGTAGGCTGAAAGAGGAAGGCACATAAGAAGAAAAAAAGAATTGTTGGGGGAAATGGTAGGAAGGTTATAGACATATTTGGAAGACAAAACAGTATATGAATTTCTAGATGGACTTTCATTCAAAAATTGGCATAAATGGAAATAGATGGAAAGTCCACTAGAAAGATTATTGTAACCAGTTTTGTAGTCGAGTCACTAAACCTCGAGTCCAAGTCCTGTCTCGAGTCCCCACTGTTCAAGTCTGAGTCAAGTCCAAGTCATTAAAGAAAATTTCAAGTCGAGTCCACTACTGATCTGAGGCTCACTTTACACGGGGACGGTCTGAAACAAAAACGCAAAAGTCCGTTTTCGTTCTCACTTTTTTCCGCGTTTACACGACTGTTTTCAAGGAGGAAATCTGTGCGTCTATACGGTGACGCATAAATGTGTGGAATTCAATTGGATGTGCATGCCAGGCGGCTAGGTGGTGCTCTGAAAGACCTCCGCTATGTCTGCACGCATTCGCATCGTCTTCCGTCTTGTCTGATCTGCACATCTGCGCCGCGAAAACTTTGGCTACTCTGGCTATGGTAAGTAAGAAAGTAAGTAAAAAAGTAAGAGCATACTATACCCGCCTCTGTTCATTAACGGTATATGTGCAGATTCGGTATAGATGTTCGAAGGACTCCTGGACATTTATTAAAGAGCACCTTGAAGGTCCGTTGGATCGATGTAATCAGACATGCTCTTACTTTTTTACTTACTTTCTTACTTCCCGGGCTGGCATGTACAGTATATGACATGTATGACGTAAACGCGTACCCGACGTGAGCAGATCCGAGCAGAGTTTTGCGTATTGGGTAGTTTAGACGGATATGCAACGGGGGCTGTTTTTAACTTATCCACTCTGGAAGGCGTTTTCAATTTTTTCCGTTTTTCAGCCTCGGAAACGCCGTCCCCGTGTAGACGAAAGGCACTTCCGATAAAATATTTAGTCGTTTTTACCCGACAACATCCTCGTGTAAACGGGCCCTGAGTCGAGTCCGAGAACAAGACTCCAACTGCACCATTTGACGGTGGCTGTTGCTGCCTTTATGTGAAACCGTCTCTGCTACTGTGTTGGACTAACGTTACTGCTCAACTGCCCCATTTTAGTTAATAGGCTACAGATAAAAAGCTTGTTCATCGCTCAGCAAGCCCCGCCCACTATCAACACGGCAAATAACATGAGAGGGTTAACACTAGCTAGTTTATCGCTCAGCAAGCCCCGCTATCAACAGAGCAATGAACATAGCATGTCACTTCCTTCTCTGGGTGGAGTCTTACCAAATGACGACTGAAGTTTGAGGTTGTCCCCGTCGTCTCCTCGATAGCGCTTCTACATATGGAACACACAGCAGTGCATTTTTTCCCACTGCACGAGAAGTCTGTATAAGCAAAGTGGACAATCCTAGGGGTGTTCTCTCCAGGCATTTTAGTGCCATTAACAATAGATTAGATTAGATAAAACTTTATTGATCCCTTTGGGAGGGTTCCCTCAGGGAAATTAACATTAGTTTGTTCCTGAACATGACGTATGAACAGGTGAGTGTGCATTTTCTTGCATGAAATTGTATAAAATTTAATGTAGATGTAAATATCTTATGCCAAATTATTATGGCATGTTACAAAAAATAAAGAAAATATCTGAGGCCTCGTCTCCAAATTACAAGTCTGAATGCAGTTAATGTACAAGTCAGAGTCCAAGTCATCAGTGCTCAAGTCCAAGTCAAGTCATGAGTCCTTAAAATTAGGGCAGGAGTCAGACTCAAGTACTACAAGCCTGGTTACATGGTTTGAAGACTTAGTTTCTTCATTGTAAACTTGCATGATGCAGTACAAATGCATTAAACAGTGAATGGGCCCCAACTGAGTGGTATTTTAAGTATAACTGAATGGTATTATGAGTATACAGTTAATAATTAATGTAAACCTACAGTGCCTTGCAAAAGTATTCATCCCCCTTGGTGTTTGTCCTGTTTTGTTGCATTACAAGCTGGAATTAAAATGGATTTTGGGGGGGTTAGTACCATTTGATTTACACAACACGCCTACCACTTTAAAGGTTCACTTTTATTTTATTGTGACACAAGCAATAATTAAGATGAAAAAAAGAAATCTGGAGTGTGCATAAGTATTCACCTCCCCTTTTAGTTGATTTTAAGGTCCACCTGTGTGCAATCGACGTGTCACATGATCTGTCGCATGATGTCTGTATAAATCAACCTGTTCTGGAAGGACCCTGACTCTGCAACACTACTAAGCAAGCAACATGAGAACCAAGGAGCACGCCAGACATGTCAGAGACAAAGTTGTGGAGAAGTATAGATCAGGGTTGGGTCATAAAAAATATCCCAAACTTTGAATATACTAGGGAGCACCATTAAATCCATTATAGCAAAATTGAAAGAATATGGCACCACTACAAACCTGACAAGAGAAGGCAGCTCACCAAAACTCACAGACCAGGCAAGGAGGGCATTAATCATAGATGCAACAAAGACACCAAAGATCCACAGCGGAGATGGGAGTATCTGTCCATAGGGCCACTTTAAGCCGTACACTCCACAGAGTGGGGCTTTATGGAAGAAAAAAGTCATTGCTTAAAGAATCACGTTTGGAGTTTGCCCAAAAGCATGTGGCAGACTCCCCAAACACATGGAAGAAGACTGGTCAAATGAGAAAAATGTAACTTTTTGGCCATCATTGGAAATGCCATGTGTGGCGCAAACCCAACACCCTGAGAACACCATCCCTACAATGAAACATGGTGGTGGCAGCATCGTGCTGTGGGGATGTTTTTCATCTGCAGGGACAGGAAAGCTGTTCAGACTGAAGGAAAGATGGATGGCACTAAATACAGGGCAATTCTGGAGGAAAACCTGTTTGAGTCAGCCAGAGGTTTGAGACTGGGACGAAGGTTCATGGTCTAGCAGGACAATGACCCTAAACATACTGCTAAAGCTACACTGGAGTGGTTTAAAGGGAAACATTTAAAATGTCTTGGAATGGCCTAGTCAAAGCCCAGAACTCAATCCAATTGAGAATCTGTGGCATAACTTGAAGATTGCTGTACACCAGTGCAATCCATTTAACTTGAAGGAGTTGGAGCAGTTTTGCCTTGAGGAATGGGCAAAAATCCCAGTGGGTAGATGTGCTAAGCTAATAGAGACATACCCCAAGAGACTTGCAGCTGTAATTGTAGCAAAAGTTGGCTCTATAAAGTATTAACTTTTTTTTTTTTTGGGGGGGGGTACTTATGCATACTCCAGATTTCTGTTTTTTTCATCTTATTGTTTGTGTCACAATAAAAAAATACAAATTTAAAGTGGTAGGCATGTTGTGTAAATCAAATGGTGCTAACCCTCCAAAAATCCATTCTAATTCCAGCTTGTAATGCGACAAAACGGGACAAACACCAATGGGGATGAATACTTTTGCAAGGCATTGTAAATAAGACTCCGAGAGAGTATGAGAGTCGACTGACTTGTTAACACTTAAAATGTGTTTGCCATCTTTAAGGAAACATGTTGAGCCAGAAGGAGAGTCCCGATGTCAGAGCCTACATCAACTATCTACACATCATCGACAATCAGCAGACTCTGTTTGAGCTTTCACACAGAATAGAGACAAAGGTCTAGGACACACGTGTGTGTGTGTGTGTGTGTGTGTTAATGTGTTTCATTGATTAATGAAAGAAGAACTGATGCCATGATCCCTCTTACATGGCCAAGACACTGAAAAGGAGGCACAGTTAACATGGACATCCGCAAGAGAGAGAGGCTGAGCCTCGCAGACTGCACAGATCAGAGGAGGAGAAAATCACAAGGAGCCAAGGACCTTAAAGGTGCATAAATATGAAATGGCACTGAAGCATCTGGGATGGCCTATTAACCTAGCCATGGCAATAAGGAGGTATTACAGATCACATGATATGTCTGAGTACACTGTTTCTCTTTCATAGACATGAAAATGTTGAAGTGAAAAGGTCTAAGGTAACATAATGGTTGTACAGGAATGTGTGTTGCTTTACAAAGAACATAAACTATTTATAGCCTTAGACAATCAGAAAAACAAAGAAGACAACAGTCTTTGCTGTATCTAGATTATTTTCAGGACTTGGCAATAGTAGCGACAGAAGTAACCAGTACCAATGTAATTCAGCTCCAGTAGTTGCCTGGTAGCGACATACAAGCGACACCAAAACATTAAAAATCAGCAAAAATTTTGCTTACAAAATTAGCATCATGGTTTTGTTGTCATGCAGCAGGGTTACACTATGAGAGCAGAGCAGAATTCTACAAGCACATTTATTTGTAGACCCCTTCTACCTGAGATATGCATTTATATCTTCAATATAATAACGGAAACACTGATTAGTTAAGTATTCAGTATAGTGAGGAGGAGGAAGTGATAAGGCCTTCACCTCAGAAATGCAGTGTGTGTGGTGTGTTTCAAACCATACTGGTCTATATGATTTGGCAGTGCTACTGAGTGACCAGTATTAAATGTGCATGTCGAATAAACGTGTAAAGATTATAAATATATTAAATAAATTTTTTTTTTAATTGACAGCCAAGCAATACGTTTATGTTCATGCCTCCATGAAGCATAATTTGTTTGATAATTATACTTGATTCTAAAACCACTTAAAAAGGAAAAAAAAAGCATTAAAACTTAGGACTGTTACATCACTGCTTACGAATGTCTTTATTTTCCCTGTCTTGGTGATGGTTTCAGGCTTCAAAGGTACTCTGTAAGCGCACATGCTCACTGCTTGAGTGGATTACCAAAGTCTATTATAGCGCTCACTTGAAATGAAACACTTATAATAGGTAGTGGAGAAAAAAATCCGATGTGAATGACACATCAGGGCTTGTAGGAGGCCACAGGAGGGGAAAAAAGCACATTCCATGCGCATTGTAACAGTCAGCTTGCTTACTGTTTGTCTCGGCTGGAGCAGGAGCCTAAATGGCCGAGCAGATGCTGTGACAGAGCTCCCCGCTGTGCCATTACTGCCTGCTGCGAGTGTGCTGCAGCTCACAGAGAGAAGAGGCGCTGCGGTACGGCCTACTCAAACCTATCATTTCCTCCCTGCACTGGTGATCTATCATTTCCCTGTCCTTTCAACAGAGCCTTGACAAACTCAGCGACTGTGGGAAGATTGCACAAACAATCCACATCTCGCACACAAGCTAATGAACCCTTTTTATTATATTAGCTGTAGAACTTAACGGTGTTCTCATATAGTGACTGTCAAACCTTGCTCACTGAGAACTCATCATGTTACGTCATGTCATTCTTTTAAAATATTTGGTTAGAATTGAAGGATGTTTATTATTAAATGGCACAAAATTGAGCATATAACATCAAAACATACGGTCGTGAAAAATAAGTATGTCCCATGGAGACTGTAGACTTCTCAACATAAGAAAACATTACACTCTCTTTGATACAGAGCTTACAGATAAAGGTGATATACTCCAACAAACACCACATAAAAATTGACATTTTGTAGTCATTTTCATAATTTAAATAAAAAAGAAATATCAGTCAAAAAAAAAAAAGTAGTAAGGCCACCCTTACATTTATCACACTTTCAAGTCCATAAAATTAGAAGCAGGTTTTCCAAATGAGGTGCCATTGATTAGAACCTTTTGCAAATAGAGCTACAGGTGGAACCTGTCTCGGGTTAAACCTGACGTCTCAGGTCTGGTGTTCTCTTTGCCACTGAAGTATGTGGTGTCCTCATCCATCCATTATCCATAACCATTTATCCTGTGCAGGGTCATGAGCAAGCTGGAGCCTATCCCAGCTGACTATGGCTGACATATAGAGACAACCATTCACACCTACAGCCAATTTAGAGCCACCAATTAGCCTAGCCTGCATGTCTTTGGACTGTCGGGGAAACCGGAGCACCCGGAGGAAACCCACGCAGACACAGGGAGAACATGCAAACTCAACACAGAAAGGCCCTCGCCAGCCGCTGGGCTCGAACCCAGGACCTTCTTGCTGTGAGGCGACAGTGCTAAGCACTACAGCACCGTGCCGCCCTGGTGTCTTCATGCCAAGATCTAAAGAGCTCTCTAAGGACATCAGAAAAAGGTTGTGGATGCCTATGAATCTGGGAAGGGATTTAAAAAGATCTCTAAATTATTAGAAATTAATTATTCCACTGTAAGGAAAATCATCTACAAGTAGCAAAGATTTCAAACAACTGCCAATTTGTCCAGGACTGGCCGCCCCAGCAAATTCAGCCCAAAAGCAGACCATCTGATGCTAAAAGATGTCTCTAGGAACCCCAACATTTCATCACTGGATCTGCAGGTAACTCTTGCAACTGTTGGTGTGAAAGTGAATACTTCTCCAATCAGAAAAAGATTGGACAAATTTGACCTGCATGCAAGGCGTGCCAGGAAAAAGCCTTTCCTGTCCAAAAGAAAGATTAAAGCAAGACTACATGTAGGCAAAGACCAGGCCTTTTGGAATAACATGTTCTGGGCAGACAAATCAAAGGTAGAGTTATTTGGTCACAGAGCAATTCCAGCGTTATGGACGTGACACTTGAACTCAAAATGGCAACAAATGACCCAGTGCATGTTTTATTGTCTCCCAGTATTTAAACAGGTGTTGCATATTTTAAGGCTGTACCATACTGGAGAAGTGATAGAACAAGAACAATTCCCATAGTACATCTAGGGCATGCCAGAAAACGCCAATAAAAGATGCGTTATGGATGTGACAGAAAAAGTATCACTTTTCTTGGGTGACTGTACATTTTTATCAAACTCTGTGAAATCGTAAACCTAATGTCGAAATGGAGATATCCATTTGATAGAGGGGTCCAAGGTGAATATTAAAAAATCTTTGTTTAAAATATTTTGTATTTCATGCAGAGTTTCAGAAGGAAAAGTCAGCGTTATGGATGTGACAAAATTCCGTTATGGATGTGACGCGTCTGAAATAGACATGGCATATGTTTAGAAAATCAGCAATTTAACCACCACAACCCTTTGAAAAACTCTCTAAATATCAGCTAAAACTATCAAAGTTCTTAAATAATATTTAGGATGGCTATTGTTTTGCTGTTTTGTGGATTTTAGCATACATTTCTGTGGCTTGTGGCAATAATATAGAATTGTACATGATCAAAGTTGGTTTTAGCTTGGGTTTTACATTATAAGAAAGAAAGACTGACAGTGACACATTAGGTTGGTTACAAATTGGTTCAACTTATTCACATCTGTAAAATACAGGCCTAGGTGATATCTCTGGGAGTGGTTTTGATGTATTACATGTTGCTTTATTTTTGCATGGTGAGGTTGACATTTACATGGAATTGCCCCACAGTAAGAATACATGTGGCGCAGACCAAAGACTACTTTTCAGGAGAAGAACCTCATACTAACTGTCATGCATGGTGGTGGAAATGTTATGGTTTAGGGTTGCTTTGCTGTCTCAGGGACTGGGAAGCTTGCAATCATTGATTAAACTATGAATTCTGAGTCATATCAAAGAGTCTCCTCTCATGCCAGAATCTGGTCTTCCCAGGCAGTCTCCTGTCCCAGTACTAACCAACTCTTTGAGGCGTATGGGTGCGGCGCTGATCACCGTTTTGGTAGCCCTCGGCCTCTTGCTTATACAGCTAGGGTTACAGTGGGGGGCTAGTCCTATGGTAATTGCAAGAGTTTGACTTCTTCACTCGCATCTGTATTGCAGGGTGCCTTGCCAGACAGTAGTAGGTACCATTTTTATGATGGTCTTTGGTATGACCCGGCCATGAGTAGAACTTGCGATTTCCCGGTCAAGAGGTGGACACGCTAACCCCTAGGCCAACTTGCAGTCTATATCAAAGAGTGCTTGAAGATGATATGAGGCCATCTTTTCAAAAGTTGAAGTTGGACCTTTCAACAAGATGATGATCGTAAGCACACAAGCAAATCCACCAAGGAATGGCTCAAAAAGAAGAAATGGCGGGTTATGGAATGGTCTTGTCACAACCCAGACTTGAACCCCATTGAAATGTTGTGGAGATTTTGAAAAGGGCAGTACATGCAAGAAAACCCTCAAATATCTTGTAGCTGAAAGAATTTTGCATGGAAGAGTGGTCAAAAATTTCAGCAAGCCTCTGAAATGTCAGAGACTGGTGGATAATTATGTAAAATGCCTAGAAGAATGTATTTCTGTTAAAGGGGGCAATACTAGCTTCTGAAGCCAAGGGTATACTTACTTTCTCCACAAAATATTACATCTATTGATATTTTTTTGTTTCGATAAATGATTGAAAGAGCTAATTTTCCTTGTTTTGTTCAAGTACATCTTTATTTGTAGGCACTGTATCAAAACGGTGAAATGTTTACTTGTTTAAATATGTTAAGAAAAGTTTACAGTTTCCCTGGGATGTAGTTATTTTTTCACACGACGATCACATAGAGTAGACCAAAAAATACTGCAAGTTAAACTGCTTAAATTAAAAATACTGTGCACTTCATGTCATCTCAGAAATGTTCTCAAATCCACCTTCTTCAGCTTGACTGGTCCAATTAAGTAGCATTTAAGTGCCTCTTAATAGTGTGGATAAAGTACTGTGGGCTGTTCACTCACACAGACAGCAACAGGGCCACGCCCGCCTGCACCCACTTGGCAGGTGGGTGGCGTGTTTTGAGGTGAAAGCTCCAGATGAAAGTAGGACCGCGGAGCTTGGTTCGGTACACTGGGCATTCGTAGGTGTTATTCAGCTCCAGCTTGTCGGCAGGTACTGCACGGATATACAGCACTGGCATGGCCGGAGTCAGGTCCTTTAACACAGCCTCGGACAGCACCCCTGCTGACACGTCCCATCGAGCACCTGGGGGAGACACAGAGAAAAGCTGAGCTGACCACAAAACAGCACGTTCAACATCAGCTTCCACAGAACCTTATTAGATAGCCTGACCTTCTCACTTACCCTCCATATACAGCCCGTGAACATAAGCACCCTCTCGAGGTGGGTGGCCATAATCATCCTTTGTCTTCTTAGTCACATCCACAGACAAAGCCATCTTGTCAAGTGGCCACTTGTTCTTACGAGCTATGCTCTGCATGATCGCTGGAACACAAAGGATCATCTCAGCCAGGGCTGGAACTTGATGATGTGTGTTTGCATGTATTAAAATTGCCCTCCTAACGAGAGGAATATGGAACCCTTTGGAGATTTGGGAGGGTTTTTATGTGGCAGTCTGGGAAAATCTTTCACAAGCTCAAATTCTGACATTTTCTACTATTAGAGAAGAAAGTGGAGCAAACAAAAAAAGCCTGAAATATGGGGGGAGGGGCAACGTCCCCCGAAAATATTTTAATAACAACACACAAAACCCTGCATTCTAGTGCATTTTAGAACTTATTTTCACTAAAACAAGTTATAACTTTTAAGCCTTTTTCTTTCATGTACATTAATGATTAACATGTCAAAAATATCATATTTAATTCCTCTAGTTAAGGAGTAATTTTCAGGAGTGCATTTAGAAAACGCGGTGATTTTCCTGCTACACAGTTCATTACTTTGAAAAAAATCAGACAGTTGAATGTAAACTCAGCAAAATCCCAAAACAGTACTGTTAAAAAGTAAAGGTCTGTTAGAGTTTCTAAAGCTTTCAGGTTTCAATGTTGGGGACATTGAGCCTCGTTTATCAATCTTTTAGTAGAGTTGTGCGTTTGCAGAAGCTAAAGTGAACTAAAAATTTCCAATTCATATTTGAGTTGAAGCCAATTGTTTACATTAGCTCGTATTGTCTGTAAATTTAAACACACCAATGAATACCAAATTTCTCATATAAATCAGGGGCGTAGGGTGTGTGTGTGTGTGTGTGTGTGTCACACACTGACTGGCAGCCTGAGTACATTATGTAACAAAAAATAATTACCATTGCTAGTTTTAGGCAGCTTAGAAACCGGCTCTTCCATTATTGCTGTTTCTTCCACATTTTCTTGATGTTGTGTTCTAGAAACGGCACTAAAACGTAGCTTCGAAACCACAAAATGCAACTTTGATGGGAAAATAAATTGCTTACCTCTCTTCACGTCGAAAGAAGGAGGAAAGTTTTGCTTGTTTTGACATGGCAAATTATTAACACAAGAGGAAATACTCGTAATTCGCAACTAAAAAGACTGCAGCTACACTGGCAGCTTGAACATGCTTTCTAGCGCGATTGTGTTGCGCTTGTGCAGAACGGTGTCAGTCCTGTGCACCTTAGCACGTGCACCTGAAGGCGCGCCTCGGGCGCGCGCGCCTAACGAGCTCCAGCTCGCGCGCCGTTAACAAAGAACACCTGTCTTTAATCAATGAACTACGTTTGGGCTATTTAAGGACCGCACCCATGCAAGGACAATGCAAAGTATTACGCCGCGTCTAGGAACGCGAAAAATCCGAAAAATAAATTTCTCCATTCGGAAAACCAGAGATTTTCAAGAGTTTTGTCAAATATCCGGATTTCCAGGTCATTAGCGGAAAAAATCTGGAGGAAAATCTAAAAACCCGGAATTCCGGGAAAATCCGGAACACTTTCATGACTATACTATATAATATAGTATAGTCATGAAAGTGTTCCGGATTTTCCCGGAATTCCGGGTTTTTAGATTTTCCTCCGGATTTTATATAGTATAGAACGGAATATATAGTTCTACAAACAACCAATTTTATCTGACCTTGAAATTGGTTAGCTGTGCATACCTCATATCTCAAGAAATAAAGTTCAAACATATTAAAATCTGGTTTGCCCCAAAAGTGAAAAGGGAGAAAACCACATTAAGATTCTGATTCCAGTAAAAGATAACCTGTGTATCACTACATTCATAACCTAATCTATCCATCCATCCATTATCCGTAACCGCTTGTCCTGTGCAGGGTCGCAGGCAAGCTGGAGCCTATCCCAGCTATGGAAGAGAGGCGGGGTACACCCTGGACAAGTCGCCAGGTCATCTTGGGGCTGACACATAGAGACAAACAACCATTCACACTTCCATTCGCACCTACGGTCAATTTAGAGCCACCAATTAGCCTAACCTGCATGTCTTTGGGCTGTGGGGGAAACCGAAGCACCCGGAGGAAACCCACGCAGACATGGGGAGAACATGCAAACTCCATACAGAAAGGCCCTCGCCAGCCACTAGGCTCAAACCCAGGACCTTCTTGCTGTGAGGCGACAGTGCTAACTACTACACCACTGTGCCGCCCGTAACCAAATCTATTTAACAGTTATTCCACGAAATCGAATCATACATGAGCTGATAGATGACGAGGCGCATAGCACCGAGTTTGCTATAAGCCATGTACAACGAGATTGAGGGAATAATTGTTTTATTATATTCACATTCACTGGATTTTGAGAAACAGAGCATTTTTAGTTTTATTTTTTGCAAATTTAATAAATAAAAGCTTTATGCAAAACATCCGACAAAATCATTTATGCTAAGGCAGACTTCTTAACCTATCGATGGCTACATGAATTGACTTGTGTTCTTGTTTTTTTTTTTGTAAAAAGTGCTGTCTTGCTGTTATGCCGAGGTATAGAATAGCTTTAGACGTTTATTTAATTCTTCCTTGGATATTTCAGGTATGTAATTTTCAAACTTCGAGATTTTGAACCAGTCAAAGAATTCAACAAATTTTAATGCTTAAAGATGAATGTAAAAAAAACGGCGAAATGACGGGAGCAATTTGTGAAAAATGCTATAATAATAATAATTGAAAGATAAAAAAAAGATATGTCCTTACCATCAAATACTTTTATTCAATATTTTGTTGCTTTTGCTTTTTTTATTTTTTTTATTTTTGGGGTTTTGTTTTCGAGTACAGTTTTTATTTCATTCCCGGTTGGTTCAGCAACACGCTCCGCCATTTTGTTTTTCTCTACTCACGGTATATCAGCTGATATCCTAGTAGTAGAGTAGCCAATCAGAGTGCGTGATTGCTCATATCCAGTGAATGTGGATATAATAATTAGGGTTAAACAATATTACTGGTAAACTTTAAAGAACTGTACATTTACTTTTTACATTCTCTTTTTAATCAGCATAGGCATAGTTTGAAAAACTGAGCTATAATTTTTTTTTTAATCAGGTTAAGGTTGATATTATGGTTCAGTCTAAAAGAGAATTTACACAGCAAGTAAGATAGTCTGAGTGAAGCATACATGAATGTATGCATTTGCCAATTTACACTGTCTCCGTTTCTGAAGTGTGATTTTCAAGAATCGAGAATGCAACAGCAGGTTTGTGCCCCACACAAACTGCTTACTTGACTGAAGTGGCTAACCTGGGATCTGTATCAGTGGCCAAAGTGGCAAAATCACCAAGGTAAGAGGGTATAAACAGTTAAGAAATCTTCAAGAGAAGCAAGATGAAAACCTGAAATGGCCTGTTAGGGATGTCTTTGCCACAGATATTTCAAGAGCAGCAAACAAGCCATACGTAACTTTATGCTAATATTTTATTTGACTTTACATGCAATTACAACATCATGGTGTAAACAAGGATACTGAAAGACATCAATGTCATAAATGGTATCAATTCCCGAGTGCTTAAACACAGTGTTTTATTGTGATGCAATAGAAGAGAGGGTTTTGTGTGTGGATGTCTATTATGTCTCATTTCCATGCTAAAGAATAGAAATGAAGCATAAAAAAATGCTCCCATTGTGATTTTACAGGCGTAATACATGCTTAAAGCACTACTGATCTACACTGCTGCATTGATCTAATGGAATTCTATCTATAACAAAAGACAGACATTGGACAGACAACTGAAAAACGCCTCACAGACTGTTCTGGTGTAAATTAGCCTTGAGGCTTAGTTATGTCTCTCCAGTAATACACGTCATATGTGTGGAAGGAATAGAGGAGTTATACCTTGGTGGGCGTGAGATATCCCCAAAGGTTACTAAAATCTGACAGGTTTGACCTTGTGAAGAGGTTACCATGAGGAAAACTGCTTTACAAGGAAGGGAAAGCATTAATTAGCTGCATTAATAATTATGTTAATGGAGGGGCTTGGAAGGATAGTGAAACAAATGTTTGTGTGTGTGTGTGTGTGTGTAAGACCTGTTTACCGGTCAGGAAAGACTGTGGGCTGAACAGTCCCGAGAGCCACACCACAGCCGGAAGCACAAAGTCTTGAGTCCAGGTGTCCAGCTCTCGACACTGACTGAGGACATCACTGAACCTGGCATAGTGTAGAAAAATGTTTTAAAACACACCAAACTGAAACCTCCTAAACCTTCTTACCTCCCATTCTTTCATTAATTTAACAGGTTGAAAAATAGCTTGATGACGTCTGTGTACCACTGGCTCAGTGTGTTTGTAGAGGGGTAGGTCAGTCGGCTCCAGCTTTCAGGAACTCGGTTGTAGTAAAGCGCCGTCTGCAGAGTCTCCATGTCAGGAGAGATGCTTAACTCACCCTAAGAGAGAAAACACAGTATACACATGATATCAGAAATGTTAACCTATAAACTTGGCACTGACAAATACACTTACATGAATAATAAATGTCTATACTCTAATAAAATGTTCCATCGATTACATTACATGGCAGTTAGCAGACACATTTATCCAGAGTGATGCATAACAAGTGCAAAAGTCAGTGTGGCAGCGGGGACGTGGTCAAGCGTCGGTCTGTGACCGGAGGGCGGAGTCAGGGAAGGTAAGTGGCAGAATCACTGCACCTGATGTTAATTAATGTGTTTGTGTGTCTTTCCCAGTGACTGCGCCCTATTTAAGGAGAAAGAGCGAGAGCAGAGGGGGCTCTCTCCCCAACCGGACGACTTGTGTGTGTGCATGCGTGTGTGGCTGGGAGAGTCCAAAGTTTTGCACTGAAAAGTGAAAAATAAGAGTTTTGTGGACTCAGTTCTGGCCTGCCATCCTTCTGTGCTCCACCCACCCATACGAACTGTCACAGTGGTGCTGAAACCCAGGACTGAGCACAGAAGAGAACAGCCCCATGGAGTCCTCCCCCTTCACAGACCTGATCCACGCCCTCACCATGGCCCAACAGAGCCAGCACCAGGCGCTGCTCGCCCTCCGAAAGGAGCAAGAACAACGGTTCGAGGCCCTGGTGCTGGCGCAACAGGAAGATCGTCGGGCATTCCGGCACCTCCTCGTGTCGGCGGGGTTCACCAACTCCACCGCCGCGGGCTCTTCCCCCCCCTCACCCTAACAAAGATGGGCCCGCAGGACGACCCCGAGGCCTTCCTCACGCTCTTTGAGCAGGTAGCAGAGACCTCGGGGTGGCTGGTGGAACAGCACGCGGTGCGCCGCCTCCTCCCCCTGCTAACGGGAGAGGCGCAGCTGGCCGCGCTACAGCTCCCCGCCGACCGCCAGCTGGCCTACGCGGACCTTCGCCGGGCCGTCCTCCAGCGTGTGGGACGCACCCCCGAGCAACAACGTCAGCGCTTCCGTGCTTTGCGCTTTGAGGAAGTCAGCCGGCCGTTCGCGTTTGGCCAGCAACTCCGGGACGCCTGCTGGCAGTGGTTGAGGGCCGACAACCGCGACGCCGAGGGAATCATCGACCAGGTGGTACTGGAGCAGTTCATCGCGCGTTTACCAGCAGGAGCTGCAGAGTGGGTCCAGCAGGAGCCGCAGAGTGGGTCCAGTGCCACCGCCCAGCGTCGCTGGATCAGGCAATCGAGCTGGCGGAGGACCATTTGGCGGCTGTCCCAATGGCAGGACAGCAGACAACCTCTAATCTCCTCTCTCTCTCTCTCCCCCTCCTCCTGTGTCTCCTCCTTGCCCCATTCCCCCACCGCGGAGGCGGGGGCTGGTGCCACCCCAGCCGGCCCGCCGCACCCGCGGTGCCCCCCCCATTTCTCCCTTCTGTGTCTGTCTCTCCCCCCCCAGGTGAGTGAGCCCCAGAGCACTAGTGCAGAGAGGAAGCCCGGGCCGGTTTGCTGGCGCTACGGGGAGCCGGGCCACCTCCAACAGCAGTGCTCGGTAATGGAGGTGGGCGCGGTGGTTCGGATCCCCGACGCGCCAGGAGCCACCCTCGATCGGGCCGGAGCGTATCGCATACCGGTGAGTATCCAAGGGGATACGCATCAGGCGTTGGTGGATTCTGGTTGTAATCAGACCTCAATCCACCAAAACCTGATGCAAGACGAGGCATTGGGGGGAGCACGATTGGTGAAGGTGTTGTGTGTGCACGGGGATGTTCACAACTACCCTTTAGTGTCGGTCCGCATTTTTTTTCGAGGGGAAAAATTTATAGCGAAGGCGGTGGTTAATCCTCGCGTTACCCACTCAATAATTTTGGGGACGGATTGGCCGGGATTTGGGGAATTAATGAGTCATCTAGTGAAGAGTGGGTCCTGCCATAGTTTAGTAGGGGGAGGTCCCAGTGTTGCGTTGGCAGGAGCAGCTGTCACAGAGCCGTCTACATCATCTCCGCGTCAGAGTGAGGAGCCGCCGGCTCCTCCTCTCTCTATTGGGGAATCCCTTGCGGATTTTCCATTAGAGCAGTCGCGAGATGAGACTCTGCGGCATGTGTTTGACCAAGTGAGAGTAATCGATGGTCAAACGCTCCAGCCAAACGCCACCCCGTCCTTCCCCTACTTCGCAATTATGAAGGATAGATTATACAGAGTGACGCAGGACACTCAGACTAAAGAGTGAGTCACGCAGCTTTTGATTCTGAAGAGCCGCCAGGAATTGGTATTCCAGGCGTCTCACTTTAATCCCATGGCTGGACACTTGGGGAAGGATAAAACATTAGCCCGAATAATGGCTCGGTTCTATTGGCCAGGGATTCGAGGCGAGGGCCGTAAGTGGTGTACGGCGTGCCGCGAATGCCAGTTAGTAAATCCAGCGGCCATTCCAAAAGTGCCTTTGCGCCCTCTCCCATTAATTGAGACCCCGTTCGAAAGAATTGGGATGGATCTTGTCGGGCCATTAGATTGGTCAACACGAGGGTACCGCTTTATGGTGGACTATGCAACACGATACCCGGAAGCGATGCCTCTTCGCAATATCTCAGCACGCAGTATTGCGGAGGCACTCTTCCGCGTTATCTCCCGACTTGGAATCCCGAAAGATTCTGACTGATCAAGGCACCTCGTTTATGTCACGTACACTGAACGAACTGTATGGGTTGTTGGGTATTAAGCCGATCCGCACCAGCATTTATTACCCACAAACGGACGGTTTAGTTGAACGGTTCAATCGCACCCTGAAGAATATAATTAAAAAATTCGTAAGTGAGGACGCATGTAATTGGGATAAATGGCTCGAACCCTTGCTATTTGCAGTGCGAGAGGTCCCCCAAGCCTCCACGGGGTTCTCCCCATTTGAATTATTATATGGGCGTAAGCTGCGCGGCATTCTGGATGTGCTGCGGGAAAATTGAGAGGAGGGACCTTCACCAAGTAAAAATGAAATCCAATACATTACTGACCTGCGTGCAAAACTCCACACACTCACCCACCTAGCCCAGGAGAATTTGCGGCAGGCCCAAGAACGACAAACCCGCCTGTACGACAAGGGTACGCACCTTAGAGAGTTCGCACCAGGAGATAAAGTACTCGTACTGTTGCCCACATCGAGCTCCAAATTAGTCGCCAAGTGGCAAGGACCCTTTGAGGTCACACGGCGAGTCGGGGACGTCGACTATGAGGTGAGGCGAACGGACAGGGGTGGGGCGCTACAGATTTACCACCTCAATCTACTCAAACTCTGGAACGAGGAGGTCCCCGTGGCATTGGTGTCGGTGGTTCCAGAGACGGCGGAGCTGGGGCCGGAGGTTCAAAAAGGAACATTGGCATCACGTACCTCTCCGGTCCCCTGTGGAGACCACCTCTCCCCGACCCAACTCGTGGAGGTTGCCCAGTTGCAGACTGAGTTTTCGGACGTGTTCTCGCCCCTGCCCGGCTGCACCAACCTCATAGAGCACCACATTGAGACGCCCCCGGGGGTGGTAGTGCGTAGCCGCCCTTACAGGCTACCCGAACACAAGAAAAAAGTGGTTCGGGAAGAACTCGAGGCCATGCTCGAAATGGGCATCGTCGAGGAGTCTCACAGTGACTGGAGCAGCCCGGTGGTCTTGGTACCCAAGGCCGACGGGTCGGTCCGGTTCTGTGTAGACTATAGAAAAGGTCAACACGGTGTCTAAATTCGACGCATACCCAATGCCTCGTATTGATGAGTTGCTTGATTGACTAGGCACGGCTCGCTTTTACTCGACACTGGATTTAACAAAGGGTTATGGGCAGATCCCCTTGACTCCATTATCCAGAGAAAAAACGGCCTTTTCCACACCGTTCGGCTTATGCCAATTTGTCACCCTTTTTTTTTTTTTGGGCTGTTTGGGGTGCCCACTACGTTTCAGCGGCTGATGGATGGGGTCCTCCGCCCCCGCCCACCTATGCAGCCACTTACCTCGACGACATTATTATCTATAGTAACGACTGGCCGAGGCACCTCCAACATCTGAGGGCCGTCCTTAGGTCGCTGAGGCGAGCGGGTCTCACAGCCAACCCGAAGAAGTGTGCGATTGGGCGGGTGGAAGTACGGTATCTGGGCTTCCACTTGGACAACGGGCAGGTGCATCCCCAAATTAACAAGACAGCAGCAATTGCGGCCTGCCCGAGGCCCAAGACCAAAAAGGGGGTGAGACAGTTCCTGGGGCTGGCTGGCTATTATCGTAGGTTTATACCTAATTATTCGGACGTCACCAGCCCACTGACTGATCTGACTAAAAAGGGGGCACCAGATCCGGTCCAGTGGACGGAGCAATGCCAGCGGGCTTTTTCTGAGGTAAAGGCTGCACTGTGTGGGGGGCCACTTTTACACTCCCCTGACTTTTCTCTCCCTTTTGTTACAGACAGATGCATCGGACAGAGGGCTGGGGGCTGTTTTGTCCCAGGAGATGGAAGGGGAGGACCGCCCAGTGTTGTACATCAGTAGAAAGCTGTCGGTGCATGAGGGGCGCTACAGCACTATTGAAAAAGAGTGCTTAGCAATCAAGTGGGCGGTCCTCCGTTACTACCTGCTGGGATGCCCTTTCACCCTCTGTTCGGACCACGCACCCCTCCAGTGGCTCCACCGCATGAAGGATGCCAACGCGCGGATGACCTGTTGCTATCTGGCACTCCAACCCTTTAACTTCAAGGTGATCCACAGGCTGGGGGCGCAGATGGTCGTGGCGGACTTCCTCTCCCGTCAAGGGGGGGTGAAGTCGGCTGCAGGCCGGACAGCCGCCCGGCCTGAGTCGGGCGGTGGGGGTATGTGGCGGGCGTGGTCAAGCGTCGGTCTGTGACCGGAGGGCGGAGTCAGGGAAGGTAAGTGGCAGAATCATTGCACCTGATGTTAATTAATGTGTTTGTGTGTCTTCCCCAGTGACCGCGCCCTATTTAAGGAGAGAGAGCGAGAGCAGAGGGAGCTCTCTCCCCAACTGGACGACTTGTGTGTGTGCGCGTGTGTGTGTGGCTGGGAGAGTCCAAAGTTTTGCACTGAAAAGTGAAAAATAAAAGAGTTTTGTGGACTCAGTTCTGGCCTGCCGTCCTTCTGTGCTCCACCCACCCATACGAACTGTCACAGTCAGGTACAAGAAGTGCTGAACTTCTAGACAAGAAAGTTCTAGTGCCAAATGAACAAGCAACAGAATCGCTCTTAGTGTGATATTCTGTTGAAGTAACAATACTCAGCAGTCAGCCAAGAAAAACAAGAACACAGTCATCTATATCCCCCACCCTATATACCAAGTTTCAAAATATTATTTGTCACATTTTTCAAGTTGTGCTGCAGGAAACCAGCCCTGCCTCTTTACACTGACCTCAGCAGCCCATAAGCCCACCGGACCTTTGGTCCAGGCGAGCTAAAAATAAAAAATTTTTCACATTTCTTAGTATCAAAAGGCACATATACATTACTTAACACATATACCAACTTTCAAGACCATACCACTCATGGTTTTCAAGTTCTGATCCAGAAACAAAACCTACTCCTAAGACTAACCTGAGAGACTAAGTCTGAAATTGTTTCCATGGAAGCATGAAAAATTTAAATTTCTCAAATTTCTTAGTATGAAAAGGCACATCTACATCACCTTGTTAACATGTATACCAAGTTTCAAATCTGGATCATGGATAGTTTTGGATATATGCTCCGGAAATTAACATTCCTCTTAGAAACCAAGTCAAAATCTATTTATGTAAAAATTTGAAAAATACTTTTTTTTTTTCAAAAATCCAAAATAACAAAAGGTGCCAGTTCACACATTGCTTGATATGTATACAAAGTTTCATGAAGAGATCTTCAGTAGTTTTAAAGATATGGCCCAGAAACGAAAATGTGACTGGACGGACGGAGTGATGGAACTCGTTTCTATATCCCCCGCCAAACCTCGTTTGGGTGGGGGATAACAAGCCAACCATACAAAGTACAACTCAATAGAGAAAAATAAAACTCCAACAGCTAACCCCAGGCTAGACAGTATACGGCCTGGGTTGGTCAAGACCGATACGCAGTTACATAGTGGGCAGGGGAGAGGTGCAGCCTGAAGAGGTGAGTCTGTGCCTAATCTAGCACATTTAAAGGTTCTTTGGTTCTGGAGGAAACCTGTGACAATATAAACCCTATATAAACTCGCAGACGATTTCTTTTCAGAAAAGGTTCAAAGTGGAATCCCTTAAGAAACCATTCCCCCCCCCCAGAGTGTCTGTTTCAGAAGGTTAATGAAGTACCTTCAAGGCCAGGTCCAGCTGTGTAAGAGAGCTGTGGATTTCAGATATCAGCAGGTTCATGCGCTCACACTCCTGCAAACAAAACAGAACCAACGGACTGCGCTCTGACGTCTTAGTGAGCAGCTCTGACATGCTGTATTTCTCAGGCAGCTTCTCCAGAATGTCATCAAGCATACTTTTCACCTGAGGTCAGAAAAAGTTTCATTAACAATGTGATTATAATCTGGATTGATTTGGTACTGAATTGGTTAAAAATAGATACTAAAAACAATGCAGTAAGACCAGGAAGCGTGTTTTCGACCTTCTCCTCCACACTCTGTGCTGCTTCCTCTCCCACTGAGTCTTGACATTGCAGTTCTAACAGAGTGTTAAAGAGAGCGTTGGACGTGACGGTCATAAACTCAATCTCTGCGTTGGGATGCAAGCCATAGAGACTTGGATTTTCCTCTGGCAACCTCTTGTCCACATAGCTGTGATAGCCAGCGTAGTCCAGATCAGGAGGAACTGAGAAGCCAGGGCAGAGGAACAGCTCTCCTTCAAACTGAAAAGTAAATAAATAAATAATTTAAAAAAAATACATAACTACCCACTACCACGATTGTATTCATATCTATTGTACTTTTATTTCTTTAGCCATTCATTATGCACAATGAAGCTTCAATTTGCATAAATAGATAACGGACTGGACAAATTTGTAAACCACATAAAGGTTTACAGATTTGCACAAGACAAGCTCTGATGCTCAATTTGATTTTATGCTCAGATCCGATATCTCTGCCTCAGTGTTTCACAGAGCTTTTTTGTTTTCTTTTCCCCTGCTAACCCTCCATTTCTTGTTCAAGCTAGCTTCTGATGACACTGGATGAGGACAAAAGCACAGTGAGTTTTGAAGTAAGAAAAACATGAATTCTGAATTTCTTATAATGGTCACATGCTCAAATGGCAATCCAATCTCGGCCTATATTTGAAAGTGTATGATGTGAAACAATCAGATGATTCTGGTAATATAAACCTAGCCAACATTTACTCAGCAAATGCAGTTTTACCTCCTTTAAAAAAAAACAAATCCCATATCTCAGCCAGTGGTTCTATTTTTATACTGTATATTACACTTGTTCCTTATTCACAATATGTTCAGCACATGTCCAATCTGGGTATTAGTCACAGTTGGACCAATCTTTTTATGAGTTTTGATTTGCAACAGACAAAAGTTGCTGTGGGACTACGGGATGATAATGCAGCAGCGTACACACTTTAATTCAGTGACTGATGAGTTCATCCCCAGACTTAATGAGACCCAGGAAAGGATAAGCAGGCTTGATCACTACAGTAACACAAAAGTAATTAATTAACAATATCAATTCAATCACTTTTAGAAACCTATGAAAAGAAGGCTTTTTAATGTAATACAATAAGACACCACTAGGTGCCACCAGGCAACCAAACAATTACATTTTCACCAAACAAAGAGTTATCTTTTTTTTTTTTTTGTCCAAAGTTAAAAAATTTCCTGTAACTGATAACGGAGTTAATTTTAAATTTAAAAAAATGGCATCACCATCCAAATATAGATGCTACAAATATAAATAACAAATACTGAATTAGTTGATTAGTGGTGTAGTGGTTAGCACTGTCGCCTCACAGCAAGAAGGTCCTGGGTTCAAGCCCAGCGGCCAGCGAGGGCCTTTCTGTGTGGAGTTTGCATGTTCTTCCCCGTGTCTCTGTGGGTTTCCTCTGGGTGCTCCGGTTTCCCCCACAGTCCAAAGACATGCAGTTAAGGTTAACACGGGGCGGCCATGGCCTAAGGCTGGGCTGAAGTGCCCTTGAGCAAGAGCACCTAACCCCGAACTGCTCCCCGGGCGCTGTACCATAGTTGCCCACTGCTCTGGGTATGTGTCTGTGCTCATTGTTCATGTGTGTGTTCACTGCTTCAAATGGGCTAAATGCAGAGGAGGAATTTCACTGTGTGTTCGAGTGTATGTGTGACAAATGAAGGCTGAAGAACTGTGAAACCGTCTGAAAGCTACATCAAAATCATACAAGATATGTATGCCAACAGTGTAACGCAAGTAAGAGCTGCGCATGGTGATTTTTTTTTTTCCGTTTCCGGTTGAGAGTACGTCGTGCACGTTCTGGCTGCCGCTTCTCACCAGAGCTTTTTTATTTTATTTCTTTTTCTAATTTTTTTTCTGTGTGTTTGTGTAGTTTGATGTTTGTTTGAGTGTTTTGTCCGCCGGTTGTGGTGTAGCTCCGGACCTAGTTTTGGGCGTTGGTTCCCTCCAGGCCTTGGTTCGCCGTGGGCGATGCCTGCGCTCCCAGCTGTGGACTGCAGTGAGCTGGTTGCTCATTTTACATCATGGTTGTCCAGCGCTCTGCGCTTTAACGCTTGGCGTAATGTTCCCAGCGATGTTGCTCGGTGGTGTCGCGGCGGCTGTGCAAGCGGTTTGGGACACACCAGCGCTCTGCATGGCGGAGCTTCTCTGCTCGCTTTGTGGATCCACGGCGTGGTGTTCGAGCGATGTTGCTGACGGCGTCACGGCGGCAGTGCTGGAGATGTGGGACTTGTTTTCGTGCGCCTTTTGGTGGGACTGTGGCTGCTACACCAGGGGAATTACATCCTGACCCTACTTGGTGGACTTTTTACTTTTTATTATTTATTTATTTTTAATTTATTTTTTCTTTCCTTGTCTAGAATTGTAAAGCGTCCTTGGGTTTTTTGAAAGGCGCTATATAAATTTAACTTATTATTATTATTATTATTATTATTATTATTATTATTATTATTATTATTAATGAGCCCTTTGAAGTTAGAGTTGGAGTACACCAGGGCTCAGCCCTGAGTCCATTTCTTTTTGCCACCATCACAGACTGTCTAACAGAAGGTTTCAGATGGCAAGTGCCATGGGATATGATGTTTGCTGATGATAAAGTGATATGCACAGAAACAAAAGAAGAAGCAGAGACTAGACTGGGGACATGACAAAAGGCACTAGAGAACAGAGGACTGAAAGTCGGCAGGAAAAAGACGGAATACTTATGTATAAATTGTGGAGACCAGACAGAAAGAACAATAAAAATCCAAGATGAACCAATCCCAAAAAGGAAATCTTTTAAGTACCTTGGGTCCACAGCATATGAAGATGGAGGTTCAGATGAGGAAGTTTTGAAAAGAATACAAGCAGGCTGGAGTGCTTGGAGAAGGATCTCAGGGATAATGTGTGACAAAAATGTACCAGTGCGAGTCAAGGGGAAGATGCATAAAATGATTGTAAGATCAGCAATGCATTACGGCATTGAAACCCTACCCCTGACAAAAATGCAAGAAAGAAAAATGGAAACAGTGGAGATGAAAATGCTAAGATTCTCTCTGGGAATTACAAGATTGGACCACATAAAAAAATGAAGTGATTAGAGAAAAGCTAAAAGTAGGACGATTGTCTGAAAAGTTGAGGGAATATAGGCTGAGATGGTTAGGTCATGTGTACCAAAGGGATGAGGACAATGTCGGAAAACAAGTACAAGAACTGAATGTTGGTAGTAGGAAAAGACAAAGACCAAAGAGGAGGTGGAAAGATTGTATAAGAGAAGACATGGCTTCTGGTGGTGCAAAAGTGGAGGATGTCATGGACAGGAAAGAGCGGAAGAGAAAAATCCACACCGGCGACCCCACATAGTGGGAATAAAGCCAGTAGAAGATGATGTTTACAGGGATGTAAACTATGACAGGTGGGCCTAGCTGATGATCATAAACATTAAACTTTTTTTTACTGCTATGTGTAATTTATCCTTCAATAAATCTATTCATAATTATATCCACTCAATTATTAAGTGTTTCTGTGCTTTATTGAATAATCTACTGTGATTTATTGAAAGATTTATTGATGGGTTATTCTGAAGTATTTATTGGTGGATATATTCATAAAAGTTCTGAAGCATATTGAAGAATCCCAGGCTTATGTGAATAAGGGCTGGGTTTTTATTTTTTTTAGGATGATTAGCTCTGATTGGACAGCAGGCCTGCATGCTGGGAGCATTGTGATTGGATTGTACAACACATTCATCCATCCATTATCTGTAGCCGCTTATCCTGTTCCACGGGGTTGCAGGCAAGCTGGAGCCTATCCCAGCTGACTATGGGCGAGAGGCGGGGTACACCCTGGACAAGTCGCCAGGTTATCGCAGGGCTGACCCAGAGACAAAAACAACCATTCACACTCACTTTAGAGCCACCAATTAGCCTAACCTGCATATCTTTGGACTGTGGGGGAAACCGGAGCACCCGGAGGAAACCCACACAGACACGGGGAGAACATGCAAACTCCACACAGAAAGGCCCTCGTCACTGGGCTTGAACCCAGAACCTCCTTGCTGTGAGGCGACAGTGCTAACCAGTACACCACCGTGCCGCCACAACACATAGATAAGCTTTTGAATTAGACAAGAAAAACAAGCTCCTATGGAGATAAGTTTATTCTGAAAATAATCTTGCTCCTAACAACCACAATCAACCAGCCAAATTAAACATTGCAGCTTTTGTAGAGCATCATACTGAAATTAATTTAGTATAAAGGACACCTGCTGCTATAGCTCTTGTACTGATGGTAAATAATCATACTATATTTTGTTACATAGATGTCTTGGCAAACTGGAGGTAATTTATTTCCCGAGGTATTTTCTGATCAAATGTAGTCTCGAATGGAATAGTAACTCTGTGCTAAGTAAGTAACTAATGCTAGTTTCTCCTCAGAAGTTGGCTAGCTAATAGTACAAAATATTATGGAAATTTTTCTGTGGTTAATTATCTTAATCTCACACTGATTGGATTTTTATTTGAAGAAAATATAACCCTTAGGCACAAAATATATACATTCACCAGCCACTTTATTAGGAACACCCATCCACCTACTGTTTTGCGCAGTTCTCTAATCAGCCGATCCCTTGACAGCAGCACAATGCATAAAATCATGCAGATACAAATCAAGAGCTTCAGTTAATGTTCACTTCAAACATCAGAATGGGAAAAATTGTGCTCTCAAAGTGTGATTTTCACTGTGGTCCAGGTGTTGGTTTGAGCCAGATGGACTGGTTTGAGTATTTCAGAAACTGCTGATCTCCTGGGGTTTTCACACACAACAATCTCTGGAGTTTACACAGAATGGTGTGAAAAACAAACAAAACACTGAGTGAGCAATAGTTCTGTGAGTGGAAACGCCTTGTTGATAAGAGAGGTCAGAGGAAAATGGCCAGATTGGTTCGAGCTGCCAGGAAGGCTATAGTAACTCATAGTAACTCTTTACAACTGCGGTGAGCAGAAAAGCATCTCAGCATGCAACAGCAGACAAGCACATTGGGTTCCACTCCTGCCAGCCAAGAACAGGAATCTTAAACTCGAACAAGTTCCTATTAAAGTGGCCGGTGAGTGTATATGAGGTACAGTTAATGGCACCCTTGCATTTAGTATTTTGTTCCTACACCCTCTGCCAACATAAGTGATAATGCTTGATGAGGTTGGAAAACACAAAGAAAGTAATCTAAAACCACTCCTGAATGCAGAAACTTTCTAGATCATCCAAAGTCTCAAGTCCTCTCCTCTTCATCTCATAGCACAGGTTTCAAAATATACATGCATTTATTACAGCTCGAGTTGGTTTAAACTTCTTAATCATTTTCAATCATATAGCTATTTTTTTTTAGCCAAAGCTGATTTCTAAACAATCAATCAATCAATCAATACAACTTTTGTTTTATTCATTTGTGTGTTCTGTAAACTTTCCCATGTTGATGAATAAATAATTTGGAAACAGGAATTTGGCCTCTGTGTCACCTCATATTTATACCCAAGTCAAACTGGAAGTCAGGGATCACTGTTTCACAGTTTCTAAACACTCAGGTGAACTAAAATAGTAAAATATAAATGAGAACATTAAACATTGCATTTTGTTCATATCAATACAAAAGCGTGCAAATAAATGACGTAGTTTAGGTAGAAAATAATTTTGATATGTGATTTTTAGAACAAATTTACCTCATTTTTTTCAGTGTGAGATTAAGCTAATTAATGTTTCGGGCTCTTTCCCACAGCAATTTTTTTTTAAACATCCAAGGGTGCCAGTCATTAGGAAGCTGGGTAGCTGACTGTATGCATTTATTAAATTATATATTGAAGCATTTATTGATAAATTGAATGATTGATTTTTTATTTGGCATTCTCCTTTCTCCATAACTAAAAGCAGTAACAATGATAATTAGCTTTTATGAATACAAACAATTACATATAGGGGAGAGCAGGGAGACTTGGGACAGTTTATATTCCCATAAATTAATTTCAACCAGTCAGGTTTTAGATGACATCAGAAGTTAGATGTTGCCCCTGAGAGTAACCGACTTCCTTTGGAGCCACGAAGCTGAACACTGCAGTAAGGTCTGTGCAGTTCAATATTTCTGTCAACCAAAACTTTATATTTTCTACTCCACCGTCATCTCCATTCTATGGTGTAATGTATGCTGGTGAATTCGGGATTTGTTAGGAATTAAAGTCTGTAGCCTAGAGTCATCATATATAGTATTATTTATTAAACAAATTCTGGGGAAAAATATTTAAGGATTTTTTCAAATTGGTCAGATGGGGATAGTTGGGACAGTTCATCATGTTACAGATTTTTTCTTGTGGTTTACAAAAATAAAATTGTTTAAAATATTTTGTTAAAAATGTGGACGTGTACCTGCATGAGGACGTGTACCTGCATTAAACTTATTTCATTCCTTCTTGAGAACGGAACTGTTTTGTCTCGTCAGGTTTTGGGTAAACTGATATTTTCCTGTAGCTGTACAGCACTGTGTGTCATACAGTCCATAATGTTACAGGTTTTGATAATAAATAAAAATAAAACATGTAGGCCTAGGGATTTTATTTTTGTCCCATATTTCCCCTCAATGTCTCATGTCTCGCTGCAAAATATAATGACAGAAAAGGTGAAGTCTGAAGGCCAGTATATGTGACAAGCTGAGAAACTAATGTTGTGGTAAGAGGGTAGAGTAAATCCTCTCTAATGCAATATGAATGTGACGCGACCTGCAAAGAATTTCACACAATCTGCAAAAACTGAAAACTTCCCCCAAGTCTCACCGTTCTCCACTATTATTTTAATAATTTATATTTTTAACAGTACTTGTGTAACAATCAAATGATGTGCTCCAAATTCCAATTGTCCATGAAAAATTAAAGACCATCATATCTGTTATAAAATGTGAAAGCAAAATATTTCCAGAAGCAAAATGTATCTGGCAAATTTGCAAAGCAAAAAAAAAAAAAAGTGACAGGATTTTGGTATCTTTATATTTTGCCAGAAGAACATGGTGCAACAATAATGCAACAAACAATATTATTTGAGAATAATTTGAATAACAATTAATCTTACCATCTTTGGATTAAAGAGCTCCTGTATATACGTGCGGCAGAGTCTCCTATCCCAGTCGTCAGTGATGTGTCCTCCATACATGATCTCTCCTACCAGATAACACAGGTCCTCCCACGGCACCTCAACCAGACAAACTACAATTAGCATCTTTCTGCAATAAAAATGGACCCCAGTCTTTTTTATGCATTTACTTTCAGTACAACCTGGGCATGTCATAAAATATATATGATATAAATATATATGAGACAGGTTAAATGTTTGTGTGGTATTTAAATTGCACACTATTATTTTTACTGTGTTAAGAGTAGCCCTCATACTTTGACAGTGTGTTGTGATCTGACAGCTAGTCATGTCAGATCATACTGGGATTGTGTGACCAAAAAAAAAAAAAGCACACAGTGATGTGGGCGTCTGGAGGAGAGAAAAGAGTGCGAGTGCAAACCTCGGAGCTGATGACAGAAACTGAAAAGTTCAGAGTCATTTGTTTCTGTATTGTTTTGCAAATTACTTCCTTCATCAGGCCTAATTGCAGTGATCACTTATGGAGTGGTGCGAGATGTCACGCACAGTGTGTGTAATTACATTTAGCATGATGCTTCATTGGCCGCCTAATGAATCCCCTGTATACGCACATACAGGTTAGTGTTTGGTTAACATAATGAAGGACATTCGTTTCTTCTTCTTTTTTTTTGAGCAGAGGGGGAGATTTTGTTGGCAGGATGATTATTTGTGACCAGCATGATGCAGAGAAAAGAAAAACATCGTATGAGATCTCACAGCAGAAAGATGTGAGCTGTGAGCCTGACTCTCTCAGGTGGGAAAGAACGAACAAGCTTTTTTCATGTCAAATAATATCAAAGCCAAAATCTACCAACATCCCAGATAAAAGATGCCATAGCATGAAATAATTTGTTCAGTGTTAGGTGTCTACACGGTACTTACTTTTGAATTAACCTCCAGGTAGTTATACAGCACATTAATGGAGATGGTGAGGTCTTCAGTGTTAAATGGGTAGCAGCGATTCCAACCCTGAGGCCCAAACTTCCTCCTCTCGCTGACACAAGCGTGGAAATAGCAGAGAGAGAACAGGAGTGCTTTAAACTCCTGCTCATGAGAACACATCTCCAAAGTTTCCTATCAGGAGACAGACAGAATTGAACTAGAGGTTACAGTGAAAAATACTGGTGTTGATAAGTATATGCATAAATTCCTCCAATATTGAATATAATGACCAAACAAAATGTAAACAAGGGAAGAGAAGCTGAATGCATGTAAATATGCTCTACATGCACATGCAGCGTTTTTCATAACACACTCAATATATGGCATCCTGGGAAACAAAGTCCTGAAAATTACACATTTTCCTGAACTTAAATATGTTTCTCTTGTGCATGTATATCAACCAGAAGTAATATGATTTGACGTTTTATAGTCTGTTTATCCTCAAGTCCACTGAAAGACACCCTGCCTACCTCTAATTTTATAATCTAATCTGTGTGGAAATCAGGCTTGTAGTACTCGAGTCTACACTGTAAAAAAAAAAATACGCCAACTTAAAAATTCAAGGCAACTTGCTGCACAGGATTTTTGAGTTTATGTGACAACTAAGATTTTTAAGTTTTGAAGAAAGTTGTGCCAACTTGTACTTTTGGTCTCAGATAACTTAGCCTTCATATTCACACAAACTTAATTTTTTCAGTTTTACATGATAAGAATTAAACTTTAAGGCCACTAATCTTTCATCCAAGTAAAAACTTCAAAATTTGAGTTCAATTTTCTTTTTATCCCACAATAAAACAAATAACAATCCAGTTCAAATAGCATGTTTATTTTAGCATGATGGTAGCAAAACTGCTATAAAGCTGTAGTGGCAGTGCTTTTTTGTTAAGTCACACATTCACTTATTTTAAGCCTGAAGCTAATTTGACAAACGAAGTGTGCAAACAATTCAGTACCAGCCAATTAAAATGCTACAAATGGCATACAATGGTGTATAATATGCATACAATGAACATAAAGAGTGAATCTATTAAAACACATACATATTCAAAAGGTTGACAAATTGCAAACTGCACGTTATTACGAACAATAGCACACAGCACAATTTGGCACAAATGAGGCAGGCTGTTGGGTGCGTAAGTATGTTTGAACTAACTGTCGGTTAGATCCTGGCTCAAACTGAGCTCACTCTTACCTTAAAAGCACTGCCACTACAGTTTTATAGCAGTTTTGCTACCATCATGTTAAAATAAACATGCTATTTGAACTGGATTGTTATTTGTTTTATTGTGGGATAAAAAGAAAATTGAACTCAGATTTTGAAGTTTTTATTTGGATGAAAGATTAGTGGCCTTAAAGTTGAATTCTTATTATGTAAAACTGAAAAAATTAAGTTTGTGTGAATATGAAGGCTAAGTTATCTGAGACCAAAAGGATAAGTTGGCACAACTTTCTTCAAAACTTAAAAATCTTAGTTGTCACATAAACTCAAAAATCTTGTGCAGTAAGTTGCCTTGAATTTTTAAGTTGGCGTAACTTTTTTTTTTTTTTTAAACAGTGTAGGGCTCGGACTGGGCGGCACAGTGGTGTAGTGGTTAGCGCTGTCGCCTCACAGCACGAAGGTCTGGGTTCGAGCCCCGTGGCCGGCGAGGGCCTTTCTGTGTGGAGTTTGCATGTTCTCCCCGTGTCCGCGTGGGTTTCCTCCGGGTGCTCCGGTTTCCCCCACAGTCCAAAGACATGCAGGTTAGGTTAACTGGTGACTCTAAATTGACCGTAGGTGTGAATGTGAGTATGAATGGTTGTCTGTGTCTAATGCCGCTTTTCCACTACAAACGCGGCTGAGTTGGGCCGTGCCGTGCTGAGTTGGGCTGAGTCGAGCTGAGTGGGGCTGTTGGAGTTGCATTTCGACTACAACCGCGCTGAACCGTGCTGGCTGGAAGTGGGTGGACACATTGGGTGGAGTTAGCGAAAGTGGGTGGACGTCACGTGATGTCGTTAAGCGGCGCAAACAGTGACATCAGTGATCTTTTAAGTGGTAGTCTCACGACCCGGATAGTAAACAATAAACATGGAGGACATGGAGTCGTTAGTGTTGCTGGTCTTGGTGCTGTGGCTTGTTGTCACCGACAACGCCAACAGATACTGGCAAGAGCGTATAGATGAGGCGAGGCGCATAAGGCTCCAGAAATTCTCGCAATTCGTAATTCTTCTTCTTCCGGGTATATGGTGTTTACAGATCCCAGCGTGCTCGCGGGGCATGTGAGGACACTCCTCCTCACCAATCAGTGCACAGGGGAGTGTCTCCTCACGCCCCTAGCCCCACTCGGCTCGGTTTGGCTCGCTTCAGCCCCACTCCAAAACCGTGCGAGTTTTGGGTGCTAAGCAGGGCTGAAGCGAGCTGAGTCGTGCTGTTTTGAGATAGTCGAAACGCAAGCCGTGTCGGGCTGAAGTGAGCTGAAAAAGGGTAGTGGAAAAGGGCCATATGTGTCAGCCCTGTGATGACCTGGCGACTTGTCCAGGGTGTACCCTGCCTTTCGCCCGTAGTCAGCTGGGATAGGCTCCCGCTTGCCTGCGACCCTGTAGAAGGATAAAGCGGCTAGAGATAATGAGATGAGAATGAGGGCTCGGACTCGAGTCCGACTCATGCCCTAATTTTAAGGATTCATGACTTGACTTGGACTTGAGCATTGATGGCTCGGACTCGTGCATTAACTGCATTCGGACTTGTAAATTGGAGGTGAGGACTCTGAATTTTTTTTTCCTTTATTTTTTGTAACATGCCATAATAATTTGCCATAAGATATTTATATCTACATTAAATTTTATGCTAATTTTGTGCAAGAGAATGCACATTCATCTGTTCATACGTCATGTTCAGGAACAAACTAACGTTAATGCAAACAAACTAACGTTAATGGCACTAAAATGCCTGGAGAGAAGCCCCTAGGATTGTCCTTTGCTTATACAGACTTCTTGTGTAGTGGGAAAAAAATGCACTGCTATGTGTTCCATATGTAGAAGAACTATTGAGGAGATGACTGGGACAACCTCAAACTTCAATTGTCATTAAATGACAATTGAAGTTTGAGGTTGTCCCAGTCATCTCCTCGATAGTTTGGTAAGACTCCACCCAGAGAAGGAAGTGACATGCTATGTTCACTGCTCTGTTGATAGCGGGGCTTGTTGAGTGATGAACTAGCTAGTGTTAACCCTCTCTCATGTTATTTGCCCTGTTGATAGTGGGCGGGGCTTTCTGAGTGATGAACAAGCTTTTTATCTGTAGCCTATTAACTAAAATGGGGCAGTCGAGCAGTAACGTTAGTCCAACACAGTCGCAGAGACGCTTTCACATAAAGGCAGCAACAGCCAAAAAGCCATAAAGTCAAATGGTGCAGTTGGAGTCTTGTTCTCAGACTCGACTTGGATCAGTAGTGGACTCAACTCGAAACTGGACTTGAACACAGGGGACTCGAGACTGAACTCAGACTCAAGGTTTAGTGACTTGACGACAACACTGGTAGAAATATATAGAACAACATGACTCCAAATGTTACAGAATTACAAATTTACATAATCATTTTGACAATTACTCACTGCATTTAAACAAAAGCATTGCTGTCTCTTCACTTTACTGATCTCCATTCATGCTTATACTGGTGGAGAAATAATTGCTGATCAGTTCTATTCTGCCCCTCCTAGAACTGCCACCTTATTGTGGTGGAGGGGTTTGTGTGCTTGAATGATCCTAGGAGCTATGTTGTCGGGGGCATTATGCCCCTGTCAGGGTTTCCCAAGGCAGACAGGTCCTAGGTGACAGGCCAGACTAAGAGCAGTTCACCAAAACCCCTATGGAGAAAAATCTGAGGACCGTGACGTTGCCCGGGATGACGCAGCCGGGGCCCCACCCTGGAGCCAGGCCCGGGGTTGGGGCTCATATGCGAGCGCTTGGTGGCCGGGCCTTTGCCCATGGGGCCCGGCCGGGCTCAGCCCGAAGAGGTGACGTGGGCCCGACCTCCTGTGGGTTCACCACCCACAGAGGTAGCAGTAGGGGACTGGTGCAATGTGGATTGGGTGGCAGTCGAAGGCAGGGGCCTCGACGACCTGATCCCCGGACACAGCGGCTGGCTGTTGGGACATGGAATGTCACTTCGCTGGGGGGGAAAGAGCCTGAGCTTGTGCGGGAGGTTGAGAGGTACCGGCTAGAGATAGTCGGGCTCACCTCCACGCACAGCTTGAGCTCTGGAACCCAGCTCCTCGAGAGGGGCTGGACTCTCCACTTCTCTGGAGTCGCCTGTGGTGAGCGGCGGCGGGCTGGTGTGGGCTTGCTTATAGCTCCCCAGCTCAGCCGCCATGTGTTGGAGTTTACCCCAGTGAACGAGAGGGTCGCCTCTCTGCACCTTTGGATTGGGGAGAGGGCTCTTGCTGTTGTTTGTGCCTACGGCCCAAATAGCAGTATAGAGTATCCGGCCTTCTTGGAGTCCCTGGGAGAGGTACTGAGGAGTGCTCAGACTGGGGACTCCATTGTGTTACTGGGGGACTTCAATGCTCACGTGGGAGATGACAGTGACACCTGGAGGGGCGTGGTTGGGAGGAACGGCCTCCCCGATCTGAATCCAAGTGGTGTTTTGTTATTGGACTTCTGTGCTAGTCACAGTTTGTCCATAACGAACACCATGTTCGAGCATAGGGGTGTCCATAAGTGCACGTGGCACCAGGACACCTTAGGTCGGAGGTCAATGATAGACTTTGTAGTCGTTTCATCTGATCTCCGGCCCTATGTCTTGGACACTTGGGTGAAGAGAGGGGCTGAGCTGTCAACTGATCACCACCTGGTGGTGAGTTGGATCCACTGGCGGAGGAGGAAGCTGGACAGACCTGGCAGGCCCAAACGTATGGTGAGGGTCTGCTGGGAACGTCTGGCCGAGCACTCTGTTGGGGAGGTCTTTAACTCCCACCTCCGGGAGAGCTTTTCCCAGCTTCCGAGGGAGGCGGGGGACATTGAGTCTGAGTGGACCATGTTCTCTACCTCCATTGTGGACGCAGCTGTTTGGAGCTGTGGCCGCAAGGTCTCCGGTGCCTGTCGTGGCGGCAATCCCCGAACCCAGTGGTGGACACCAGAAGTAAGGGATGCCGTCAAGCTGAAGAAGGAGTCCTATCGGGCCATGTTAACCTCCAGGACTCCTGAGGCAGCTGACGGGTATCGGCAGGCCAGGCGTGCTGCAGCTCGGGCAGTTGCGGAGGCAAAAACTCGGAACTGGGAGGAGTTCGGGGAGGCCATGGAGAAGGACTATCGGTCGGCCTCGAAGAAATTCTGGCAAACCGTCCGGCGCCTCAGGAGGGGGAAGCAGTACTCTGCCAACACTGTTTACAGTGCGGGTGGGGAGCTGTTGACCTCGACTGGGGACATTGTCGGGCAGTGGAAGGAATACTTTGAGGATCTCCTCAATCCCACCGTCATGTCTTCCACTGAGGAGACTGAGGCTGATGACTCAGAGGTGGACTCGTCCATTACCCAAGCCGAAGTCACTGAGGTGGTTTGCAAGCTCCTCGGTGGCAAGGCACCGGGGGTGGATGAGATCCGCCCTGAGTATCTCAAGTCTCTGGATGTTGTGGGGCTGTCTTGGTTGACACGCCTCTGCAACATCGCGTGGCGGTCAGGGACAGTGCCTCTGGAGTGGCAGACTGGGGTGGTGGTCCCTCTTTTTAAGAAAGGGGACCGGAGAGTGTGCCCCAATTATAGGGGAATCACACTTCTCAGCCTCCCAGGGAAGGTTTACTCTAGGGTACTGGAGAGGAGAATTCGACCAATAGTTGAACCTCGGATCCAGGAGGAACAATGCGGTTTTCGTCCTGGTCGCGGAACACTGGACCAGCTCTATACCCTTCATAGGGTGCTCGAGGGTTCATGGGAGTTTGCCCAACCAGTCCACATGTGCTTTGTGGATCTGGAGAAGGCATTCGACCGTGTCCCCTGTAGTATTCTGTGGGGGGTGCTTCGGGAGTATGGGGTTCGGGGCTCTTTGCTAAGGGCTGTCCGGTCCCTGTACGAACGGAGCAGGAGTCTGGTTCGCATTGCCGGCAGTAAGTCAAACCTGTTCCCAGTGCATGTTGGACTCCGGCAGGGCTGCCCTTTGTCACCGGTTCTGTTCATAATTTTTATGGACAGAATTTCTAGGCGCAGCCAGGAGCCAGAAGGAATCCTGTTTGGGAACCACAGGATTTCATCTCTGCTTTTTGCGGATGATGTTGTCCTGTTGGCTTCTTCAAACCAGGACCTTCAGCATGCACTGGGGCGGTTTGCAGTCGAGTGTGAAGCGGCTGGGATGAGAATCAGCACCTCCAAGTCCGAGGCCATGGTTCTCGACCGGAAAAGGGTGGCTTGCCCTCTCCAGGTTGGTGGAGAAGTTCTGCCTCAAGTGGAGGAGTTTAAGTATCTCGGGATCTTGTTCACGAGTGAGGGAAGGATGGAGCGTGAGATCGACAGGCGGATCGGTGCAGCCTCCGCAGTGATGCGGTCGCTTTACCGGTCTGTCGTGGTGAAGAAGGAGCTGAGCCAAAAGGCGAAGCTCTCAATTTACCGGTCGATCTACGTTCCGACTCTCACCTATGGTCATGAGCTTTGGGTAATGACCGAAAGGACAAGATCGCGGATACAAGCGGCCGAAATGAGTTTCCTTCGCAGGGTGGCTGGGCGCTCCCTTAGGGTGAGAAGCACAGTCACTCGGGAGGAGCTCGGAGTAGAGCCGCTGCTGCTCTACATCGAGAGGAATCAGCTGAGGTGGCTCGGGCATCTTTTTCGGATGCCTCCTGGATGCCTCCCTGGGGAGGTGTTCCAGGCATGTCCCCCCGGGAGGAGGCCCCGGGGAAGACCCAGGACACGCTGGAGGGACTATGTCTCTCGGCTGGCCTGGGAACGCCTCGGTGTTCTTCCCGAGGAGCTGGCCGAGGTGTCTGGGGAAAGGGAAGTTTGGGCTTCCCTGCTTAGACTGCTGCCTCCGCGACCCGGTCCCGGATAAAGCGGAAGAAGACGAGACGAGAGACGAGACGAGTTCTATTCTGTTGACTAAACTGCTTGCTATTAATGCATTTTTATTAAGTCTTTAACACATTTTAAAACTTTGTCTGCTATCATCTTTACAGAGTACTCTTCTCTGTTTTCAGGATGTGACAGTGCATAAACATCGTGGACATTTTGACAGACTGCATCTGATTACTAACTGAGTGTGCTTATACATTTCATCAAGCCATATAAGTATTCAAAATCTCAATCAAATTGTGATGAAATCTAACAAAGTTTTAGACATCATTAGGCAGACTGACTCGTATTTGTTTCCCAACAATCTTTGCATGCAGGCAAGGCAATGATACTAGCTTAATTTTTTTTTTTGGTACTGTTTTTGTAAAATACATTTATGTTCACTTAAAATAAAGAAGAGTAGTAGATTACAGGGCCAATAACTCGATTTTGGCTGTTTTTCAGAATTAAGCCGCAGTGAAATTTGGCCACTTTTTCCAAACTGCCACACATGTACAGTACTGTGCAAAAGTCTTAGGTGCTGTATTTTTCATACAAACTTTGTTATAGATTTCTATTTTATGACTTCTACTTTATCGAGTCAGTACAAAAACATTTTAGACTCCAAACATTCGTTTTCCAGCACAAAATTAAATGTTACAGGAAAAAATAAAGTTTGTATCTAAGCAGCATTCCTTGTCAAACTGCACTCACTGTACCTCAGACTACTATTTTTTTTTAAAGCAAAGGATCGTCTCACACCAAATACTAACTTTGTTTCATTTATTATTATCGCTTACTGCTGTTTATAGTATTTTTTTTTAAATGTTGAAACGTTTCATTTAATTTTGTTATTTTTAAGCCATTTTTGGTCGACAGCATTTCTTTACATGTGCCTAAGACTTTTGCACAGTACTGTGTATCAGTCTTGGTTTCCATGGAGTTTTTGAGCCCTATCTGGTGATTTCTGACCTGGCTGAAGTTGTGTAGTGCAGCATGCAGGCTGGCGTTCATGCCTGTGGGTGGCTCATTGGTCAGTTTGAGTGCATTTTCCAGGATGCCTCTGGGAATGATGTGCTCCTCAGGACTGGGAGCAGGTTGTCCGCTCATGAACACTCTGTACAGCGGGTGAGCTTTTCGCCCTGTACTCTCTAAAAGACCTTCCAGATGACCCAGCCAACGCTCCACTAAATGCACATTCTGATTTAAAAAAAAAAGTAAAGGATTACTGCATAGTCCTTGAAAAATGTCTCCGATGCTAATGAATCACATTTTCTTTTTTTTTTTGCAACTAAAACAAACTGACTTATCCAGTCTGATGGACTCATAGAACATTCCATATATATACGGTATATGGAACATACTATATATATATATATATATATATATATATATATATATATATATATAGTGTTGCAGAAGAGTGATATAGTACCTGTAGAATGACCCAATGGCCTTTTGTAGCTGCCATTTCTAGAGCCTTCTCAGCCACACTCTCCTGGCCCTGCCCCAGTGAGATGTTGTGAAGGTTCCTCTGGTCTATAGAGAAGCCCAGCTTCAAGCCTACACATCAGATTCACACACAACACATAGTTAAAGGAGCAGTTTTGCAATGAAAACAATGATAAGCCCCTATGACATCCCCACATGCCAAGCATCCTCTGCTAAACTACGTATGACTGATAAATTCCTTTTTAGGGCAAAAGTGCAGGCCTGACTACATGAACTATATGCCAATATTGTAAGTCACGTTTTCTTCAAGATATCTTTAAAATTGTATGATTACTTTCGGTTTAGAAACTTCTTTTAAATATTACAATCTGCACCTTTTAAGTGGTTCGAAATAAAATATCTGTTAATGTCTGTGATTGTGGAAACAACCCAGTCATTACAGGACATACCGAGTGTTTCCACATCTTTCAGTGGGTTGACTCCAGGAGACAGGATAAAGAAAACTGGTGTTGAAGGACTGCTCTCCTCATAAGACTTCTCAAACTCTATCCTGGTTGTTTCCACATATCTAGAGCCCAAACTCTCCTCCACAAAGTTCCTACCAATAAACCACAAAAACACACAAAATAATATAGTGAGCACTGATAGATTTGTATCAGATATCACTTGTCCAATGTAAATCAATTTTGTATACTATATGTACACTAAAGTGTGATTCGTTTGCTAAAGTGACAGTCATTTACTGCTAATATTTACATTCTCATAGGTATTGTCTGAGGCTTGTACAACCCCAATTCCAAAAAAGTTGGGATGCCGTGTAAACTGTATATAAAACAGAATGTGGAGATTTGCAAGTCACATTTCATTGAAAATAGTACAAAGACAACATATCAAATGTTGAAACTGAGAAATTTTATTGATTTTTGAAAAATATATGCTCATTTTGAATTTGATGTCAGCAACACGTTTCAAAAAAGATAGGACAGGGGCATGTTTACCACTGTGTTACATCACCTCTACTTTTAACAACACTCTGTAAACATTTGGGAACTGAGGAGACCAATTACTGTAGTTTTGAAAGAGAAATGTTGTCCCATTCTTACCTGATATACAATTTCAGTTTCTCAACAGTTCTGAGGCTCCTTTACCATATTTTACGCTTCATAATGCACCATATGTTTTAAATGGGAGACAGGTCTGGACTGCAGGCAGGCCAGTTTAGCGCCTGGACTCTTACTACGGAGCCATGCAGTTTTAATACGTGCAGAAAGCGGTTTGGCATTGTCTTGCTGAAAGAAGGAAGGCCTTCCCTGAAAAAGATTGTCTAGATGGCAGCATATTGCTCTGAAACATGTATATATATCATTCAGCATTAATGATGCCTTCCCAGATGTACAAGCTACCCATGTCATGTGCATTAATGCACCCTCATACCATCACAGATGCTGGCTTTTGAACTGTGCACTGATAACAAGCCAGATTTTTCCTCTCTTTAGTCTGGAGGACGTGGGGTCCATGACTTTTAAAAAGAATTTCTACTTTTGATTCGTCAGACCTTGGGACAATTTTCCACTTCGTTTCAATCCATTGTAAAAGAGCTTGGGCCCAGAGAAGGTGGTGTTGTTTCTGGATATTGTTGGTTTTCAGAAAATGATGGTTTTCTGAAGTGTTCCTGAGTCCATACAGTGATTTCCAGTACAGACACGTGTCTGCTTTTAATGCAATGAAACTCAGCTTCTCTGGGATGTTCTTTTATACCCAATCATGTTACTGACCTTTTGCTAATTAACCAATTTAGGTTTTTTTTAAGCATTACACAACTCTTTCAGTCTTTTGTTGCCCCATCCCAACTTTTTTGAAACATGTTGTTGACCTCAAATTCAAAATGAGCTTTTTTTTATTTTTTATATATATATATATATATATATATATATATATATATATATATATATATATGTGCGTGGGCGGCATGGTGGTGTAGTGGTTAGCGCTGTCGCCTCACAGAAAGAAGGTTCTGGGTTCGAGCCCCGTGGCCGGCGAGGGCCTTTCTGTGTGGAGTTTGCATGTTCTCCCCGTGTCCGCATGGGTTTCCTCCGGGTGCTCCGGTTTCCCCCACAGTCCAAAGACATGCAGGTTAGGTTAACTGGTGACTCTAAATTGACTGTAGGTGTGAATGGTTGTCTGTGTCTATGTGTCAGCCCTGTGATGACCTGGCGACTTGTCCAGGGTGTACCCCGCCTTTCGCCCGTAGTCAGCTGGGATAGGCTCCAGCTTGCCTGCGACCCTGTAGGACAGGATAAAGCGGCTACAGATAATGAGATGAGATATTAGTGCGTGTGCGTCTCAGTGTCAACATTTGATATGTTGTCTTTGTGCTATTTTCAATGAAATATAGAGTTTCCACGATTTGCAAATCTTCACATTCTGTTTTTATTAATGTTTTACAGAGTGTCCTTTTTTTTTGGAATTGGGGTTGTACATTGTAGAGACATTTCAGTGGCATTGTTTAAAAGTTCCCACCTGAGAGCATAGCTCATCCTGTCAGGCCGCATGGCTCTGAGGATAATGAGTCTCTGCAGAGTATTTTTCTTATTCCAGTCCAAAGGGAGACGCTCTCTCTCTGGATACTCAGATTCCACCAGTTTCCTCCAGCGCTTTGGTGAGCCTTCTACATCCCGGTCCAGACCACGAAATGCCTCCAACACTGACAAAGCCTGAGGTGGAGGTTAAGATTATATTAATGCTATACCGTATATAGGGTGTGTTCAGATACCTTAAGGTACTTTTTATACTTTAAACTTCTTGATACCACTTTTGGTTGAATTAATTTTTTCCCCATATCAACATATTTATGGCAGTTCAACGTGCGAGTGACCCTGTATTATCCGGCATGCGACAACACACAGTAATGTTATATGAATTTCTGAAAAGAAAAGGTAGTAAAAATTATACACATTCATTTTTATGATTTTGATGTTGTAATGAAACTCAAGAAAATATTTTCTTTTATATTTGAACTCCAAACACTGTTGAATGTTAATTGAATACAGTAGATATGAAAGTTATGAGTGGAGAGACCAGCAGGAATTTGGAGCCAGCTACTTGACTTGGTTTCTTTATCATGTCATAATTAATTTGCATAACACAGAAGAAGTCTCAATTCAAATGTCCTTTGTGACTGTTGCTGGAATTGTGGCCGTTGGTATCATGATTCTAACCCTAAATTTTAAGACACCGTAAATCAAATTTAAGAATATTCAATACTTATTAGCACTTTTAAACATTTTTTGAGCACCTGCAGACACAGTATGTCTGTCTATAAAGGTGATATTCTTAAAAATCCAAATTACTCTTTCAAAATTCCAAATCCAGAAGAATGTTACTTAAATCAGGGGTTCTCAACCTTTTTTGCTTTAAGGTCCACCTATTCATACTTGTAATGAGTCGGGGCCCATTAAAAAAGATCCCCAATTATTTTGGCTCATCTATTCTATTAGAATCTAATAATCTATTGTAAAGTGTATTAATGGGATGCAACATCACTCCCTGTTACAGACAGGAGCCCAGGAATTAAATAAATACAATAAAAACAAACTGTTTTTAATTGTAGGTATTGTATTTAAAACTGTATGGATGCACCAGAAGCCCACATAAAACCATGCATGCAGGTCATTCTCAGTCAGAAGAGATTAATGATCCAAAAGTGGAGTCTGGTCCATTAACACAAGAACTTATTGCCATGTTTGTGTACAGCAAACAAGCAAGTTATTAAAGCCAAGAAGTACACTCAAAAGAAATGGATATAGAAACCACTCAGTGGGATTAGATCCTTACACACTAACAAAGAAGGTTTGTTCCTATGAAAGAAAAACTTTCTAGCTAAATTTGACATTAGTAGAATACATTTTGATCCCATTGTTGCCGCAATTAAATACAAAAATAATAGTTATGCGTATTATTAATTAGCTTAATGTGAAGAAAACTAACAGATAATCAACAGATTTTAAGGGTTTTTAAGATTGTGTCTATTTTTAGTCTTTATTATTTGTATGTGTACATGCACGACCCCACCAGCTCTGCTGATCAACTTATTGTGTTTAAATAAAGTTATTCATTCATTATGAGTTGGAAAATTATCAATCCATTGAGTTCCCCGACATCTCAAACTACCTGGTGCTGCAGACATCGTTCTACTACACGGACACACAGATGAAAACCTGGTGTAACGGTGCTACCCAGGGTTCAAGTATAAATTTAGTTCGGGTGCCAGGCAGGCCCAAAATCCTGCCACTTAACTAAAAGTAACCACCGCCAGCAATAATAAAACAATAACAAAAAGTAGGTTTTAAACATGCATATTCTGTTTACTTATTCACAAAAAAAAAAATGGCATCAATACAACTCCATAATGTTCAACACACTTATGCTCCCAATATGGCGAAAGGGGCATGAAAAACAAACAAAAATGTCGTGTAAACCCAGTGTTGGTGTGTGGGTGTGTGTGTTTGGGCTTGTATGTTTGTGAATGTTAGTGTGTGTAGAGGGAGAGAGAGCGTTTGTAGTTCCAGTAGCGCTTGGTAAACGAGCAGCAAGGGGCATGTGGATTTAACTCACAGTTCTGGAGCTGGCTGTGTAAACTGGACTGTCCTGGATCCGAAGCTTCAACAGACCTTAGCCATCCGCTTCCCGCATCGGCTTGAAGTAGCTATTAGCCCCTCTCACCTGTGGCTTGCGATGTTCCTCCGTCACGGAAATCTTGCTTGGGTCGGCTTGCAATCTCCGCCGCAAATTTCGTCATCGGCAACAATGTACAAGTGTTCCACTCGGTTTAGCTTCTACTCCAGAATTGCACCTTCACGCTTTGCTCGCACAGGAACCAAACGGAGCTCTGCACTGCTCTGCTGCGCTACACTCCCTCTCCTAGCTACAGATGCAGCATAGTGACATTTAAAGGAAGTGCTTCGTCAACCACGCGTGGCCACTCCCCCAATCAGCGTTCGCAGGTGTTGCGTGTTGTGTGAAGAAACAATGTTAATGAGGTGAGTGCTGTGTCGTGTTAGTGTGCTTTTGAAGGTGACAGTCACAGGGGAAAACGTAATGTCTCGAGGCAGAATGTATTTCGCCACATTCCCCCCCTCCATGGGAAGACAACCCATGGTTGGCAAGAGACATGAGACTAAGTGAAGCCGAGAAAGTCTTCATCATCAGAATCGTCCTCAAAGACTTTAGACAGTGCCTCCATTTCCTGTCTCTCAATCTCAGCTGCTGTGGGAAAGCAGGGTTTGAGGTTGTTGATGTGGACATTGCTCAGGTCTTCCCCAGAGTCTTCCCGTACCACCTCAAAGTTCAAAGGACCCAACTGCCGCAAGACTCTGTAGGGTCCCTTCCACTTTGGTGCCAGCTTTGCAGAAAAGTGTTTGGCCCTAGATGACTGAGCATGGTTGTGCACCCACACTCTGTCCTTAGGTACGTACTGAACTTCTTTTCTGTTCTTGTTGTAGTTCCTAAGTTGTCTTGCCTTTGCTTTCTTACTGCTAATGTGTGCTTTCTTTTGCAGGTCTTTTAGGTGTCGCACAACATCGTATCCGGCGTCGTCAGGGGTAAGGTTTTGTCCTCTGAGGAGTTTGTCCATGGGACTATGCAGCTTTCTCCCAAGGTGCAGCTCAGCAGGAGTAGTCCCAGTCATCTCATGAACAGCAGAGTTGAGGGCAAATCGGAATTCAGGTAAGTATTGGTCCCATTTTCGATGGTTATCTGAGACATAGGATGCAATCATGGATTTCAGATTCCTGTTAACCCTTTCAGTCAGGTTGGTTTGTGGATGGTACGTTGTGGTAAGTTTGGGGGTGACTGACCAGGTGTGACAGAGTTCCTTGAACAAGCTGGACACAAACTGAGGCCCTCTATCAGACAGGATATAATCGGGTACACCCCAGCGGGTAAGTATTTCATCACGGATGATGCGGGCTACCACGGCAGAGGATGCTGTACAGAGGGGAAATAACTCTACCCAGCGGGTGTAATAATCGACGAGGACAAGTAGATATTCATATCTGTCCGGACTGCGGGGTAGAGGTCCCATGAGGTCAACTCCAAGCATCTCATTGGGATAGCTCACAATGGTTTGTTGGAGTTTCCCACATGGCTTCTGGTTGTCTCCTTTGCGTGTCTGGCAAACTGTACAGGCACGAACATAGCTCCGCACTTCGTCCCACACCTTAGGCCAGAAAGCCACGTTGTGAATACGTTTGTAGGTCTTGAACATACCTTGGTGTCCACACCAGTGGGAGTCATGGTATCCTGCCAGGAGTGGAGGTATTAGTGTCTTTGGTATCCACACACGAAAGTGATGCTTCTTGTCATCGTCATCCAGCTTGATCATTCTGTAAAGCAGGTCATCAACCATGGCGTAGTTCTCTCCGACGTCTTCACAGCCTTCAGCCAGATCTTTCATGATTTTCTCTATCTGGGGGTCTTTGTGCTGCTCCTCCCACAAGGTCATGGTGGAGAAGGGAAAATCTTGTGGTTCCTTTTGGCTCACAGCCAACATGCACGAAGGCCCCACAGGACATCGAGAAAGGGCATCCGGTGCTACATTGAGTTTCCCTTTGTAGTATTCAATGATAAATTTGAACTTCTGGAGGCGAAGGACCCAACGGAGGAGACGACTGGAGGTCTTGGTGCTGCTGAATACCCACTGCAAGGAGGCATGGTCAGTCACTACTGTGAACAATTTGGGTTCCAGGTAGTGCTGCCATTTTTCCAGCGCCCAGATGACCGCGAGACATTCCTTCTCTGTCACAGAGTAGTTCCTTTCAGCCTTGTTTAAACTTCTGCTTGTGAAAGCAATGACCTCTTCATGGCCGATCCCCTTCTTTTGTGCCAAGATGGCACCAAGCCCCAAGTCACTGGCGTCTGTGTAGACGAAGAAAGGAAGTTCTAGGTCAGGATGACCAAGGACAGGAGGAGACGTAAGGTGGTCTTTTAAGGTTTGAAAAGCTTTCTCACACTTCTCATCCCACTGGAAGACATGGCCTTTCTTCTTGAGAGCGTTGAGTGGTTCTGCGATTTGAGAGAATCCAGGTACAAACCGGTGGTACCATCCTGCAAGGCCAAGGAATCTCTGCACCTCCTTGATCATTGTTGGAGCCGGGTAAGCCTTGATGGCCTCCACCTTCATGGGGTCTGCAGTGGTTCCTTAGGCGGAGACAACATGGCTCAGGTACTTTATCTCCTTCATGCAGAACTTGGACTTTTTCAGGTTCAAGGTGAGTCCTGCTGCTTGAAGCTTTTTCAGAACGGCATGAAGGTCTTGGAAATGATGTTGGATGGATGGTGAGTAGATCACAATATCATCTAGGTACACTAGACACACTTTTCCTTTAAGCTCAGCCAACACCAGATCCATTAAGCGTTGGAAACTGGCTGGGGCATTTTTGAATCCAAAAGGCATGACTTTGAACTGGAAAGTGCCCATGTGGGCCACAAAAGCTGTCTTGGCCACACTTGCGGAGTCCATGGTGACCTGCCAATAGCCACTGTTTAGGCCTAGAGTGGAGAAGACAGTGGAGCCAGCAAGTGACTCTAGAAGTTCATTGATGTTGGGCAGTGGGTATGCGTCGGTTTCTGTGACTGCATTTAACTTTCTGTAATCAACACAGAACCTAAGTGTTCCACATTTCTTTGGGACAAGGACGACTGGTGAGGTCCACCCGGAGTAAGATGGTTCGATCACACCTTGATCAAGCATGTCCTTCAGATGCTGCTCCACGACTTGACGTTTTTGCGCAGACATCCTGTAGGGTTTTTGCTTGATCGGCACTTCACTGGTGGTATGGATGTGGTGCTTTTAACACGTCAGTCCTTCCTGGCTTCAAAGAACATAGATCTGGTTTGGACTCCAGAAGCTGTCTAAGACCAGCCTTCTCCCACTCTTTCACCTCAGCATTCTCTACTGCAAGATCAATGTAGTCTTGAGCGGTGAGTGCCACAGGCTGTGGGGGCAAGCAAGAAAGGGGTATGCAAGACATAAGAGTAGCCCCAAGTGGTGCAGTGTAAAGGGTGGTTTGTTCATCATTCTGCTGGAACAGATATCTCTCTGGTCTCCCCTTGAAACTGTACTGACAGTCAGCTGCATGGATTTGCAGTCTGCTGTGAAATAAGTAATTGAGGCCAAGAACTGCTTTGTAGGCCAAAGCTTTTGGGGACAGGACTGCCACCTCATATGTGCATGAAACCTCACCCAAGTTGACGGTTACTACAGCCTTTCCAAGGGGTGTCTCAGTCTCTCCATTAGCGAGGAAGAGAGGTCCACTTGTCCAAGGCTCCAGGTCTTCCTTGGGCCTTTTGAGAGCTTTCCAGACCTGTTCGTGGATGAGTGTGTAGCTTGCCCCAGTATCAATGATAGCCCTGCCATTCCAAGGTCCGATGTTGACTGTGACTACCAGCTGCCGGGGAATATTGAAGGTGCTTCCCGGTGTTGTGGTAAGGTTGATGTTGCCATTGCCCTGCTGTGCTGGCTTAGATGGTCGAGACGCATTCTTGGGACAGTGTTGTGTGGTGACGGCCTCCAGGAGATGGTTGGTATTGAGGGCAAGAGCCAGGTGGATGTTGACCTTTACAGCGCCAGTACATAATAGAAGGCGTGTCCAAGTCTGTAGATTTGGGAGTGTTTTTCACCCTCTGTGCACTTTTGTCATGCATACCATGCTGTGTTTCATACAAGGACTGTTGTTCTAAGTCTTTTTCCAGCTGATGGCCGAGCTTCACCAACTCTTCAACATTCTGAGCCCGACCCCGTAGGTAGGTAGCCAGCCATGGCTTGACATTTTTTAGAATGAGCTTCACTATCTCAGCCTCAGTGATGGTGGGTTTCCATTGTTTACAAAGGGCATGGTGAGAGAAGGCAAAATCACGGATGGACTCGTTTTCTTTCTGCCGTCGGTTTCGTACTCGGTCCATGAGCTCCTCTTTGTAATCATCAGACAGGAACGCTGACAGAAACCTTTTCTGGAACTGGGCCCAGGTAAGGACCTCAGTCATGGCAATCTCCCACCAATCTCTGGCTGTGCTGTGCAGGACAGTTTGGAAGGTAGCCAGAATCTCTGCATCAGACAGAGGGTGAATGGCTAGAAAGTCACGGCACTTAGAGAGGTAAAGGACAGGGTCTGGATCGTCGCTTGCTTTGCCAAAGGTAGGAAATGACAGTTTTAGAACTTTTAGATGATCAGACTTTGTTCCAGTAGGTGGCGTGGTGGGCATGAAGTTGGAGTGGCTGGGCAGTGAAGCTGGAGTGGCTGTAGCTGTAGTGTGTGGGGTTACTGATGGCCTCATGCCAGGAAGAGGAGATGTGGTTGAGACGAGTTGCTCAATCTTTTTCTCTAACTCTGTTATCTTGTTGGTAAGTATGTTGTACTCTTTTGTTATGTGTGCTGGTAGATGTCCTAAAGATGTGTTTATTTGGTTGGTAATTCTAACACAGCTGTCCATGTTCTGTGACAGGTGTCCACAGTCTGCTGCAACAGCCCTCCTCTGGGACAAGATCTCCTGCTGTACCTCGACCTGTAACTGTTCGACCATGAAACGGATTTCTTCCAGTTGTGTAATACTTTGGTTTTTAACTTATTCTGTGATAATGGTTTTAATGGCCTTCAGCAACTTATCCCATTCATTCTCTGTTTTCTGTGTACTAGCTGTGAGTGCTGCACTGAGTTTTGCGAATTCTGTTTTTGCCGTTTCAGACACTACCTCCAACTTGGCCTCCAAGTGAAAACAGCTCCTGGCCACTAGTTTAGTGACCTTACCGAGTTGAGCGTCCTGTTGTTCCAGTTTCTGAAATATCAGGGCCCAGTTGTCAGGAGTTTTTAGCGCCAGTGCGCTGAGCTTTTGTGCTGGTGTTGGGAGCTCCGTAGGCAAGTCATGCTGTACTGAGGTGTCTGAAGACCATGATGGAGTAGTGTCCAAATCCATATCTAATGGAGAGGCAGCTGCGGCCTGAGTGTAGTCTGAACCAGTAGTCTGTAGCGCAGCTGTTAGCAGGTTGGACGGCTCTGCGGTCAATGAAGGGGGCGCTGTAGACACAATAGGCAGCTGGTCTGCAGTAGCAGTACCAAGAAGTCCAGGGCTAGTGAGAAAGAAAGAGGCATCGCTATGCCAAGGAAGATGGAGGAACACCCGATGCTCAACTTGAGGTGTGCTTATGTCAGGTGGTGAGGTTTGTGTTTCAGGAGACGTGGGGACGTCTGTGTGGCTCTCCTGTTCTGACATTGCGGCTTTAGACAGCTCACCATGCACTAAAGGTTGTGTTATTGATTATTAAATGATGTGAAAAATGATGTTTGAAATGTTTGTGTTTTTGTGTGTCTGTATGTTTGTAGCAAAATGTGCCCCACTTGAAAAGTAACAAGTTACACAGTTACCAAAGAGACATGTAAACCAATAGGGAAATACCCAGGCAATTATCACACAAAGAAAATTCAGCAGGGTGATAAAAATTCAACACAGACCTGAGCACAGGTTCAAAACACCAATATCAGCACAGTATCAGTGAAAAAACAGCATAGCAGTGATGGCACAGCATAGCATACACACCACCATCAATACAGCGCTCAATTCAACAGTAGTTTTTTTTTCCACTTTTTTTTTTTTTTTAAGTGTCCCACAAGTCCAAAAAGTCCAAAGAGCAGTCACTAAGCACTACTTAAGTCCACAACAGAGTTCGTGTTCCAGAGAATGTTAATTTTCTCCTTGTGTGTGTTTCTATATGTGATGCAAGTATGTGCACACGCTTGTGTGTGCACGAGTAGTGTATGTAAATGTAGGAGTTGGCAGCAAGCAAGACAGGGGAATCAAACGCTCATTTCAGTTAAATTTCAGTTCATAGTCCCGTTAATTACAGTTCAAGTCCCTGTTCGGGTGCCAATTCTGTAATGGTGCTACCCAAGGTTCAAGTATAAATTTAGTTCGGGTGCCAGGCAGGCCCAAAATCCTGCCACTTAACTAAAAGTAACCACCGCCAGCAATAATAAAACAGTAACAAAAAGTAGGTTTTAAATGTGCATATTCTGTTTACTTATTCACACAAAAAAAAAAGGCATCAATACAACTCCATAATGTTCAACACACTTATGCTCCCAATACGGCGAAAGGGGCATGAAAAACAAACAAAAATGTCGTGTAAACCCAGTGTTCATGTGGGTGTGTGTGTTTGGGCTTGTATGTTTGTGAATGTTAGTGTGTGTAGAGGGAGAGAGAGCGTTTGTAGCTCCAGTAGCGCTTGGTAAACGAGCAACAAGGGGCGTGTGGATTTAACTCACAGTTCTGGAGCTGGCTATGTAAACTGGACTGTCCTGGATCCGAAGCTTCAACAGACCTTAGCCATCTGCTTCCCGCATCGGCTTGAAGTAGCTATTAGCCCCTCTCACCTGTGGCTTGCGATGTTCCTCCGTCACGGAAATCTTGCTTGGGTCGGCTTGCAATCTCCGCCGCAAATTTCGTCATCAGCAACAATGTACAAGTGTTCCACTCGGTTTAGCTTCTACTCCAGAATCGCACCTTCATGCTTTGCTCGCACAGGAACCAAACGGAGCTCTGCACTGCTCTGCTGCGCTACACTCCCTCTCCTAGCTACGGATGCAACATAGTGACATTTAAAGGAAGTGCTTCGTCAACCACGCTTGGCCACTCCCCCAATCAGCGTTCACAGGTGTTGCGTGTTGCGTGAAGAAACAATGTTAATGAGGTGAATGCTGTGTCGTGTTAGTGTGCTCTTGAAGGTGACAGTCACAGGGGAAAACGTAATGTCTCAGGGGCAGAATGTATTTCGCCACACTGGAAGAGCATGGAGGGGTACAACTTTTTATATGTGTGGCTGGGTTGAAGATCTGGGGATCAGGGCACTACAAGATAAATCCTGTATCATTTTTGCCTGGGGTAAGGAAGAATTTCTGGGCTTTTTGTACACGTCTTTGAGAAGGTTGCTAGAACATTACAAGTTTTAGTATTGGGTGTAAACAAATGACAGCCACTCGATTCTCAATCCTCCCTGCTCTTCTCTTCCAGCAGGCATCATAGATCCATATAACTAGTCTACAAATGTATTTATTTATTCTGCGCACGTGCTCTTTCTCTCTCTTTCTCTGTGCGCACACACGTGCATGCTAAATGTAGAGGAGGAATGTGACAAAATAAAGGCTTGTTCTTCTTAATTTGCCCACAAATCTATTTATTCCACTTGGAAAGTGTATGGCAAACCAGCTACCGGATTTGGGACACTACGACATCCTGAACTATTTAGTATTTGGCTTTAAGCTTGAAAAAAAAAATTGCGGCCCACTAGATGGTGCTTCACAGCCCACTAATGGGCCACGGCCTAGTGGTTGAGAAACACTGACTTAAATTATTTAATAATACATCTGCATCAAATACTGTTTACCCTGATGGCTCCCCAGGCCTGAGTAGACAGGAAGCTGACAGGACTTCCACTGCTGAATTCCACTGGGAAACGCAAAAGAAGATTCAGCTCCTCTGATTCAATAGACCCTTTCATCAGGAGAATCTAAAGAAACCAGATAATGATGATTAAAACACAGTACCTTGGTATGACACATATGTTTGTTTGGCATTGAAGGACCATAACCCCATTCTCTGTACATGGATTAGCGGATTGGACTATTGACATTAATTTAAAACTGTTGTCAGAATTGTTGCAATACATTTGCTCAAAGAAAAAAAAATTAAGAAGTGTTCTCTGTAAATTAATTCTTAGTCATAGCCACTCAATTCCTCAACTCTAATAATAGTGATAGATGAACTGACAGTCGAAGATCACCAAGCCCCTTTGGGATAGTCTCAGTTTCCTTATAGAAAGATACCATCTTAGTTAGGATATCTTTAACCTTGTCATCAAAGACCCAATGAATCTGTTTTGAATTCATGTCATGATTAGGAGATGTAGCAGGTACAGTACCAGTCAAAAGTTTGGACACATTTTCTAATTCAGTGTTTTTTCTTTATTTTTATTAATTAAAAGTCACTTCATGTCTTATAGCTAGATGGCCTTTTGATTTCATAAAAATCAGTGAAATTTAGTTCCCTTTGAAATTTGGTCATTGTGATCCATGTTTATTTCTGTAATAATTCACAAAATATCAGTCCATTCTGTGGCTGGGAAATTATTTAATTTGAGGGGATTCCCAAGCAAATAATGTGCATGAAATCGCTCGCTTCACACAGTCAAGCAGACAGAGGAAGTCCGTGTGCGCATGCGCAGGTTTACCTTCTTCTTTTGGGTTTTACAACAGCTGGCATCCACAGTGTTGCATTACTACCATCTATAGGTTTACCTTTGACCGTACACTGACAGTTCCATCATTCTGTCGCTAAATGAACAGCTGATCACACTGAGGTGCTCGCTGACCGCCGATATTTATTAGTTTGGTCCTGCGTTTCCTTTCCTTCGCAACATAATGTCGTTTCTTCTTGCTTTCCGTTACTGTAGTTGGTCTTTCACGTTTCATTCGCACATTCGTGTCCTCCATTTTTCTCTCCTGTTTCAAATTTGTATCCCACAATGCGAATGGGAAAAGCCCACCATGTGATGCATGATGTAGTATCTTGAATTGGGTCATGGTGAAGCAGGAAAATATAGCGGAGAATTTAGGGCCACATGGCTCTAAATTCATTAATTGTTCTATTTAATTTAAAAAAAACTAATAAAATTGGAAGTCTGTGATTTGAATTCAGTAGCTTTCGGTCCACTAAACAAAAATAATTGGGTGTCAGGGAAAATTCTTTTTATGACCTACACTTGAAAAATCTGAAAGGCAGTCTACCTTTAAAGTAATGATGGATGTCGTTTCTCTTTACTTAGTTGAGCGGTTTCTTGACATAATATGGATTACTACAGAAAAATGAATGAGCAGGTGCGTCTAAACTTTTGACTGGTACTGTACATAATCATAACTTTTATTTGTTAAATGCTAATTAAAAAAAAAAGTTGACTCAGTTTGATGTGGTTTAGGGAGGACAATACATGTACACAGACAACAGCGGGTGAAACAGCTGCTCTCCTCACAGGGATTTGCATCCTGCTCCTTCCCTTCTGTCAGAGCTTTGTCAGTGCTGACAGCCTGAGGGGAAAGCGTGCTTCAACTCTAAGGGTTAATCAATAGAAACGGAGCATGTTCCTCTGACAGGGTCTAATTGAAGTTAATGTAGGGGCAGAAAAGCACAATGACTGATGTATATGACAGAGCACTGAAAAAGGAAGGGAGGGAGGCAGAGAGGTAAGGGTGTGTAGATGTGCCAGTGTGGTGCGCCCCCTCACCTGGAAGGCAGTGTGGGTCAGAAAGGTGAGTCTGTCCTTCTGGAAGAGGCCCTGACTGGTGTACATGAAGATAGAGTAAGTGACAGCCTCAGTGAGGGAATGGACACGCGCTGCGACGTCTTCATATCGTGGAGTTTGCTCTATTGCTTTGTGGAATACTCCACTAAAAGCCTACAGATGTGAATGACAGTAACTGCAATGCAATATTTTTTTTAACAACTAAAATTCAAAGAAATCTGAAACCCCTTTATTTGGGATGATTCCTTTGCCTTTTACTTCAACAAGATACTGATGCAAAATGGAATATCAATATAGTGTAGTTTTACCTTAAAGGAATACTGGTACATGGGATTGATGTTGTGTAGCTCTTTAATGATAAAGTAAAGAAGAGTAGCTCTCTGTGCTACAGGACGGTAGAGCTCACAGATCTCATTGATTTTCATTTCATTCTCTCTTGCCTCTATGACCTGTGTGAGACACAGTAACATTAAAGGGAGCCTCCAGCGGATTTACTCTTAAACTTATGTTAAGTAAAAGTATCCGTAGATTTCAACAGTCAAACATTCATTTTTGGAGACCAAATAGTGTTCTAGAAATATACATTTTTATTAAAATACCAGATGGGCCTCCTGCAGAAGTGACGTATGCGATGACGTGGCGTAGTGGAAGCTTGGAGCAACTCGGCTGTTTATATCCTCTGCTTACATCGTGGTTTTGTTAGTAGTAGAGTTGAAATGAATCATCTAATGAGACACTTTAATATAATATACCAGGGACGGATCCAGACTGATGCGCGTGCAGAAATATATATGCACCACTTGGAATCGGTCATGGGGTGTTTGTTTACTTTACCACTAGGCGGCTACATGGGCTATAGCCACGCTCAACCAACAGACCGGGCCGAGCCGCAGTCGTAGCAGGCCGTGGCTGCCCTCTTCAGAAAGGGCTTGGCGTACTCTACGCCCCTGTGAAAATCTATAGCGATCTGGTAAACTTAGTGAAAATATTTCTGCAAATGTGCATCTGTAAGATTCTTGGGCTGGATCCGTCCCTGTGTACTACAAAGAATCACCAGTAGAACAAAGTCAAAACTAACCTCCCGATGTTGTTGTCTTTGTTGCCGTTCAACACTGCATCGGTGGACTTTTGGAGCTGAACGATGGGCAAATATTGTTGGCGCGGCATCATCTTTTCTTTCTTTTTATTCTGGAAGCCCCCATTAATCTTGCTTTTAATTCCGTCGATGCATCGAAACAGGATGATTCAAAATGTTCGGAGCATAAGTAGAGCACCGCAGGCAGATTGTTTTGAGGTCTTCTGATGGCATGAATCCATTTCTTGCGAATAGTCAGATGATTCTGGCCAGATAAACGGTGAAAAGATATCTTCTTGTCCTTCTTTTTAGCATCATTTTGGCATTTATATGCTATGCAATGCGGCATACTTATTTAAAAGCCTATAAATTCGGTAAAAATACTTGTCAAACTAACAAAACCACGATGTAAGCAGAGGATATAAACAGCCGAGTTGCTCCAAACTTCCACTATGCCACGTCATCGCATACGTCACTTCCGTAGGATGCCCATCTGGTATTTTAATAAAAATTCATTTTTCTAGAACGCTATTTGGTCTCTAAAAATGAATGTTTGACTGTTGAAATCAACGAATACTTTTACTTAGCACAAGTTTAAGAGTAAATCCGCTGGAGGATCCCTTTAATACTTTTATATATGCACATATACAGTCAACAGAAATGTTGAGTTTGCCTTTCTGTTAACCATCAAAACAATTATGACAAATGAACAGATAGAGTTAATGCTTCTATACTCTTTACACTGTTATACTACAACATGAAGACAGTTTTATACTTTGACTGTATTGCCAATCCTATGATACAACAGTGTCGTGAAATGCTCTCCGGGATTCTCCCACCTTGTTTTGGATGTGTGCAGTAGTGTTCTTTGTGTGCTCCAGCTGTTCCACTAATGCTGCATCTCGCAAAAAGCTACCCTCAGCAGCAGACAACCTGCTCAGCAGCTCATCCTCCAACTTCTTCAGCTCTATCTGACACAGGTTCTGCTGAGTGCTCAGCTCCAACTGGATTGAGGAAGGACTGACTTTATGAAAGAACTTTTAAACATTTAAGGGTTAAGTTGGTACTTGTGCAGATTATTCTTTATTTTTCCTTTGGAATAACTATGAGCAAGTGTTTAGTTAGGGAGTGTGAAGTTTGGTGGTGCAGTGTTAGTGTTGTCTAACCTTCATGGTCTCCAGGTCAGGCCTCTCATGGCTGACCACCTGTCCCAGGAGCTGCTCCTCCAGGCCAGCCTGCGTCACTGTGAAGTTAATGAAGGTGGTCTGGGCTTGCAGCTCAGGAGGGAAGTCAGGGTTGGCCAGCCTTGTGTGTAGAAGAAGACGGAACTTGCTGTTATACTCACAATCTCGATCCCCCAGCCTGATACACCTGTGGACACATTGTACAGCATAAATCACTTGAAGTGGGTGTAAAGTACAGTATCATTTAGAAGAAGAAGAAGAAGAAGCCTTTATTTGTCACATGCACACTCAAATTCCTCTCTGCATTTAACCCATCTGAAGCAGTGAACACACACACATACCCAGAGCAGTGAGCAGCCTACGGCGCCCAGGGAGCAGGTGGGGGTTAGGTGCCTTGCTCAAGGGTACTTCAGCCCAAGGCTGCCCCATGTTAAAGTGCATATTCTGGACCAATTTAGTGTTTTTTATATGAAAGTACCGTAAATCCTCTAATATAGGCCGGGGCCTTTATTTCACTCAAGTGCATCTTGGTCCAGGCCATTATTGGAAGGAGGCCAGAATTAGAGGCAGGCCTCTATTTCTATTTGAGCAAAACAGACTACCAGTGGAATGAATAAAAACGAGATTTTGTGTCTATTTGTCAAGTTGATGCTTGGTTGCCTGGTTACCACCAGACCTACCGGTAATCACAATCAGGGGTGCCTGCAGGGTTGAACTGTAAGGTACGCACTAGCGGTGTAATCCCCCCCCCCCAAAAAAAAAAACCGCTTGCGTGCTGCAGTTTCTATGAAGAGTCGATCTATAGGCTTATACACAAAACAACGATGGAACTTTAACTTGAAATTGAACAATAGCCTTCCATGAACACAGGCTGATATTTGAACAACATATGTGAACTACACACGACAATAAACAATAAACTCTTTATAGCCTCGATTAGAATCTAGTGAACTTGCTCAGCACTACCGCACGCACGACTCTGACACACACTGTAGCGCAACGTGGGGTACATAGACTCGTTGAAAAACTCCTCGGGTATTTTTCTGAGTTTACCGAAAATCAGAGTAGAAGGAGCCACCCACCCTCTGTCTGGTTTGAAGCGGTTCTGTAGGACATTGAGCTTTACAGAGTCCGGTGCACATTTTAAGGCATCTGGTTGAAGTTTACCTATGTCTGATAAATCTGATGTCAGTGATAGCGGGCTGACTCGTGGCTCATTAGTAAAGCTATCTGATGGCTCATTTGTCAGCAAGGTGGAGCAACCATCTACTTCTGATCGTAAGGGACATGGGGAGATGTAGGTGTTCTTATATGAAATTCACTGGACGTATGGCTAGTTTCAAACTCAGAGGTAGATGAAGGCAATTCCCTCAAAGGAACTGAGCTAGCATCCAGCTGCAGCGTACTGCTGCTAGGTTGCGGAGGAGTGGAAGCTGCCGGTGCCGTGTTACTAGCTGATACTGGAGAGGACTGGCAAGCAGATGACACCCCTGGATCACTGCTTTTGGACTTTTTCGTAAAAGTCTGAAACAAGCTCGTTTGTTTCAGGGTTCGTTTACTCATTTTTGACTTGCTTCTCAATAAATTCTCGCACAAGCTCTGACTACTGACGATTGTCTGTCTCCGTTTCTCAAAACTGGAGAGAATCTCAGTGGTGCAAGAAAAGTATATCTGCATTGACCAATGAGCTTTCTTGGTCACGCACACCCCGCCCACTCCTGAAGCACACAAATGCGCCGGCACACACACGTCTCTCTCTCTCTCTCTCTCTCTCTCTCTCTTTCTCAAATTATGTTGCATTGCCAAAGCATTCAGGTAACAATTATAATTAAAAAAAATATCTCTCTCCCCAAGGTACGCCTAGTGCATACGGCCATACGCCTGGCGGCGCCACTGATCACAATTGTCTTTCAGATCGGAACGATTGTGTAAAGGCCCGGTCCCACTGGCCAATGGACACAAAACGTATGCAAAAAGGACACAGCGGACGAGCAAAATTTCGGGGGTGGCTCTATCCGTTTTCATCCGCCCCAGAAATGGACAAAATTGGCGAAAATTGGCGAAAACAGAACGGAAAAGAACGGACGTGGGTAGTATATAGCGGGGATGTTAAACGCATGTTCATAGGAAGCCTAGCGGATGAAAGCGGATGGAAGTGGATGACAGCTCCGAAGGGGTTACCGGTGATAACTGAGAAGCGGACGCATAGCAGAAAGAGCGGATGCATAGCAGATGAAGGGAATGCATCACGTACGCCTAACGGAAACAAAGGGGATGTTGCGCGTATATCGGATGCAGACCGTTCACTGCGCATGCGGGGGGTATGAATTGCGTCTGCTCCGCGGATATAAAGGGATGCAGCACGCACGCCGTCAGCATAAAGCGGAAAGACGTGCTGGCGGCTACATCGATACATCTCTACTACTAGATGATTTTCTCCCCCTTTTTATACAAAATATCGATTGTCCGCTAGGTGTCCTTCTACATACTCTAGACATACTCCAGACATCCAAAATATACGAGATACATCCCAGATATAAACGCTTTGTCCGTTTTGAATACTTTATATATGAGATGCATACGCTTACATCCTTTCTATTTCCGTGCTACTAACGATGAATAGACATTTCATGTACCTTATCTTTCCTCCCTCTTTCCGTTTTCAGCTGCAGCGGATGTGAGTTGCGAGGATGCCCAGAGGATGCAGAGAGGATACAGCAGACGTTTAACGGATGATAACGGACATAGAACGTTTGTTGCTCGTATATGTCGCGGATTTACATCGTACACGGCGGAAAGTTCATCCGTTCTAAAAGTTTTGTGCAGCTCAAAACTTTTTGCGCGGATGAAATCACAGTGGACGGATGCTCGATGGATAGAGCGTATGAAGCACGTATGCAATGAGTACACAACGGATGCATAGCGTTTTCCAATGGATGGCAAAGATTTTTTTACGTTTTACATCCTCTTTGCATCCGTAAGTGCAGTGGGACCGGGCCTTTAGGCCACTATGATCTCAGAAACATCGTTGGTTATAGCCCCGGCCTGTATTAGAGTCCGGCCATTATTTACCTCCTCCGACAGCGAGACCGGCCAATATTAGAGTCCCGGCCAGTAATGGAATACAGGCCAGTATTAGAGGATTTACTGTATGTCCCTTTACACACTCATCCAGAAGGGTAATTTTGCACAAGGCCATCTGTCTACAGCAGAAAAAAATAAAATAAAAATCCCAAGGGAGCCTGGAGCCAGATTTGTGACGTCACATGTGGATCCGCCAGCAGGCTGCGAGAGCTTGCATGGATTCAGTGCACAGTCTGTGTAGACCAAGTTTAGCAGCTAGCGATTTTGCACTGAAATATGGAATTGTTGCTTGAGCTTCTAAACCCATGGATTCGTGTATCAATGCTCATCTATCTATTGTTACATAAATCATATTTTTTCTAATTACTATTATGTATTTATATATTTCTTCATTTAGAAGAGTACTGGCTACTGTAGGAGAAAGATTTCATAAGCTACACACATGGAATCGGCTAAGCAGGGTTGTATATACATTTAATGTTTGACAGGTCCCAAGATCTCAAGCCCTGACACACATATCCCTTGATATGTGAAGTAAGTGTACTATCACCCAGCGCTTTCGTGTTGTTTACTTTTGTGTGTGTCAGTAAATAACATTATCCATGTACCACACAAACACAGGAACACCTTATTTAGAGTATAGCCTCTCTTATTTCTTACCCTGGCAACAGTCAACTTGTGAATTGCCGATTTTCTTGGGCTTTTTCTCGGCTCTGCTTGGTCCTCGGCTTTTTCCGGGTGCCTGGCACGAAGTGCTCCCATTTCTCTGTCATTGTCCGGTCTTTTGGAAAACAATGAGTACTAATCCAATCATGATTGGTGTTGCTACACTCTCCTACGATACAGCTGTTAACCATTTTAATAATTACGTGATAACGTTGAAGAAATTTGCAGAAAACCACCAGGTCGTTTTCTCATAAACAAATCAACGCTGACAGGGGATTCAGAAGGAGGCGTCCCGTGCGTGACGTCACAAAAATCAACGTTTGCCGGGAAATCCAAATGCCAAGTTTTTTCAGAGGTGAACCAATTTGCTTCAAATGGCTTGATTTCAACTGAATTTTTCTGGTATTGCACAAGGTAAAAAAAATTGCACAAAATGCAAAATGTGACCGATATTTGACCAAAGTTTAATATAAAATGAGAGAATTACATTGATCTTGCTCCTAAATATACCCAAGATGTGGACTTTAACCTAACCTGCATGTCTTTGGACTGTGGAGGAAACCCCTGCAGACATGGGGAGAACATGCAAACACCACACAGAAAGGCCCCCTTTGGCCACAGGGCTCGAACCCAGAACCTTCTTGCTGTGAGGTGACAGTGCTAACCACTACACCACCGTGCCACCCATGTGACCACACTCCAAAAAAAACGATGCATTAGCAAGTAAAAATATCTTGAATATAGTTGAAACGATCTAGCATTTCCTATTAGAAGAATACAAGACACCAATTCTGAGATTATTAAACCTAGTTCTAGATTGCAACCAACTTATTCCAAGATGTCTTACCAAGTAAAAATCTCTGTCCATGCATAAAGATAATTTCACTAGCATTAAGTAATTTTCTCCTCAAATTCAGTTTTCAATTTTTTTGCCGTGCAAACCTACAGCACAAGTCAACTATGAATGTGTCCAAACTTTTCACTAGTACTGTATATGAAAAGGAATATTAATATGTTTATTTTAAATACTCATTCTCCATGAATAAAACATGAAAATTCAGCCTATAGAAGGGCAACATTTTTCTGAAAAAAGGGCTACATTTTTTCCCCCAAAAAACAGGGCCATATAAATTACGCCGTGAAAATAATTTATAATCTATAATGTTGTTTTAGTGTCACTTTTCCAGCTCTCTAATTGGAGCGAAACAGAAAAAGATGACAAATATAACAGCTAGCCACCACAGGCAAATGATATTAAATAAAACCTGGAAGATCATATTCCCAGCAGCCAATATTTATCCCAATCTGCATTTCAATTAAATCAAGCCTGGCTGCCCAGACCTGGTGGCTTTTAATTTTTCTCTAATTACCCCTCACTAGTCAGCCAACAGCCCTGGTTCTTACGCCAGAGCTTCCACCAAAGCCAGGGTCTGCTTCAACTCTATATCTTCACAAGACGGAATTAATGTACTATTGATAGAACCATTACTCCACCAAATTAAAGTCCCAGCTGATGGATTGGCTCATGCTCCTCTGTCAGACATGAAAGGAATAATTAGTATTCATTACTTTGCACTCTGCAACATTCCAATTATTAATGAACTTCAGCTGTGAAACCACACCAGATTCATCACGGCTGCTGCGGCCGGACTGAATTGATCACGGGTGGAGAGTAGAGTGTGGGTCACCAGCGGGAAAAACTTATAGTCAAATTAAACATGGAGCCGCTGCCACGGGTTACCAAAAACATGTGTGAGGGTACTTCAGGTACAGAGAATGTAACCTTGATAACTAAATGCTGAAAAAAGGTGCTAAGAATATTTAAAACATTATACTACTTTTTTTGGCTTAAATTACATATTCTGGGTTGATAAGCAATACATTTTGTGATATATGTCACATTTTAGAACGCATAAATAGACAAAATTGACGATGATAAAACTGACTTATCTATATCTAACAAAGTTGAAACACAAGAAAAACCAAAACTAAAAGTGCTTTCGAAGTTCTAGGGCAGCACTCATACTTTTCAATTCGTCATTGTTTATATGGCACCTTCTATCACAAAGTATTTCTATGAAGACTTGTTGTCACCACCAGCACTCTTTGGGAGCTGTTAGTGGATAAAAGTCCACTTGCTGTCCAAGTCCCTGTAGTACCTCGAGGCTGATCAGTCACTTCAAGAGATCTGCTTCATATTCAAGTCACACAAGGAATATGAGCAAACAAACGCAGATCTATCACCCACCCTGAAAGCAAGATCAATACAACTGCCCCCACCTCAATTCAACTCGCACAACACTAATTCATCTACAATTTAAACAGTAACCTATCATATTGTACTAAGTCACATCTGACTATCGGCTTTTCGGTGCGAACAGAAAACCCAGATGAAATTGCCTTCTAAGGATGACATGCAAAAAATAATTTGTGAAAAGATCCAAGTCGACATATTTGTGTGTTAAAGAAGAACTCGCTATACATGCATAAGCTTTGCTGGAAGACTGTATTTTCAGGTTTTTTTGTTTTTGTTTTTTTACATGTGATGTGAATATAGCTAAAATCTTAATACAGTGCCTTGCAAAAGTATTCATCCCCTTTTGTGTTTGTCCTGTTTTGTCGCATTACAAGCTGGAATTAAAATGGATTTTTGGAGGGTTAGCACCATTTGATTTATACAACATGCCTACAACTTTAAAGGTGAAAATTGTTGTTTTATTGTGACACAAACAACAATTAAGATGAAAAAAAAACAGAAATCTGGCATGTGCATAGGTATTCACCCCCAAAGTCAATACTTTGTAGAGCCACCTTTTGCTACAATTACAGCTGCAAGTCTCTTGGGGTATGTCTCTATTAGCTTAGCACATCTAGCCACTAGGACTTTTGCCCATTCCTCAAGGCAAAACTGCTTCAAGTTATGCCACAGATTCTCAATTGGATTGAGTTCTGGGCTTTGACTAGGCCATTCCAAGACATTTAAATGTTTTCCTTTAAACAACTCCAGTGTAGCTTTAGCAGTATGTTTAGGGTCATTGTCCTGCTGGAATATGAACCTTTGTCCCAGTCTCAAACCTCTGGCTGACTCAAACAGGTTTTCCTCCAGAATTGCCCTGTATTTAGTGCCATCCATCTTTCCTTCAGTCCTGACCAGCTTTCCTGTCCCTTCAGATGAAAAACATCCCCACAGCACGATGCTGCCACCACCATGCTTGATTGTAGGGATGGTGTTCTCAGGGTGTTGGGTTTGCGCCACACATGGCATTTCCCATGATGGCCAAAAAGATCAATTTTAGTCTCATTTGACCAGAGAATCTTCTTCCATGTGTTTGGGGAGTTTGTCACAGGCTGTTGGGCAAACTCCAAATGTGATTTTTTTTTAAGCAATGACTTTTTTCTGGCCACTCTTCCATAAAGCCCCACTCTGTGGAGTGTACGGCTTAAAGTGGTCCTATGGACAGATACTCCCATCTCCAGTGTGGATCTTTGCAGCTCCTTCAGTGTTATCTTTGGTGTCTTTGTTGCATCTCTGATTAATGCCCTGCTTGGCTGGTCTGTGAGTTTTGATGGGCGGCCTTCTCTTGTCAGGTTTGTAGTGGTGCCATGTTCTTTCCATTTTGCTATAATGGATTTAATGGTGGTCCGTGGGATATTCAAAGTTTGGGATATTTTTTATAACCTAACCCTGATCTATACTTCTCCACAACTTTGTCTCTGACCTGTTTGGAGTGCTCCTTAGTTTTCATGTTGCTTGCTTAGTAGTGTTGCAGAGTCAGGGTCCTTCCAGAACAGGCTGATTTATACAGACATCATGTGACAGATCTTGTGACACTTTGATTGCACACAGGTGGATCTTAATCAACTAAGTGTATGAATTATGAAGTGAATTGGTTGGACCAGCTCTTATTTAGGGGTTTCATACAAAAGGGGGTGAATACTTATGCACACTCCAGATTTCTGTTTCTTCATCTTAATAATTGTTTGTGTCACAATAAAAAAAACAATATGCACCTTTAAAGTTGTAGGCATGTTGTGTACATCAAATGATGCTAACCCTCCAAAAATCCATTTTAATTCCAGCTTGTAATGCAACAAAACAGGACAAACACCAAGGGGGATGAATACTTTTGCAAGGCACTGCATCTTAATATCAGTGCATCTCTTGCCTTCCTTTGTTGGTAGTGTTCCTGGCCAACAGAGGCTCCAGGATTGCATCCAGTCTCCCGTCAACATTTTCAATCAACACAACTTCACCACAGACCAGTGCCTGCTCAATCACATCCAGATATCTAGATAGTAAAATAAAGTTTAAAAAAAGGAAACAGAAAATTATGCATTTTGATACTACACTCAGTCTTGAACTTATGTATCACTGTGCAGTCAACAAAAATCAATAGCATAGCTGAAGGTAATGCAGAAGGACATTCATAGAAAGATTCACCCTTTCTCTCCGTGTTGCAGCACTCTGAGTCCAGGTCCGTAGAGATTGCGGAGCCACTTGCCAGCCTGTTGCTGGGGGTCTACAAGGAGCGGCCAGCATTGGCTGCAAGTCAGGATCACAGCGTTCTCCACAGACAGCCTATCAGGCGGCAGGCCCTGGTTGTGCCAGGCAGCAATGCTGGCTTGCTCAGCAAGCAGCAGGATAGGATCCAGGCCTTCTGTCAGCGGGATGAGGGGCTGGAACATGAGGTGTGAGGAGAGGAAAACACACAGTGATGCTATTCAGATCAATGCTTCACTGATTTTGATATGCACAGATACAGAAGTATCTGTTAAACGACCTCAAATAAATTTTACACAAGGTGGAAAATCCCTGAAATTAGTGGGACCTGAGGAACAAATCAACCAGTTAGAATAATCCAAATACATACTTTTAGTTCTTTGAGGAAAGGCTTCCATGTGCACGCTACAAGCTGCTGCCTGTAAGGCTGAGTAAAATATCCAGCATAAGAGACAAAGGCTGCAGCCAGTAACACATCCCCACACAGTGTCTTCTGCTGAGCCTCCAGCTCTAGCGCAGATTCTGACCACCGCACATTCTCAGACTGCGCACAGGAAGATGGGGCACAAAAAAAAAATTCAGCTTTCTCAAACCTCAGCAGAAATGAAATGCTACTTTGTGACTAAAGTTCAAGGAAAAAAATGTTTTCCCCCAACACACAAGTGTCATTTTTTTAATTCACCTGAACCGTAAATGGTTAAATCTATGCAGACAACTTTACAGGATCAATTGTCAGGGGTGGAGGAAGATGAACATATAGCCCATATGTTGATTATGTTTCCTCCCCATTGATCATACACACTAAAAGAACATAAGCAATAAAGTATACAGTTGCAATTCACCTAAACTGGCTTTGAAAGTGTAGTTACGTTTTCACTCCGCATCAATTTAGCCCTCATTTAGAACTTCAATAATATGGCTGAGATGCTACCGCAGCGATAAATCTTGCCTAATATCGGCTATGCAGGGTCGAGCATGCAGAACATGTCACATAATAAATTGTCAGACAGTTAAAAATCACTATAATTTTTTGCCTAATGTATTATGGATTGCTTGGAATATCACTCAGTCCTGGCTGAAGTGTTTTTAATTTCCAACAGCTGTTGAGGCTTTGCGGTGAGTTAATGATTAAATATAGATGGGCTGATTTATTAGTCTAAACACTATTGCTTCCAGGTCAATGGCATAAAGACAAATCATCTGTCTTGATATGCATAAAGGCCAAGCTGTCCCATTCTAACCCTATTCATTTCTCTGAATAAGGAAGTAGAATGTTCCTTAAAAACACACACACACACACACAAAAAGAAATATTACATTCATTTTATTTCACATTAACAGCGGTAAAGATTTTGGATAATCCGGGTGATAAATGTCTCAGTATTCTGTAGGAAAATATATAAGTATATACCGTATGTATAATACTTTTTGACATGGAATAAAAAAAAAAATTCAAATAGATTAACTGGTCGAAACTGACTTGTAATAACATTTAATTTGAATTCAAGTATATTAGTTGCATATTTGTACATTTGTATTTTCTATACACTTTAAATTATTAGTATAGTCAATTGAGCATGCTCTCGAATCACCGTGTAATATTCTGGTTGTATTATATACAAACCGAACCATATACATCATTTACTATTTTGGCACAGTAAAGATTAAAGGCCAGTAGGCTTTTGGTCTCCCTCTTCCCTCACCTCCATTTGGCCAGTGTCCACTGACCTCTTGGCTAGTTTTGACATGGTGCATCCCTTCCTTCCTAACTCAGCATCTCGGTTTCTAGCCAAAACTACAATCCGTATCAGTACACCAAAAGCATGCCGTGTAGCCAGATGATAGCCCTAGGCCTACTTGTTCATGTCGTACCTGCAAGCCTCCCACCAGCCGACTGGCCAGCTCGATGGTCTGTCTGGTATGGGTCACTTCCTCCTGGCAGTGCAGTTTCTCAGCTGCTGCTCTCTCAAACTGGGCTGTAAGGCTTTGCAAGTGCTTGTCTAGGTCCTGAATATAAAACACACAAACAAAAAAAGGGACATGTCTCAATAAACAGCATAGACATTACAATTTTAAGCATGCTTGGTAAATTCTTCTGGTAAAATCTTCTTTACCCTTCAACAAATTTAAACTGTAGCTTCAAATTAATGTTAAACATGAATAGAGCACAATACTTCACTTACATCCAATTTATTTCTCACGGTGAGCAGTTTAGCTGTAGCATTGTCCAGCTCAATGTTGGCCTGAGAAAGAGCCTGACGCTTTGGCACCACCTGACAGTACACCTAAAAGACAAGTTATTACGGATTTTCTTTTTAATTAATTCACATCATATCAGGGTCCATATGCACTCACTGAGCACTTTATCAGGAACACTATACTAACAGTCAAGTCAAGTTTATTTTCATAGCGCTTTTAACAATAGACAGTGTCACAAAGCAGCTTTACAGAATTTTAATGAGCTCACTTTATCCCTAATATATCCCCAATGAGCAAGCCTGTGGTGATGGTGGCAAGGAAAAACTCCCTCAGACGACATGAAGAAACCTTGAGAGGAATCAAACTCAAAAGGGAACCCATCCTCATTTGGGCAACAACAGACAACATGACTATAACGTTAACACTTTTAACTGTTTTCGTTGATGTTATAACTCTTCATTGATGGAAACTTGAGTGCAAAACTGTTCATGACAACTGCAGTCCTAAAGTTAGCAAGTTAACTGTAGTCCTCAGCCACAAAAGCATTACTGTAAGTGTCCAGAGCGTCTTCCAAGTGTGACTTTCAACTGTGCATATGGGGCCATCGTCCACAGGAGCGATGTGATGAGACTCAAGCCAGACGTTGGGCATCAGGATGGATCAGGCAGGTCCGAGGAGCAGAAAAGGTCAGTATCTCAGTCTCAGGATTGACATGTAATACTGGATAGGGCTTCTCTTTGGTCTCAATACGGCCTCAATTCATTGTGGTATGGATTCCACAAGATGTGAGAAACATTCCTTTGAGATTCTGGTCGAGGCTGAGATGACCGCATCACACAATTCCTGCAGATTTTTTCAGGAATATGCTCATGTCGCGAACCTCCCATTCTCCCACATCCCAAAGGTGTTTGATCAGATTCAGATCCGGTGACTGGGAAGGCTACTGAGGAAGGCTACTGAGCTCGTTGTGATGTTCATGAAACCACTTTTGCTTTATGACATGGTGCATTATCATGTTGTCAGTAGCCATTAGAAGATGGTAAATTGTGGGCATGAAGGGATAGACATGGTCAGAAACAGTACTCAAATAATCTGTGGCATTCAAGTGATGATTGATTAGTATTAACAGACCCAAAGTGTGCCAAGAAAACATTCCCCACAACATTACCCCACCTCCACCAGGCTTGACTGTTGACACGAGGCAGGTTGGGTTCATGGATTCATGCTGTTGGTACCAAATTCTGACCCTACTATCTGCGTGTCTCAGCAGAAATCAAGATTCATCAGACCAGGCTACATTTTTCCAGTCTTCAACTCTCCAGTTCTGGTGAGCCTGTGCTCACTGCAGCCTCAGCTTTCTGTTCTTGGCTGACAGAAGAGGAACCTGACATGGTCTTCTGCTGTTGTAGCCCATCCACCTTAAGGTTTGACGTGTTGTACATTCTGACACGCTATCTCACATGTATCTGCATGATTCTATGCATTACACAGCTGCCACATGATTGGCTGATTAGATAATTGCATGAATGAGTAAGTGTACAGGTGTTCCTAATAAAGTGCACAGTAAGGGTGTGTTACATTCATTCTTTCATTTCATAATGAAAAATCTTCTACACAAAAGAGCTGCTCAAAACAGTCTTTGGCTTTAAAACAGTACATGTTACAAAAAAGCTCTCATGTTTCTCTTTTGATTTAATAAAATTAATGAATGACCTGGATGTGTATCAGCAAGTACTGGAAGGCTAGGCATGGAGGGTAAATTAAAGATTAGTGTATATCCATCCATCCATCCATCCATCCATTATCTATCTTGTTTATCTGTCAGGGTCGCAGGAGATTAGTATCTAATGTACTGCAAATATGTTTCATTATGTAACACGGTGATGATAAAGGAGGAAAAAAGGTGTTTTTATATCATTTTATCATATATTTTGACAACAAAGTACACATCTTAACCAGAGGTCAGATCATGTAAAATAAAATGTTATATATAATTTTCAAACCAAAAACCAAATGTACATGAACCGATCAGCCATAATTTACTGTTTGATCAATAAAGCCAAAAGTGATATACACGCACATATCACTATTTTCACAAACACTTTTTCCTAGGGTGGCACGGTGGTGTAGTGGTTAGCGCTGTCACCTCACAGCAAGAACGTCTGGGTTCGAGCCCCGTGGCCGGCGGGGGCCTTTCTGTGCGGAGTTTGCATGTTGTCCGCGTGGGTTTCCTCCGGGTGCTCCGGTTTCCCCCACAGTCCAAAGACATGCAGGTTAGGTTAACTGGTGACTCTAAATTGACCGTAGGTGTGAATGTGAGTGTGAATGGTTGTCTGTGTCTATGTGTCAGCCCTGTGATGACCTGGCGACTTGTCCAGGGTGTACCCCGCCTTTCGCCCGTAGTCAGCTGGGATAGGCTCCAGCTTGCCTGCGACCTTGTAGAACAGGATAAAGCGGCTAGAGATAATGAGATGAGATGAGACTGTTTTTCCTTTCTCACCTCATAGTAACGCACGATATTGATGGTCCAGGCACAGAGACCAGCAGCAGCATAGGACTTGGTGCGAACGTGGTCAGGGTGGAACTCTGGATTACTGAGGTACTCCTGCTTGACTGTACTAAGACATTGCTCAGGTATGTTCTCCTTATCATAGTACACCAAAGCCTGCAGGAAGTCATCCAGCTGCAGGAAGAAGTCTGGGTCACTTGGCAGAATCAATAATTAATTCCTCCAAAGATGTAAAATGGATTTCATTTTTTCTATAGACTAATGGAGATCTCTTATTATTTCAGAATATATATACAGTTAAAATTATGTTTAACTGTACTAAGATAAGATAGCTTTTTATTATCCCACAAGGGGAAATTTACATTGTTACAGCAGCAAAAAGGCACCAAAATATGGAAAGAAAAAAGATAAGGCTGTGAAGGAGTAGTGCAAAAAGTACTACGTATACAAAAAAAGGTATATTAAAAATAAATAAACTACAAATTTAAAGATAAAAATTAACAACTTTGCATAAATTAACAGGTTTGCAGATATACAGTTAACATAAGTGTATTACCCAGGTAGTATTGCACAAGTAGATATATTGCAGAGGAGCCATTTTAGCAGTGACTCTTCCTCATAACCATGAAGTATATATTCTATTTTATTCTATCCACATTCACTGGATATGAGCAATCGCGCGCTCTGATTGGCTACTCTACTACTAGGATATCAGCTCATATACCGTGAGTAGAGAAAAACAAAATGGTGGCGCGTGTTGCGGAACCAACCGAGGACGAAATATAAACTCCTCAAAATAAAAATGCTTGAAAACAAAACCCCCCAAAATACAAAAAAAAGCAACAAAATATGGAATGAAAGTATTTGACGGTAAGAACATATTTTTTATTTCTCAAAGATTATTATTATTATAGCATTTTTCACAAATTGCTCCTGTCATTTTGCCAGTTTGTTTACATTCTTCATCTTTAAGCATTAAAATTTGTTGAATTTTTTTTTTAGACTGGTTCAAAATCTCAACGAAGTTTGAAAATTACATAACTGAAATGTCCAAGGAAGAATTAAATAAACGTCTAAAGCTATTCTATAGAGAGCGTGCACGTGACGTCACGAGGTCACGTGGTATTTGTTTATCTGTCATCTTGGACGGCAAGGCCGCGCATAGAACTTAGACGAACCCGTTCTAATTATCAAGTGTGTGGAAGTAGATCTTTCGAGAATGGTTATACAAACTTAGACTTCATATCAGGTAGGTGTAATCTTCTAATTCAATACTCCTAGTACATCTGTTAAGTTGATTTTCGGATTGAATGATAACTGCATACTTAGAAACTAGACAGTCTCTAACGTTTAAAATGGCTATGCCTAGCCCTACTACCCTGGCCTAGTCTATGACAATGTTTTATCTTTTTGGCTCATATATGCCTTTGAAAGGCCAATCCATAGTAGGGATGGCGAAAACTAAAAAAAATCTTGACCGACCACCGAGCCTCATTAGCCGGTTAAAGTCAGTTAACCTATGAGTTTAAACAGGGATGCAAACGGCGGATGCCGCCTTTTTCACGGTTGAATCGTGCAGATCCGATTTTTTTTTTTAGGGGGGGCGTTGGAGTGTCTGAATAATTTCATCAAAGTAAATTCTGTATTAAAATTACTAAATGAGCAAATGCAGTTACAGTCCATGAAACATAGGAAGTATAAGTATGAGAAGAAAACAGTAAATCAGAAAGCTGCACACATTTGCGCAGCTTCCACGCAAACGTGCGCAGCTTTCTGATTTACTGTTTTTCAGACAAAAACATACATATTTACAACCCTGTCATTATCTGGAACTGAGTTTAGATTTCGAACATTCTTACGATAAAACGTCCTGCATAGTCTCTTTATGATAAACGTCTTAATGCCACTTACCCGTGAGGTTATCAAGTAGACATTCTTCTTCGGAACCTTCCAGAGGTATAGTTGGGATACCCATCCCGCAACAAAATATTTATAAGCTTCCAGGCTCTTGTAAGCTTTGAGGGCTTTGCCAGTGTAACACGATTCACGATTAACAAGAAAATTGTAAATGTCGTGGTAGGCCAGATCGGGCAAATCGCCGGCACCGCAGCTCCGAATTTCCCTGAACAAGGATTGTGGCAAGTTGTACGGATCTGCAATCCCCAACCTGGAACACTTTTCCACGTAACACTGCCTCACGTCACCTTCAAGATGCTGAACAAACTTAGACAAGTAATCGCGCGATGTAGATGGGGTATTTTCCGAATTTTCTTGGGGATTACTCCCTGGATCCATTACGCTCGCGCAAGGTAAACAATCCTGATGCCGTCCAATATGGCGGAGTACACACATGCGGGTCATGTGACTGCATATCCTCTATACCTTGGCACGACAGCAAAATGGCACTTTCTACAAAAAAAACCCAAAAAAACATTAAAGTCAATCCATCGATAGGTTTCTAAGAAGTCCGCCGAAGTGTAAATGATTTTGTCAGATGTTTTGTATAAAATTATTTATCAGATTTGAAAAAAAAAAAGCTCCGTTTCTCAAAATCCAGTGAATGGATATAATAAAACAATTATTCCACTCAATCTTGTAGCACATGGTTTATAGCCGACTCAGCGCTACGCGCCTTGCCGGCTATCAGCTCAAGTACGACTCGATTTCGTGGAATAATTGTTAAATATCTCAACCCTATCAACACATCAAGAATGACAAAGCAGTCTACTCATATTTCATCAAACATGTATCTAATACCCAATTCAGCATGGCCCTGCCTGGAAATTGTTGCATATTTAAAGCACTGCTCATAATCTTCGAGGTCTGCAAGTTCAAGCCCTGTCTGTGGATTAGAATAACATGAATCAGAATAGTATGCTGGGGGTTTTGAGGTGGGGGGGATTTACTGTGACAGGTTCACCTTGCCCATAAAAGCTCTGGCAGCCTTCCAGCTACGATCTTTAGGAACATGTCCACAGGGGGCCAACAGGACCATTACTGCTGCCATCACATTTGTTACGGCCTTTGGAGGATTGGGAAACGTCTTTAACTCTGTCAGGTTCACCTGTACAACAAAAGATTAAAAAAAGAGCTGAAAATAGTAGCTCATCCAAACATTGCTGGCAAAAACCTAGCCAGCTGTCATGCATGTTCTTGGGGGGGGGGGGGGGGGGGGGAGCAGAATAAAGGTGACTTAACATTACAGAACAATGTTTACAATGCTGAGACACAATACTCGACTAGTGCTTAGTTTTTCTTTTCTCCCCCCCCCAGGTATTAATCACCTTGTTAAGAGTATCTAAAGCTGCCGTGGCAGCCTCTAAAGCAGGTTCAGCTTTAATCAGGTCATCCTCACAGTCTTTCTGTCTCTGTGTCACTTCTGCCTTTATGGCTGCCACCTGAACAAAAACAGCCACAACTATAGGATAGGTTCCATCTCCAGACAAACTGGCAACAGGATTCAGGCACAGTAAGCAAAGAGGTATGCTTACGTTTTGCTCTTCTAGATCTGAATCCTTCCTTTTCTGGCTCACTCTTTCTGTCTGTTGTCCAATCTTGGCGATGAAAGTCTCAGCTGCCTGGTTCTTCATATTCAGCTCCACTTCCTGAGAGTTCAGTTTAGCCATAAGCTCTCCCACCTAGTACACATATGCGTTTATTTACCACAATGTTACCATTTGAAAGCACATTCTAAACACACACACACACACACACACACACACACACACACACACACACACACACACACACACACACACACCTCTAGGGTCTATTTAGACTTGCCAATCCACCTGCTTTTGGACAGTGGGTGGAAAACGGAGTACCCAGAAGAAACCCACACAGACACAAGGAGAACATGTGAAACTCCACATAGGCAGAAAGCAGATCTCAGCATCAAACCCAGAAATCTGAAGCTACAAGGGTGCAACATTACACTCTGCATCACCATGCTGCCCCACAATTGTTCCAATACCTTGCAAAATCCAATACCTCATCAACTGTAACCCTCATGTGGGCAATAAATGTGGGCAGGTCAAGACACAACACTGTAATAATGCTTTTATAATGCAATGAGGATAACTGAATTATTTCCAGAACCTCTGAGCACAAACAAATGGTGGCAAACATAATTATCCAGTATGCTAATAGCAATTAGAAGGAGAAAAGTTAGTTTAAAAAAACAAAAACAAAAAAAACCCCAAAAACAAATATTGCAGATACAACCCCGATTCCAAAAAAGTTGGGACAAAGCACAAATTGTAAATAAAAACGGAATACAATAATTTACAAATCTCAAAAACTGATATTGTATTCACAATAGAACATAGACAACATATCAGATGTCGAAAGTGAGACATTTTGAAGTTTCATGCCAAATATTGGCTCATTTGAAATTTCATGACAGCAACACATCTCAAAAAAGTTGGGACAGGGGCAATAAGAGGATGGAAAAGTTAAAGGTACAAAAAAGGAACAGCTGGAGGACCAAATTGCAACTCATTAGGTCAGTTGGCAATAGGTCATTAACATGACTGGGTATAAAAAGAGCATCTTGGAGTGGCAGCAGCTCTCAGAAGTAAAGATGGGAAGAGGATCACCAGTCCCCCTAATTCTGCGCCGACAAATAGTGGAGCAATATCAGAAAGGAGTTCGACAGTGTAAAATTTCAAAGAGTTTGAACATATCATCATCTACAGTGCATAATATCATCAAAAGATTCAGAGAATCTGGAAGAATCTCTGTGCGTAAGGGTCAAGGCCGGAAAACCATACTGGGTGCCCGTGATCTTCGGGCCCTTAGACGGCACTGCATCACATACAGGCACACTTCTGTATTGGAAATCACAAAATGGGCTCAGGAATATTTCCAGAGAACATTATCTGTGAACACAATTCACCGTGCCATCCGCCGTTGCCAGCTAAAACTCTATAGTTCAAAGAAGAAGCCGTATCTAAACATGATCCAGAAGCGCAGACGTCTTCTCTGGGCCAAGGCTCATTTAAAATGGACTGTGGCAAAGTGGAAAACTGTTCTGTGGTCAGACGAATCAAAATTTGAAGTTCTTTATGGAAATCAGGGACGCCGTGTCATTCGGACTAAAGAGGAGAAGGACGACCCAAGTTGTTATCAGCGCTCAGTTCAGAAGCCTGCATCTCTGATGGTATGGGGTTGCATTAGTGTGTATGGCATGGGCAGCTTACACATCTGGAAAGACACCATCAATGCTGAAAGGTATATCCAGGTTCTAGAGCAACATATGCTCCCATCCAGACGACGTCTCTTTCAGGGAAGACCTTGCATTTTCCAACATGACAATGCCAAACCACATACTGCATCAATTACAGCATCATGGCTGCGTAGAAGAAGGGTCCGGGTACTGAACTGGCCAGCCTGCAGTCCAGATCTTTCACCCATAGAAAACATTTGGCACATCATAAAACGGAAGATACGACAAAAAAGACCTAAGACAGTTGAGCAACTAGAATCCTACATTAGACAAGAATGGGTTAACATTCCTATCCCTAAACTTGAGCAACTTGTCTCCTCAGTCCCCAGACGTTTACAGACTGTTGTAAAGAGAAAAGGAGATGTCTCACAGTGGTAAACATGGCCTTGTCCCAACTTTTTTGAGATGTGTTGTTGTCATGAAATTTAAAATCACCTAATTTTTCTCTTTAAATGATACATTTTCTCAGTTTAAACATTTGATATGTCATCTATGTTCTATTCTGAATAAAATATGGAATTTTGAAACTTCCACATCACTGCATTCCGTTTTTATTTACAATTTGTACTTTGTCCCAACTTTTTTGGAATCGGGGTTGTACATTGTCAAATCAATTTTCCAATTTTACAAAACCTATCTGTTAAATCCACTTTTAATATAGAAACTTATGATCATTTACAAAACCCCTTAAAGAAAATTATAAGAAATTTTAATAGAGCTAAACATATAATAACACTGTATATTGTATTTTAAAGCATTATTGTTGTTTTTTCCTAAATAGCCTAAATACAGTACCTAAATTATTCAAAATACTCGTTTTAAAACAAGATAAACTGTGAGCTACTGTTCACTTACGTATTCCCCCCGCTCTTGCTTATATCAGAATGCAAGCAATCGAAGGAATAGGATGCTTATTATGAATGTTGACTTGAACAAATAATTAACCCTGAAACAAGTAAGTAAAGAGCAGTGTTCTCCCAAGGGATTTCAAATACAAGCATCCGGGTAAACTGCCATTTTGAAATAGCATTTTGCTTCTTGAAATAGTGTCAAAATCCACCCTATATGTTTCGTAAATACATTCAGTCGGTAAACAGGAAGTCGATGTGCGACAGACCTGAAAACCATATACACGGTATAAAACCCCAAGCTGAAGCTCGATACCAAATATCAAGCAGTTGTGATTTGTAGTTGCTGAGAAAAGTGTGATGAAAATTTTGTAAATCCATGCTACAAGTTTCGTAAATACATTCAGTTGATAAACAGGAAGTTGATGTGCGACAGACCTGAAAATGGTATACACCATATAGAACCCCAAGCTGAAGTTTGGTACCAAGTGGCTATGATTTGTGGTTGCTGAGAAAAAGGGTGTTTTGGACGGATGGACGGACAGATGGACAGAGGTAAACCAGTATAACCCCCCCCCCCCCCCCCCCCCCCCCCCCCTTGGAGTGGGGGCATAATTATTAGTACCAAGGAACAGACAGCCTCTCCTAGAGAAAGAACTATTACTAACCGTCTTCCTGGAATATGTTGAAGAGCCTTGTAGATGGATACTCTAGCAATCTCATGACAGAGCATTTAAATTTCTTTTATATTCTGCCTTCAATTAAGAGCACAGATTTTTAGTAAGGTAGGTGAATAGGGAAGAAGGGCAGCACAGTGGTGCACTGGTTAGCACGGTCACCTCACAGCAAAAAGGTTTCGGGCTCAAACCTCACGACTGCCGGAGGCCTTTCTGTGTGGAGTTTGCATGTTCTCCCCATGTCTATGTGGGCTTCCTCTGACAGTTCAAAGACGTGCAGATTAGGTAAAATACCCAGCCACTGGGGTTGTACAAGCCAGTGCGTACTTAGTCCCGGTCCCAAGCCTGGATAGATTGAGGAAGGTTGCGTCAGGAAGGGCATCCGGTGTAAAACCTATGCCAAATCAAATATGTGGAACAGATCTGCTGTGGTGACCCCTAATGGGAGCAGCCAGAAGAATGTGAATAAGGAAAAATGGGGTGCTGGTACTTTTTATGTAAATAATGAAAACATCTTTCTTTCTTTATTTGCATGTCTGTTGTAGAGGATGGATCTCAAAAAAAAAGCATGGAAAGGAGGTAAGTGATTCTCCTTAGAGCTTTACAACTGCACAGTTCATCAGTATTGTATATAAAATGTAGATCCTATAGAATTCTAAAGATTTCAAAGAATCATGCGAAGCCACACCTCCAGCTTTGAGGGGCCTACAGTATTTGGCTCATTCAGGGAGGATTACCTGTGAGGCAGTGGTCTTCAGTTTATGCAGGCCTGAGTTCAGTCTGCTAAGCCTCTGCTGCAGCTGCAGATCTCTCTTCTCCAACAGCGCACCAAACAACCTGAGCAGTTCCAGGAAGCTCTTGGGTGTGCTGTAGTTGTGCCTCCTCTCCTTCTGCCGATAGCACTCATTCGCCTGCTTGACACTGGTATGAGCATGGGCCATGAAAAGACTGATGGGTTCCTGAATGGCTGGCTGTAAAGAAGGAGAAGAGGAGAGAGAGAGTGCGCATGCGGGAGAGCTGGCTGGATTAAGCACTCTTTAACATCCTTGCCTGTGACGGGCCGTGAAATATCATCTTCATAAATCCTGAATTCATCTCCAAGTTTGTAGATACTGGACTTACTCAATTTGAAATTTAGGTGCTGTGAGTGAGAGAGAGCGATTAGGCTGGGAAAATAATGGCTTATAGCTGGTGAAACATAGCATATGGAATAAGCTGAATGTGGCTAGCATCTCATGGCCTTGAACTTTCTTGAAATATCCCTGCTGGAGTAGGCTTCATTGAGCGGGTGGTTTTTAATCAATGTATGATATAAAATCTGTTCACATTTATTAGATGGATCATTACAGTGGGAAAAATACAGTATTATTATGACACTCAAGTCCCTTTAATTCAACAAATATCCTCATCTAATTAATTTTAATAAATTACACAACCTTTTTGCTGATACACTAAATATTATGAGGTTGTCTGGTACGGTGTAAAATTACAATTTTTGCACTTCAGCAGTGTATTTTTACAATAAAATCTTGGTTTTAATCATCAGTAAAATTTACATGGATCCATCCAGCAATAATTGTGGGAATTTGCATGCTAACAGCTGGTCTTGAATCATCTGACAGACACACACATATACACACACAGTCTGGCAATGCTTGAAACAGCTGTGGCTCCTTAGAGGGCCAGTCTGTGTGTATTAATCATTGTTGCTTCATTAACATAAATGATCCTGCTTAGTGATTGTTCCACTGGAACAGGGAAAACAACATTACAGACAGAGAGACTGAAAGGGAGGGAGAATGAAAGAGAAACTGTGTCTGTCATAATGCTCATGGTCCATGTGATCACCCATTTGTCTTCACTTTCGAGTGAAACTAAGGATGAGGGACCTCGTACAAACTAAATAGTGTGAATAGAGGACACTGAAGAAGCTGAAATCGAACTTGAAGTGTCAAGTCAAACTCAATGGCCTGGTCTAAAATTAGTTGTAATAAGGGAAAAAACAAATAATTGTTCTATAATTGCCCAACATAACCAATGGAATTTTTCGAAAGTTTTGACTATAGCTCACATCAATGCCATGAAGTTCCTTTATAAACTGTAGGCTGACAGATTGCAGTGCCTCCTGGGGCCATTCGTGGAACCAATCCACTGCAGTGCAGCTGAGGAGAGCTGGGAAACGGCGCACACGAATACGCAGGGTATTACCTACAGGAGACATGCACAGCACCACCTACACACACATAAATACACATATAATCTATCAGCACTTTGGTTTAAAGCAGATAAGGTCAGTAGAATGTTTTCAGACAACATGGAGCAAGTTGTAAGACCTTGAGATTTTGACGGACACGGTCTGTGAAGAACCTCCAGCAATTCTCTGTGTTGTCCAACAAGCCTGATTCATGAACTTCCCTCTTCACTGCCTTCACTACAGTGTCCACCTCCTCATCGGACAACAGCTCTCGGATCTCACCTGCAACAGCACACAGCAGCAAAAAACTATTTTCCACTATGTTACTTTATACTCCGCTTTAACTGAAGAGAGATTCCATCATTTTTTTTTCTTTCTGGAATATAACAAGTAAACACGGTCAATTCTATCGAAATGTCCAGACTACAAATCACTTTTATATAGCTATTGAAAAGTATGAGGAATTGCACTGTAGCCATGCACAAACATAAATCATCCTCCTTCATTTTTCTTACTCTTTTCACAGCAAGTATGATCAGTCTAAATCAACAAACTTTAAATGAAAGGTTAAGCTATTACCCACATTCAGACATTGTCTGATAGCCAAATCTTATCATAATAAACGTGACCTCAGTGACTCTCTGTGATTGTGATATGGTTGTTGGGATCAGACAGGCTGGTTTGAGTATTTCAGAAACTGCTGATCTTCTTGGATTTTCATGCACAACAAACAATTTAGACAGAATGGTATTTAAAAAAATAATAATGATAAAAACATTGAGCAAGCAGCCATTCTGCAGGTGGAAATGACTTGCTGATGAGAGAGGTCAAAGGCAAGACTGGTTCGAGCTGACAAGAAGCCTACAGTAACTCAAATAACAACTTTACAACTAAAGAGAGCAGAAAAGCATCTCAGAAGGCACAACACGCTGAACCTTGAGGTGGAAACTGGATACTCAAAAACTGAAAAAACATTGCTTGGTCTGAGGAATCTCCATTTCTGCTGTAACAAACAGATGGTTTGGTAAGATTTGCATCAACAGCATGAATTTGTGGAACCAACCTACCTTGTGTCAACAGTTCAAGCTGGTGGTGGTGCTGTAATGGTGTGTGGAATGTTTTCTTGATACACACTGGGCACCTTAACACCAATCGAGCCTCCTTTGATATCCTTTTAGTGTCTTTATCTGATTTATGTATTGCTGTTGATCATGTGTATCCCTTTATGACCACGATTTACCCGTTTTATAATGTCTTTGTCCAGGGCTAGCACAATGGTGCAGTGGTTAGCACTGTTGCCTCACAGCAAGAAGGTTCTGGGTTTGAATCTCATGACCAGTGGTAGCCTTTCTGTATGGAATTTGCATGTTTTCCCTGTGGGTTTCCTCCAGGTGTTCTGGTTTCCCCCACAGTTCAAAGACATGTAGATTAGGTAAAATACCCAGCCACTGGGGTTGTACAAGCCAGTGTATACTTAGTGGCAGTCCCAAGCCTGGTTAGATTAGGGAGGGTTGCGTCAGGAAGGACATCCGGTGTAAAACCTATGCCAAATCAAACAAGTGTTACCAGGCAAAATAAACCTCGCCTGGCAGCACTTATTTTATACCTACATGTTGATAATGGTAATATTTCTCAATCATCAGCTGTCAGGTTATAGTCCTATCCATGACCTTGAGTTTGACATTTCAGAGTCATTCAAGGTCAAAGATCATGATGCCAAATGAAAGCCCATATGGCACTTCCTATAAGTTGATAATGGTAAATATCTGTCTACCATCAACCGTTTTCAAGTTATAGCCCTTTGAAAATCCATGGCCTTGAGTTTGACCTTTTAGGGTCACTCAAGGTCAAAGATCATGGTGCCAATGAATGCCTTCCTATATGTTCATAATAGTAAACATTTGTCTATCGGCAACCGTTTTTGAGTTATAATGGAAAATATGTTATTTATTTTGATCGAAAGGTTGACCTTTCCAATGACCTTGACCTTCTCCTTGACCCAATTACCCCCAAAATTTAATCTGGTAATCTACGGACCATTGCCTGCCTACCCTGAAAATTTGAAGTCAATAGGTGCAACCGTCTAGACACTAGATTGTTAACAGGCAGACATGCAAACAAACAAACAAACAAAATATGTGGAACAGATCTGCTGTGGTGACCCCAAACAGGAGCAGCTGAAAGAAGACAATGTCTTTGTCCAGCATAATAACGTGCCATGTCAGAAAGCACACGTCATTTCAAACTGGGTCTGTGAACATGGCAATGAGTTTTGTGTACTTTGTGGCCCCCCTGTCACCAGATCTGAACCCAAAAGAGCCCCTTTTTGGATGTGTTAGAATGGGAGATGTGCAGCTGACAAATATGCAGCAATCCTGTGATGCAATCATGTCAACATGGATCAGAATCTCAACGATTACACCTTGTGGAATCAAGGCCACAAAGACTTGAGGTTATTCTGAGAACAAAGGGGGTCCTACCCAATATTAGCAAGGTGTACCTAATAAAGTGGCTGATAAATGTTGATAAAAATACATTTTTTTTGGTCATTTATTGTCAATGAGTGGAAAGCTGCTGCATTTCCATCTGCCACCATTTTTAATCTTTAGTATATAAAATAGTAATCGTAAGGTATACTTCAATATAATATGATATATGTACTTAAAGGAACAGTCCACCGTACTTCCATAATGAAATATGCTCTTATCTGAATTGAGACGAGCTGCTCCGTACCTGTCCGAGCTTTGCGCGACCTCCCAGTCAGTCAGACGCAGTCAGACGCGCTGTCACTCCTGTTAGCAATGTAGCTAGGCTCAGTATGGCCAATGGTATTTTTTGGGGCTGTAGTTAGATGCGACCAAACTCTTCCACATTTTTCCTGTTTACATAGGTTTATATGACCAGTGATATGAAACAAGTTCAGTTACACAAATTGAAACGTGGCGATTTTCTATGCTATGGAAAGTCCACACTATAATGACAGGCGTACTAACACCTTCTGCGCGCTTCGGCAGCGCATTGATATGGAGCTCAGATATCAATGCGCTGCCGAAGCGCGCAGAAGGTGTTAGTACGCCTGTCATTATAGTGCGGACTTTCCATAGCATAGAAAATCGCCACGTTTCAATTTGTGTAACTGAACTTGTTTCATATCACTGGTCATATAAACCTATGTAAACAGGAAAAACGCGGAAGAGTTTGGTCGCATCTAACTACAGCCCCAAAAAATACCATTGGCCATACTGAGCCTAGCTACATTGCTAACAGGAGTGACAGCGCATCTGACTGACTGGGAGGTCACGCAAAGCTCGGATAGGTACGGAGCAGCTCGTCTCAATTCAGATAAGAGCATATTTCATTATGGAAGTATGGTGGACTGTTCCTTTAAAGGAGATACGCAGAACCATGGCCTCACTTTTTGTTTATAAATGCCTTGAGACCTCAAGAATGGCACAGAAATAGTTAAGCGTTAACAATAAATCTAATCTAGTAATTTTTACAATTAAAGTGATTCATATAGGTAGCGGTCTGAGTGAATGACCTTGACATCTGTGACGTCACCGCAGGAGGTCTCATCGCCATTTCCGCTATACTAAAACACAGAGCTGACTGCAAGTCCGATCCTCCATTTTGACCTAATTTATCGCCATGCCACGTAAATGTGTTGCTGGCCAGTGCAGCAACACAACAGAAGGTGGATTTGCGTTGCATTCATGGCCCAAGAATGTTCAAACTGCAAAGATTTGGACGTGTTTTGCAAGAAGTTCACGGGCACATTGGGCACCTATGAAGTGGTCTCTCCTCTGCACATTTTACTGAAGACTCGTATGAGACCTCTGATCTGTTGAGGAGTGTTGGCTATAAGCCCGTATTGAAAGAGGGTGCAGTCCCAACAATTAAAAGAAAAGAAAACTACAAGAAAAGGAAAGTAAGTTCAGTTGCACCAGTTCTCCCGGAGTGTGAGCTGAGCAGTAATGGCGGAGTACTCAGTATGGAGAAAATGAAGAATGAGTGGTCCAGTCATCAGATTTCTCCACTGGATATGTTTTTTTCCGCTGGATATGCTTGCCTCAACAGCAATATCTCGCCTTTAAATGGAAGAAGCGAATGAACGAAGAACTGAAAGTCAGATTGTTTCAAAACAATCGGCCACAAGATTGGCCTTCAAGAAGTGAGAACACAGACGGGTAAGCTCCGACTCTCATTTGTTTACCTGCATTTAGATTAATACTTGCGTGTATTGTATGTTTAAGTTGCCAGTATAAGATTATTTAATTTGCTTCAGAATGTGATTGTCTCAGTTCATCTGATTATTTAATTAGCCTTTTACGTTTTATCAGTGAAAATGCATGCATGTACATGTATGTTGCATAAGTTATAACACCTATCCTGTTTTAATGAGAGTCACATGAGACTGTCAATTCAATTCCATCTAATTCTCTAGATGGCTTTGTTCTCTGGCTTTTATTTCGTAAGGTGGGGGCCTCCATGTTACTATCGGATTCACTTTCTGATGGTTCGAACTGATACGGTTCTACGTGCATAGTAGTAACATGTACACACGCTCCAATTTCAGGACTATCACAGTCAGATGTATTACTATCTGAGGAATATGAAGAATCGCCAATAAATCCAAACAAAGAGGCCACTGCAACCACTCTCGCCTGCTGAGTCTGGCTTTGGTCTATAGCTGACAAAGGCCTCAGCCTTAAAACCGGCTACCACAGTGACGTCACGCACTCAGGGCTGGCTGGCTCAGCGGAGCAGCTCGAATGCCAACTTTGCGGTCGATTTTAACTCCCAAAAATATATATATTTTTTATTCCCGTTTATGCAGCATACAAGGGTCAAGGATGGAGATACTATCCACTCAGGAATGTATTTAAAAATAAAGGTTCTGCGTACCTCCTTTAATATTCTTACAGTACATTTTAAAATGTACTAAAGCATAATAAATTCATCCACTTTAAACATTTTCACTAAATCTAAGTTTTTAAAGCATCGTTTTAACACGAGGCAAACATAAGCATTTGTTATCTTTTCACTGTAGGTCTACAAATGCTTTTTGAATTTAAAACCTTAAATAATCAGCTGCTTTATTCTAATTCACACACTGAGAGCAGGTCTTTGACCCCTGGGTCTGACATCAGTGACAGATGACTAGCACCATCTGTGTGTTGGAAGGCTTGATCCAATGCCATAGCAGCCTGTCCCAGTCACCGTTAATCTACTTCACTTCCACCGCCACATTTACATGTGTTTCCCATTCATCAGACAAGCACACAATGAGGCCCCCTGTGGCATGAGAGTGTGTATTACTGTGTGAGGAATGAATGTCCCAGGGAGCAGTGAGAAGACAAGCTTCAATTTTAGGAGCTAAGCATGCATTGCAATGTGTGTTTATGTGTGTGAGAAAGACCAAACAAGTCTGACCTGAGGAAAGCAGGGTACTGATGATGATAAGGAAGCGCTCATCAGGGATCTGAGCATCTGTAAGCAGGAGCACTGTAGGAAGGTTTTTTGCCCCAGTGTTTACACAGAGACCTGCTAGATCCACCTGAGTGAGCACAACAAGATTATACAGGATTACAAATGAGACAAATCTGTACTAGTGTCATTAAAATATGTTTTCTAGAACAAACTAAACTGTTTACATGCAGTCACCTCCCTCTTTCTGTTCTCTATTGTTCTAAAGGAGAATAAAAACATCTGAAAATGCATCAGAGAATAAAGGGTCTTTTGGGATGATGCATCCAGAGCATTGCCTATGCTGTCTCCAGAGTGTTGTGTGTTGATCAATGGAGCAGGTTCAAATGGCCCGAGATTCACACAACATGATGAATTAAACGATAGCAGCAGCCTCATCAATAGGGCATTGAAATATTTGCCCAGACTCTTTAATAGTATCTGACAGCCCTTCGTTGTCGAGTACAGGCAGGACTAAATGAGATCAATGGTATGCACAGAGCAGGAGTGGATATTGATTCGGGGAAATGTTGTCTAAAAGAAAACATGATCTCTGTTAATGATGCACTGCCATTTTAAATTTATCCTCAAACTGATGAGCACTGTCATCTCTGCTAGTACAACCAGAGCGTAATATTATTGCAGCATTGATTTGGTTTCTTCTCAACATATCTGATAAACTTTTAATGTACTTTCACTTTCTAGTTCAGATATTCTGTAGTTACAAGATACTGGATACAATAAGTAGGAACACTTCACATTTAGGCTTCTTGTGGTTAGAAGGTACAAGGAAAACTGTTGAGGTGGCTACCTTCAGGTCTTGGATGCTGTACCCCTTGTGCAGGACAGGCTGAAAGGTGTTCATATCGGAGAAGTAGGCAGCCAGACGAGTCAGGCTCTGCTTGCCACTGCCACCCACGCCCACTAGCAAAGCATGGCCACGCTGACACACCAGGATTCGGCTGATCCGACAGCTGAATGGTTTAACCACAAAGCAGCAACCTCAGCAATTGAGGACAAATGGAATATCAACACAACACAGGATGATTTTTTTTTTATTGACAAATATATATAACCTAATTTCCTTGATTAATTTCTACTTTTCTGCAACTACTCTAGTTGAGCAGAATAAACTTGACTATCGTATAATAGGATTTGGTATAATAGTAGCTACACTTTTAATTAACACTATGTAAATGCTAAAATAGTAAAATAATAGCGTTAAAGTGGGTGGCACAGTGGTGTAGTGGTTAGCTCTATTGCCTCACAGCAAGAAGGGCCTGGGTTTGAGCCCAGTGGCCGATGAGGGCCTTTCTGTGTGGAGTTTGCATGCTGTCTGTGTGGGTTTCCTCCAGGTGCTCTGGTTTCCCCCACAGTCCAAAGACATGCAGGTTCTAATTGGTGGCTCTAAATTGACAGTAGGTGTGAATGTGAGTGCGAATGGTTGTTTGTGTCTATGTGTTAGCCCTGCGATGACCTGGTGACTTGTCCAAGGTGTACCCTACCTCTTGCCCATAGTCAGCTGGGATAGGCTCCAGCTTGCCTGCAACCCTGTACAGGATAAGCGGCTAAAGATAATGGATGGATGGATAGTGTTAAAGCCTCACTTTGTATGACATGTACTTAACTGTTCTAGAATTGAACTATTTTAATTATGTAGAGTATATGGCATAAGTATTCTGATTTATGATGTACATACAGTATACTTAGACAGAAATTGTGTGAAACTTTTCATGGACTGGAACTTTTGGCACAGAAATACAACCCTGATTCCAAAAAAGTTGGGACAAAGTACAAATTGTAAATAAAAATGGAATGCAATAATTTACAAATCTCAAAAACTGATATTGTATTCACAATAGAACACAGACAACATATCAAATGTTGAAAGTGAGACATTTTGAAATTTCATGCCAAATATTGGCTCATTTGAAATTTCATGACAGCAACACATCTCAAAAAAGTTGGGACAGGGGCAATAAGAGGCTGGAAAAGTTAAAGGTACAAAAAAGGAACAGCTGGAGGACCAAATTGCAACTCATTAGGTCAATTGGCAATAGGTCATTAACATGACTGGGTATAAAAAGAGCATCTTGGAGTGGCAGCGGCTCTCAGAAGTAAAGATGGGAAGAGGATCACCAATTCCCCTAATTCTGCGCCAACAAATAGTGGAGCAATATCAGAACAGAGTTCGACAGTGTAAAATTGCAAAGAGTTTGAACACATCATCATCTACAGTGCATAATATCATCAAAAGATTCAGAGAATCTGGAAGAATCTCTGTGCGTAAGGGTCAAGGCTAGAAAACCATACTGGGTGCTCATGATCTTCAGGCCCTTAGACAGCACTGCATCACATACAAGCATGCTTCTGTATTGGAAATCACAAAATGGGCTCAGGAATATTTCCAGAGAACATTATCTGTGAACACAATTCACCGTGCCATCCGCCGTTGCCAGCTAAAACTCTATAGTTCAAAGAAGAAGCCGTATCTAAACATGATCCAGAAGCGCAGACGTCTTCTCTGGGCCAAGGCTCATTTAAAATGGACTGTGGCAAAGTGGAAAACTGTTCTGTGGTCAGACGAATCAAAATTTGAAGTTCTTTATGGAAATCAGGGACGCCGTGTCATTCGGACTAAAGAGGAGAAGGACGACCCAAGTTGTTATCAGCGCTCAGTTCAGAAACCTGCATCTCTGATGGTATGGGGTTGCATTAGTGCGTGTGGCATGAGCAGCTTACACATTTGGAAAGACACCATCAATGCTGAAAGGCATATCCAGGTTCTAGAGCAACATATGCTCCCATCCAGACGACGTCTCTTTCAGGGAAGACCCTGCATTTTCCAACATGACAATGCCAAACCACATACTGCATCAATTACTGTCATGGTCCTACCTGTGGTTTCCTCTCTTCAGGTAACATTTCCACTCCTCTCCACTCAGTATTACCTGCCACGCCTGCATACTCCTCCTCTTATTAACTTTCAGTAGCTGTCATTGGCTGTTGCCTATCACCTGCTCCTCCTCTGTGGGTATTTAATCTGCAGTCCTCCCAAGCTTCAGTGTCAGATCGTCTTCAAGGCATCGACTCCGTCAACTCTTCAGTCCTGGTAACCTAACCCTGCATTTCTGTCCCTAATCTTGCTACCTGATCTGTGACTCTATGTTCAAGCCTGTTCCCTACTCCTGCCTGTTGTGCTGTCCTGTCTGTCTGCTGAGGGACTGCTTGCTGGGAGACTGCTTGAAACCCAAGTGATGTCAGCTTACTGCCACGCTACTCTGACTATGCCTGATCCTGTCTGATCTCAGAAGTTAAGTAGGGTTGAGCCTGGTTAGTACTTGGATGGGAGACTGCAGACATCACCACCATGCTCCCACCAGCCATCCCTGTCTCTCAGTCCTCCGGCCACTGAACTTCGCACATCCTCCCAACTCCCTTTCCCCTGCTATCAATAAAACTCAACATTTAACTTGCGCTCTTGGGTCCTCGTCTGTTAATCCTGACAGAACGATCTGACCATCATGGACCCAGCGCCCTCCCTGATCAGCATGGTGATTGAGCCTGAAATGACTGCCCTGCAGCGACTGGAACGTACAGAGGGAGACATAAACCGGATGTCCGGCGACATTGCATCTCTGCTCCAGCTTGACCACCAACAACAACAGCAGTTCAACCAGCAGCAACAACTGTTTCAACAGCAGCAGCAGCTAACCCAGGTCCTGCAAGTACTCACCAACCTCACCACTCCATCCGCTCATGTTCCTCCTGCTCTGGCCCCCGGTGACCCGGAACCGAAGATCGGTAATCTGGAATGTTTCAATGGTGACCCAAACCAGGTCCGGCCATTCCTGACCAGTTGCCGTATCCAGTTCTCTCTGCAGCCCAGGACCTTCTCGACAGAGGGAGCCAAGGTGGGGTACGTCATCACTCACCTGACCGGCCGGGCTCGGCTGTGGGGGACAGCAGAATTCGACCGGCAGACCCCGGCCTGTGCCTTCACCGAGGAGATGTTAAAGGTGTTCGACCTGGGCTTGTCAAAAACAGAGGCGTCACGAGCACTGATGAGTATCCGTCAGGGCAACCAGATGGTGGCGGACTACTCCATCGACTTTCATACCCTGGCAAGGCACAGTTCGTGGAACATGGCGGCGCTAGTGGACGCCTTCCTCCACAGTTTGGCGGACTACGTCAAGGATGAGCTCGTTTCCCATGAGCAACCCCCGACACTCGATGAGGCCATTGCCCTTGCCGTGCGCATTGATCATCATATCCAGATCCGTAGACGAGAGAAGGGGCATCCTAGTCAACCTGCCACCCACACTCGGGGGGAGTCTTCCGCTGCCCAGTTCCCGCCTGTCACGCCCCAAAGCCGACATAATCAGTCTGAGCCCATGGAGATCGACTGTGCCTCCCTCTCCCCCGAGGAACAACAGTGCCACCTGACCTCCATCCGTAAACCCCTGCTTCAGCTCCGCCTTCAGCTTCCCGACACCACTTGTGCCCTGACCGCCCTGGTGGACTCTGGAGCCGAAGCCAACATCATGGATACAGAGTTCGCATGGCAGCTGGGTGTGGGTCGCCACCATCTCACTCCACCCGTTCCTGTACGAGCGCTGGGTGGACATCGTCTCGGCACAGTTACACACATCACAACCCCCATGACCATGTTGCTGTCAGGAAACCACCAGGCGTCCATCCAGTTCCACCTCCTACACTCACCCGGCCAACCACTCATCCTAGGGTACCCGTGGCTCCGTCTACACAACCCTCAACTTGACTGGGAGACTGGCACCATACGAGAGTGGGGAAGGGGCTGCCATCAGACCTGCTTGAAGGGAGCCGTCCTGCCAGCCAACCAGGAGACCACCAGCTCCACCCCCAACATATCCAAGGTTCCTGTCTGCTATCACCACCTGAGAGAGGTGTTCAACAAGTCCAAGGCCACGTCATTGCCCCCACACCGACCATACGACTGCACCATTTACCTCCTGCCAGGCACCGCACCCCCTAAGGTCCGTCTCTACTCCCTGTCAGCCCCGGAAAGAAAGGCCATGGAGGACTACATAAACGACTCTCTGGCCGCTGGCCTAATCCGTCCATCGTCCTCTCCTGCCGGAGCTGGCTTTTTCTTCGTGGGAAAGAAGGATGGTTCTCTTCGCCCATGCATAGATTACCGGGGCTTGAACGACATTACGGTTAAGAACCGCTACCCTCTGCCACTACTCTCCTCCGCCTTTAAACTGCTGCAAGGGGCCACAGTGTTCACCAAGCTAGATCTCCGGAACGCTTACCATCTGGTGCGAGTAAGAGAAGGCGACGAGTGGAAGAAAGCGTTCAACACCCCGATGGGACATTATGAATATCTGGTCATGCCATTCGGTCTCACCAATGCCCCAGCAGTGTTCCAGGCGCTGGTAAACGACATCCTTAGAGACATGCTCAATAAGTTCATTTTCTTTTACTTGGATGATATTTTGATCTTCTCTAAAACCCTGTCTGAACACACCCACCACGTCCAGTTGGTCCTGCACCGCCTGCTTGAAAATTCGTTGTTTGTGAAAGCAGAGAAGTGAGAGTTCCATGCTCAGTCTGTCTCGTTCCTGGGATATGTGGTGACTGAGGGCAGCATTCAAATGGACCCTGCGAAGGTATCAGCAGTGATGTCGTGGCCGGTTCCAGAGAGCCGTAAGAAACTGCAGCAGTTCCTGGGGTTCGCCAACTTCTATAGGAGGTTCATCCGGGGCTACAGCACCGTGGCAGCCCCACTCACTATACTGACCAGCATCAAACAGCCCTTCCAATGGACTGCAGCAGCTGACAAAGCCTTCAAAACCCTCAAGGCCCGTTTCACTTCAGCTCCCATCCTCCGGATGCCTGACGCCAAGCAGCAGTTTGTGGTGGAGGTAGACGCTTCAGATGTGGGAGTCGGGGCAGTGCTTTCCCAGCGAGCAGCAGAGGATGGAAAAATGCACCCCTGTGCCTTCTATTCCCGGAGACTGACCCCAGCAGAAGGCAACTACGACATCAGCAATCGCGAGCTACTGGCGGTCAAGCTCGCCCTCGAGGAGTGGCGCTACTGGTTGGAGGGGTCTAAGGTTCCATTTGTGGTCTGGACAGACCACAAAAACCTGGAATATATCCGGACAGCCAGGAGGCTAAACTCCCGCCAGCGCCGGTGGTCACTATTCTTCACCCGATTCAACTTTGTCCTTTCCTACCGTCCTGGCTCCCGCAACATCAAGCCCGATACACTCTCCCGGATGTTTCAGAGGGATGAGGCATCCAAGGAGGAATTAACACCCATCCTCCCAAGCCCCTGTGTCATTGCTGCTCTGACCTGGGACATCGAGGAGCAGGTTCAAGAGGCCATCAGGGACCAGCCAGGCCCCAGCGCTTGCCCCTCCAACCGTCTCTATGTTCCAGCCGACCTGAGGTCTCAGGTGATTCAATGGGGACATGACTCCCGCCTGGCCTGTCACCCCGGGGTCACATGCTCCCTCCATCTGCTGTCTCAGCGATTCTGGTGGCCGTCGATGAGGAAGGACATCCAGGATTTTGTGAGAGCCTGCCCCACTTGCAACCAGCACAAGTCCCCCAGTCAGCCCCCAGCCGGGTTACTCCAGCCCCTGCCAGTACCCATGCGTCCCTGGTCCCACGTCTCCCTGGACATTGTTACTGGTCTTCCTCCATCGGAAGGTAAAATGATCATCCTCACCATTGTGGACCGCTTCAGTAAGATGACCCACTTTGTGCCTCTCCCAAAACTGCCAACTGTGAAGGAGACTGCCCGGGTCATCTTAGAACATGTCTTTCGGGTCCACGGCCTGCCCAGGGATATCGTTTCTGACCGGGGACTACAGTTCTCCGCCAGTTTCTGGAGGGAATTCTGCCACCTCCTCGGGGCCACTGCCAGTCTGTCGTCCGGGTTTCACCCACAGTCAAATGGCCAAACAGAGCGCATGAATCAGGAACTGGAGAAGGCACTTAGGTGTGTGGCTTCACGCAACCCCCACGCCTGGGCTCAACATCTGCTCTGGGTGGAATATGCCCACAACTCCCTCACCAGCTCTGCCACCGGACTCTCCCCCTTCCAGTGTGTGTATGGCTATCAACCACCTCTGTTTGCCAGCCAAGAGGGAGAAGCCACCTGCCTGTCTGCTCTCACCTACGCCCACCGCTGCACGTGGGCCCAGGCCCGCACCGCACTCCTGAAGTCCAGTACCAGCTATGCTATTGGGGCTAACCGGCGGAGGACCCCTGCACCCGTTTACCATGTTGGCCAGAAGGTATGGTTGTCTGCTCGAGACCTACCACTACGGGTGGAGTCACGCAAATTGGCGCCTCGCTACATCGGACCCTTTCCCGTACAGAAGGTCATCAGTCCCACGGCAGTTCGGCTGCTGCTGCCCAAGACCATGAGGATACATCCCACCTTCCATGTCTCCAAACTCAAACCGGTGCACGAGAGCCCCCTGGTCCCGGCAACACCGCCGCCTCCTCCTCCACGCTTCATTGATGGTGGACCAGTCTACACAGTCTGGCGACTGCTCTGCTCTCGACAGAAGGGTAGGGGCATCCAATACTTGGTAGACTGGGAGGGTTATGGTCCTGAGGAGAGGGCATGGGTCCCCGCTGGAAGGATTTTGGATCCGGCCCTCATCGCCGACTTCCATCGCCTACACTCCGACCAGCCCTCCATCCGACGGGGTCAACGTAGGGGTTCTCACCATACAGAGCCACTTCCGGACCCTGCCGCCACCCCTGCTCCAGCGTCCGAGTCTTCCGACAGTGAAGATGGTGTGGAGGCTATGGACACTGACCGGTCAGAGGAATTCTGACCCTCCACCGGTATTCCCCCTCCTCCCGCCCGTCTTGGTGGGTCTGCGCCTAGGGACTTCTGGAGCCGTCCCTTGAGGGGGGGTTCTGTCATGGTCCTACCTGTGGTTTCCTCTCTTCAGGTAACATTTCCACTCCTCTCCACTCAGTATTACCTGCCATGCCCGCATACTCCTCCTCTTATTAACTTTCAGTAGCTGTCATTGGCTGTTGCCTATCACCTGCTCCTCCTCTGTGGGTATTTAATCTGCAGTCCTCCCAAGCTTCAGTGTCAGATCGTCTTCAAGGCATCGACTCTGTCAACTCTTCAGTCCTGGTAACCTGACCCTGCATTTCTGTCCCTAATCTTGCTACCTGATCTGTGACTCTGTGTTCCAGCCTGTTCCCTACTCCTGCCTGTTGTGCTGTCCTGTCTGTCTCCTGAGGGACTGCTTGCTGGGAGACTGCCTGAAACCCAAGTGCTGTCAGCTTACTGCCACGCTACTCTGACTACGCCTGGTCCCGTCTGATCTCAGAAGCTAAGTAGGGTTGAGCCTGGTTAGTACATTGATGGGAGACTGCAGACATCACCACCATGCTCCCACCAGCCATCCCTGCCTCTCAGTCTTCCGGCCACTGAACTTCACATACGCACATCCTCCCAACTCCCTTTCCCCTGCTATCAATAAAACTCAACATTTAACTTGCGCTCTTGGGTCCTCGTCTGTTAATCCTGACAATTACAGCATCATGGCTGTGTAGAAGAAGGGTCCGGGTACTGAACTGGCCAGCCTGCAGTTCAGATCTTTCACCCATAGAAAACATTTGGCACATCATAAAATGGAAGATACGAAAAAAAGACCTAAGACAGTTGAGCAACTAGAATCCTACATTAGACAAGAATGGGTTAACATTCCTATCCCTAAACTTGAGTAACTTGTCTCCTCAGTTCCCAGTCGTTTACAGACTGTTGTAAAGAGAAAAGGGGATGTCTCACAGTGGTAAACATGGCCTTGTCCCAACTTTTTTGAGATGTGTTGTCATGAAATTTAAAATCCCCTAATTTTTCTCTTTAAATTATACATTTTCTCAGTTTAAACATTTGATATGTCATGTATGTTCTATTCTGAATAAAATATGGAATTTTGAAACTTCCACATCATTCCATTCCGTTTTTATTTACAATTTGTACTTTGTCCCAACTTTTTTGGAATCGGGGTTGTAATCATTTTTATTTTGGTCCAGGACTAAACTGTGCAGGAAAATGGGGGCTGCGATAGTGAGGTGAGAAAGAGAGTGCGGGCAGGGTGGAGCAGTTGGAGAAGGATTTCGGGAGTCATTTGTGATAGGAAAGTCCCAGCAAAAGTGAAAGGTAAGATGTATAAGACAGTAGTGAGACCAGCTGTGATGTATGGATTGGAGACCGTACCCTTAACGAAGAGACAGAAGGCAAAGTTGGAGGTGGCGGAGTTGAGGATGTTAATGTTTGCGATGGGAGGTTGGACAGGATAAGGAACGAGCACATCAGAGGGACAGCACATGTGGACAGCTTGGGAATTAAGCTAAGAGACATGAGACTGAGATGGTATGGGCACATCCTGAGAAGAGATGCAGAGCATGTTGGAAGGAAAATGTTGAGGATGGAGCTGCCAGGCACACAAAAACGAGCAAGGCCAAAGAGGAGATGCATGGATGTGGTGAGAGAGGACATGAAAGTGGCAGGTGTGGTAGAGAAGGATGCGGAAGACAGGGAGCAATGGAGACAAAAGAGCCGCTGTCGTGACCCCTAATCGGGAGCAGCCAAAAGAAGAAGAAGAAGACGACGACTTTGGTTCAGGACTAAAGGTTCTAGTTTTGGTACTTGAGACATGGAATAAAACAAAACAAATACGGGATAAAAATGCTGCTGGTGACATTACAGTTTATGTACTATTTTGTGTCTCAGCTTGTGCAAAAATTACTTTTGTTTTTCTGGTCATATTAGATACTAATAGCATAAAGGTATTTTGTCATGGTTTCATAAACAATGGGCTCATTTATTCATTTAGGTAAGCAATTCATCCTGCAGTGCATCACTCACACACACACAGGAAATTGTGCCAATCCAATTCACGTACCTGCATGCTTTTGATCAGTGGGAGGAAACCTGAGAACCCAAAGAAAACCCACACAAGCAGAGGAAGAACATGAGAAACTCCACACAAACAGTAACCTAAGCTCAGGCTCAGACCCAGGAGCTTCTAGGCAGTAACGCTACCCACTGCATCACTGTGACAGCCTGAACAATGGGTTGAAATTAAAATACTTTTAATTTCATCATGGTGTTGTAACTGGCAATATTTAAAAACCCAGTGATGAGCAATTTGTACATTAATTTCATTGCAGTCAATCAGAGACAGGAATAAAATTAATCTAAACATTTATTCCAAGTTAAATGGAATAAATAGTGCTGTTATTCACCACAATGAAAGTTATTGTATTATAGTCACAGTGTCTCCCTCAAGTCGTCCTCCTGTTGGTAGAAAATGAACCAGACCTAGATCAAGAAGTATCACTGCTTCGTGTTTTGGAATGCAGAGTGGGAAAATACTCTCATGTAGACCCACACTGAAGCAAACTAATATTCATCAGAATAAATTTTGCATGAGCATGAATCACTGCAGTAGACGCTAGGCAAAGGCTGCTGCCAAAACACTCACACATGTTGCATGGCTTCTTGGAACAACACTATATTCATGGTGGAATGAAGCTGGTTGTAGGTGTCCAGGGCAGCTGTCAGGGCGCTCCTCAACTGCTCCCATCCCTCTACAGGACCATAGCAAGGCTCCATGCCCCCCTTGCTGCTGTGCAGGTATATCAGTGGTTCCTGTAGCACAAGCTGCTTCTAACAGCAGGTTTACAAAATTATAAAATACAGGCATTGTAGTATGTGCTTGTTAAATATATAGATTTAGGCACTGCCTAAAAGCAAAGCTCCCATCTGTTTCTGGGTTGTAGAATTTTTTTATATCATAGCCAGTCTCTTTTGTTTTATTTCTTTACTGACTAGCACTGGCCACTAGGTGGTGTGTATGACTGGTAATTACTAACAATGACCACTAGGCTGTGTATGACTGGTAATTACTAACACTGGCCACTAGGTGGTGTGTATGACTGGTGGTACACGTACACACAACAAAAAATCGACTCGATGGGTTTACCATTTTTTCTTACAGTTGGTATGGTGCTCTGCTGGGAGCTCTGCTATAAAAGATGCTGTTTAAAAATGCATATATAGTGTATGAAGTCATGTATGTACAATGTGTACTCATTTTACTTACCTCAAACACTTGCTGAACAACTTCTGTCTGGAGCCTGCGGAAAAGCTGCAGGTCAGCATTGTCAGCCATCCGGTCAGAATATACTCTCCTGGACTCATGCACCCACAGCTGAACCAAGTCAGAGCTATGCCTCACACACTCAGGTCTAGACAACAATAGGCCCTGAAATCACACATATACAGGCTAACAGAAAAGAAAACATGGGTGTCCAAAACAGGGCAGCCACCTTCATTTATTGATGCCTACAGTGTCTTGCAAAAGAACTCATCCCCCTTGGTGTTTGTCCTGTTTTGTCGCATTACAAGCTGGAATTAAAATTTACTTGTTTGGAGGGTTAGCACCATTTGATTTACACAACATGCCTACAGCTTTAAAGGTGCAAATTGTTGTTTTATTGTGACACAAACAATAATTAAGATGAAAAAACAGAAGTCTGGAGTGTGCATAGGTATTCACCCCTTTTCATATGAAACCCCTAAATAAGAGCTGGTCCAACCAATTCACTTCATAAGTCATATAATTAGTTGATTAAGATCCACCTGTGTGCAATCAAAGTGTCACATGATCTGTCACATGATGTCTGTATAAATCAACCTGTTCTGGAAGGACCCTGACTCTGCAATACTACTAAGTGAGCAACATGAAAACCAAGAAGCACTCCAAACAGGTCAGAGACAAAGTTGTGGAGAAGTATGGATCAGGGTTGGGTTATAAAAATATCCCAAACTTTGAATATCCCACGAGAATATCCCACCATTAAATCCATTATAGCAAAATGGAAAGAATATGTCACCACCACAAACCTGACAAGAGAAGGCTGCCCACCAAAACTCACAGACCAGGCAAGGAGGGCATTAATCAGAGATGCAACAAAGACACCAAAGATAACACTGAAGGAGCTGCAGAGATCCATAGTGTAGATGGGTGTATCTGTCCATAGGACCACTTTAAGCTGTACACTCCACAGAGTGGGACTTTATTGAAGAGTGGCCAGAAAAAAAGTAATTGCTTAAGAAAACACGTTTGGATTTTGCCCAACAGCATGTGGCAGACTCCTCAAACACATGGAAGAAGATTATCTGGTCAAATGAGACTAAAATTGAACTTTTTGGCCATCATGGGAAATGCCATGTGTGGCGCAAACCCAACACCCTGAGAACACCATTCCTACAGTGAAGCATGGTGGTGGCAGCATCGTGCTGTGGGGATGTTTTTCATCTGCAGGGACAGGAAAGCTGGTCAGAACTGAAAGAAAGATGGATGGCACTAAATACAGGGCAGTTCTGCAGGAAAACCTGTTTGAGTCAGCTAGAGGTTTGAGACTGGGATGAAGGTTCACGTTCCAGGAGGACAATAACCCTAAACAGTCATTTAGCAGTATAAAGCTACACTGGAATGGTTTAAAAGGAATCATTTAAATGTCTTGGAATGGCCTAGTCAAAGCCCAGACCTCAATCCAATTGAGAATCTGTGGCATAACTTGAAGATTGCTGTACACCAATGCAATCCATTTAACTTGAAGGAGTTGGAGCAGTTTTGCCTTGAGGAATGGGCAAAAATCCCAGTGGCTAGATGTGCTAAGCTAATAGAGACATACCCCAAGAGATTTGCAGCTGTAATTGCAGCAAAAGGTGGCTCTACAAAGTATTGACTTTGAGGGGGGGGGGGGGTGAATACCTATGCACAATCCAGACTTCTGTTATTTCATCTTAGTTTTAGTTTGTGTCACAATAATAAAAAAAATAATAATTAGCACCTTTAAAGTGGTAGGCATGGTGTGTAAATCAAATGGTGCTAACCCTCCAAAAATCCATTTTAATTTCATCTCGTAATGCGACAAAACAGGACAAACACCAAGGGGGATGAATACTTTTGCAAAACACTGTATGTTGTTAGGAGGCTGTGTTTTGATAGCTAGATAGTTTTCACATGACATCACAGAGTCGGGGATTCCCTGGTGGCGGCCATCTTGTATGGCAAGCGTACTGTATGGGTCACTGAGCACACATTGTAACGCGCGAGTTACATTTATTTATATATTATTTACATTTATAGTTACATTATTACTATTTAAAGCTAGCAATGGTGCACACCTGTTGTATTCACGGCTGTCGTAATAGGTCAGGTGAGGACATCAAGCGGAGCTTTTATGGAATTCCCACTGTACGGGAGCACGAAGGCGAGCAAACAAAAACTCAGCATACAAAGGAGAAATCTACTGTAAAATCACTGAGATCACATTTTCCCCATTCTGATGGTTGATATGAACATTACCCGAAGCTGCTGGTCCGTATCTGCATGGTTTTATACATTGCACTGCTGCCATACAATTGGCTGATTAGATAATTGCATGAATGAGTAGCTCTACTGGTGTTCCTAATAAAGTACTTAGTGAGTATGTAAACAAATGGTTTACACATGTACTCTTCTCACCTGGAAGAGCTGGGAGAGGTCCCACAGGCTGAAGAAGTGGAGGAACTTGTTAGCAGAGGGGAGGAAATGGTGGATCACTCTGTCATGTAGAGCAGTGGCTGCTTGTACCACAGATGGGACACTCCTGGCCACAGCTGTGCTGAATGGTAGACTTTGTATGTGCAGGCTGAGAATGGAGCTGTAAATGGAGCTCAAAGCCTCACGAGTGGGGTTGTTCACTGCTAAAACTGAGAAATGCCTCTGCAAGAGATTTAAATCAGGTAGCGTCTATGTCTATCAAGAAATTACACATATTACAAATATATTCTGTTGTTTTATATTGTTTTGCTTGTGGCATTTAATTATTAATTAAATTCAAACATGTTGTATCATTTAAAATAATAGTAGCGCATTTTAAAAAGCTTTAAAACATAAATAAAAGCAATGCACAAGTTCAGATACTGAACCTGTAGTCTGGGATTGATTGTGTAACTGCCTGCTTGTGGATTCAAACAGGCTATATACTGGGTCTTGTGTATCTCTTTCAGAGTTAGCTTTTGACTGTCATACCTATAAGATAAATAACAACACAGCATGAATATGAATCTGTACTTTACATTAATAATAGCTATGTCATATACAAGTACACACATTTTTCCTAACCAGTGTTTATAGTCCAAATGCTGGCGTATGAGGGTGTGAGGCTGAACCGTGCCATAACTGTCTATGGCTGTCATATTCATATCATCAACAAAGTAGATGAGTCTCTTATTCCCTGAAGGAGCATACTTCCTGCCTGCTTTCTTCTCCAACTGCCTCTCCAGCGTCTCTGAAAATGCAGGAAATAATACAGTTATTTTTCAACACATGGTATTCATTGAAATCTGTGAATTAGCAGGAGTTAAAACTAATGAAATACTGTACATGCACTCTCGTTACAGTACTTAGGCACATTATTTACTGTAATGGTATTTTGTAATGTATAACTAAATAAAAAATTCTGTGACTTTTACTTTACTTGTATGTTGATCAATACTACAAAGTGAAAAAAACTGCATTTAACCCTGAAGACTGAATGGCAATTAAAAGACAATATGTGCAAATTTTAATTAATTTAATTTGAGACCCAATCAAAATTCTTCAGGTGCCAAATGCTTAGTCAGCAGCAATGATGTCTGAGGCAGTGGAGATAGATGAGCATCCCTGGCCCAATTTATCAGATGTCATCACTTTTAAACGCTTCAAAGGAAAAAGCATGACAATGATCTATCCCTTCCATCCATCCATTGTCTGTAGCCGCTTATCCTGTTCTAATGGCAAGCTGGAGCCTATCCCAGCTGACTATGGTGGGGTACACCCTGGACAAGTCGTCAGGCCATCACAGACTGACACATAGAGACACACAACCATTCACACTCACATCCACACCTACCAATTCACCTAACCTGCATGTCTTTGGACTGTGGGGGAAACCGGAGCACCCGGAGGAAACCCACGCAGCCACAGGGAGAACATGCAAACTCCACACAGAAAGGCCCTTGCTGGCTGCTGGGCTCGAACCCAGGACCTTCTTGCTGTGAGGCGACAGTGCTAACCACTACACCACTGTGCTGCCCATGGGGAAATATGTTGGTAGGTAAATACCGTAGGTAAACCATTAGATAGCTGAGTGAACTAGACTACCTGGTGAGAACTTTGTGGTTTTGCAGCAAGAACTCTTTATTAATCTTAAAATGTCACCAATGTTTGGTACCAATTGCCTGTTGTGTTAAACATAGTATATACATACTGTATACAGTATAGTGCTGCTACAGCCTATAGACCCCTTTCACTGACGTCACCCGAAACCGGAAGTAAACAGACCCTGCGCCATTTTGGAAGACCAACAAACTCGTGATTAGGGGAAATAACAGCAGCAGTATGTGAACTCACGAGAATAAAGTGGAGTGGCAAACGATTTAAACAAACAAATCTGAGCTGTTTTATTTATGATTTATTGGCCCAACAGTAGACTTGAAAGAAACCTGTGTGAGACTTGGCAAAAAACTGTGGATATAATGGATAAGTCTGTGCATGATCTGCGGACACTTTGAGGTAAGCAAATGCAAGAAATTCAGATTTAAGACATGCTAAATTGGCCCCAAGTTGATAACTGTATGAGGAGCAAGCCTCCCAGACTTCTACAATTTAATAATAATAATAATAATAATAATTTAGGATGGTTTGGGGCTTGCTCGCTGCTGCGAGGTTGGTTGTTCAGTAGCCTGACTGTTTTTTTTTTCTTGCGTGTGGTATCATTGTTGACGCAAGGTTGTTTTTTGAACATGCCAATGTGGACACGATTTCCCCTGATGAGTTATGACTTCAGACGCGATGCGTGTGTGGAGGTGTGGAGTCCGCGTGATATGTGTGTAAGATAGGCTTCTCATGTGTTTGGAGATCCACGCTCCGAGACAAGCGCAAGGCTTCTCATGTGTTTGGAGATCCGCGCTCCGAGACAAGCGCAAGCACCCCCCCCCAAGGGAAAAAAAGGGACCCCCCGAAAATATTGGCATAGTTCGAACACTGAGTGTAGGCACTGGGTGTAAACAACAAATAGTTTACAATGTCTGGGTAGCAAACAGATGGCAGAATTGGTGTCTGGTCCTCCTTATGTTTCCATTCTCCCTTGCCGCGAGTCTTATCATATGGGTCAAACCCATCAATCACAGCGAGTTTCTCCACATACCGTGCCCTTTCTGCAGCTGGTAATGTACTCACATAACCAGAATTATCATCCATTGTGTCACTTTACTCTCGCTCGTACTTTGTTTTATATTGTGAGTGCATGTACTTGGTCTTCCAATATGGCGCCTAACAAAATCTCGCGGCACGGTGACGTCATGTGAAAGGGGTCTATTGGTAATGCTCAGGATAATGTATGAGGGGCATGTTTGTTATATAATTAACTAACCAGAAAAGATGTACAGTATGAATTAAAATGAGGAACCTAGATATAGGACCTAGAGATAATGCTATACAACCCCGATTCCAAAAAAGTTGGGACAAAGTATAAATTGTAAAAAAAACAGAATGCAATAATTTACAAATCTCAAAAACTGATATTGTATTCACAATAGAACATAGACAACATATCAAATGTTGAAAGTGAGACATTTTGAAATTTCATGCCAAATATTGGCTCATTTGAAATTTCATGACAGCAACACATCTCAAAAAAGTTGGGACAGGGGCAATAAGAGGCTGGAAAAGTTAAAGGTACAAAAAAGGAACAGCTGGAGGACCAAATTGCAACTCATTAGGTCAACTGACAATAGGTCATTAACATGACTGGGTATAAAAAGAGCATCTTGGAGTGGCAGCGGCTCTCAGAAGTAAAGATGGTAAGAGGATCACCAATCCCCCTAATTCTGCGCCGACAAATAGTGGAGCAATATCAGAAAGGAGTTCGACAGTGTAAAATTGCAAAGAGTTTGAACATATCATCATCTACAGTGCATAATATCATCAAAAGATTCAGAGAATCTGGAAGAATCTCTGTGCGTAAGGGTCAAGGCCGGAAAACCATACTGGGTGCCCGTGATCTTTGAGCCCTTAGACGGCACTGCATCACATACAGGCATGCTTCTGGATTGGAAATCACAAAATGGGCTCAGGAATATTTCCAGAGAGCATTATCTGTGAACACAATTCACCGTGCCATCCGCCGTTGCCAGCTAAAACTCTATAGTTCAAAGAAGAAACCGTATCTAAACCTGATCCAGAAGCGCAGACGTCTTTTCTGGGCCAAGGCTCATTTAAAATGGACTGTGGCAAAGTGGAAAACTGTTCTGTGGTCAGATGAATCAAAATTTGAAGTTCTTTATGGAAATCAGGGACGCCGTGTCATTCGGACTAAAGAGGAGAAGGATGAGCCAGGTTATCAGCACTCAGTTCAGAAGCCTTCATCTCTGATGGTATGGGGTTGCATTAGTGAGTGTGGCATGGGCAGCTTACACATCTGGAAAGACACCACCAATGCTGAAAGGTATATCCAGGTTCTAGAGCAACACATGCTCCCATCCAGACGACGTCTCTTTCAGGGAAGACCTTGCATTTCCCAACATGACAATGCCAAACCACATACTGCATCAATTACAGCATCATGGCTGCGTAGAAGAAGGGTCCGGGTACTGAACTGGCCAGCCTGCAGTCCAGACCTTTCACCCATAGAAAACATTTGGCACATCATAAAACGGAAGATACAACAAAAAAGACCTACCGGTAAGACAGTTGAGCAACTAGAATCCTACATTAGACAAGAATGGGTTAACATTCCTATCCCTAAACTTGAGCAACTTGTCTCCTCAGTCCCCAGACGTTTACAGACTGTTGTAAAGAGAAAAGGGGATGTCTCACAGTGGTAAACATGGCCTTGTCCCAACTTTTTTGAGATGTATTGTTGTCATGAAATTTAAAATCACCTAATTTTTCTCTTTAAATGATACATTTTCTCAGTTTAAACATTTGATATGTCATCTATGTTCTATTCTGAATAAAATATGGAATTTTGAAACTTCCACAACTTACAATTTGTACTTTGTCCCAACCTTTTTGGAATCGGGGTTGTAGATCCAGACCTAGAACCTCGAGCTACTGAAACCTGAATTCAGATAATTTAGCTAGGTTGATAACGTTACCTTGTATTTATGTACTGTTGGTAGTTGAAGTGGTGTAAACTTCAGCATAGCTCAGCGTGGGTTAGTTCAAAAATTATTTCTCAGACATAGCACAACTAATTTGTAAAGTAATTACTCAACTCGTATTATACCAGATGACTTATTTCCTCTTACTTAAGTAATTTTCATAATCAGTACTTTTACTTTTACCCAAGTGAATTAATACTACAGTAGCAGTATTTTTACTCAGGTCAGTGTGCTTTAGGAATTAACTGGAGTATTTTTTTTCCTTCAAAGGGATGTATATTTCACTTCCAGACCTAAACCATAGAACATTATCCATCCATTCATTATCTGTAGCTGCTTATCCTGTTCTACAGGGTCACAGGAGCCTATCCCAGCTGACTATGGACGAGAGGTGGGGTACACCCTGGACAAGTCGCCAGGTCACAGAGACAAACAACCACTCACACCTATGGTCAATTTAGAGCCACCAATTAACCTAACCTGCATGACTTTGGACTGTGGGGGAAACCGGAGCACCCAGAGGAAACCCACACGGACACGGAGAGAACATGCAAACTCCACACAGAAAGGCCCTCGTCGGCTGCTGGGCTCAAACCCAGGACCTTCTTGTTGTGAGGCGACAGTGCTAACACCACCATGCTGCCCCCCATAGAACATTAATTTATACAAATTAAGCACCTTAAAATAGGTTCTGAAAAGTTGGCTCTTGCCAATTCGAATGTCTTAACTGCTTGGGAAAACGTTTTGTCAAAAGGCAGATGCTGCAACCAAATGGAAATTCCTATTATGGGCCAACAGGAGGCATTGTGCTACCTGTTTAAAGGAGGCTTAAAGTGCCCTGAAGAGGAAAGACAGGACTCACTCTGAAGTGTAGAGGATGTGCTGTAATGATGGAGAGGGACACTGGCAGATACAAAGGTTTCTGGTAGTGTGGCCAACAAGTCTTTGACTATAGCTGTTTTTCCTGTGCCCACTCCCCCAACCAGCATCAGAGGCTGAGCGCTTTCCAGTAACAAGCGCATGAAGTACTGTAACTGCACCGTCTCTGCTGTCGGGACCAGCACGGCCTGAACCCAATACAGAAATCATGACACAGAATAACTAACACAGTAAATATATATTATTGTATAGGAGTTTGGTTAATTGTTAAAAAGTTTGAATATTGATGACACTTTGAAACATTTTACAATTGAGTTTTTTTATATAGCTATCATTATTTCACTTATCATCAAGCATGGCCTTTTAAAACATGCAACAGTAATCTGAAGTTTGTCTAATCGATTATTCTGTCACAATCGACACTCAGAATAAGATCAGATAAAGAGAGCGTGTGTGTGTGTGTGTGTGTGTGTAAGAGAGAGAGAGAGACAGATGGACAGAATGTTCTCTCTGTGCCATGGTTTGGTAACCAGACCCAGGACTGAGTCATTGTATTTGATAGCAGACTAACCTCACAGTTAGGACTGTTATTGTCTTTCACTTTGCTCACTGACCCTCTCTAATGTGCTAAGTACTCTAAATTAGCCTGTTATTGTGTGAAATTAAAACTGCTTGCTGTGGGGGTGTGAATTTTCTCAGCAAAGAGTCAAGCTGGTAGACAAAGTAAACTATTCATAGCATGTTACTCAGGAATTTAAAAAAAAAAAACTTTCAGAAAGAAAAAAAAAACTTTTCTTGGACTCCAAAATCTTTTTAGTGCCATATCACTCCAGTGACCTGCAATGGTTTGTCTGCATCCACGTGAAAAGATGTTATTTTGTCAGTCCATGGTAAGAAGCGTCTGGTCTGGGGATCCAGGTAATAATCAAACACGGAGCCATGTGCTGGTAGCTTAATGCTTCTCATTTCTTTAGTCCACCATTGACTGAACTCAGCTCTGTAGTCACGCAGCTGCAAAGAAATATGATGTCCATTTTTCACATGTCCATGTCATATATCATATGTGATAGACACAACAGGACCAAAAACACTGATCAACACATTACGCTCAGATGGATCACAACACATAAGAGATAATTTCACCTGATCTTGATATGTAGCACCACCAAACGCCCAGATGCAAGCAAACACAAAGTAGGTCTCGTATACTTCACGGGGAGAGTCGGCTGGAAAGTTCTCAGAGGTGAGTAAACAGTCCAGCAACAAGCACAGAGTCTCAATGGAAGAAGGGACAGAAAATCACAAAATACTGTCTATGAACTGCTTTTGAAATGACGGATATTAATACTAATACCTACTTGTTGTATTGAGTAGACACTCATTGTCTACCTGACCACCTAGGCCATCCTTAAAAAAAAATCCGTTTCCTGTCCACCGGGTGAGCAAAAAAATTTTCAGTCGGGAGGGACGGATTTATTTTTTTTTAATTATTTTTTATATATATATATGGATGGCGGCACGGTGGTGTAGTGGTTAGCGCTGTCGCCTCACAGCAAGAAGGTCCTGGGTTCGAGCCCCGGGGCCGGCGAGGGCCTTTCTGTGCGGAGTTTGCATGTTCTCCCCGTGTCCGCGTGGGTTTCCTCCGGGTGCTCCGGTTTCCCCCACAGTCCAAAGACATGCAGGTTAGGTTAACTGGTGACTCTAAATTAACCGTAGGTGTGAATGTGAGTGTGAATGGTTGTCTGTGTCTATGTGTCAGCCCTGTGATGACCTGGCGACTTGTCCAGGGTGTACCCCGCCTTTCGCCCGTAGTCAGCTGGGATAGGCTCCAGCTTGCCTGCGACCCTGTAGAAGGATAAAGCGGCTAGAGATAATGAGATGAGATATATATGGATGGATAAGAAATCGCAATGCTGTGTTTGCTTTTTCTTTCAGTACTTTTTTATTACAAAAGCAGACACATTTAATAAAATGACAGTTTAATCAACTGAAACTTGTACAAAAACTTTGTTAGCATTTTAAATGCTGACTGCAACATTTGCAAAACTTTTGCAAAGGTACTTAAAATGTCCGACACACGGACTTTTTGTAGTTCTCAATCGACCGTTAGGCCTAGTTCGGATGAAATTACACTATTAAAATGATCACTGAATGATTTGTTTTTCTGAATCTTTACTATTTTGTTGTTCGCTAGAATACCATTTTGCGATTTCACACTTAAGCAAAATTTAAAACTCCAGATCTCCTTCCTTCATGGTGGCTGCCATTTTTTTATGCCGCACGGCGCATGCGCAGAGCTGATTCAGTTCAGAGTGCGCGCGCACTCGGCGGAGGCAGTAGTGTGTTGGAGGGAACAGAAGCAGAGATAACGCTTATTTTGTCTCCGGTAAACCAGTCTTCTCTCATTCAATTACGTGCTGGTATCAAAAGACACCGTTGGTTGTAAATGAAACCAAACTGAGTGGTTGGAGTGTATTTTCATACACAAATGGAGAAATGTTCGCTGAGTGTTTAATTGTGTAGCCCCACTGCAGACCGTTGTCGCTGTTAATTCATAGCATGCTCAGTTGCGTGAATGTGTCATGCACCGAAAATAAGAGATTTACAAGCCAGGAACGCCTCATGATGCAATACGCAAGAAAAGAAAGAAGATTTACTGCCATTTTACTTTGTATTTGAGTAAAGTGAATAAATAAATGGTCTGTGGAAAATGCATTTAATCCTGGGAACTGAGTGCACAGGAGTTTATTTTGTGTTTACCCCCCCCGGCTCCTTATTTGTCATGGCTGGCTAGTATGAGCCTTATTGGAAAGCCCTGGGAATGCATAAATGTCAAGTTCGATTTTAAATTTACGAACCCGAAAAAAATGTCGAAAAAACGGTGTTAAAAAAAAAATTTCAATCGCACAAACGGCACTCATCCGGCCGGTGGACCGGAAACAGAACATTTTTTAATAATGGCCCTACGTACACATTTGTGGAATTATCTAATCAGCCAGTCAAGTGGCAGCAGTGTAAATCATAAAAGCATGCAGAAACAGGTCAAGAGCTTCACATGCTCACATCAAACATCAGAATGGGGAAAACTTGATCGGCTGTGGGTGTCAGATGAATTGGGCTGAGTATCTCAGAAACTACTGATCTCCTGGGGTTTTCATACACAACAGCCTCTAGAATTTGCAGAGAATAGTGTGTGAAACAAAAACATCCAGTGAACAGCCATTCTGCAGGTGGAAATGCCTTGTTAAGGAGAGAGGTCAGAGCAGAATGGCCAGACTAGTTTCAGCTGACAGGAAGTCTACAGTAACTCAAATAACCACTCTTTAGGAGTGTGTTGATCAGAAAAGCATCTCAGAATGCATAACATGTCAATCCTTGAGCAGAATAGGCTACAACAGCTAAAGACCACACTGGGTTCCACTCTCGTCAACCAAGGACAAGAATCTGAGGCGACAGTGATGATGATCCTATTTTAATCTTCAACTGTTCGGTTTAGAGAAGCCTGTGCCCACCTCATCACCATGATTTTATGCTTTGCACTGCTTCCAACTTATTGGATGACTTGATTATTGCATAACTGATCAGGTGTAAAGGTGTTCCTAATTAAGTGGGCAGTGAGTGCAAATAGATATGTGTAAACTTCTACCTGTACCATGCTGTTTTCTGGGATTGGGATGATGGTCTTAAATGAGCTTCTCATTTGCTCTATGCAACGGGTGACGTATTTGTCAAATAAGATTGTGAGGTGGGCTTTCTCAGTCTGGTGTTTCCTTCTATCAATCCAACTGGTTACATACCTACAAAAAGTATAGGAATCATGGTCATAATCATATATATATATATATATATATATATATATATATATATATATATATATATATATATAAACTTCATATCTTCATGCAGCAGTGTAATGCTCTTTATATTATATGGACACACAAACACATGCAAGCTGATCAAAAGAATTTTGATTCAAATTTCATCGGAGTGAAATATCAGGAAATCTCACTCAGATCTGCGATGTATTTCTTATGAAAAATATGAGTTTTTCAACACGAGAATATAAACTTCATATCTTCAAGCCAACATGTGATTTTCTTTTTATTATACGGACACAAACAAAACATGACACAAATTAATCAAAACAGTGTATTGATTTCCTCATGAGTGAAGATATTGGAAAATATGTCTCTCAAGATCCCAGATGTGGGCGGCACGGTGGTGTAGTGGTTAGCGCTGTCGCCTCACAGCAAGAAGGTCCGGGTTTGAGCCCCGTGGCCGGCAAGGGCCTTTCTGCACGGAGTTTGCATGTTCTCCCCATGTCCGCGTGGGTTTCCTCTGGGTGCTCCGGTTTCCCCCACAGTCCAAAGACATGCAGGTTAGGTTAACTGGTGACTCTAAATTGACCGTAGGTGTGAATGGTTGTCTGTGTCTATGTGCAGCCCTGTGATGACCTGGCGACTTGTCCAGGGTGTACCCCGCCTTTCGCCTGTAGTCAGCTGGGATAGGCTCCAGCTTGCCTGCGACCCTGTAGAACAGGATAAAGCGGCTACAGATAATGAGATGAGACAATTAGATAAAAAGAGAACTGAACATAAATGAACTTAAATGCCAATAAGCAAAGTTTCCAAAATAATTACAGTAGAAATACAAATTCATCTCTGCAACAAGATGGATTTAAATAATATTCTTTTTGTTTGTTTGAAAAGCTTTTTGTCTTTCATGATATTCACTGATTTATGAGAAAATAACAAAGATAAGTCAAACACGTGGTATGTTCAGATTGTTACAAGCTTATATCCATCCATTATCCGTAACTGCTTATCCTGTGCAGGGTTGTGGGTAAGCTGGAGCCTATCCCAGCTGACTATGGGCGAAAGGCGGGGTACACCCTGGACAAGTCGCCAGATCATCACAGGGCTGACACATAGACACAGACAACCATTCACACTCACATTCACACCTACGGTCAATTTAGAGCCACCAGTTAACCTAACCTGCATGTCTTTGGACTGTGGGGAAAACCGGATCACCCGGAGGAAACCCACGTAGACACAGGGAGAACATGCAAACTCCACACAGAAAGGCCCCCATGGGCCACTGGACTCAAACCCAAAACCTTCTTGCTGTGAGGCGACAGTGCTAACCACTACACCACCATGCCGCCTGTTTCAAACTTACAGTACCAGTCAAAAGTTTGAACACAGCTACTCATTTATAGTTTTTTTCTGTATTTTGACAATTATCTACATTGTAGAACAATACTGAAAACATCAAATTTATAAAGTAACACATGGAACGAATATGGAATTATGTGGTGAATAAAAAAAGTATTAAAAACAAATAACAAAAAATGTTCCACATTTTAGATTCTTCAAAGTAGCCAGCGTTTACCTTGATGACGCTTTGTACACTATTAGCATTATCTTAACCAGCTTCATGAGGTAGTCACCTGGAACGGTTTTCAATTAACAGCTGCCTCGTCAAAAGTTAATTAGTGCAATTTCTTGCCTTCTTAATGGATTTGAAACCATCAAACAGTAAACAGTAAATAATAAACATACAGTAAATATCCCTATTCCACAACTGTAGTATTATTGTAGTTGTAGAGTTGTACAGTTGTACAGTTGTAGTATTACAACTGTAGTAATATTATGTCAAGAACCGCTCAACTAAGTAAAGAGAAACGACATCCATCATTACTTTAAGACATGAAGTGTCTTTTAGTTAATAAAAATAAAGAAAAAACATTGAATTATAAGGTGTGTACAAACTTTTGACTGGCACCGTATATATTTTCAGAATACTCATTACTATAATGCATATACAGTGGTGCTTGAAAGTTTGTGAACCCTTTAGAATTTTCTATATTTCTGCATAAATATGACCTAAAACATCATCAGATTTTCACACAAGTCCTAAAAGTAGATAAAGAGAACCCAGTTAAAGAAATGAGACAAAACTATTATACTTGGTCATTTATTCATTGAGGAAAATGATCCAATGTTACATATCGGTAAGTGGCAAAAGTATGTGGTGTGACCCCCTTGTGCAACAATAACTGCAACTAAACATTTTCGGTAACTGTTAATCAGTCTTGCACACCGGCTTGGAAGAATTTTAGCCCATTCCTCCGTACAGAACAGCTTCAACTCTGGGATGTTGGTGGGTTTCCTCAAATGAGCTGCTCGCTTCAGATCCTTCCACAACATTTCCATTGGATTAAGGTCAGGACTTTGACTTGGCCATTCCAAAACATTAACTTTATTCTTCTTTAACCATTCTTTGGTAGAACGACTTGTGTGCTTAGGGTCGTTGTCTTGCTGCATGACCCACCTTCTCTTGAGATTCAGTTCATGGACAGATGTCCTGACATTTTCCTTTAGAATTCACTGGTGTAATTCAGAATTCATTGTTTTATCAATGATGGCAAGCTGTCCTGGCCCAGATGCAGCAAAACAGGCCCAAACCATGATACTACCACCACCATGTTTCACAGATGGGATAAGGTTCTTATGCTGGAATGCAGTGCTTTCCTTTCTCCAAACATAATGCTTCTCATTTAAACCAAAAAGTTCTATTTTGGTCTCATCCATCCACAAAACATTTTTTCAATAGCCTTCTAGATTGTCCACGTGATTATTAGCAAACTGCAGACAAGCAACAATTTTCTTTTTGGAGAGCAGTGGCTTTCTCCTTGCAACCCTGCCATGCACACCACTGTTCTTCAGTGTCCTCCTGATGGTGGACTCATAAACATTAACATTAGCCAATGTCAGAGAGGCCTTCAGTTGCTTAGAAGTTACCTTGGGGTCCTTTGTGACCTCGCCGACTATTGCTATTGGAGTGATCTTTGTTGGTCGACCACTCCTGGGGAGGGTAACCATGGTCTTGAATTTCCTCCATTTGTATACAATCTGTCTGACTGTGGATTGGTGGAGTCCAAACTCTTTAGAGATGGTTTTGTAACCTTTTCCAGCCTGATGAGCATCAACAACGCTTTTTCTGAGGTCCTCAGAAATCTCTTTTGTTCGTGCCATGATACACTTCCACAAATGTGTTATGAAGATCAGACTTTGATAGATCCCTGTTCTTTAAATAAAACAGGGTGCCCACTCACACCTGATTGTCATCTTATTGATTGAAAACACCTGACTCTAATTTCACCTTCAAATTAACTGCTAATTCTAGAGGTTCACATATTTTTGCCACTCACAGATATGTAATATGGGATCATTTTCCTCAATAAATAAATGACCAAGTATAATATGTTTGTCTCATTTGTTTAACTGGGTTCTCTTTATCTACTTTACGACTTGTGTGAAAATCTGATGTTTTAGCTCATATTTATGCAGAAATATAGAAATTTCTAAAGGGTTCACAAACTTTCAAGCACCACTGTAATTGTTAGAATAATGAAGAAATCAAGCATTTAAAGGACTCACAGGTTCCAACTGAGATCTTGTGGGTTGACGTACAGGATGCCAGCTCGAGACACAGTGGCAGGTGTTGCATTCCTCAGGTGGCTGATTTCAAACACCATTCTCATTGAGGAGGTCAGTGGTATCCTCTCATTACTGGCCAAAGTCAGCACCTGGACAGAAGATAAATTAGAATTTTCAAAATGTTATAAATTCTTGGCTATGCATCATGAAATATAACCTGTCTAAAATAGAAATTTCTGTAAGTAGTAGTTATAGTTAAGCACAAAGAATCGGCAAATCTATTAGAAATCCATTTAGCAAATAAAAGGAGACCTTATTGTCATCCATGACAGTGTTGAGAGACTCGGTCCACATGGGGTCTACATCTCCATCCAGAATAATCCACTTAGGACCAGGATGAGAGTTATTAGCTTGTTCACGCATTAAGCGTGACAATAAGCCTGCCACATGAAACAGGTCACCATCAATCACAGCTCTGCAGCATGAATCCACAGCCTCTACGTCATAAAATACAAACTGCAATATTAAGGAAAACTTAGAACACTAATATTTTTGATGTACCATCTTTCCATTCCCGAGTTCCTGGTTGGATGAAACCAAAAAGTTCATCTCTACTTATTGCCTTGGGGTTCAGATCATTCCATACAGGTTTCTTTTGCATGTTGATGTAAGTTTTATAGAGAGTTCTTAGGATCTGTCAGAGAATAGGGTTTTTATTTAACAGCTTTGATGAATAAACTTTAGAGCTCAGAAAAAGTACAATGTACGAAAAAAAGCAACCCACTAATAAGCAACCCACTTACCTGGCTCTTCCCTGTGCCAGCATTTCCCATCACAAATATTGAGTGACGGACACTCATAAGTTCTTCAAGCTGAACTACCTACAATGAGTATCCAAGACTTTCAATAGAGTTTGTCCATGAAGGACACATACAAATGCTAATCAGAATGGCAGTTATCCCATTAGCATCTCAATATCTCATTATCTCAATATGCCATTGGTATTAAACTGTTCATTTCCTTACATCTGTACCATATGTCTCATTTGAAATATTTTCAGAAAATTGCTCTAAAATGTATGCAAAGTTTAACCTTGAGGATGAAGGGATCCTCTGGTTGGAGTTTGAGGTCCAGGGCACTCTGCCGAATCAGCTGCTCAAAATGATGATCAGTTTGCCTCTGTACCTCGACACCAGGAAACAGGTCGCTAACTAGACCCAGGAACACTGGGACATCCTCGGTGACGATTTTAGGTATGTTGAAGTCACGCAGAGCACGCATTAACACCTGTTCATGTAGAGCAATTACAGTCAAATCACTAAATATTTATCCATCCATCCATTATCCATAACCGCTTATCCTGTGCAGGGTTGCGGGCAAGCTGGAACCTATCCCAGCTGACTATGGGTGAGATACACCCTGGACAAGTCGGCAAGTCATCACAAGGCTGATACATAGGCCAAGTTTACATTAGACCGTATCTGTCTTGTTTTCTTTGCGGATGCACTGTCTGTTTACATTAAAACGCCTGGAAACACCGGGAAACGGGAATCCGCCAGGGTCCACGTATTCAATCCAGATCGTGTCTGGTCCGGTGCTGTGTAAACATTGAGAATACGCGGATACGCTGTGCTGAGCTCTAGCTGGCGTTGTCATTGGACAACGTCACTGTGACATCCACCTTCCTGATTCGTTGGCGTTGGTCATGTGACGCGACTGCTGAAAAACGGCGCGGACTTCCGCCTTGTATCACCTTTCATTAAAGAGTATAAAAGTATGAAAATACTGCAAATACTGATGCAAATACTGCCCATTGTGTAGTTATGATTGTCTTTAGGCTTGCCATCCTTCCACTTGCAAGTGGTAAGTGACGCGCATACCCAATATGCACTGAGATCACACACACAGCGGCTCAGTCCCGAATCACTGCTCGTGCGCTTCACTCGCGCGCTCTGTGAGCTGCGCAGGGCCGGAGTGCGCACCCTCCAGAGGGCACTCGCTGTTCAGGGCGGAGTGATTTGGAGCGCAGGATGCCTGCGGAGCCGAGCGTATCCGTGTATTGGCATTGCTGTGTGCACGCGAATAGTGTATTGGCGTTGCTGTGTGCACACTAATCGTTTTAAAAACGTTAATCTGATGATCTGCTGATACGGTCTAATGTAAACCCCACCATAGAGATAAACAACCATTCACACTCACATTCACACTTACGGTCAATTTAGAGCCACCAATTAGCCTAACCTGCATGTCTTTGAACTGTGGGGGAAACTGGAGCACCTGGAGGAAACCCACACAGACACGGGGAGAACATGCAAATTCCACACAGAAAGGCCCCCATGGGCCTCTGGGCTCAAACCCAGAACCTTCTTGCTGTGAGGCGACAGCGCTAACCACTACACCACCATGCCGACACAAAAGATTTAATTATTTAAAAATTTTAAATGGGCGGCACGGTGGTGTAGTGGTTAGCGCTGTCGCCTCACAGCAAGAAGGTCCTGGGTTCGAGCCCCGGGGCCAGCGAGGGCCTTTCTGTGTGGAGTTTGCATGTTCTCCCCGTGTCCACGTGGGTTTCCTCCGGGTGCTCCGGTTTCCCCCACAGTCCAAAGACATGCAGGTTAGGTTAACTGGTGACTCTAAATTGACCGTAGGTGTGAGTGTGAATGGTTGTCTGTGTCTATGTGTCAGCCCTGTGATGACCTGACGACTTGTCCAGGGTGTACCCCGCCTTTCGCCCGTAGTCAGCTGGGATAGGCTCCAGCTTGCCTGCGACCCTGTAGAAGGATAAAGCGGCTAGAGATAATGAGATGAGATGAGAAAAATTTTAAATGATCAAAATTACTATTTTTTAAAGAGAGGCACATTACCTGATCTTCTGGTTTGGCCTTGTCCTCTCTTTTAAGAGCACCAGCAACTACCAAGACAGACTTGATGGCACGCAAGCCCCAGTCATAATGGTTCTGTGTAATTGCAGTAACTCGTGGTTACTTTCACTGTAACTCCAAAGCAGTGTTACTAATCTCAACATTTAGACTATTTATCATTTACATACTTATTGCCATTCACTAATAAGACCATATGCATTTCAGTGTACCTGTTTGGAGAGCAGCTCCTTGCAGAGGTTATATAGGGTGATAAACTTTCTACCTAGGAGCCTTGCATTCAGAAAGCCCTCAGCCATCAGCATAATCTCACAGATCAGTTCCAAATCCGGCATTACCATGGCACACGGCCTGCAAGCCCATTTAGCATTCACAAAAATCAGTTGTCAGTAGTGATGCACAGGTCAGGGTTATGCTGCCTGGGTTATGGGTCGACCCACACATCACTAGTTCTCAGGAAACAAGGCATTTGTGATTATAAATAATGACACTAAAATATAATTTTTTTTATGTTCGTAATATTCATATAGAAAATCCTGGAAAAATAATTTTCAAAGTATAACTCTATTCTGCAAAACAATCATCCAAAATTGGATTAATTTCACTATATTGTTCATAAACGTTTTGAATGCCAAATTTAAAAAGTAATAATAATAATAATAATAATAATAATAATACGAATAATAATACGAATGGTGCAAATGTTTTATCAAATAATTACGGTATGTTGAATATCAATAAACAATGTTAATAAAACTCCTGTCACAATTTTCTTGCTTTCTTTTCCTTATAAAAGTCTGACCCTGTAGTTTATAATGCATTTATTTGCATATGTATTTGCATTTAATTGTGTGTTTATATCTGAGGATACCGTTGTACCTGAAGAGTGCTTTGAGATTCTCAGGTAACTCAGTTCGTCCAGCATAGTCTGGGTTCATGGTGATAAAAATCCCAACTGTGGGCTTCAAGCTCATCTCCTCATCTAAGAAGAGCAACCTTCAAAACAGTATCTTTAATTTTACTACTGTATCTGAATATGTGGACGATTGAAACGTGATCAGTTGCCTGCAGTCTTCTACCTCTTCCTCTTGTGACGAATGGCATCTTGTATAGTCTTCACTTGCACTGCCACTACTGACAGCACCTCTACGGCAATGCGGTTAAATTCATCAAAGCAGCCCCATGTGCCAGTCTGAGACAGACCTTTGAAGATATTTCCTATGGACTGAAACACTTGTCAGATCAGAACACTATTTCGCTGACGAACAACAGATACAATAGTGAATAATTCCAAATAATTCCAAACAAGCAGTACTATTACCTTGTAGTCCATCTGTTCAGAGCAGTTAAAGACGTACACCATCACACCGAGGGCCCTGCCCAGGTCTTTAGTGGTCTCAGTCTTGCCTGTGCCAGCAGGGCCAGCTGGAGCTCCACTCATCGTCAGGTGCAGAGACTGGGTTAAGGTCACATAGCACCTGTGTACGAACATAGCATCACCACTCAGTGATTAGCACAGTGCTTGTGACTAATTTGGGCCATTCACATTAAACATTATTAGTCAGGTAGCTAAGGGCTATTGGCTAAGGCATGTCCAGAAGCAGCAGTACCTATCTGTGAGAGGGGTAATGACCAAGCGTGGTGTATTGCCCAGGTACTCATAGGAGTATAGGAATTGAGCATCACAGATGTTCGCAAAGCAGTGCTTCTGTTTTTCATCCCAGTAGTGACGCAGCTGAGAAATCCAGGCAAAAGAATTGGCACTGTTCACCTGGACAAAATGGAGGACAGTGCTCACAGTCACAGCCAATATCTGCTCATACCACCTGTGCAAATGTTCATCCAAGTTCTCCTTGTTGAACTACAATATATGGCCAAACATTTATGGACACCTGACCATCACACCCATATTGTGCTTTTTTAAACATCCCATTCCAGTTTGGGGAAAACCCACATATAGGTGTGATGGTCAGGTGTCCACAAAATTTTGGCCCTGTAGTGAATCTGACTGAAAGTTATTGCTTTTATCATTTCCTACTTTGACTTTTAGATCCGTTTGTATCTCATCATATTTTAGGTACTATTATAAACTGCTATTCAAAGTTCTTTTGAACAACCTATATGTTAGCATTTTTGTTTAAATGATCACATTTTAAATATTCTGTTTTAAAAATATAACTAAGAAATATCTATAAGTGAATTGAAAAAAGTTTAGTGAAGAAATGTTAGAAGTTATTTAATTCTAACAGGCAAATCTTTATCACTCCGTTTAGGCGCTTGTGCTACACCACATATTTATGTTTTACAGTTTAAACTACAGTAGTAATTTATTTTAGAAACATTTCTTGAAATTCTATTTACAGTGTCTTGCAAAAGTATTCATCCCCCTTGGTGTTTGTCCTGTTTTGTCACATTACAAAATGAAATTAAAATGGATTTTTGGAGGGCTAGCACCATTTGATTTATACAATATGCCTACCAATTTAAAGGTGAAAATTGTTGTTTTATTGTGACACAAACAATAATTAAGATGAAAAAACAGAACTCTGGAGTGTGCATAGGTATTCACCCCCCAAAGTCAATACTTTGTAGAGCCACCTTTTGCTGCAATTACAGCTGCAAGTCTCTTGGGGTATGTCTCTACTAGCTTAGTACATCTAGCCACTGGGATTTTTGCCCATTCCTCAAGGCAAAACTGCTCCAACTCCTTCAAGTTAGATGGGTTGCATTGGTGTACAGCAATCTCCAAGTTATACCACAGATTTTCAATTGGATTGAGGTCTGGGCATTGACTAGGCCATTCCAAAACATTTAAATGTTTCCTTTTAAACCATTCCAGTGTAGCTTTAGAAGTATGTTTAGGATCATTGTCCTGCTGGAACGTGAACCTTCGTCCCAGTCTCAAATCTCTGATCGACTCAAACAGGTTTTCCTCCAGAATTGCCCTGTATTTAGTGCCATCCATTTTTCCTTCAATCCTGACCAGCGTTCCTGTCCCTGCAGATGAAAACCATCCCCACAGCATGATGCTGCCACCACCATGCTTCACTGTAGGAATGGTGTTCTCAGGGTGTTGGGTTTGCACCACACATGGCATTTCCCATGATGGTCATTAAGTTCAATTTTAGTCTCATTTGACCAGATAATCTTCTTCCATGTGTTTGGGGAGTGTGCCACATGCTGTTGGGCAAACTCCAAACGTGTTTTCTTAAGCAATGACTTTTTTCTGGCCACTCTTCCATAAAGTCCCGCTCTATGGAGTGTACGGCTTAAAGTGGTCCAAAGGACAGATACTCCCATCTCCGCTGTGGATATTTGCAGCTCCTTCAGTGTGATCTTTGGTGTCTTTGTTGCATCTCTGATTAATGCCCTCCTTGCCTGGTCTGTGAGTTTTGGTGGGCGGCCTTCTCTTGTCAGGTTTGTAGTGATGCCATATTCTTTCCATTTTGTTAGAATGGATTTAATGGTGCTCTCTGGGATATTCAAAGTTTGGAATATTTTTTATAACCCAACACTGATCTATACTTCTCCACAACTTTGTCTCTGGCCTGTTTGGAGGCTCCTTGGTTTTCATGTTGCTTGCTTAGTAGTGTTGCAGAGTCAGGGTCCTTCTAGAACAGGCTGATTTATACAGACATCATGTGACAGATCATGTGACACTTTGATTGCACACAGGTGGATCTTAATCAACTAATTATGTGACTTATGAAGTGAATTGGTTGGACCAGCTCTTATTTAGGGGTTTCATATGAAAGCGGGTGAATACCTATGCACACTCCAGATTTCTGGGGTTTTTTTTAATCTTAATTATTGGTTGGGTCACAATAAAACAACAATTTTCACCTTTAAAGTGGTAGGCATGTTGTGTAAAGTGTTGTGTAAATCAAATGGGGCTAACCCTCCAAAAATCTATTTTAATTCCAGCTTGTAATGCAACAAAACAGGACAAATGCCAAGGGGGATGAATACTTTTGCAATACACTGTACGTCCAATAGCAACAAATAAATCAAATGATCTGATAATAAAAAGAAATAAAATCTAGCATCTGTGGCAGTCATGGGGCTGTAAATAGCCCGTCCAATTATTTCGTTCAGTCCACAAACATATTGCTAAAGCTAACAAGTTAGTCGACAACTGTGACAATTAACAATAGCCACGTTCGTTGTTTACGTTCATTATCTTAATGTTAGGTGTTTTCTTACATGTGAATGAGACATGAGGTAGTTAGATATGCTCTCGCTTGTGAGCTCGTACTCTGGATTAATCAGGAACTGTGTGTTTATGTGTTTTGCAGGAGTGGCTTTGGAGGGAGAGGGTGGGATTTTTCAGTTGGATATTTTCAAAATCTAGCATACTCTTGCTGGTTTCTCCAAAATTACTTACCCTAGCTCATGGCCTCATAGGTCACCTCCAGACCCACAACTACCACCCACCAAACTGAAATCATGGTCATCTTTGACCCCGAAGGACAAACCTCATCATCATCATCATCATCATCATCATCATCATCAAATTAAAATTACAAATCAAATTCAGAATCCAAATGAAGAAAACCAGTAAAATCAGTATCTACTGCAGATACTGAAGATTATATTCTTTTGTTTGGAGCTTTCTGCACTTGTGACCCACCTGCTGCTACTGTGGTCCAACATAGTTACCCTACAGTTCTGGCCCAAGAGTCACCCTTGATTCAGTGGATAATCTCACCTGAATACTGTACCTAAGAACTGCTGCTATAATCATAAAGACTGTCCTGTGCCTATCCCAGGACTCTTATTTACAGTATACTCATTTCACATGCATTTTTATTTTACTTGTTCTACTGTATACTGAAAGGTAATGTAGGTTACAATATGGAATGTAAATCTACAGTGTGCTTGAAAGTTTGTGAACCCTTTAGAATTTTCTATATTTCTGCATCAATATGACCTAAAACATCATCAGATTTTCACACAAGTCCTAAAAGTAGATAAAGAGAACCCAGTTAAACAAATGAGACAAAAATATTATACTTGGTCATTTATTTATTGAGGAAAATGATCCAATATTACATATCTGTGAGTGGCAAAAGTATGTGAACCTCTAGGATTAGCAGTTAATTTGAAGGTGAAATTAGAGTCAGGTGTTTTCAATCAATGGGATGATATTAGGTGTGAGTGGGCACCCTGTTTTATTTAAAGAACAGGGATCTATCAAAGTCTGATCTTCACAACACATGTTTGTGGAAGTGTATCATGGCATGAACAAAGGAGATTTCTGAGGACCTCAGAAAAAGCGTTGTTGATGCTCATCAGGCTGCAAAAGGTTACAAAACCATCTCTAAAGAGTTTGGACTCCACCAATCCACAGTCAGACAGACTGTGTACAAATGGAGGAAATTCAAGACCATTGTTACCCTCCCCAGGAGTGGTCGACCAACAAAGATCACTCCAAGAGCAAGGTGTGTAATAGTCAGCGAGGCCACAAAGGACCCCAGGGTAACTTCTAAGCAACTGAAGGCCTCTCTCACATTGGCTAATGTTAATGTTCATGAGTCCACCATCAGGAGAATACCTTACCAACAATGGTGTGCATGGCAGGGTTGCAAGGCGAAAGCCACTGCTCTCCAAAAAGAACATTGCTGCACGTCTGCAGTTTGCTAAAGATCACATGGACAAGCTAGAAGGCTATTGAAAAAATGTTTTGTGGATGGATGAGACCAAAATATAACTTTTTGGTTGAAATGAGAAACTTTATGTTTGGAGAAAGGAAACCACTGCATTCCAGCATAAGAACCTTAATCCATCTATGAAACATGGTGCTGGTAGTATCATGGTTTGGGCCTGATTTTGCTGCATCTGGGCCAGGGCGGCTTGCCATCGTTGATGGAACAAGGAATTCTGAATTATACCAGTGAATTCTAAAGGAAAATGTCAGGACATCTGTCCATGAACTGAATCTCAAGAGAAGGTGGGTCATGCAGCAAGACAATGACCCTAAGCACACAAGTCGTTCTACCAAAGAATGGTTAAAGAAGAATAAAGTTAATGTTTTGGAATGGCCAAGTCAAAGTCCTGACCTTAATCCAATCGAAATGTTGTGGAAGGACCTGAAGCGAGCAGTTCATGTGAGGAAACCCACCAACATCCCAGAGTTGAAGCTGTTCTGTACGGAGGAATGGGCTAAAATTCCTCCAAGCCGGTGTGCAGGACTGATCAACAGTTACCAGAAACCTTTAGTTGCAGTTATTGCTGCACAAGGGGGTCACACCAGATACTGAAAGCAAAGGTTCACATACTTTTTGTCACTCACAGATATGTAATATTGTATCATTTTCCTCAGTAAATAAATGACCATGTATAATATTTTTGTCTCATTTCTTTAACTGGGTTCTGTTTATCTACTTTTTGGACTTGTGTGAAAATCTGATGATGCTTTGGGTCATATTTATGCAGTATATGGAAAATTCTAAAGGGTTCACAGACTTTCAAGCACCACTGTACCATTTAAAAAAAACCCACAAATCTAAATATATTACTTGACAAATACACATTGCTTAAACATTATTAGTGACCCACTGTAAGCATGACCAAACCTTTTGTGTGATGAGTTTGAATACTATGTCTCTGGCATGGACTTCAATGGTGCAGAGAGTCATGATCTTCTGTCTGTCCCCTGGACTCAGCTCTCCCAACAACATGTTTATCAAGGAGTTTAGTTGAGCAATCTGAAGAAGTGGGGCAGATATTTCAGAGATTATGAGGGCACAGTAATGGGCTGTGTGAGCATACAGTGAGCTTTGTGGCCTGTGCTTACAGTAATTATATCAATTTACATGCCGGAGAGAAGTGGATAGTAATAACAGCAGCGACAGGCATTCAGGGTCACATACTCATCAGAGAAATCCCTCTACATTTATGGAGCAAGGTCATATATTCCAGTCAGAAGGCCAAGTGAGCATGGAGCTCATTTATCAACATGGGGTTCCTGTGAATGTGTTTGTGCATGTCTGTGGAGGAATTTATCTGAGTGTGTGTAGAGAGATGGTTACACACATAAATGTGTAATGTGGGTGTGTGTGTGGGGGGAGGGTTATGGGGCTACACTGTGGACCTCTGTTACAGGTAAATGAGATGTAATCTCCAACCCCCAGGCCCTGTATATTGGATGTAAAAGCAGTTCAGCTTGGGCTGCATTTATCACCGTGATGTCTGACAGTGGCTCCAATCAAGGGCATGCTAACCTTACATACTGCTACAGACACTGCAGACATAGTATGGACAGCCTTGCCTCACTACTTTACTACAGCCTACATGGCTCATCTTTACACACTTCATCACAGAGACGATGAGAAACCATTTCGCAGCTTGCAGAATCTCCATCAACTACCCCTCCTTGCAACAACTCTAACTTGAAAGCAACACTGTTGCAAAATCTATGAGGGACAGGGGAAAATAAAGAAGCAAATGAGATTATAACTTGGTAACAAAAGTAACATTGAGAAGAACTACAGTGGTGCTTGAAAGTTTGTGAACCCTTTAGAATTTTCTATATTTCTGCATAAATATGACCTAAAACATCATCAGATTTTCACACAAGTCCTAAAAGTAGATAAAGAGAACCCAGTTAAACAAATGAGATGAAAATATTATACTTGGTCATTTATTTATTGAGGAAAATGATCCAATATTACATACAGTATCTGTATGTATGTGAACGTTTGCTTTCAGTATCTGGTGTGACCCCCTTGTGCAGCAATAACTGCAACTAAACGTTTCTGGTAACTGTTGATCAGTCCTGCACACCGGCTTGGAGGAATTTTAGCCCATTCCTCCGTACAGAACAGCCTCAACTCTGGGATGTTGGTGGGTTTCCTCACATGAACTGCTCGCTTCAGGTCCTTCCACAACATTTCCTTTGGATTAAGGTCAGGACTTTGACTTGGCCATTCCAAAACATTAACTTCATTCTTCTTTAACCATTCTTTGGTCGAACAACTTGTGTGCTTAGGGTCGTTGTCTTGCTGCATGACCCACCTTCTCTTGAGATTCAGTTCATGGACAGATGTCCTAACATTTTCCTTTAGAATTTGCTGGTATATGGTAATTCAGAATTCATTGTTCCATTAATGATGGCAAGCTGTCCTGGCCCAGATGCAGCAAAACAGGCCCAAACCATGATACTACCTCCACCATGTTTCATAGGGATAAGGTTCTTATGCTGGAATTCAGTGCTTTCCTTTCTCCAAAAATAATGCTTCTCATTTAAACCAAAAAGTTCTATTTTGGTCTCATCTGTCCACAAAATGTTTTTCCAATAGCCTTCTGGCTTGTCCACGTGATCTTTAGCAAACTGCAGACGAGCAGCAATGTTCTTTTTGGAGAGCAGTGGCTTTCTCCTTGCAACCCTGCCATGCACACCATTGTTGTTCAGTGTTCTCCTGATGGTGGACTCATGAGCATTAATATTAGCCAATATGAGAGAGGCCTTCAGTTGCTTAGAAGTTACCCTGGGCTCCTGTGTGACCTTGTTGACTATTACACGCCTTGCTCCTGGAGTGATCTTTGTTGATCGACCACTCCTGGGGAGGGTAACAATGGTCTTGAATTTCCTCCATTTGTACACAATCTGTCTGACTGTGGATTGGTGGAGTCCAAACTCTTTAGAGATGGTTTTGTAACCTTTTCCAGCCTCATGAGCATCAACAATGCTTTTTCTGAGGTCCTAAGAAATCTCGTTTGTTCGTGCTATGATACACTTCCACAAACATGTGTTGTGAAGATCAGACTTTGATAGATCCCTGTTCTTTAAATAAGACAGGGTGCCCATTCACACCTGATTGTCATCCCATTGATTGAGAACACCTGACTCGAATTTCACCTTCAAGTTAACTGCGAATCCTTGAGGTTCACATACTTTTGCCACTCACAGATATGTAATATTGGATCATTTTCCTCAATAAATAAATGACCAAGTATAATATTTTTGTTTCATTTGTTTAACTGGGTTCTCTTTATCTACATTTAGGACTTGTGTGAAAATCTGATGATGTTTTAGGTCATATTTATGCAGAAATATAGAAAATTCTAAAGGGTTCACAAACTTTCAAGCACCACTGTAAGTTTCTGGTTGGTATTGAGCCACCATGTTTGGCTGATTGTTTTGTCTGTAACCACTTATCCCATGTGGGGTTACAGGGGGCAAGCTGGAGCCTATCCCAGCTGACCACGAGCAAGAGTCAGGGTACACCCTAGACAAGTTGCCAGCTCAACGCAGGGCTGACACACAAACAACCATTCACACTCAGTTTAGAGCCACCAATTAGCCTAACCTACATATCTTTGGACTGTGGGAGGAAACCCACACAGACACAGGAAGAACACGCAAACTCCACACAAAAAGACCCTCCTCAGCTGCTGGGTTTGAACCCAGAACCTGCTTGCTGTGAGGCAACAGTGCTAACCACTACACCTCCTTGCCGCCAGCTGATTGTTTACCAAATGTAAAGTTCAAGTTCAAGCACTTTATTGTTATTGTTAAGGCACAACAAAATTTCTTTTGTACTGGTCCCAAAGGTGCAAAAATTAAGGTGCAAAATATTAAGGAAAAAAAAGTACCTGAGAGCTAAGAAAGGTGATAAGTCAATAAATATAATATATACAAAATGAACATAAATACACTTAACAGAAACAATATGGAAATCAAGCAAAATGTACAGGTTGTGGATTGAATAAAAAAAAAATATTGCACATGTCATATCTCAGACTGTAGAGATATCAGAGTTCAGTAAGTTTATTGCAGTTGGAAGGAAATGGTATTTAAGTCTGTTGGTACGTGTGCGTATAGATCTGAAGCGCCTTCCTGATGGGAGGAGCTTAAACAAGTGATGTGCGGGGTGAGTGACATCCTTTATAATGTTTTTGGCCCTTCTGACACAGCGAGTGTTGTGTAGCAGATCCAGAGATGGCAACTCAGTGCCAACGATGTCCTGTGCTGTTTTCACAACACGCTATAGGGCTTTTCTGACAGCTTTGGTGCAGCTGCTGTACCAGGTGGTCATACAGTTTGTTAATATGCTTTCTCTGGTACACCTATAGAAATTGACCAGCAGCTTCTGGGGGAGGTTGACTCTCCTTAAACTCCTCAGAAAGTAGAGTCATTGCTGTGCTTTGCCTATTACCACTGAGGTGTTATCAGTCCAGGAGAGGTCCTCCGTGATGGTCACTCCCAGAAACTTGAAGCTGGAGACTCTGGAGGTGTACTGTAAGTAAGTATGTGCACAGATCTACATTTCTGGGCATTCTTTAACTAATTAATTAATATTAACCATCTAACCCTCAAAACTCTAGAAATAGATCTCAACTCCTGAGAGCCGCTTACTCAGGATCATCCAGCATAGCAAGCAAAGCTCAACAGTGGTGCACGTACAGCAGAGATGAAATACATCACCGAGGCCCAGAAGAACCGAGCTGCGTGGAGGGCTCAAACTATTGCCACTCCCACGACAGCACCTACCCACGCGTGCCTGACATGTGGGTGTACCTTCGAAGCCCGGATTGGACTCATTGGTCACCTCCAGACCCACAACTACCACCCACCAAACTGAAATCATGGTCATCTTTGACCCCGAAGGACGAACCTCATCATCAAATTAAAATTACGAATCAAATTCAGAATCCAAATGAAGAAAACCAGTAAAATCAGTATCTACTGCAGATACTAAAGGCTATATTCTTTTGTTTGGAGCTTTCTGCACTTGTGACCCACCTGCTGCTACTGTGGTCCAACATAGTTACCCTACAGTTCTGGCCCAAGAGTCACCCTTGATTCAATGGATAATCTCACCTGAATACTGTACCTAAGAACTGCTGCTATAATCATAAAGACTGTCCTGTGCCTGTCCCAGGACTCTTATTTACAGTATACTCATTTCACATGCATTTTTATTTTACTTGTTCTACTGTATACTGAAATGTAATGTAGGTTACAATATGGAATGTAAATCTACAGTGGTGCTTAAAAGTTTGTGAACCCTTTAGAATTTTCTATATTTCTGCATCAATATGACCTAAAACATCATCAGATTTTCACACAAGTCCTAAAAGTAGATAAAGAGAACCCAGTTAAACAAATGAGACAAAAATATTATACTTGGTCATTTACTTATTGAGGAAAATGATCCAATATTACATATCTGTGAGTGGCAAAAGTATGTGAACCTCTAGGATTAGCGGTTAATTTGAAGGTGAAATTAGAGTCAGGTGTTTTCAATCAATGGGATGATATTAGGTGTGAGTGGGCACCCTGTTTTATTTAAAGAACAGGGATCTATCAAAGTCTGATCTTCACAACACATGTTTGTGGAAGTGTATCATGGCACAAACAAAGGAGATTTCTGAGGACCTCAGAAAAAGCGTTGTTGATGCTCATCAGGCTGCAAAAGGTTACAAAACCATCTCTAAAGAGTTTGGACTCCACCAATCCACAGTCAGACAGATTGTGTATAAATGGGAGGAAATTCAAGACCATTGTTAATTCTAAGCAACTGAAGGCCTCTCTCGCATTGGCTAATGTTAATGTTCATGAGTCCACCATCAGGAAAACACTGAACAACAAAGGTTTGCATGGCAGGATTGCAAGGAGAAAGCCACTGCTCTCCAAAAAGAACATTGCTGCTTGTCAGCAGTTTGCTAAAGATCACATGGACAAGCCAGAAGGCTATTGGAAAAACATTTTGTGGACAGATGAGACCAAAATAGAACTTTTTGGATTAAATGAGAAGCGTTATGTTTGGAGAAAGGAAAACACTGCATTCCAGCACAAGAACCTTATCCCATTTGTGAAACATGGTGGTGGTAGTATCATGGTTGGGCCTGTTTTGCTGCATCTGGGCCAGGACAGCTTGCCATCATTAATGGAACAATGAATTCTGAATTATACCAGCAAATTATAAAGGAAAATGTCAGGACATCTGTCCATGAACTGAATCTCAAGAGAAGGTGGGTCATGCAGCAAGACAACAACCCTAAGCACACAAGTCGTTCTACCAAAGAATGGTTAAAACAAATGGAACTTTTGGAATGAATGGGCTAAAATTCCTCCAAGCCGGTGTGCAAGACTGATCAACAGTTACCAGAAATGTTTAGTTGCAGTTATTGCTGTACAAGGGGGTCACACCAGATACTGAAGCAAAGGTTCACATACTTTTGCCACTCACAGATATGTAATATTGGATCATTTTCCTCAATAAATAAATGACCAAGTACAATATTTTTGTCTCATTTGTTTAACTGGGTTCTCTTCATCTACTTTTAAGACTTGTGTGAAAATCTGATGATGTTTTAGGTCATATTTATGCAGAAATATAGATACTTCTAAAGGGTTCACAAACGTTTAAGCACCAGCATACCTCTGGATTTCTATAAAGCTGCATTGTCTGATTGTGATGTCTAGGTGCTACACACACAAAACTGAATATTAAATTGAATATACAGTACCAGTCAAGAGCTTGGACACACCTACTCCTTCATAGGTTTTTCTGTATTTTGACTGTTTTCTACATTGTAGAACAATACTGAAGACATCAAAACTATGAAATAACATATAGAACTTATAAGGAAATATGTGGTAAACAAAAAAGTGTTTATATATATATATATATATATATATATATATATATATATATATACACACACACACACACACACACACACACACACACAGTTTGCCTTGATGACGCTTTGCACGCTCAAGCACAGTGAAATTCATCCTCTGCATTTCACTCACCTGAAGCAGTGAACAAACACAAGTGAGCAATGAGCACACACATATACCCAGAGCAGTAGGCAGCTATGCTACAGTGCCCAGGGACCAGTTGGGAGTCAGGTGCCTTGCTCAAGGGCACTTCAGCCTAAGGCCACCCCATGTTAACCTAACCGCAAATCTTTGGACTGTGGGGGAAACCAGAGCACCCGGAGGAAACCTACACAGACACGGGGAGAACATGCAAACTCCACATAGAAAGGCCCCCGTTGGCCACTGGGCGCAAACACAGAACCTTCTTGCGTTATCTTAACCAGCTTCATGAGGTAGTCACCTGGAATGCTTTTCAATTCACAGGTGTGACTTGTCAAAAGTTAATTAGTGCAATTTATTGTCTTCTTAATGTGTTTGAGATTAAACAGTAAACAGTAAATAATAAAAATACAGTAAATATCCCTATTCCACAACTGTAGTAATCCATATTATGTCAAGAACCACTCAGCTATGTAAAGAGAAACGACATCCATCGTTTCTTTAAGACATAAAGTGTCTTTTAATTAATAAAAATAAAGAAAAACTAATGAATTAGTAAACATGTCCAAACTTTTGACTGGCACTCTAGAGTATTAGCTACCATTTTGTTCAAGATATGAGCAATTTATTATATTTCATTAAAAAACCTAAACCAGATCACCTGTTTCTTGCTGTAATCTCGCAGTGCTGTGTCAAAGCCTTCCACCAGACGTTGAAAAGCAAGGCCTACATCAGTAGACCACCAGATCTGAGAAGCAGTGAGAGCGACCTGAGCCGGGTGCTCCAGAACCCACTGCTCCCACAGTCGCTCCTCATACTGAACTACAGCCTCAGCTATGTGCCTCCTCACTGTTTCTCTCATTACCTCTTCAAGGTTAGTCAGCCACAGCTCGACCTGCCAAAGCACATTACAAGAGTACCTGAAATCATTGAAGCATTGAAACATGACTACTTCATATTGTCATGGTGAAACAGGACTTACCGGACCCACAAAGTCACACTGTGAATGGAAAGGTACATATTCTTTCTCTCTGCTGAACATCCCTATAGCTACCATGTCCTTCATCCTGTGCTCGTCCTGACAGAACTGCAGGTCAGCAATACTGTCAAACAGCTTAGCTAGATGATGGGTGACCTGAGCAAAATAATATAGCGCACTGACTCATTTTGAACAGATCAAGAGAAACTGCTAATAGCACAACATGTATTACAAGAGCGAAAGTAGACAAAGAAAGGATATAATGATGCATACATAATGATGGAATTACAGACGTACTAGTACTTCTAATTATAATCAATGCACAATGAGAGCAAGACAATACACTCTGACCCTGATATGGTTGAATGCCTGAAACTAAATGTTCGCAGGTATGTGGGAGGATCTGCTCAGGAGGAGTTCTGACCAGGGTCAGAGTCAAACCAAGTGTAAAAATGTCTTTCTTTGATCATAATCATATTCTGACGAGAAATAATGTTCTTCTAATTATTAGTGTGATGAACAAAATTTTTAATCAAAACAGATAAAGGGCACGTGAAGAAAGGGAGAACTTTTTGTACTTTTTTTTGTATTGAATTATAGTCGACATAATTGAATCAAAGCTACAGGCAGAAATAAATGTAAAACAGGGCCATTCTACTCAACATTAAAGCTGTCATATGGTAAATCACCATTACGTGTCCATGAAACCCACATTTCAATAACAGAAGAAGTATTCTGAATGATGTCCTGGATGCATCATTATAATAACTGTGTGCTATGTTTATTCTTCTACAAGAACAGTACCTCTTTGGGCTGGTTGCCTTTGGAAAGAATATCCAGTAAGTCACCAGAAGAGATGAAGTAGAAGCGTGGAAAAGCTATTCTCTTTTTTTCAAGGTATTTGGCTAGTGCTTTCTCACACACAGCAAGTCTGGGGGGGAAAAACAACAACTCATTGTCAGATGTCTTATTACCATACTGTGTTTTGAAATTTTGAAAGCTATCTATACAATGTATATTTGATAGGCACACCTTATTTGCAAATCTTCAAGTATCTCCAAAAGATGGGGTTTGTTGGTGGCAGCGATCACATTCTTTGTTTCAGCACTTTTAAACATTAAGTCCTATGCACATATTAAATGGGGTGAATACTTTGCAATCACGTGCTAAAGACTGACATGTTCATTATGCACATATTTTAGAAGACAAATTAGACTAAAAGAAAAGAGCAGTTTTAGATCATTACATGGATGGGAGGAAATTACAGTGTCTTGCAAAAGTATTCATCCTCCTTGGTGTTTGTCCTGTTTTGTCTCATTACAAGCTGGAATTAAAATGGATTTTTGGGTTGTTAGCACCATTTGATTTACACAACATGCCTACAACTTTAAAGGGCTGATGACATGAACATGACTCTATGCAATTTCTTAAATAAACTATACAGCATGGCAAACATGTTAGATTTCTGTTATAATTACGTGAAAAGAAGCTGTTGTTACGCAAATATCCAACTTTTAATTGCACAGCGCAAGAAAACTGGGTCCGTGGCTCGCGGCCATGTTGTGACGTCAGCGGAAGAACACGCTGCGGTTCACTGGCTGTTCTACTCTGGTTCTACTCAATGGAAATGGCGCATGAAAACACCGGTGAACTCTCTAGTGCTAGCTCTTCCTCTTCTGGGAGTCTAGAATTGTGTTGATCTCTTTCGAATAGAATCTATGATAGCCTACCCTCTTTACCCTTTGCCTCTCGTTGATAGGCGGCAGTTACATGAAAGCCGCAAGCTTTCACAAGCAAATACATGACTGATATCACGCCGACTTTATGATTACATTTATGATTATCATGTAGAATCTATAGCTCTACGTACCTTTATCTTATGCCGTTTCACAACACATGTTCTGACAGGAGGACTGTCTTTGGATCTGGCATAGCTACTAGTAGACCCCTCCGGAATACTGGCAGTGTTGCCAGATTGGGAGGATTCCCGCCCAGTTGAGCGGTTTCAAGTGCATTTTGGTGGGTTTTGAACATATTTTGGGCTGCAAAACTTCAGCAGTATCTGGCAACAGATACTACTGACGTTTTCCAGCCCAAAATATGTTCAAAACCCACCAAAATGCACTTGAAACCGCTCAACTGGGCGGGAAACCTCCCAATCTGGCAACACTGTGTAGGCACTGCTGATGGTAGTAACACACGTTTGTGCTGAACTGAACACCCAAGAGATTCTTTTAAGCTGGGAAGGGTGTCAAAACAATCCAAATCGAAGTGTTCAGAGCACAGGACAGATGTTGGTGAGGGCTCCCACTTGTCACGAGTGCGCCTGACTTGCTTCACCCACTTCACATGCAGCTCGGGATCTCTGGGAAACTTGAATAAACTTACCCCATCCTTGTAGGTTTTGGAGCAAAAGCCGGCAACACAACGCGAAGGCATAATAACTAATATATATATATATATATATATATATATATATATATATATATATAAAATAATGTATAATAATAATACTAATAATGACAAACTGAACACCTGTCGCATCAACAACAAACTGGTAAGTTAGGAGGAAGGTTCTTTCGCTGATGTTATATAGCTCCTCCTCCTATTTCGTCTCCTGGGTGCTGCAGCCCTGTCAAATTTGCCCAAATAGCCGCGTTTTTTATCATAACTTGTAAAATAGGCGCCTTCGTGAATTAATATATGGATCATCGGGAATTACTTTTTATGTTATAAAACATCGCCAAAGATGTCAAAAACGTGTCATCAGCACTTTAAAGGTGAAAATTGTTGTTTTATTGTGACACAAACAATAATTAAGATGAAAAAACAGAAATCTAGAGTGTGCATAGGTATTCAGCCCCTTTCGTATGAAACCCCTAAATAAGAGCTGGTCCAACCAGTTCACTCCATAAGTCACATAATTAGTTGATTAAGAGACACATGTGTGCAATCAAAGTGTCACATGATCTGTCACATGATGTCTGTATAAATCAGCCTGTTCTGGAAGGACCCTGACTCTGCAATACTACTAAGCAAGCAACATGAAAACCAAGGAGCACTCCAAACAGGCCAGAGACAAAGTTGTGGAGAAGTATAGATCAGGGTTGGGTTATAAAAAATATCCCAAACTTTGAATATCCCACGGAGCACCATTAAATCCATTATAGCAAAATGGAAAGAATATGGCAACACTACGAACCTGACAAGAGAAGGTCGTCCACCAAAACTCACAGACCGGGCAAGGAGGGCATTAATCAGAAATGCAACAAAGACACCAAAGATCACACTGAAGGAGCTGCAAAGATCCACAGCGGAGATGGGAGTATCTGTCTATAGGGCCAGTTTAAACTATACACTCAACAGAGTGGGGCTTTATGGAAGAGTGGCCAGAAAAAAGCCATTGCTTAAGAAAACATGTTTGGAGTTTGCACAACAGCATGTGGCAGACTCCCCAAACACATGGAAGAAGATTATCTTGTCGAATGAGACTAAAATTGATCTTGTTAGCCATCATAGGAAACGCCATATGTGGTGCAAACCCAACACCCTGAGAACACCATTCCTACAGTGAAGCATGGTGGTGGCAGCATCATGCTGTGGGGATGTTTTTCATCTGCAGGGATAGGAATGCTGGTCAGGATTGAAGGAAAGATGGATGGCACTAAATACAGGGCAATTCTGGAGGAAAACCTGTTTGAGTCGACCAGAGGTTTGAGACTGGGACAAAATTTCACGTTCTAGCAGGACAATGACCCTAAACATACTGCTAAAGCTATACTGGAGTGGTTTAAAGGGAAATTTAAATGTTTTGGAATGGCCTAGTCAAAGCCCAGACTTCAATTCAGTTGAAAATCTGTGGTATAACTTGAAGATTGTTGTACACCAACGCAACCCATCTAACTTGAAGGAGTTGGAGCAGTTTTGCCTTGAGGAATGGGCAAAAATCCCAGTGGCTAGATGTGCTAAGCTAATAGAGACATACCCCAAGAGATTTGCAGCTATAATTGCAGCAAAAGGTGGCTCTATAAAGTATTGACTTTGGGGGGGGGGGGGGTGAATACCTATGCACACTACAGATTTATGTTTTTTCAGCTTAATTATTGTCTGTGTCACAATAAAACAACAATTTTCACCTTTAAAGTGGTAGGCATGTTGTGTAAATCAATTGGTGCTAACCCTCCAAAAATCCATTTTAATTCCATCTTGTAATGTGACAAAACAGGACAAACACCAAGGGGGATGAATACTTTTGCAAGACACTGTACTTGAGTAACTGCACTTTGTTACTGAAATTGAATATTTAATACTTAAATTTTCAAGAATTTTTTTTACTCCTTACATTTTTATTTATTCTTTTCTTTGCTCATCCAGCCATTTTAATTTTAAACCATGCAATCAAGTCAATCAAGAATTGTGCCATTTCATCATCTGCAGTCACCTTCGGATGCTACACAATATAGTGTGTGCTACAGCTGTCAGTGTGGTTTTGAAGATATATAAGCCACCAGACTGCAATGTGGAAACGGATGATGAGCACACCTGGCCCTACCTCAGTAAAAGGAAGAAAGATTCATATTAAATTAGGTGTCTCCTTTCACATCTCCCTATAAGACATGAATTCTAGCTCATCTTAAACAAACAAACATTTTAAGGTAAATGTTGCTAATCTGCCAATATTTTGGGGGGTTTTATGCATATGTAACCATACACACACACACACACACGCACACACATATGCATATATATACGTGTGTGTGTGTGTGTGTGTGTGTGTGTGTGTGTGTGTGTAATCAGACACATACACTGATTCATCTTATGCTGATTATATATTTATTCAAAGCCAAGTATGTTGATTTTCAGTAAAGTGTAAATGAAGTTGATTCTATTAAAAATAATAAGAAACTGAGATGAGATGATTTAGGAATTATCATAATTAAAGTAAACAAGTAAAATACTGTAAAGTATTTGCCTGTAGTGAAAGATTGTTTTCTGCTAAATCTCAGGCCTATTTAGAATGGGTATTAGTCTAACTTCTGCATCTGTATTTTTTATCATATGTTGTAATGAGCTAGCCAAGACCATGTTAAATCCATCCATTCATCCATCCATTATCCATAACTGCTTATCCTGTGCAGAGTTGGGGGCAAGCTGGAGCCTATCCCAGCTGACTATGGGCAAGAGACACACAACCATTCACACTCACATTCACACCTACGGTCAATTTACAGCCACCAATAGAGATCTTGCAGTCACGTGACCGGAAAGTACACAACCGCCATCTTGTCGGTCAAAAACACCGCTGAATACTGCTGCACTCGTGTACAGAATGGATCAATTTCAACCGACGGACTACACGGCTCATTTTTCTAATGAACAGATAACTAGATATATGTCTAAAATAAACGATCTACAGATTTGTGACCCTTATGGCTTACCGGACGGAGTTTTCACGACCAGATTTTGAACTGTCAGCGGAATACCCGGACGTGTATAATTACCTCATTAACTTTCCCTCGCTGTCCAGTGGTGAAGCACTGTGTGCTTATAAATCTCTGGACAGTTATCTCTACAGAAATTCAGGATTTGTCAGCGACTCAGATGTGGCATCTTGTAAACAAGAATCCTCATTGGATGGGTAAGTCACTTAAGTATTGAGTATAGCACTGACCAGCCGATTATAGAATAGAATAAGGTAATTCCAGCTGTAATTCCAAATCGTCCGTCTTGTTTACATGGATCTAGCGTTGGAGAGGTAGAGGCTTGGCAGTGGAGATTTGAGTGGCTGTTTTCTGAGCTTAGTCAACAGGCCGGCTCTGCAGCCTCGCTTTTGCTTTCGCTCCCGGCACCGCCTCCTTCACTTTGCTTCCGATAACAATCCACGGAGACCCCGCTGGTCTCGCTATCTCGTCCGGAATGTTTTTTTTTTTCTCGTCCGGAATGTTGTGCATGCGATGGAAATCGCTACAAACCGTCATTTTCTGCTGGAAACCAATGTCCAGTAAGTCCATACGGTTGTAGTGGATATTGAAGTCCGGTACAGACGAACAACACGCAAAAATACACACAAAAAACATAAAAAACGTGCACAGGTAGGGAGAGCTTGTAGCCGCAGCCGTTGTAGTAGAATTGTATATAGTAGGGTTTTCCAGAAGAAAAGGTAGAAGTAAAAGCAGAAGTAGAACCAGAAGTAGAAATATGGCGTTTGACCGACAAGATGGCGTCTGTCACAATCTGGATCGGCTGTGACGTCACATGCAAGTGCTCCATTAGCCTAACCTGCATGTCTTTGGACTGTGGGGGAAACCGGAGCACCCAGAGGAAACCCACACAGACATGGGGAGAACATGCAAACTCCACATAGAAAGACCCCTGTCGGCCACTGGGCTCAAACCCAGAACCTTCTTGCTGTGAGGCGACAGTGCTAACCACTACACCACCGTACCACCCATGTTGAATCAAGCAATTGTTCATTCTGAATCATGCGATTCATGCGCCGGAGTGTTTTGCACACTAATGTAATAAATTTTATCAAGTCATTCTAAATAATGTATTATTCTTATATTGTGCTTGTTTGTACCTGCGGCCTGTATCAAACTTTAAGCTGATTTGACTCCAGTCATTTTGAATCATGTATTGTACACTCTGAATACTGTATTGTTCACGTTGACCATTCATACTGGAAAATTTGGCTCGGTTGATTCAGAATATGAGAAGCGTGACATATAGTGCCCAGTGGAAAATGTTGAAGAGGTATGACATGACATGTAAACCAATGCATATGCTGTGTTATTTTGAAACTATGAAATGAGAACTTTGTGATTTTGAGTCAGATCATTCTGCAGACTGACTTGGCTTTTATTGATTGATTTAAGAAAAGTCTAAACTTTTCTGCAAACTCTTTGAATTATTCTTGTTTGGGAGAGTTTAACATGGGAGCCATGTTAATTAGCTATAGTTTACAAAGTTAGCATGTTGTTTCTTTGCTAATGTCAGGTTAGACTAGTATGGACTCCAGTAGCTAATTTAGGCTAGGCAGCAAGTTGAATTTTAGCTAATGGTAAATATTGGTTATTTACATGACTTTTTTAAATTTCTCCGTGAATATTGCTCCCGGATATATCCGTGAGGCAGAATCTCAGACGTGGCAGAAGTCTATATTCGTAGATCATACTTTGCCAATTCAACCTCCTTCAGTACAGACAGATCAAAACCTTTCAAATATTTCGGATTAATTCTTTAGAAAACTGTGTAGTATTTGTCATGTATATGACAAACACACATAAAAAACATGACATTTACTTAATTTCATCAGTTAAAACATTTTTAATACATGAATATGTTTAAAAGTAGCAATAGTTTACCTTCACTTGAATCTATTTTTGGCTGGACACATCCACTTTTAACTGACTAACATTTTGACACATTATGTACTCTTTCATTTAAGTATAATTTCTCTGTACTTTTCCGTCCCTGTTTACATGGCATCTCAGCGTGTACTTTTGGAAGTTAGAATTGCTCTCTGCAACTCATTCATCTATAGAACGCATCTGTGTAAAATGCAGAACCCATGAATTCACCTTAAAGTCAGTGTCAATAGCATAGAATCGCTGTGTCTCCTCAGGCAGCTGGTGATGAATGTCGTCTGAGCCCATAAAGATGCTCTCCAGGTAAGCCCATGTTCTCTGCACCTCCAACCAGATGAGCAACACTGTGTCAGCCTGTGTGAGCTGGCCCTGCAGAACCAGGACCTGTCTGTGGAAGAACTCCACCTGCTTAGTCTGCAACATGGCCTGCAACTGTACCTGAGATGGACCAAGATGACACAAACACTAAGCAGGATGATGCACAGTGCTCTACAGATAGAACTGATACTGAATATTATTCTATCCACATTCACTGGATATGAGCAATCGCACGCTCTGATTGGCTACTCTACTACTAGGATATCAGCTCATATTGCTGGGTTTCAGTCATGTGACTTTTCTTAGCGGTTTTACCGGAAGTGAAATACTGTAGCTGGTGTTCTAAACGGCTGCTGTAGTGAAAACAACTAGCAATAACTTATCAGAGTACGCTTGTAATCTAGAAGCCACTGCTCGCTTTAGATATATTCAGGAGATTGCTATGTGCAATGGAATAGATCCCTACAGTCTGGGAAAGAAGGATTTGCCATACAATCTCGAAAACTACCCTTCAGTCGAGTTCCACGACATCTCGAACTATCTGGTGTTGCAGACATCCTTCTACATCGCAAAACAGGTGGAAGAGTATGGAGGCTTACAACTTTTTTGTACGTGGCTGGGTAAAGGACCTCGGTATCAAGTCGCTGCCGAATGAATCCTGTCTTGTTTTTGCCCATGTAAGTATGGTTTTTTAAGCTTTTCGTTCACATCTTTACAATGAAGAGCTGCAAGTTGAAGTGTAACTAGACAACAGTTCGCTTGATTCTCACTTGTGTTGGCTCCTATCTCTCAGGCAAATCATTCACAAAGATAATCAGAAACCCCTTTAAAGACCTGGATCTTAATTAAACAAGATGGAGAAGTGATCATGGCGCATTGTAACTGTATGGCTGGGTAAGAATTTTGTTGCAACCTTCATGCATATGGACTTTGTGAGGGGTAAACAAAGAAACAGCTGGGGACTTTAGCGCTTTGTGACTACAAAAAGTACTGTAAAATAATGACACATAGCAAGAAAAGTACTTGGAAAACACTAAGGACATAGCTGAGGGGGATATACAAACCTTTCACGAAGTAATCACTGCAAACTCGAGCATGCTTCGACTTGGCTCCCTTCGATTTCAGCGAGAGGTTCAAAAGCCACCTTTCTCGACGTCTTTTTGTAAAATCCTGTGTTCGTTCACCCTTTTTTATTAGTTCACGGGGAACCCTGAAGAAACTTTTCAGTTTCACGGTTTGATCGATTTGAACAAGCTAAAACAACGCAAGCGTAAGGCATTTTTCATGTGAGCAATGCACCTTCTCTGTACAAACGCTTTGTCAACTGAGCTTTGGTAGACCACCAGCTAAAGTTTTGAATAACTAATGAGGCGGATGTGACGTCACGTGAAACCCAGCAATACCAAGAGTAGAGAAAAACAAAATGGTGGCACGTGTTGCTGAACCAATTGAGGATGAAATAAAAACTATCCTCGAAAACAAAACCCCAAAAAGTGTTATCAAGTATTTAAAAGTAGCAGAAATAGCTAAAAGAATAGCAGATTTTTTTTCCCAATATCACCCGTTCCACACTCCAGCCCAGTCAATGGCAGTAATGCACCTTTATGTTGGTTTGCCAACCGCCAAAAAAAAAAACCCTAAAGAAGAAGAAAAAGAAAACCCCTAAAAAAAGCATAAAAGTATTTGATGGTAAGAGTGTATCTTTTTTATTTTTCAAGAATTATTATTATAGCATTTTTCACAAATTGCTCTTGTCATTTCGCCGGTTTGTTTACATTCTAAGCAGAAATGATTTTGTCGGATGTTTTGTATAAAGTTTTTATTTATCGAATTCACAAAAAATAAAAATAAAAATGCTCTGTTTCTCAAAATCCAGTGAATGTGGATAGAATAAAACAGTTATTCCACTCAATCTCGTCATACACTGTCAGTAATCCCGGTGTGAAGGAGCAGACTACAAACACTCAGGACTACAACTCCCATGACACACAGCGCCCTCTGTCCCTAGCCTATTGAACTACAGCTGTCACGCATTTCCTTAATCACTGCTTCCGCTATTTAAGCTGCTCATTCACACCACTCCAGTGTGAAGTATTGTCCTGCCATTTCAGTACATAACAAGCCTTGTAGCTTTTCTGACTGGCTCTAGCGGTTCCTGACCTTTTGCTATTTCATCTCCATTTTTGCTCTTTGTCTTTTCCACATCATGTTGTTCACTGATCACCTGATCCTTGCTAGTTTACCGACACTGATTTCAGTCACACATTTTGGCTTTATTGACAGTCTGCTGATCTGCTTTCTCCGCACATACATCAGTAAGTGCCTGCACTCTCACAGGATACTTCACCACAGTGGATGTCACGGAGGATCCTAAACAGACTGCTCTAAACGCGCAGGGGCATTTGCTAGGAGAACATCAACAGATGCTTGCCGACCTCAACACTCGGATGACGCAGCTCACATCTGTGATATCGCAGGCCCTCCTAGCATGCTCCGAGCCTCCTCCTAGCCCAGCATTTCAACTCCCCATTCCACAGAAGTTTGCTGGAGACATCATCGCATGTAAGGGTTTTTTACTGCAATGTTCTATGTATTTTCCACCATGCCGCATTTATTGGAGGAGCACAAGATCACAAAATTTATCTTTTCTCTTGGGCAAAGCACTTCACTGGGTCACCGCAGTTTGGAATAAGGGGCACGAGCAAACCAAGTCCTATGAACAATTCCTCACCATGTTTAAAAGGGTGTTTGATCATGAACCAGAAGGGATAGAGGTTGGAGAGAGTCTTCTCACCAGTTCCCAAGGTTCCAGAAGTGTTGCTGAATATGCCTTGGAATTCAGGACAACTAGCAGCTGCCACTGGGTGGAATGATCCGGAGCTGAAAGCGGTCTTTCACCAAGGTCTACATCCAGAGATCGTGAGTGAGCTGGCTTGTAGAGATGAGAACCTCACTCTGGACTCCCTCATTGACTTAGCTATTTGACTCAACCAATTGTTAAAGCACTGACCATCTATCCATTTCAACACCAAATCTGCCCAGTCTATGGAGGATGGCTCAAACATGGAGGTCTCACGCACCCATCTAACCCGCGTCAAACGTGCTAGGCAGCACAAGGAGGGGTTATGTTTCTACTGTGTGAGCCCTGAGCATAGCATCTGGCAATGTCCCATATGACCAGCCTGAGAGACCCCAATAGAGAGGCCTGTAAGCTCTACAAGTCCGGTGAGAAAATTCAGTTCTAAGTCCTTTACCATCCCAATCCTACTCAGGGTAGGGCCCTCCACTCATATCTTATCTGCTTTTGTTGATTCAGGGGCAGAGAGGAGCTTTATCAGTAGTGCCATCGTGCAGAACCTCGACCTGCCTACCATCCCCCTGCACAGCGCACTCAGTATCAAGACCATCAATGGAGGACCCATAGGCAATGGACTGGTCACCACTCGCACACCACCAGTACAGATTCAAATAGGGGCTTTACACAGAGAATTCATATCACTCTATGTAACTACAGGTACCATTGTTGATCATGACATCATTCCTTGGCTATCCCTGGCTGCAGCTACATGATCCATTGATTTCATGGCAAAACAAGGAAATTCTTCAATGGTTACTCACATGCTTCCAGACCTGCCTCTCTCTCTCTCTCTCTCTCTCTCTCTCTCTCTCTCAGATCAGAATAGCTTCTACCTCCATAGAGAGCCCCCAATCCAACTCCATAGACAATATTCCAGATTGTTACTTAGATTTTGCAGAAGCCTTCAGTAAGGGGAAGGCCTGCGGGTTACCTTCCCACAGGCCATACAATTGCTCGATCAACTTACTGCCAGGTATGTCTCCTCCATGTGGTCGTATTTATCCCTTGTCCCAAAAAGAACAGGTGGCCATGGAGGAATATATTCAGGAGGCTCTCAAACAGGGATACATCCGACCTTCCAAGTCACCCGCATCGGCTGGTTTCTTTTTTGTTGAGAAACGAGGAGGTGGACTGAGGCCTTGCATTGACTACAGAGGCTTAAACCAGGTCACCATAAAGTATCCTTATCCTCTTCTCCTGGTTCCAGCAGCTCTCAAACAGCTTCGATCCGCTAAGATATTTTCAAAGATCGATCTATGAAGTGCATACAACCTGATCCGAATAAGCAGGGGTGATGAATGGAAGACAACCTTCAGCACGACCGCGGGGCACTTTGAGTGCTGGGTCATGCCGTATAGCCTTTCTTCAGCACCCAGCATGTTCCATTGCTTCATCAACGATGTGCTATGGGACATGCTGGGCAAATGTCATCGACGATATCCTGATTTACCCTTCAGATGTCCAGAGTCAGCCCTGTGATGACCTGGCAACTTATCCAGGGTGTACCCCACCTTTTGCCCGTAGTCAGCTGGGATAGGCTCCAGCTTGCCTGCAACCCTGTAGAACAGGATAAAGCAGCTAGAGATAATGAGAGATGAGATGAGAATGTCCAGAGTCACCAGGAACACATCAGAACCATTCTCAAGTGACTGTTAGAGAACAACCTCTATGTAAAGGCCGAGAATGTGAGTTTCATCTCAAGATTTCCTTCCTTGGCTATATCATTAGCGCCAAAGGAGTGTGCATGGACTTCTCCAAGGTAACAGCTGTCGCATCCTGGCCTACACCCAAGTCTGTAAAGGAGCTCCAACGATTCCTAGGCTTCATGAACTTTTATCGCTGGTTCATTTGAGGTTTCAGCTCTCTAGCAGCTCCCCTAACCACACTGTTGAAGAAGGGCCCCAAGCACCTACAGTGGAACTCTGTGGCTGAGGAAGCCTTCGGTCAACTTAAGCTTGCATTCACCTTGGCCCCCATACTCCAACACCCTGAACCCAATAAGCTTTTCATTGTGGAAGCAGACACATCTGACACTGGCGTAGGGGCCATCCTGTCACAACGCTTTGGGAAGAAACTGAAGCTTCACCCCGTGGCCTTTTTTTCTAAAAAAAAAATTAACTTCAGCAGAAAGGAATTATGATGTGGGGAACAGAGAGCTCCGCACTATTAAATTAGCCCTCGAAGAATGGTGGCACTGGTTAGAGGGAACCACGCACCCCTTTGCCATCTTCACAGACCACAAGAACCTCGAGTATCTCTGAAAGGCCGAGAGGTTAAACCCCAGGCAGGCCAGGTGGGCATTATTCTTCATCCAGTTCAATTTCTCAATTTCTTTCTGTCCAGGTTCCAAAAACACCAAGGCAGATGCATTATCCAGAACTTTCAGTCCTTCTCAACAAGACTCTAGTTCTTCTCCCATCATCCCATCACACTGTTTCGTTCAATCCATCACCTGGGAACTGAACAAAGAAATAAGCAAGTCTCAGCCCTGAACCCACCCCATTCATCTCCCACCTGGTCTTCTCTATGTGCCCAAGCACCTACGCAGTCAACTCATCACCTGGGCTCACTCATCTCCCGCCACTGGACTTCCCAACAGCTGATGTACTCACCAAATGCTAAGAAACAGGTACTGGTGGGAGAACATGTCGTCCGAAATCAATTAGTTCATCGCCTCATGCTCCAAATGCGCCCAAGCAAAGGTCCTGAGAACCCCCCCCACCAGCAAGTTAAGCCCTCTACCAATTCTGCAAAGACCCTGGTCACATCTGGCAATTGACTGTCACAGATCTCCCACCCTCTCAAGGGAATACCACCATAATGGTAACTATCAATCGATTCTCAAAAGCTCTGAAACTCATCCCTTTACCTGGCATCCCTACAGCTTCTCAGACCGCTGAGCTGTTATTTCAACAGGTCTTCCGATACTACGGCATCCCTGAAGATATACTCAGTGACTGGGGTCCCCAATTCATCTCACAATTCTGGGCAAGTTTCATGGAAAGGTTGGGAGTATCAGTAAGTCTCATGTCCAGCTACCAACTCCAGTTCAATGGCCAAGTGGAGAGAGCAAACCAGGAGATTGGCTGCTTCCTTAGAATATATTGCATGCACAACCAGGGGGACTGGGCACGCTTCATACCTTGGGCTGAGTATGCACAAAACTTGCTCAAACACTCAGCCACCCAGCTAACACCGTTTCAGTGCATACTCGGCTACCAGCCACCCTTGTTTCCCTGGGATGATGCACCTAGCCAAGTACAGGCCGTTGACGACTGGTTTTGATGAAGTCAAACCATCTGGGAGGAGGTCCACCAGCGTCTGGAAGCAGTCAGCGCCCAAGTACAAGGAGTATGCAGATACCATAAACATAGAGGTGAGACTCCCGACTTCCTCCCTGGCAACAGGGTGTGGGTAGCCACAAAGAACTTGAGAAAAGTGAACACCTGCAAGAAGCTCCAGCCACGCTACATCAGGCCCTTCAAGGTCTTACACCGAATCAACGATGTGTCATACCGTCTTGAACTCCCACCTCACTGTCGAATAGCCGCTACGTTCCATGTTTCACACCTCAAACCTGCTATCACGGGGCCCTTTGCCCACAACTCACTAGACCAGACCAGAGGAACACTCTGCACTCAACCTTGAGGGAGACCCAATCTACCAGGTAAACAAGATCCTCAACTCCAGACAACGAGGAAGCCAAATCAAGTACTTGGTAGATTGGGAAGGATATGGACCTGAGGAACAAAGTTGGGTTAAGTCCAAGGACATTCTCAACCCACTCTTGAAGCAAGAGTTTCACGCTCAATATCCTAAGCCAGCACCCAGAGGTAGAGGTCGTCCTAGAATGAGTGTAGCTCCTGGAGGTAGCTCCTGGGGGGGGGGGGGGGAGTCTGTCAGTAATCCCGGTGTGAAGGAGCAGACTAACACTCAGGACTATAACTCCCATGACACAGTGCCCTCTGTCCCCAGCCTACTGAACTACAGCTGTCACGCATTCCCTTAATCACCGCTTCTGCTATTTAAAGCCTCGGTCACAACCGGCCATACGTGCTTTTACAGCCGGTCTACATGCAAAAAACGCAAGAAACGCACGGAGGGCGCGCGTGTGACGTGCTGATTTTCGAGCCGTAGACTGGCCGCAGACCGGCCGCAGAGGTTCTTTGTCATGTCAAACTCTACAGGCGCTTACGTTTTTTTTCAGGTTGCAAGACAAACTTACGGCCAACGTGCGTCTTTCTCCACGAACAAAAAATGCATCGATTTGGGAAACGCCAAAAATCGCATGGCCAAAAAATCGTACGTCCGGTTATGACCTAGGCTTAAGCCGCTCAGTCACACCCCTCCAGTGCGAAGTATCGTCCTGCTATTTCAGTACATACTGAGCCTTGTATCTTTTCTGACTGTCTCTGGTGTTTCCTGACCTTTTGCTATTTCATCTCCATTTTCGCTCTGTCTTTTCCATGTCACGTTGTTCGCCAATCGCCTGACCCTCGCTAGTTTACCTACACTGATTTCAGTCACACGTTTTGGTTTTTTTGACAGTCTGCTGATCTGCTTCCTCCACACATACGTCAGTAAGTGCCTGCACTCTCACATACATGGCTTATAGCCAACTCGGCGCCACGCACCTCGTTGGCTCTCGGCTCATGTACGACTCGATTTCATGGAATAACTGTTCAATATATTATATTGATGAGTGGCCTTGGATTATCAATGCATTTAAAATTTGAATATCCTGATTAAAAATAATCAACCTGACATTCATTATACAGATCCACAACCAAACAAATGCTTGCTACCCCTAAAGTAGTAATCCACGATTCTAGCCTCATTTGGGTTCATCCATTTTCTCCCAACCTGGAGCTGAGTGTTAACTTTGGCCTGTTGTATTTTTTTTTTTAGGCCGTGTGGGAGTAAGGAGCCTTGAGATACGGCTGACTCATTGTGAATAGCATTGTGCTTGGCTGGATCTGGCCCCTGCGCATTCAGCTTGTGAATAATGACACTAATGCATGGTCTGTACACCATAAATCAGGTGTTTGAATGAAGGCAGCTGACAACAGGAGATCTGTCCACCCTCATCTCAGTGCAGCACATAAGCCCTAAACACAATACTCATTTCCAGGCAACTGCTTGAGAGTGCTTCTGATAAGCTAGTTATATATGTCAAGCCATAATGTAAATTATCTATCATTTCGTTTCAGCTTAACATCTAAACACAGCTTGTACTGTGCTGCATCCTGATGAATATATGACATTTTAAGATACTCCTGCAGTAAAACTATATTTATTCTTGTAATAGCTATAAATTAATATCCTTTGTAGACATTTATACCTGATGATCTTCCAGCATCTCAATGAGTTCATCGTCGCACTTCAGCACAGGTGTTGAGGTATGGAAATGCTCTTCATAAGTAAACTCCATCAGGGACCATGTCTGACTGATCTCACTTAACGCCTGATGGAGCAGAAAGAGACATTACATGACTCTGCCATACAACATTTTATTGAAGTAGACATGAAGTGAGGATGTTGTTAGCATGCATGACCCAAAGAATTGAAACCTTTTCAATGGCCATCTCTTTCACTGCTTTGGCCACTGTATTATGAACTTCCTCTTCATACATGTGTAGCTGCAGAGTCAGCAAGTCTGCAAGAGTTGTTTTCTCCGTCACGGTAAAGTCAACCTGAGAAAACACACTTTGAATTGAATTAATCTTGGTACAATCTAGATTTTACTTGTCAGTGCAAATTCATCTGTTGGATTACAGAGACTACAAGCAACTGGTTACAAATTAGTTTTATAAACCACAGCTACGAAATGTGTAGTATATTACACTCCTTCTTCTTCTTATTATTATTATTATTAGTAGTAGTAGTAGTATCTCAGCCGACAGGTGATGAACTTATGCCAGTGCCATCATGTGTTGTCCACATTTCATGAAAATTGCTTCTTCTCTCTCAATTCTTCACCGATTTTTATTCTTTTTGGCAGGAAGGTAGGTCTGCCTGGAGTGCATATAGCTTCTATTCAAATTTGCATAATTGCAATTAATAATGAAGATATGGAGTAATTAAGCACTAATGAGCAGTTTCCACACAAATCGCTTCTTCTCCCTCAATTCTTCATTGATTTTGATTCTTTTTGGCACAAAGGTAGGGATACCTAGGGTGCATGTAACTTCTACCCAGATTTGCTTACTTACAATTATTAATGAAATTATGGACTAATTAAGTCTTAATGAGCAGTCCAACAAAAATGGCTTCTTCTTGGTCAATTCCTTGCCATTTTGGATTCTTTCTGGGAAATAGGTTGGTATTCCTAGGGTGTATATAGCTTTTATTTATATATATATATATATATATATATATATATATATATATATATATATATATATATATATATAATTAGTCGTGTGTGTGTATATATATATCATGTATGCAGTGTATACAGCTTGCAACATTTATTGCTCAAAGTGGCCCACTTTAGATTGTTCCTTCTGCACTAGACGAGGCTGGAGTAAGCTACGCTGTCATTGACGGTCTTGTTGTTTTTTATTATCTCATCTCATTATCTCTAGTCGCTTTATCCTGTTCTACAGGGTCGCAGGCAAGCTGGAGCCTATCCCAGCTGACTACGGGCGAAAGGCGGGGTACACCCTGGACAAGTCGCCAGGTCATCACAGGGCCGACACATAGACACAGACAACCATTCACACTCACATTCACACCTACGGTCAATTTAGAGTCACCAGTTAACCTAACCACAGTCTTTGGACTGTGGGGGAAACCGGAGCACCCGGAGGAAATCCACGCGGACACGGGGAGAACATGCAAACTCCACACAGAAAGGCCCTCACCGGCCACGGGGCTCGAACCCGGACCTTCTTGCTGTGAGGCGACAGTGCTAACCACTACACCACCGTGCCGCCCCGTTTTTTATTATATATAATTTTTTTTTTTTTTTTTTTTTAATAATACACCCATTCTTGGGCAGCACGGTGGTGTAGTGGTTAGCTCTGTCGCCTCACAGCAAGAAGGTCCGGGTTCGAACCCCGTAGCCGACGAGAGCCTTTCTGTGCGGAGTTTGCATGTTCTGTCCGTGTGGGTTTCCTCCAGGTGCTCCGGTTTCCCCCACAGTCCAAAGACATGCAGGTTAGGTTAACTAGTAACTCTAAATTGACCGTGAGTGTGAATGGTTGTCTGTGTCTATGTGTCGGCTCTGTGATGACCTGGCGACTTGTCCAGGGTGTACCCCGCCTTTTGCCCATAGTCAGCTGGGATAGGCTCCAGCTTGCCTGCGACCCTGTAGAACAGGATAAAGCGGCTAGAGATAATGAGATGAGATGAGACACCCATTCTTATCCAAGTTACTCACCTTCATGGCCGTAGCCAGCTGTGCCCAGTGTCGCTCTCTCATAGCAGGGTTCTGTAGCTGAGTCAAGGCCCGTAACGCAGTCAGAAAATCTTTCAGTGCATGGTCCAGTCCAATATATACATCCCAACTCCGCACATCTTTATCAAGACTCTGCATTTCCTGGAGTATAAAAATGCATTAGTTATCAATTTCATAAATTCTTCCAAAAAGAAGTTCCCCAATCACAGAGTACTTGCTGTTCTGTATAGGTTAGTCCTTTACCTCCTTACATACTACTACATTCCTGCTAACCTGAGTTTGAATATGCAGAGCTGGCATATTCCAGAACCAAGACTGAGAAAAGCAGATTTAAGACACTGTCCAAACAAAATCCATCTGGATTTAACATTTTCAGAATAGCCTAATATATATATATATATATATATATATATATATATATATATATATATATATATATATATATGTATATGTGTGTGTCATGGTCCTACCTGTGGGCTTCTCTCTTCAGGTAACATCTCCACTCAGCATTACCAGCCACGCCCACACTCACTTCTTCTTATTATCTTTCAATGACTGTCATTGGCTGTTGCCAATCACCTGCTTTCCCCCTGTGTGTATTTAAGCTGCAGTCCTCCCAAGCTTCTGTGTAAGATCGTCTGCAACTCTCAGCCTGATAACCTGCTCTGTGTTCCTACTACTCTGACTCCTGAAAATATCCTGTTCCGTCTGACTCTGTCTGCTCTCCAGCCCTGGTAACCTGATCTGCCTTCTGTCCTGTCAACTCTGCCTCTTGCCTGCCTCTCCTGTACCTTCGCCTGATCTCCAGCTTGCTCAGCCCTGCTGCTCGCCTGCCTCTCCATCTGCCTGGTGTGAGCAGCCCTGCCTGGAGCCCTACTCTTCAGCCCTGGTAACCTAACCCTGCATTTCTGTCCCCTATCTTGCTACCTGATTTGTGACTCTGTGTTCCAGCCTGCTCTCTTACTCCTGCCTGCTGAGAGACTGCCTGGAACCCAAGTACTGTCAGCCTACAGCCACACCTCTCTGACAATGCCTGATCCTGTCAGATCTCAGAAGCTAAGCATGATTGGGCCTGGTCAGTACTTGGATGGGAGACCTCAGATGTCACCACCAGCCATCCCTGCCTCTCGGTTCTCTTGCCACTGGACTTCACCCACACACATTCTCCCAACTCCCTTTTCCCCTGTTATTAATAAACTGTGGTTTGTATGTGTTTGGTCCCTGACAGAACGATCTGACCACTACATGGAGTCAGTGCCCAAGCCCTCTGGCTTAGACCGGCTGCAGCGCACTGAAGGGGAGGTCAGTCGGATGTCTGCTGACATTACAGCCCTGATCCAGCTTGGTCAACAACGACTGGACCAAGCACTCCAGCTGTTCACCGCCCTAGCACCCCCTGCTCTTCCGAGTCAACCACCGCAGCCCCTCGTTGCATCAGCTCCTGTCATACCCGCTGCTGATGTTCCAGCTCCGGAAGGTGCTCCTGTTACACTCGATGCCCCCGGAACCCAAGGTCGGCAGTCCGGAGTGTTTTGACGGTGATCCCTCCCAAGTCTGTGCTTTCCTGACCAGCTGCCGGTTGCTGTTCGACCTGCAGCCCAGAACCTTCGCAGCAAAGGTGGCCTTCGTCATCACTCATCTGACTGGCCGCGCCCACCTGTGGGGGACTGCAGAGTATGAACGCCGGACACCGGCGTGTGCCTCCTTCTCCCTGCTTGCAGCGGAGATGACCAAGGTCTTCGACCTGGGCTCGTCGTCAGTAGAGGCATCCGGAGGACTGAGGAGTATTCGCCAAGGCAGACAAACAGTGGCTGACTACTCGATCGATTTCGGGACCTTGGCCCGGCACAGCAAGTGGAACACGCAGGCGCTGGTGGACGATTTTCTGCACAGCCTGGCCGACTACATGAAGGACAATTTGGTCTTGCACGAACAACCATTGACACTCGATGAGGCCATTGCCCTGGCCGTCCGCATTGACCGCCAGGTCCGGACCCATTGACAAGAGAGGGCCCACCAGACTCAGTCACCAGCGCACGGAGTAACCCAGCCCCTTCTATGTCTCCTGCTGCTTCTCCGCCGAGCCTTCTGGACCAGTCAGAGCCCATGGAGATCGGCCGTGCTTCCCTCAGCCCGGCAGAGCGCCAGCGTCGGATCACCTCCAATCTGTGCCTGTACTGTGGGGGTGACGGTCACCGTGCTGCCTCTTGCCCAGTAAAAGCGATGAGCTCACCGGGCACAGGAGGGGCCCAGCTGGGCTCAATGACCATCCAGTCCTCCACCAGCCAGAAACTTATGCTCCAAGTATGTCTTCGTCTGTTGGATTCCACCCACACCCTGGCCGCCCTGATTGACTCTAGCGCTGAGGCTAACATCATGGACACTGAGCTTGCGCGCCAGTTGGGTCTGCAGAGCCATCTCTTATCCTCTCCCATGCCAGCCAGGGCGCTGGATGGCCACCTCCTTGGCACCGTCACCCGCCTCACTGCCCCTGTTCCGATGACTCTGTCAGGCAACCACCACGAAACCATCCAATTTCACCTGCTCCGTTCCCCCGGCCAACCCCTCATCCTGGGCTATCCATGGCTCCGCCAGCACAGTCCTCACCTCGACTGGGCCACTGGAGAGATAAGAGAATGGGGCAAGGACTGCTACCGGACCTGCTTACGAGCCGCCATCCTAAACACCCGTACTCCACCTGCCAGCTCTGCCCCCGACCTCACTAATGTCCCAGTGTGTTATCACAGCCTTCGGGAGGTATTCAGTAAAACCAAGGCCACTTCCTTGCCTCCTCACCAGCCCTACGACTGCGCCATTGATCTCCTCCCAGGCACTGCACCACCCAAGGGTCGTCTCTACTCTCTGTCCGCCCCAGAAAGGAAGGCGATGGAGGCCTACATCAGTGACTCTCTGGCTGCCGGCCTTATCCATCCATCCTCTTCTCCCGCCGGCGCTGGGTTCTTCTTCGTGGAAAAGAAGGATGGATCCCTGCGCCCCTGCATCGATTACAGGGGTCTCAACGACATCACCATCAAGAACCGATACCCTCTCCCACTGCTTACCTCCGCCTTCAAGCTGCTCCAGGGAGCCACAGTCTTCACCAAACTCGATCTCCGGAATGCCTACCACCTGGTTCGGATAAGGGAGGGAGACAAGTGGAAGACCGCGTTCAACACCCCCACCGGTCACTATGAATACCGGGTGATGCCGTTTGGCCTTACCAACGCGCCAGCGGTATTCCAGGCTCTGGTGAATGATGTCCTGCGAGATATGTTGAACAAGTTTGTGTTCGTTTACCTCGACGACATCCTGATCTTCTCTAAAACCCTGTCCAAACACACCCAGCATGTCCAGCAAGTGCTCCGTCGCCTCCTGGAAAACTCTCTCTTCGTCAAGGCAGAGAAGTGTGAGTTTCATGCCAAGTCTGTGGGGTTCCTGGGGTACATTGTGGCAGAAGGGAGCATCCAGATGGATCTTGCCAAAGTCTCCACAGTTACTTCATGGTCAGTACCAGAGAGCAGGAAGCAGCTTCAGCAGTTCCTGGGCTTCGCAAATTTCTACAGGAAGTTCATTTGTAATTACAGCACCATTGCATCACCCCTCACCGCCTTGACCAGCACCAAACAGCCCTTCACCTGGACTCTGGCCGCCAATGAAGCTTTTGCCACCCTCAAGGCTCGGTTCACCACTGCTCCCGTCCTCCGGCTGCCTGATGAGGAGCGGCAATTCATCGTTGAGGTGGACGCCTCGGACGTGGGAGTCGGGGCAGTGCTCTCACAGAGGTCTGCAGATGACAACAAGCTCCATCCCTGTGCGTTCTTCTCCCGCCGGCTATCGCCGGCTGAACGCAATTACGACGTAGGCAATCGGGAACTGCTGGCGGTCAAGCTCGCCCTGGAGGAATGGCGTCACTGGCTGGAGGGATGCGTAGTCCCATTCCTGGTCTGGACAGACCATAAGAATCTAGAATACATCCGCACTGCCAAACGACTCAACCCCAGACAGGCCTGCTGGGCTCTCTTTTTCACCCGATTCAATTTCACCCTTTCATACCGGCCCGGATCTCGCAACACCAAGCCTGATGCACTCTCCCGCCAATTCCAGAAGGATGATGCCCCCTCCAAGGACCCGGCTCCCATCCTACCTGACCCCTGTATCGTTGCTGCTCTGACCTGGGACATCAAAGAACGAGTGCTGGAAGCCCTCCGTGACCAACCCAGCCCCAGTGCATGCCCCGCAAGTCGCCTCTTTGTTCCTGAAGACCTGCGATCCCAGGTTATACAATGGGGACACGACTCCCGTCTAGCCTGCCACCCTGGTTCCACTCGCACCTACCACCTGCTCGCCCAACGGTTCTGGTGGCCTACTATGAGCAGGGATGTGCGAGACTTCGTCCGAGCCTGCCCTACCTGTAATCAAAATAAGTCCTCCAGCCGGCCTCCTGACGGTTTGCTCCAGCCTCTGCCCGTGCCAATGCGACCCTGGTCCCACATTTCCCTGGATTTTGTTACGGGTCTACCCCCTTCTAACGGGATGAAGGTCATACTCACCATCGTGGACCGCTTTAGCAAGATGGCACACTTTGTTCCCCTCCCTAAACTACCGTCAGCCAAGGAGACTGCCCAGATCGTCTTGCAACATGTCTTCCGCATCCATGGGCTGCCCAAGGACATCGTTTCGGACTGGGGGCCGCAATTCGCCTCCTCTTTTTGGAAGGAGTTCTGTCACCTACTCGGGGCCACCGCCAGCCTCACCTCCGGATTCCGACCCCAGTCCAACGGCCAGTCAGAATGGACTAACCAGGAGTTGGAGAAGGCACTTTGGTGCATGGCGTCACACAACCCTAGGGCCTGGTGCGAGCACCTGCTGTGGGTGGAATACTCTCACAACTCCCTCACCAGCTCAGCCACCGGGCTGTCCCCATTCCACTGCGTGTATGGCTACCAACCACCCCTGTTCCCCAGCCAGGAGGGAGAGGTCACCTGCCCAGCTGCCCTCACCTATGCACGCTGATGCCACCGCACCTGGTCTCAAGCCTGCGCTGCACTCCTCAAGTCAGTCACCAGCTACTCTACTGGTGCCAACTGGCGGAGGATGCCTGCGCCCACCTACTGGGTGGGCCAGAAGGTGTGGCTATCTGCCAAGGACCTGCCCCTGCAGGTGGAGTCTCGTAAGCTAGCACCTCGGTTCGTCGGACCATTCCCTATCCAGAGGATCATCAGCAAGTCTGCTGTCCGGCTCCGACTGCCCAAATCTATGAGAGTGCACCCCACCTTCCACATCTCTAAGATCAAGCCAGTGCACGAGAGCCCACTGGTCCCAGCCGCACCTTCTCCTCCTCCTCGTCTCATCGATGGTGGCCCGGTCTACTCCGTCTGGCGACTGCTGAAGTCACGACGCAGGAGCAGGGGCCTCCAATACCTGGTGGATTGGGAGGGCTATGGTCCTGAGGAGAGGATGTGGGTCCCTGCTGGGAGAATCTTAGACCGTACCCTCAACAGCACCTTTCATCGCCTGCATCCGGACCAGCCGGCCAACCGGAGGGGTCGACAAAAGGGGCCTTGTTGGAATGACGATGCGCCCACCGCTACTGTCCCTGAGTCCGATCCTGAACCACAGGCCTTGGACTCTGACCGGTCAGAGGAGTTCTAACCCTCCACCAGTATTCCCCCTCTTCCCGCCCGTCTTGGTGGATCTGTGGCTAGGGACTTCTGGAGCCATCCCTTGAGGGGGGGTTCTGTCATGGTCCTACCTGTGGGCTTCTCTCTTCAGGTAATATCTCCACTCAGCATTACCGGCCACGCCCACACTCACTTCCTCTTATTATCTTTCAGTGACTGTCATTGGCTGTTGCCGATCACCTGCTTTCCCCGTGTGTATTTAAGCTGCAGTCCTCCCAAGCTTCTGTGTCAGATCATCTGCAACTCTCAGCCTGATAACCTGCTCTGTGTTCCTACTACTCTGACTCCTGAAAATATCCTGTTCCGTCTGACTCTGTCTGCTCTCCAGCCCCGGTAACCTGATCTGCCTTCTGTTCTGTCGACTCTGCCTCTTGCCTGCCTCTCCTGTACCTTCGCCTGATCTCCAGCTTGCTCAGCCCTGCTGCTCGCCTGCCTCTCCATCTGCCTGGTGTGAGCAGCCCTACCTGGAGCCCTACTCTTCAGCCCTGGTAACCTGACCCTGCATTTCTGTCCCCTATCTTGCTACCTGATTTGTGACTTTGTGTTCCAGCCTGCTCTTTTACTCCTGCCTGCTGAGGGTCTGCTTGCTGGGAGACTGCCTGAAACCCAAGTACTGTCAGCCTACAGCCACACCTCTCTGACAACGTCTGATCCCGTCAGATCTCAGAAGCCAAGCAGGGTTGGGCCTGGTCAGTACTTGGATGGGAGACCTCAGACGTCACCACCAGCCATCCCTGCCTCTCGGTTCTCCTGCCACTGGACTTCACCCACACACGTTCTCCCAACTCCCTTTTCCCCTGTTATTAATAAACTGTGGTTTGAGCACATTTGATCTCCTCTCCTGTTTGGTCCCTGGCATATATATATATATATATATATTACACATACACACGGGTGACAAATTAAAGGAAAATGCAACATAATGTTTGTCAGGTCTTGCACGACCATGAACAACTGAAACAGCTTTACTTGAATTGGCATAGATTATCTAGAATTGTACTGGCAAAATGAACACCATTCTTCCAAAAGATATTTCCTCCATTGGTGTTTTGATAATGACAGTAAAAAATTGTCTAAAACAAAAGTAAAAAATCTCCCACAGACGGTTAGTAGGGATGAAAGCTGGTGTATGAAGACAAAAGCATATACAGTGGGACAAAAAAGTATTTAGTCAGCCACCAATTGTGCAAGTTCTCCCACTTAAAAAGATGAAAAAGGCCTGTAATTTTCATCATAGGTACCCTTCAACTATGAGAGACAGAATGGGGGGAAAGAATCCAGGAAATCACATTGTAGGATTTTTAATGAATTAATTGGTAAATTCCTTGGTAAAATAAGTATTTGGTCACCTACAAACAAGCAAGATTTCTGGCTCTCACAGACCCGTAACAACTTCTTTAAGAGGCTCCTCTGTCCTCCACTCATTACCTGTATTAATGGCACCTGTTTGAACTCGTTATCAGTATAAAAGACACCTGTCCACAACCTCAAACAGTCACACTCCAAACTCCACTATGGCCAAGACCAAAGAGCTGTCAAAGGACACCAGAAACAAAATTGTAGACCTGCACCAGGCTGGGAAGACTGAATCTGCAATAGGTAAGCAGCTTGGTGTGAAGAAATCAACTGTGGGAGCAATTATTAGAAAATGGAAGACATACAAGACCACTGATAATCTCCCTCAATCTGGGGCTCTATGCAAGATCTCACCCCATGGGGTCAAAATGATCACAAGAACAGTGAGCAAAAATCCCAGAACCACACGGGGGGACCTAGTGAATGACCTGCAGAGAGCTGGGACCAAAGTAACAAAGGCTACCCTCAGTAGCACACTAAGCCGCCAGGGACTCAAATCCTGCAGTGCCAGACGTGTCCCCCTGCTTAAGCCAGTACATGTCCAGGCCCATCTGAAGTTTGCTAGAGAGCATTTGGATGATCCAGAAGAGGATTGGGAGAATGTCATATGGTCAGATGAAACCAAAATAGAACTTTTTGGTAAAAACTAAACTTGTTGTGTTTGGAGGAGAAAGAATGCTGAGTTGTATCCAAAGAACACCATACCTACTGTGAAGCATGGGGGTGGAAACATCCTGCTTTGGGGCAGTTTTTCTGCAAAGGAACCAGGACGACTGATCCGTGTAAAGGAAAGAATGAATGGGGCCATATATCGTGAGATTTTGAGTGAAAACCTCCTTCCATCAGCAAGGGCATTGAAGTTGAAACGTAGCTGGGTCTTTCAGCATGACAATGATCCCAAACACACCGCCCGGGCAACGAAGGAGTGGCTTCATAAGAAGCATTTCAAGGTCCTGGAGTGGCCTAGCCAGTCTCCAGATCTCAACCCCATAGAAAATCTTTGGAGGGAGTTGAAAGTCCGTGTTGCCCAGCGACAGCCCCAAAACATCACTGCTCTAGAGGAGATCTGCATGGAGGAATGGGCCAAAATACCAGCAACAGTGTGTGAAAACCTTGTGAAGACTTACAGAAAACGTTTGACCTCTGTCATTGCCAACAAAGGGTATATAACAAAGTACTGAGATGAACTTTTGTTATTGACCAAATACTTATTTTCCACCATAATTTGCAAATAAATTCTTTAAAAATCAGACAATGTGATTTTTTTCTGGATTTTTTTTCTCATTTTGTCTCTCATAGTTGAGGTATACCTATGATGAAAATTACAGGCCTCTCTCATCTTTTTAATTGGGAGAACATGCACAATTGGTGACTAAATACTTTTTTGCCCCACTGTAACTTACATCATTTTCATACTCATTACAAACCTAAAACTTTGTGTCATGTGGATGTACATAGACGTACAGAGAACATGCCATCAGAATTGAAATGTTTCATTATAGGATAAAAACAACTGGTCTGTAGATCTGAAACCTTAGATCTCTTTAATTACCAATGGCAATCATCTCTCTCCATCCATTATCTATACCACTTATCTGCCAGGGTCAATCCCAGCTGACTTTATGTGAGAAGTGGGGTACACCCTGGGCAGGTCTTCAACCTATCGCAGGGCTAACACAGAGACAAACAACCATTCACACTCACATTCACACCTATAGGCAATTTAGAGTAACCAGTTGACCTAATCCACGTGTCTTTGGACTGTGGGAAGAAACTGGAGCACCCAGAGGAACCACACAGGCACAGGGAGAGCATGCAAACTCCTCACAGAAAGGCCTCCATAAGCCGCAAAGTTCGAACCGAGAATCTTCTTGCTGTAACGGTTTGATTTTTTTTCCTTTTTAACTGTATGTAGTGGTTAGCACTGTCACCTCATAGCAAGAAGGTTCTGAGTTCGAGCCCAGTGGCTGACTAGGGCCTTCCTGTGTGGAGTTTGCACATTCTCCCCGTGTCTGTGTGGGTTTCCTCCGGGTGCTCCGGTTTCCCCCACAGTCCAAAGACATGCAGGTTAGGTTAATTGGTGGCTCTAAATTGACCGTAGGTCTGAGTGTGAATGGTTGTTTGTCTCTGTGTCAGCCCTGTGATGACCTGGCGACTTGTCTAGGGTGTACCCCGCCTCTCACTTATAGTCAGCTGGGATAGGCTCCAGCTTACACACGACCCTGCACAGGATAAGTGGTTACAGATAATGGATGGATGGATGTTTAACTGTACTGCACATTAGACCATAATGCAATGCTTTAAACTGGGGATTAATAAAATGTACTTTATCCTACTTTATCCTCCGAGCTGCACGGTCTCTCTAATAAGATACAGATTATTTGTGATTATGAATGCAAATCGAAAAAACACCAAAGCAGAATCTCTCACTTTTGCAAACCTCTTCAGCTCTGTATCCGTCTGATCTACATTAATTTCTCTCCAGTGTGTCTCCTTCCAGACTTCCATAATATTCTGTGGAGAAAGAAATATTGAAAGTATGCTCACTGATGACCTACACCACAGGATACAAATACAGCAAGGACAAAATAGCCGCAGAAACGAAAGGCAATTTCTTACAATTTTGTATCTAAAGAATGAAGTCGCAGCTATGGAACATTATTAAATAACACAGCTGAAATGAATATGATTGAATAACCTGAGCACACAGCAGCAGGTCCCAGAGCTGCTTTAAGACAAAGATCTGTCTCTTACAGAGTCCGAGCTGCCTGAAATCTGGGCTGCTCACTTCAAACAGCTTGCAGGACTTTTGCAGCATCATTGCCTCCTGCTCTAGTCTTACCACCTCGCTTTGCCACTAAGGAACCATGACACAAAGGCAGGTCAAAGTCAATGTGCAAAGGAACATTCAGAAATGTTGGTGGAATAAAGATGTTTAAAATTATTTTTTAAAGTACACTAAAAACAGGAAATGCAGTACGTAATCTAGTTGAGTGTAAGGGCTCTCTGTGTTGCAGTGAAGAGGAGCTTCCATTCTAAACTTCTCTTCAAACTGATGCAGCTTTATCTGCCAGGAGTAATATAAATTAGCAAGAAGTAAGAGAGAATAAAAAAGCAAAATGTTAATTATCTATCACTTGCACAGAAGATAATCCAAATAATAAAAAATATGCATTATAGTTGAATATACATTCTGTTTATTTACCTCTAATCATACTTAAGATTTTTTAAAAAATCATCACGTACTTCAAAGGCTGCATACTTCTTGCGTATGACTGCCACTTCTTCATTCTGCAAAGGAGCAACCTCATGTTTCACCGACCAGGCCAGCTTCTTAATGCTATTCCATCTCTCAGGTAATTCCTTAACAAAAGAAAAGAAAATCTATCAATGACAAATATTTTAAGATCTCATACACATATCTGACTAAATCTAATCACTGCAATGTAAACCAAAGGCTCCAGGATACCTCTGCACTCATATTTGTTAACACAAGTAGCATGATCAACAACCCCAATTCCAAAAAAAGAATGTGATAATTTGAAAATCATGGAAACCCTATATTTTATTGAAAATAGTACAAAGACAACATATCAAATGCTGAAACTGAGAAATTTTATTGTTTTTTGAAAAATATATGTTTATTTTGAATTTAATGTCAGCAACACGTTTCAAAAAAGTTGGGACGGGGAATGTTTCCCACTGTGTTGCATCGCCTCTACTTTTAACAACAATCTGTAAATGTTTGGGAACTGAGGAGACCAGTTGCTGTAGTTTTGAAAGAGAAATGTTGTCCCATTCTTGCCTGATATACAATTTCAGTTGCTCAACAGTTCAGGGTCTCCTTTGTCATATTTTGCGCTTCATAATGCGCCAAATGTTTTAAATAGAAGACAGGTCTGGACTGCAGACAGGCCAGTTTAGCACCTGGACTCTTTTACGACAGAGCCATGCAATTTTAATATGGGCAGGAAGCGGTTTGGCATCATCTTGCTGAAAGAAGGAAGGCCTTCCTTGAAAAAGATTTTGTCTGGATGGCAGCATATTCAAGTCAACTTTATTGTCAAATATGCTATACATGCTTGACATACAGCACAGACGAAAATTTCAGTGAAAATTTCAGTTCAGCATATTGCTCTGAAACGGGTATATATCATTCAGCATTAATGATGCCTTCCCAGATGTACAAACTACCCATGTCATGTGCATTAATGCACCCTCATACCATCACAGATGCTGGCTTTTGAACTGTGTACTGATAAGTCAGATGGTCCCTCTCCTCTTTAGTCTGGAGGACATGGTGTTCCTGATTTTCAAAAAGAATTTCTACTTTTGATTCGTCAGACCTCACGACAATTTTCCACTTCGCCTCAGTCCATCGTAAAAGAGCTCGGGCCCAGAGAAGGTGGCGATGTTTCTGGATATTGTTTATATCTGGTTTTGACTTGCATTTGTGGATGCAGTAATGAACTGTTTTCAGAGACGATGGTTTTCTGAAGTGTTCCTGAGCCCAGATAGTGATTTCCACTACAGACACGTGTCTGCTTTTAATGCAGCGTCTCCTGAGGGCCTGAAGATCACAGGCATCCGGTATCAGTTTTCAGCCTTGTCTCTTGCATACAGAAATTTCTCCAGATCCTCTGAATCTTTTAATGATATTATGTACCATAGATGATGTGATCCCCAAATTCTTTGGAATTTTACATTAAGGAACATTATTCTGAAATTGTTGCACTCTTTGCCCACGCAGTCTTTCACAGAGCGGTGAACCCCTCCCCATCTTTACTTCTGAGAGACTCCGCCTCTTGGGAATGCTCTTTTTATACCCAGTCATGTTACTGACCTGTTGCCAATGATCCGAATTAGTTTTTTTAGCATTACACAACTTTTTCAGTCTTTTGTTGCCCCTGTCTTAACTTTTTTTCTGAAACGTGTTATTGATATCAAATTCAAAATGAGCATATATTTTTCAAAAAAACAAATTTATCAGTTTCAACATTTGATATGTTGTCTTTGTACTATTTTCAATGAAAGATAGGGTTTCCAAGATTTGCAAAACTTCACATTCTGTTTTTATGTTTTACACAGTGTCCTAATTTTTTATGGAACTGAGGTTGTACTTTTGGTTCTGGTAATAAACCCAAACCATCCTAATATTACATTAGAAATATCATAAGGATCTGAAAATTGACACCTCTAGTTGAGTGTAGATATGGTCAGGGAGTGTTTCTCCATACTGCTGTAGCAGGCTGACCACAGCTGTGAGTGGATCAAACATCTGGTCTGTACTGGGCTGTCTGGATCTGACATCCAACAGACAGCCCATAACCTGCACCAGGGCCTGGTAGTCTTCACTCTTCATTGGCTCTCTTAGCCTTGAGTCAACCCTGAGGATAAACTCCTCAAGGTCTGTAATACTGCAGAGAAATGACCAACCAGCAAATAAAGATGAGCTTTAAAAAAGTGTTGGAGATTAATATCACTCATAGAAAATTGGACAAATCTACAAGCTTAAAGGGTTCTTTGGTTTGTCTCTCAGAGGGGACCCTAAAGGGTAGAAGTCTACAACATAATGTCTGGGTATAGTTTCAGAAAGAAAAATAACAGCCAGCAAATCCATTTTGTCTATAAGTCAAAACATATGCAGCATAATGGCTTTTCTGTTGCACCTCTCTTGAGCAAGCAACCCATTTTTTAGAGTATATGATCAAAATACATCTTGAGAACACTTTCAATTATTTGAACTATATTTTTTAAATGTCCACCTATTAAATTATACTATGTATTTCACAGTTAGGTTTCTTCTCACTTTTCTGTCACATATGATATAAGGTGCTCCTTGAACATCCAGCTCCATTTTTTAATTGTGTTTAAAAGACTCATCTTAAACGAGCGGATATCCACCCTAAACCAGCCGTCAAATACTCGCCAGTCCTCGAGCTTGCTCACTTGTACATAGAGTTCTTCATAATGGTCAATCTGTATGGGAAAATGATATATATAATTAGTTAATTTACATCCTCACATTTGAATCTCTTATGAAAAGCATTCAAAATAAAACAGCATTTATCTTTGTCTGTTAAGAAAAGTATGAAAAATATGACGTTTCACCTGCTCTTTGAACTTGTCAGTTGTGGGTGGATTCTCTGGTAAATCTATAGCCTCCCCATATGCTTCCACGTATTTAGTTGTCAGAGCCTGACCATACAGGAGAAACTGCTTGAGAAACTCACTCCGCTCATCCAGCCACAGGTGTGTGTAGTTTTTGAATGAGCTCTGATACTTGGAGGCTTTCACGATCACATTTTTCACTCGCTCCATCACTTCCTGTCGTAGGTCTAAGAGGTCCAGCATATCATCCATATCAACCTACCAAGGAATATTAGACATTCATTCATTTAAGGATTCATACCACTATGACATTAAATCACTGTTGTATCATACATAAACATGAACAGCCAAAACATGTTTTTGGGAAGAAAAAAAAAGAAAAATAATATTCACCTGATAGTCTTTCATATCCAGATGAGGTGCTACCCTTTTGATTTGAGTGGACATTTGGAACACGTCCTGCAACAGTCCCTCGACTAACTCATAAAGGCCGTCTCCTGCACCGATGTCCAGAGAGGGTCTGAAAACGATCTCAGATGTGTTAAGCACCATCTGAGCTTCTAACAGTGGAGCCTGTCTCACTGATTCTTCCATGTTGTTAACAAAGAACTCTAAAGAGTAAGTGACGGCATTGAAAAAGCCTTCCACTACCATTTCATCCACATATTCCACATACTCTTTCCATGCTTCTGAATCCTCATCTGCTGTATAGAGGTTTCTGTTCTCCTGTAGCAAACGAAACAAATATTCCAGCATAAATGGCAAGGCAGAGGAAACATGAATATATTTTTAAGACAGGAACAATGTACAGTGGTGCTTGAAAGTTTGTGAACCCTTTAGAATTTTCTATATTTCTGCATAAATATGACCTAAAACATCATCAGATTTTCACAGAAGTCCTAAAAGTAGATAAAGAGAACCCAGTTAAACAAATGAGACAAAAATATTATACTTGGTCATTTATTTATTGAGGAAAATGATCCAATATTACATATCTGTGAGTGGCAAAAGTATGTGAACCTCTAGGATTAGCAGTTAATTTGAAGGTGAAATTATGGCCCTTTTCCACTACCCTTTTTCAGCTCACTTCAGCTCGCTTCAGCTCACTTCAGCCCGACACGGCTCGCGTTTCGACTACCAAAAACCAGCACAACTCAGCTCGCTTCAGCCCTGCTTAGCCCCTAAAACTCGCACCGTTTTGGAGTGGGGCTGAAGCGAGCCAAACTGAGACAAGTGAGGCTGGGGGCGTGAGCAGACACTCCCCTGTGCACTGATTGGTGAGGAGGAGTGTCCTCACATGCCCACACACGCCCCGCGAGCGCGCTGGGATCTGTAAACACCGCAAACCCAGAAGAAGAATAATTACGAATTACGAGAATTTCTGAAGCCTTATGCGCCTCGCCTCATCTATACGCTCTTGCCAGTATCTGTCCGCGTTGTCGGTGACAACAAGCCACAGCACCAAGACCAGCAACACTAACGACTCCATGTCCTCCATGTTTATTGTTTACTATTCGGGTCGTGAGACTACCGCTTAAAAGCTCACTGATGTCACTGTTTGCGCTGCTTAACGACATCACCTGACGTCCACCCACTTTCGCTAACTCCACCCAATGTGTCCACCCACTTCCAGCCAGCACGGTTCAGCGCGGTTGTAGTCGAAATGCAACTCCAACAGCCCCGCTCAGCCCGACTCAGCACGGCACGGCTCAGCCCGACTCAGCCGCGTTTGTAGTGGAAAAGCGGCATTAGAGTCAGGTGTTTGCAATCAATGGGATGACAATCAGGTGTGAGTGGGCACCCTGTTTTATTTAAAGAACAGGAATCCATCAAAGTCTGATCTTCACAACACAAGTTTGTGGAAGTGTATCATGGCATGAACAAAGGAGATTTCTGAGGACCTCAGAAAAAGCGTTGTTGATGCTCATCAGGCTAGAAAAGGTTACAAAACCATCTCTAAAGAATTTGGACTCCACCAATCCACAGTCAAACAGATTGTGTACAAATGGAGGAAATTCAAGACCATTGTTACCCTTCCCAGGAGTGGTTGACCAACAAAGATCACTCCAAGAGCAAGGCATGTAATAGTCGGCGAGGTCACAAAGGACCCCAGGGTAACTTCTAAGCAACTGAAGGCCTCTCTCACATTGGCTAATGTTCATGAGTCCACCATCAGGAGAACACTGAACAACAATGGTGTGCATGGCAGGGTTGCAAGGAGAAAGCCACTGCTCTCCAAAAAGAACATTGCTGCTCGTCTGCACTTTGCTAAAGATCACATGGACAATTCAGAAGACTATTGGAAAAATGTTTTGTGGACACATGAGACCAAAATAGAACTTTTTAGTTTAAATGAGAAGTGTTATGTTTGGAGAAAAGAAAACACTGCATTCCAGCATAAGAACCTTATCCCATCTGTGAAACATGGTGGTGGTAGTATCATGGTTTGGGCCTGTTTTGCTGCATCTCGGCCAGGACGGCTTGCCATCATTGATGGAACTATGAATTCTGAATTATACCAGCAAATTCTACAGGAAAATGTCAGGACATCTGTCCATGAACTGAATCTCAAGAGAAGGTGGGTCATGCAGCAAGACAATGACCCTAAGCACACAAGTCGTTCTACCAAAGAATGGTTAAAGAAGAATGAAGTTAATGCTTTGGAATGGCCAAGTCAAAGCCCTGACCTTAATCCAATCGAAATGCTGAAGGGCCTGAAGTAAGCAGTTCATTTGAGGAAACCCAGCAACATCCCAGAGTTGAAGCTGTTCTTACAACGTTTAGTTGCAGTTATTGCTGCACAAAGGGGTCACACCAGATACTGAAAGCAAAGGTTCACATGCTTTTGCCACTCACAGATATGTAATATTGGATCATTTTCCTCAATAAATAAATCTCATCATCTCTAGCTGCTTTATCCTGTCCTACAGGGTCGCAGGCAAGCTGGAGCCTATCCCAGCTGACTACGGGTGAAAGGCAGGGTACACCCTGGACAAGTCGCCAGGTCATCACAGGGCTGACACATAGACACAGACAACCATTCACACTCACATTCACACCTACGGTCAATTTAGAGTCACCAGTTAACCTAACCTGCATGTCTTTGGACTGTGGGGGAAACTGGAGCACCCGGAGGAAACCCACGCGGACACAGGGAGAACATGCAAACTCCGCACAGAAAGGCCCTCACCGGCCACGGGGCTCGAACCCGGACCTTCTTGCTGTGAGGCAACAGCGCTAACCACTACACCACCATGCCGCCCCAATAAATAAATGACCAAGTATAATATTTTTGTCTCATTTCTTTAACTGGGTTCTCTTTATCTACTTTTAGGACTTGTGTGAAAATCTGATGATGTTTTAGATCATATTTATGCAGAAATATAGAAAATTCTAAAGGGTTCACAAACTTTCAAGCACCACTAGCATAAACTATGAAGTTCCTACACCTGTGAATACACTCCTACCTGTAACAGACTGTGTATGGTCTCTCCATCCTTCCTGATGCTACTATATTTCTTTGCCACTCTTGCTGCTCTGTCCTCCAGCGTCAGCAGTGTGTCTTTTTTATTGTCCCTCCTGCAGAAGATTGGCTGCTTGCTCCATCCCTTCATCAACTCCTTAATCCTTTCAACATTGTCTCTGGATTTTTGAAGCTTGCGCTCCATTTTATACACCATGTCTTTCACCTGGCAGATATAGTTCAAGCAGCCTTGGTCTTGCCATGTCAGATCCGTTTCAGCCCGATACAGCTGCTTGTCTATGGCCTCTAACTCAGCTTTCATAAGGGAAACCTCCGCATCCACAGCCATGTGCCGTACCTTGTTGTACAGCTGGATTAGTAACTGCAAACTACTCAAGCACTATAGAGGAAATGGAATGAAGGGAAAAGTCTCATTGAGTACCGACTGATTACAGGTTCCTAAAAATGTCCCATATACTACAAGATTCAGCAAAGACAGTATTTACAGATAAACAAAATGCATCACTTTCTCCAAAGTCGTAATAATCATCACAAACCGTGAGAAACATGTCTCTCTTCTCATACACTGCTAAGGCAGCACAAGGGATACAGGTCTGGTCCAACATCCCAAGATATCTGACATCCCTCAGGACAGCTAACAGCTTCGGTTACAAGATAAGATTAATTAATTAATTAATTAATTAATTAATTAATTCATTCATTCATTCATTCATTTAGATGATCAATCTAAAATAACCATAACTCAAGTTAATGCAGCTTGTTAGTACTCTGATGTACTGTAATAATGTACTGTACCTCCTGATTGAAGTTCACTGATAGGAAACCAGAAATTAAATCTCTCCTGATTAGGGGTTGGTCGAGGTTCAGCTGGCAGACCTGTTCAACATTACTGCACCAATCTGAGTACACCTCTTTTTCATACTCATCCAGTCGTGAGGACATCTCCATGTATTTATGACTTAATAACTTCATGTCTACTTCTTCCAAAGTCCTAGAAGGTAAGTGATGCAGCGTTCTTTCATTAGTTATCATTAGAATTTATACAATAACTTAAAAGTTATCGAAGTAAGTAAATGTTGTGATTTTTTTCCATAAAATATTGCAAATACCATACAGGAATTAGATGTTTGGAAACACTTACATATCAAGCACAAATCGCATATTTTCCCACAGGACCTGGATTCTGTTTCTCAGCATTTTGGCCCATTTCAAAGCACCAGACATGGCAGGCATGTTCTTACCCACTATAGCTGTACAGTTCTTCCTCTGGAAACAAACAGCAAACAATAACAGCTTTCATAAGCTCATAATGCCTAAAATTAAGAGCTATTATTCGTATATACGCTCACTGAACACTTTATCAGGAACAATATATTATTACTGGGTAGAGCCTCCCTTTACTGTCAAAACATTCTCAATTCTTCATGGCATGTATTCCACAATATGTCGGAAACATTCCTTTGAGATTCTGGTCCACGTTGACATGAAATCATCACACAATTCCTGCAGATTTTTCAGGTGCACCTTCATACTGTGAATCTCCTGTTCTGTCACATCCCAAAGGGGTTCTACTGGATTCAGATCCGGTGACTGAGAGGGCCACTGAAGAACACTGAATGGCATTCACTGTCATGTTCATGAAGCCAGTTTGTGACACGGTGCATTATCATGCTGTAAGTAGCCATTAGAAGATGGTAAATTGTGGCTATGAAAGGTGCACTTGATCAGCAACAATACTCAAATAGGTTGGGGCATTCAGGCAATGATTGATTAGTATTAACGGGCCCAATGTGGGCCAAGAAAACATTCCCCACAGCATTACACTACCTCCACCAGCTTGAACTGTTGACCTAAGGCAGGTTGGGTCCATGGATTCATGTTGTTGGGTCCAAAATCTGACTCTACCACCTGTATGCCTCAGCAAAAATGGAGATTCAACAAACCAAGCTATATTTTTCCAGTCTTCAACTCTCCAGTTGCGGTAAGCCTGTGTTCACTGAAGCCTCAGCTTTCTGTTTTTGCTGACAGAAGTGGAACCCGACATGGTCTTCTGCTGTTGCAGTCCATTTGCCTCAAGGTGTGATGTGTTGTGCAACTTGAGATGCTTTTCTGCTCACCACAATTGTACAGAGTGGTTATCTGAGTTACTGTAGCCTATCTGTCAGCTTGAACCAGTCTGGCCATTCTCCACTGATCTCTCTCATCAATAAAGCATTTCTGTCTGCAGAACTGCTGACTACTGGATATTTAAATAATATTGGCTGGCTTTGAGTGGTTTATCAGATATATTTTATTCAGCTAGCATGATACTGAATGAGTCAAAGACAAGTTCAATATCATGTTAGCTGAATGGACTATAATATATCATGAAAAAAGCCAGCCAAAATTATGATGATGATGATGATTATTATTATTATTATTATTATTATTATTATTATTATTATTATACATACACACTCAATGGAAAAATTATAGATTTTACAAAAAGTTAAAAACAGGCAGGTAACTTACCAATATTGAATGCTGATTCTGATCAAATGTAATTCAATGTTCTGTCAATCCAATGTACAAAGTCAAAGTTCTAACAATAAAAATGGTACAAGTCCAGAAAGCCTGAACAACAACAACCCAACTTCTATACAAGCTATATAGGTAGACAGTTCAAGTTCAAAGTTACTTTTGGTCGGAGTTAATTGTTACATCGCAGTTGTTCAAAACAAAAAGGCTTTGCTGAGTGAAGTACTCTTGTAAAAGTCTCAGTCACTTTTCCTCACCTCCAAGTAGAACTTGGACAATATTTCCACGATTGCTCTCTTTTCCAGTTTTTCGATGTCCGTTGGTATGTTTTTCTCTTGTAAATATGTGTGAAGTATATAATGAAGTTTTGGTAGCCTTTCGGGTGTTCAGCGCGTCTTTCTCTTTAAATCTTCTGCTTTCAATGAAGCAAACCTTGTGGCCATGTTTGTGTACAAACTGTCAGTCACTCGCTAGCGTGGAAGTTTTACGTCTCCAACATGTCTCTTTTCCAGTTTGTCAATGTCCGTTAGTAGGTTTTTCTCTTGTAAATATGCGTGAAGAATATATAATGAAGTTTTGGTAGCCTTTCGGGTGTTCAGCAAATCTTTAATTTCAGTTTTCAGCTTATTTATTTCATGCTTAAACTGAGCACTGGATCTTCTCTCTTTCCCAGCCAACAAAGAAATGATTGTATGCATGCACAGTAGAGAAGTTTTGTAATTGGATCTTTGCATTAGCGCCAATGTGTGACATCATGTTATTTTGACAACATGCAATATTATAACAATACTGCATGCTCATTCTCCATTGGGGAGAGCAGCGTAATACATGGAGGATAAGCGATATGATAACAGTATTGCACGCTACCAATAAACCCGCTAGAAGGGAATAGAATACATGTTTTTATTCCATGGAAAAAGTGGCCCGTATGTATAATCATTTTCTTTATTGCACCATTCTGAGTAAACTCTAGAGACTGTGTGTGTAAAAATCCCAGGAGATCAAGAGTTGTAGAAATACTCACACTAGTCTGTCTGGCACCAACAATCATGCCATGTTCAAAATCAATGAGATCACATTTTGTAACCATTCTAATGGTTGATGTGAACATTACCTGAAGATGCCGGTCCGCATCTGCGTGATTTTGTACAGGTGTACCTAATAAAGTGCTCTGTGAGTGTATATGACCTATTGTGCTAATGGATAAGAGTGATACCTGCTCCTGCTGTGAGTGAAGTAGGTATTTACATGTTTCCAGCTCAACACCAAAAAGTTGCATCAGTTTGGTGAAATTGGGGGTGAATGTTTCCTTAATGATCTCTCTGTCCATGAAAGGTTGAAACACCGCAAGCAGCTATGAAGAAAATGAAAAGTGTCAGTGTTTGCACATAATGTTTGCATATAAGGGACCAGTGATAGAAACTTACTTTGAAAATAGATTCCAATCCTGAACAGTCTTTATAGGCCAGGCAAAGGATGTTGACAAGCTGTCGATCATAGTCTGCAACCTTTTCTTTAAAATGTGTATAATCCTTTTCAAAATGCTTCACATGAAAACAAACAGAAAATATATTTAATTTCTGTGCGGCTTAACATAATAAACACATACTATTTACCAACTACAGTGGTCTCCACAATTATTGGCTCCCTTTGTAAAGATTAGTAAAAAGGGTGAGAAAAAAAATCCACCTTTTGGTGAAGTACAGTGGTGCTTGAAAGTTTGTGAACCCTTTAGAAATGTTTATATTTCTGCATAAATATGACCTAAAACATCATCAGATTTTCACACAAGTCTTAAAAGTAGATAAAGAGAACCCAGTTAAACAAATGAGATAAAAATATTACACTTCATGCCCTGAAGAAGGCTGTCTGTGCCGCTGCGCGTGGGTTGCTGCTCAGCTCATGTTTTTTGTATGAAATAGCCATGTAAAATAAAGGCTTTTTATATAGTTGGATACGAAGAGTGCCTTGGATTCCTTTTTTTTTCCAAAGGTTTTTGCATTCCCTATACCAAAGAGCACCTTCAATTTTTAAATTTTTTAATTTTTATTCTTTTTTCATCAATTCCTGAGCACTTTGGATTTTTTTTTTCATTTTTCATCTCACAAAAATATTATACTTGGTCATTTATTTATTGAGGAAAATGATCCAATATTACATATGTGAGTGACAAAAGTATGTGAACCTTTGCTTTCAGTATCTGGTGTGACCCCCTTGTGCAGCAATAACTGCAACTAAACGTTTCTGGTAACTGTTGATCAGTCCTGCACACCAGCTTGGAGGAATTTTTAGCCCATTCCTCCATACAGAACAGCTTCAGCTCTGGGATGTTGGTGGGTTTCCTCACATGAACTGCTCGCTTCAGGTCCTTCCACACCATTTCGATTGGATTAAGGTCAGGACTTTGACTTGGCCATTCCAAAACATTTAACTTTATTCCTCTTTAACCATTCTTTGGTAGAACGACTTGTATGCTTAGGGTCGTTGTCTTGCTGCATGACCCACCTTCTCTTGAGATTCAGTTTATGGACCAGGGATGAGAGTTTTCCACTTTTTGGCGGAATTCCGCTTTTTTTCAGTCAAAATGGACCTTTTTTATATTGTTGCAAATCCGTTGAGAAAATTTTAGGGGGGTAGGGTATAGGGATGCTAACCGATGACCGTTTGACCGGTGGTTGATTTTGGAGCGGAGGACTTGGAATTCTGTGTTGTAAACGCTTGGGGCGTGCCATGCGGTGTAAGGACGACAGCTGACGAATCAGAAGCACCAATTCAGTCATGTCCCGCCCTCCTGCCCCAGTTAAAAACAGCTGACAAATCAGAAACACCCATTCAGTCATGTCCCGCCCTCCCGCCCCAGTTAAAGACAGCTAACAAATCAGAAACACCCATTCAGTCATGTCCCGCCCTCCCACCCCAGTTAAAGACAGCTAACAAATCAGAAACACCCATTCAGTCATGTCCCGCCCCAGTTGAACATGTATGTACTTGAAAGAGAGTTCTACTTTTGTATAAGTGTCAATTTTGTAAGCAAACAGGGTATGGTATTTCAACATTTATAAAATTTTGATGATAAAATAAATGGTTTTTAGGGTAAAAAATCTCTAAAATCCATGAGCTCCCGGGTGCTTCGCCCCCTGGGCCCCCACCGGGGCTTCGCCCCTGGACCCCCGGCTAATTTTTCAGATTTTTTCATCACGAGCCACTCTCATCCCTGATGGACAGATGTCCTGACATTTTCCTTTAGAATTCGCTGGTATAATTCAGAATTCATTGTTCCATCAATGATGGCAAGCCATCCTGGCCCAGATGCAGCAAAACAGGCCCAAACCATGATACTACCACCACTATGTTTCACAGATGGGATAAGGTTCTTATGCTGGAATGCAGTGTTTTCCTTTCTCCAAACATAACACTTCTCATTTAAACTAAAAAGTTCTATTTTGGTCTCATGTGTCCACAAAACATTTTTCCAATAGTCTTCTGAATTGTCCATGTGATCTTTAGCAAAGTGCAGACGAGCAGCAATGTTCTTTTTGGAGAGCAGTGGCTTTCTCCTTGCAACCCTCCCATGCACACCATTGTTGTTCAGTGTTCTCCTGATGGTGGACTCATGAACATTAACATTAGCCAATGTGAGAGAGGCCTTCAGTTGCTTAGAAGTTACCCTGGGGTCCTTTGTGACCTCGCCGACTATTACACGCCTTGCTCTTGGAGTGATCTTTGTTGGTCAACCACTCCTGGGGAGGGTAACAATGGTCTTGAATTTCCTCCATTTGTATACAATCTGTCTGACTGTGGATTGGTGGACTCTAAACTCTTTAGAGATGGTTTTGTAACCTTTTCTAGCCTGATGAGCATAAACAACGCTTTTTCTGAGGTCCTCAGAAATCTCCTTTGTTCGGGCCATGATACACTTCCACAAACGTGTTGTGAAGATCAGACTTTGATAGATCCCTGTTCTTTAAATAAAACAGGGTGCCCACTCACACCTGATTGTCATCCTGTTGATTGAAAACACCTGACTCTAATTTCACCTTCAAATCAACTGCTAATCCTAGAGGTTCACATACTTTTGCCACTCACAGATATGCAATATTGGATAATTTTCCTCAATGAATAAATGACCAAGTAAAATATATTTGTCTCATTTTTAACTGGGTTCTCTTTATCTACTTTTAGGACTTGTGTGAAAATCTGATGTTGTTTTAGGTCATATTTATGCAGAAATATAGAAAACTCTAAAGGGTTCACAAACTTTCAAGCACCACTGTAACTTCATCTCACGCTGAAAAAATTAGAAAAATCCAACCTTTAATTGATGTAAATTTATTCAGAGAAAAACAAATCCCTCATCAAGAACTAATTTTTAACAAAAACACGTGACATTATAATTGGCACCCCTTCATGCAATACTTTGTACAACCTCCCTTTGCCAGTAAAACAGCACTGAGTCTCATCTCATCTCATCTCATCTCATCTCATCTCATCTCATCTCATTATCTCTAGCCACTTTATCCTGTTCTACAGGGTCGCAGGCAAGCTGGAGTCTATCCCAGCTGACTACGGGCAAAGGGGGGGGGAAACCCTGGACAAGTCGCCAGCTCATCACAGGGCTGACACAGCACTGAGTCTTCTCCTGTAAAATTTTATAAGGTTGGAGATACAGAGCAGGACATCTGAGACCATTCCTCTTTACACAATCTCTCCAGATCATCCAGGGTCCTCAGCCCTCTCTTGTTCTCTCTCCTCTTCAGCTCACCCCACAGGTTTTCAATGGGGTTCAGGTCAGGGGACTGATATGGCCATGGCAGAAGCTTGAGTCTGTGCTCAGCTAAACATTTTTGTGCTGGTTTGGATATATGCTTCGGATCATTGTCCTGCTGGAAGATCCATTGACGACCCAGTTTTAGTTTCCTGGCAGAGGCAGCCAGATTTTGATTTAAACTGTCCTGGTATTTCATGGAGTCCATGATGCCATGTATCCTAACAAGATTTCCAGGACCTTCGAAGGACTCCCAAAGATCACAGAACTTCCATCATATATTACAGTTGGGATCGGGTTCTTTTCATTATTGCCATCCTTATTTTTACACCAAACCCACCTTGAATATTTATTGCCCAAAAGCTAAATTTTTGTTACATGAGGTCATAGAAAACGTTCCAGTCAAAGTTGTAGTAGCGTTTCACAAACTTCAGGTGCTTATGTTTGTGGTTAACTGACAGAAAAGGCTTTTTTCTGGCATACCTTCCAAATAATCTGTTGGCATGGAAGTGAAGTCGAATGGTGGTTTTGGAGACTTGGAAATCCCCAAATGTTTATTTTTCTTGTAATTCACCAACAGTGAGCCTTGGGGATTTTTTTTTTGCCTCTCTTACCCTCCTCCTCACCATACATGGGGACAAAATAAACTTGGGTCCTCTTCCAGGCAAGTCTGTAACATTTCCAATTGGTGTCCACTTTTTTTTTTTAATTATTGCCTGAACAATAGAAATGGACATTTTCAGGTGAGTAGCTATTTTTTTATAACCATTCCCTGACTTATGAAGGTCAACACACTTCTCCTTCATTGGCTTTGTGTGTTCTCTTATCTTTCCCATATTGATGGATGACTAAGGGAATTTGGCCTCCGAGTCACCTCATATTTGTACCCCAGTTAATCAGGAAGTCATGGAATACAGCCTGAAGGTTCCTACACACTCCAATGGGAAACATGCTTCAGTCACATTGAAGCATCACTATAATGATTCATTATTATGTCCAGGGGTGCCAATAACAGTAGCACGAGTGTTTTTGATGAAAATAATTATTTCTTGATGCGGGATTTGTGTTTCTCTGGATAAATTTATTTCAATTAAAGGTTATATTTTCTCATCTTTTCAGTGTGAGATGACGCTTCTTCAACAAAAGGTGGATATTTTTCTATCCCTTTTTACTAATCTTTACAAGGGGTGCCAATAATCGTGAAGGGCACTATATCTTGGAATTATATGCAATACCAATTCTAATATCTTCTGATATGCTATTAATCGTGTAAAAGAAATATACTTTCTCAGAACAGTATGAAAGAAATGATTCATTAAAGGAGAACTGAAGGCAAATTTTTATCAAAATTCTATTTATCTCATCTCATCATCTGTAGCCGCTTTATCCTGTTCTACAGGGTCGCAGGCAAGCTGGAGCCTATCCCAGCTGACTACGGGCAAAAGGCGGGGTACACCCTGGACAAGTCGCCAGGTCATCACATAGACAACCATTCACACTCACGGTCAATTTAGAGTCACCAGTTAACCTAACCTGCATGTCTTTGGACTGTGGGGGAAACCGGAGCACCCGCAGGAAACCCACGCGGACAACATGCAAACTCCGCACAGAAAGGCCCTCGTCGGCCACGGGGCTCGAACCCGGACCTTCTTGCTGTGAGGCGACAGCGCTAACCACTACACCACCGTGCCACCCTCTATTTATCTCATTTTATTAAATATAGGAATGCATTTTTGATAGCTATTTTGTCACTGCTACAGTATAGCAAGTTGAGTGTTTGAAATATGCTACAGTATGTAATATATCAGTCCATATGTCAAAGCAATGGCCGTAAATGAGATTCATTGAGACCTGTGCGAGACATCATAGGATGGAAGTAAAACGTACAGCGGAAATCAAAGTGACCAACATCTGCCAACGTTATCAAAAGACGTGCATGCCCTCTTTCGAATGCTGACATAATCAAGCCGGAAGTTTTGTTTTGTTTTGATAGCAATCAGGAAAGTTTGAAAAAAGTAGGCAGTAATCATCATTTAAACTCGTTTTTGTGCAATATTTCATTTGGAAAACAATTTTCAAAATGGCAGCACTGACACCTGGCTGACACTTCACGTTCTGAAGTCTCACACAAGTCTTGTGAAGATCGCAAGGATAAGCAACGCCTGCTGTAGACCAAACGAACTAAATTCAACATGGCTAAAAACCGAATAGGGTGATAAGTATAATATACTTATAATATAATCTATAATATAATATACTTTAATTGCAATTAGTTGCCAATAGGAGTCATGATATAAGGTTACTAAAACTGAAAACGTAATTGAATAACACGTTAATTAAGAAATAAAGCAAGTTTTAAAATGACTTCAGTTCTCCTTTAAGGCATCTCCAAGGATTAGCATATTTTATCCTTCCTCAACTCTTTCAAAACTGTCATCACTGTGTTGCTACGATAATCATCTTCTTCTTCAGGCTATTTCCCGCATGGTGTGGGGTCGCTGGTGCTAATCCGTGCCCTCCAATACCTTCTGTCAGTTGCCATTTCCTCTGTCACTCCAGCAACTTTCACCCTCATGGCACTCAGGCTGTGCATTGTTTCCGGAGAACGCCTTAGCATGACACTCATTGGACTGAATGGATTGCATTCTAAAGTTAGTTTGGCAAAGATTTTATGACTGGATGCCCTTCCTGCCATCAACCCTCCTTCTTATTTATCCAGGCTTGGGACTGGTGCACAGATCCAGTGGATTCTAGACCCTTACAGCTGAGTTACTGTGTTGCTACGATAATAAACCAGCATATTACCATGGAACAGACGTTCACATGTTGAAAACTGTACACCATCTCTTATCAAGTGCGTCTGTATTACCTGCCTCTTCCTAGGTGACCCTACATCTCATCTCATCTCATCTCATCTCATCTCATCTCATCTCATCTCATTATCTTTAGCCGCTTTATCCTGTTCTACAGGGTCGCAGGCAAGCTGGAGCCTATCCCAGCTGACTACGGGCGAAAGGCAGGGTACACCCTGGACAAGTCGCCAGGTCATCACAGGGCTGACACATAGACACAGACAACCATTCACACTCACACCTACAGTACGGTCAATTTAGAGTCACCAGTTAACCTAACCGGCATGTCTTTGGACTGTGGGGGAAACCGGAGCACCCAGAGGAAACCCACATGGACACGGGGAGAACATGCAAACTCCACACAGAAAGGCCCTCGCCGGCCACAGGGCTCGAACCTGGACCTTCTTGCTGTGAGGCGACAGTGCTAACCACTACGCCACCGTGCCGCCGGTGACCCTACAGTGGATATAAAAAGTGTACACACCCCGTTAAAATGATAGGTTTTCTGATGTAAAAAAATGAGACCATTATAAATAATTCCAAAACTTTTCCAACCTTTAATGTGACCTATAACCTGTACAATTCAATTGAAAAACAAACAAATCTGTTACGGGGGAAAAACATAAAAAATAAAAAAATGTACAATAAGCTGGTTGCATAAGTGTGCACACCCTTAAACTAATACTTTGTTGAAGCACCTTTTGATTTAATTACAGCATTCAGTCTTTTTGGGTTCACACCTGCCATCAATTAAACTGACTCTGATTAACCCCAAATAAAGTTCAGACATTTACTCAGTTGCATCCTCCAGCGAAAGCCAGGGTTCACAGAGAGCTTACAAAGCATCATAGGGATCTCACTGTTGAAAGGTATCAGGCAGGAGAAGGGGACAAAAACATTTCCACAGCATTAGATATATCATGGAGCACAGTGAAGACAGTCATCAAGAAGTGGAGAAAATATTGGACAACAGTGACATTACGGAGAACTGGACGTCCCTCCAAAATTGATGAAAAGACAAGATGAAAACTGGTCAGGGAGGCTGCCGAGAGGCCGACAGCAACACTGAAGAAGCTGCAGGGATTCATGGCATGTACTGGTTGTGTACTACATGTGACAACAATCTCCCGTATTCTCCATATGTCTGGACTATGAAATAGGGTCAAAGAAAAACATCCAGGCCCGGCTAAATTTTGCAAAAAAAAAAAATACATCAACTCTCCCAAAAGTATGTGGGAAAATGTGTTATGGTCTGATAAAACCAAGGTTGAACTTTTTGGCCACAATTCCAAAAGGTATGTTTGGCACAAAAACAACACTGCGCATCACCAAAAGAACCCCATACCCACAGTCAAGCATGGTAGTTTCAGCGTCATGTTTTGGGGTTGGTTTTTTTCAGCTGGAACCGGGGCTTTAGTCAAGGTGGAGGGAATTATGAACAGTTCTAAATACCAGTCAATTTTGGCCCAAAACCTTCAGGTGTCTGCTAGAAAGCTGTAGATGAAGAGGAATTTCATCTTTCAGCACGACAATGACTCCAAAAAAGTTCTGGAATGGCCCAGCCAGAACCCAGACCTAAATCCAATTGAAAATCTGTGGGGTGACCTGAAGAGGGCTGTGCACAAGAGATGCCCTCGCAATCTGACAGATTTGGAGCGCTTTTGCAAGGAAGTGTGGGCAAATATTGCCAAGTCTAAATGTGGCAGGCTGATAGACTCCGACCCAAAAAGACTGAATGCTGTAATTAAATGAAAAGGTGCTTCAACGAAGTATTAGTTGAAGGGTGTGCACACTTATGCAACCAACTTATTGTACAGTTTTTATTTTTTTGTGTTTTCCCCCCTAACAGATTTGTTTGTTTTTCAATTGAATTGTACAGGTTATAGGTCACATTAAAGGTGGGAAAAGTTTTGAAATTATTTATTGTGGTCTCATTTTTATTTCTTTTTTTTTTTACATCAGAAAAACCTATCATTTTAACGGGGTGTGTACACTTTTTATATCCACTGTATCCACCTCTAACACTTGAAATCACTTCATTTTAAGACACTTTCAACATACTGTTCACTGGTTGTAAAGACATACCTTGGATGTCAAATCTAAAGGATCATATTCACTGTTCATGATTCCTTTGCAGAGCTGCTGAAACTCAGAGTGCAGTAGAAAAACCTGTTCAGTGTACATTCTTCCCTTGATTCCACCAATAATAACCTTCTCCAATTTTTGTAACTTGACCATGGTGAGGAAAAGATCCTGCAATGCACACATCAACTTAATTTAGTGTGATTAATTCAGAAATGGACCTTAAAACCAATGTGCAATTAATCTATAACCAAAACCAGAAATATGTCCCACCTCTAACTGTAGCACTCGAGCTGTGAAACAGTCAAAGCGACCAAAGACCAAAGCAGATGGAAAGTCCCAGCACTTGCGTATGCCTTTGGAGATGGCCCAGGTGGCCACCTTCTCTCTGTAGGTATGGAATGTTTCCTTAAAACATTTAATAAGCTTCGTAACAGCCTGAAGCTTCTCCAGAGTTTCCTCTGTGTCTCCTCTTAGCAGCTCCTCTCCACACAGGTACGAGTTAGCCTGGTTGAAGGAGAGGAGAAAATGTTATTAATTTGAGCTCTGTATCTAGTGCCATCAGTGCTGAGCAAAACTTAATTGAAATGTTAAAGACAGACACTCTATTATAAATCATCATTATGTTCATTCTCGGATCATTTGAGTAAATTTAATGGTAAAGTCAACTGGCAGTCCAATCCTATTCAAATCTTAATCTCGATCATTATCACCTGCTGAATGAGGAGGTTGCACAGCTCCTGCAACAGCACTACAATGCGAGCAGGCTGACAGTAGAATGAGCAATGAGTCCAAACCAGAAAGATAACATGAAAGAGTAGAGTTATGAATGGATGGATGGATGAGCAGTCCACGTTTTCAAAACAAGACAAGATTGGCCGAAGCTGCTGCAGGTGAAGATCCACATCTCTCGCTTCCTGTAATGCTTTAAATAAAAAAAAAGTATGAGAGAGATCATATTTACTCAGTCAAATGTCAAATATGGCAAAAAAAATCATTCATTCATGTACAGTAAGAGCTTTATCGTGGTTGGGGTTGTAGGGATCTTCAGCCTGTCCTGGGAACACTTGGGTTGAATGGGGAACACATCCTGAATGGAATGCTAACTAGACAGGGACACTCTAACGAGTGCAAACCCCGCCTTTTCCCTATTAAAATACATTGGGCGAAAATTTCGAAGTTCTGCCATGACCTTGACCTTTGACCTCCAAAATTTAATGGTTTCCTTCCTGGGTGATTGGCAACACGTACAAAATTTGGTCCAAATCGATCCATTGGTTCTTGAGATATCTTGCAGACACACAGACAGACAGACAGACAGACAGATACACACACACACAGACTGACGCAGGTGAAAATAATAACCCCTCCGACTACTGTCGGCGGGGTTAATAAACACACACACACACACACACACACACACACACACACACACACACACACACACACACACGTGCTCTCATTCACACTTGGGGGCAATTTAGTCAATCCAGCTACCAGCTACTGGCATATTTTTGGACTTCTGAGGAAGGCACATAACCCAGAGGAAACCCACATGGACATGGGGAAGAACATCTACAAACAGTAACCCAAGATCAGGAGCTGGAGCTGTGAAGTGGTAAATTGTGTTGCCTCACAAAAAAGATATGTTAAAGATAACTAGATATCTTGCTACCTGCACAGATTCGTTGTAACAGACCATCACACAGTGGTGAAAAGATCAAGTAAGATTAAACGTAATTACCATCATAGACCTCCTCTGTAAGTGCTCTAAAAGATGGGTAATAGCTGCTGTCTGCCATTTCCAGGATTCTCACCATCTTCTGAATAGGTGGACTCTGAAGCTGAGAATAGGACACTTATAACCACATAAATCAATTGCATCATTACTAATGTATAAAAGATGTATAAATGCTTTTATTCTATCCACGTTCACTGGATATGAGCAATTGTGCGCTCTGACTGGCTACTCTACTACACCCAGAGGCCGGCGAGGGCTTTTCTGTGTGGAGTTTGCATGTTCTCTCTGTGTCTGCGTGGGTTTCCTCCGGGTGCTCCGGTTTCCCCCACAGTCCAAAGACATGCAGTTGGGGTAACGTGGGGCGGCCTTCGGCTGAAGTGTCCTTGAGCAAGGTACCTAACCCCGACTGCTCCCCAGGCGCTGTAATGTGGCTGCCCACTGCTCTGGGTGTGTGCGCACGTGTGTTCACTGCTTCAGATGGGTTAAATGCAGAGGATGAATTTCACTGTGCTTGAAGTGTGCATGTGACAAAGAAAAAAAAGAAAAAACCTTTATTCGTCACATGCACACTTCAAGCACAGTGAAATTCATCCTCTGCATTTAACCCATCTGAAGGTAAAGGTTTCTTCTTTCCTCTTCTTCTTCATATACCGTGAGCAGAGAAAAACAAAATGGCGGCTCGTGTTGCTGAACCAACCGAGGACGAATTAAAAACTCTACTTGAAAACAAGCCCCCCAAAAATACAAAAAAGCAACAAACTAAGGAATGAAAGTATTCGATGGTAAGAACGTATCTTTTTTTATTTTTCAAGAATTATTATTATGGCATTTTTCACAAATTGCTACTGTCATTTCGCCAGTTTGTTTACATTCTAAGCAGAAACTATTTTGTTGGACGTTTCGTATAAACATGAATGAATGAATGAATGAATGAATGAATGAACCCTTTATTGTCACTGTTACCAGTGAAATTGACCATCAACCTGTCCTTACAGAGGGGGAACAGGACAGGAAGACAGGGATAAAAGAAAAAGAAACACAGTAGTAACATGAGGAAAAAAGAACACACACACACACACACACACACACACACACACACACACACACACCCCACTATGCTCCTATCAGGAGTACAGTGTGGGAGCATTTAAAAACCTCTGCACATAAGCACACAATAACACAAGTACACTTTAAAGCATGGGACTTGAGGGGGGAAGGGGGGAAGGAGGGGGCAATCAGGGGTGGGGGGGAAGGGGTAAGGGGGTAGGAGGGGAGGGGAGGAGGTAGAGGTAACCCAGCGCAAGCAAGCAGCCGTCCGCTCCTGCAGCCATGCAAGTGGCGCTGGTCACGCACCCACTTGTCACACTGAGGGTGAAAAATGGCGACCGTGGAAAATTGGGGAAGGAATGCGAAGAGTGAGAGTGTCTCCCAGCAGTGACCTTCTGGGGGAAATGTTTCCCCAGCAACGGCCTTGATCAAGGCCAGTGCTGTTCAGGGAGCCGAATGTCGATAAGATAGAGATTGCTTGGTCTTTCGAACAGATGCAGTCTTTACACGTCCACACCACTCATCCATATCTGTCCATTTCGTCCATTCTGTTCAATTCAATTCCATTTGGTCTCCGAAATACGTATTCCTTGCAAAGCTGAAAGCTGCTCCGAGATAACAACCATTTTGTGGTTAAAGTTCTGAATGTCCACAGTCCGAGTGCCAACAGCTTTGCCCACCACTCCAATCATATCGGGCAGCTTTGTGGGGCTTTGAACAGCTGTCACCGTTGTCTGATTTCCTCGATATACCAGGGCAATGCCTAATCCAATCAGCAGAAGTCCTGTAATCATGGTTCCGAATAGGTAGATATCTTCAATGTCCTTCACAGACGTTCCGGCAGGACAGGTGGGTTCCCCCGAACCCAGAAACTGTGTCAATTTCGTTAGGAGACCAGTTTATCAAATCCATGCTTTTTTAGTTTAGAATTTCAATGCGGAGAGAGTCTCTCAAAAAAAAATAGTATAGGCAGATGAAACGAAACAAAGAGCACAAGCAGGAAAAAAAAGGAGAGGACAGGAGATGCGACCGCCTTCCGTGAGAGCACGGAGGAAAAAAAACGTTTTGTATTTATCAAATTTGCAAAAAATAAAAATGCTTTGTTTCTCAAAATCCAGTGAATGTGGATAGAATACAACAGTTATTCCACTCAATCTCTTCGTACATGGCTTATAGCCAACTGGGCGCGACACACTTTGTCAGCTATCAGTTCACGTACGCCTCGATTTCGTGGAGTAACTGTGAAATAGATATACAAACCTGTTCATGAATGTTTTCTATGTTGTTTTTTCTTGACCTCCAGAAATCCAGTTCAGTGATTGGTCCTGGGTTCTGCCCTTTTAATAGAAGTCCAGAAGAATCTTCTTTTAAGACTTTTTGTATCAAATGGGCCCAGTTAATGACCATGGACTCAACTGCATGCATCACTGCCCTCCGGTCATGACAGCCCTCACTGAATTTGTAAAAAAAAAAAAAGTTATTTTTAACTGGAAGGAAAACTGTATAAAGTGTGATGTATGTATATTAAAATCATATGTAATGTATTCGAGTATTAAAACCACATCTTACAGACTGATGCATGCTTCTATCTTCTCTGTCACAGCTGGCACAGGAAGCACAGTTTTCCCATAGACTTGTCCTTTAACCACAGAGACCTTGTCTGATAAATTCTCTATGTGTCGTGTTACATCCTGGGATATCACATTTGGCCACAGCTGATGATTCTCCTTGTTTGACAAAAGTGGCAGGCAGACCTTGACATAAAACATTGACACATTATGCATGGAAAGAGCTGTGTGATACTGAGAGTTGACTCAGATGCTTCTGTAAATGCTAGCCTGCTGGCTGGTAGATTTCAAACCTAAAAATCGGGTCGAGATAATATTCACCCTAAGGTCCTTGGAAGCCTTGATCAGTGCTGATAATCTGTAAGATCTTAAAATTTTATTCCATCTCACTTTCAGTAACTAGTTTATCTAGGTCAGGGTCATGGTGGGACACTGGCCAAGAGTATTCACACTCAGGGGCGATTTGTTTTATCTACCTATTTGCATGTTTTTGAGAGGTGTAAGGAATCTTGAGAATCCACATAAATCCAGACATACATACAGACAGATGTCACCTGAGCTCAGGCTCGAACCTGGAGTTTTGAGATGCTATCTGCATTAGACATTAGCAGGATTTCCTCCTAAGAGTCCATTACCTTGTCCACAATGGTTGACAGCTGTAGAAGCAGCGACGGTGACAATGCGCCAAAGAGCAGAATGTTCCTGCAGTTTTCAGGAAGGATTGGCACATTTTCCTTCTTGAGAACATACAACCTCTTGCAATCAGAGAGAGAAGAAACCTGGTGCACATATGACACACATTAAAAACAGCACATTACCTAGCAGAAAGAGTTAAAGAGTATAAATAAACTGGAAAAATGCTGTAAATTTTACAGTAATTTACTGGCAATATGGGTTGCCACTAAAGTACTGTAAAATTTACTGTAAAACATGGGAAGCACAGTGGTGCAGTAGTAAGCCCTGTCACCTCACAGCAAGCAGGTCCTGGTTCGAACCTGCCAGTCAATCACAGTCTTTCTGTGTGCACTGACAGAAATAGGAGTCCAGCTGGAGTCCATTTCTGTCCCCCAAGGTACAATCTTCACTAATGTACCCCTAGGGCTCATTATTGGACTTCGGGGTAACTACGTGGACATTTTTATGGTCAGAAAGGTACATAATATGTTCCCAAGCAGTATATAAATGGGACAAATAAGTGTCTTGGGGGTGCTGCCCCAATGACAAGCCATTGTACTCCTAAAGGTACAATGATGTCCTTTGTTTTCTGAGAGTGTGGAGTTTGTATGGTCTCCTCATCCTTGCATGGGTTTCCTCCAGATGCTCTAATTTCCACCCACAGTCCAAAGATATGTGGATTAGGTCAACAGGCTACTTCAATCTGCCCATAGTTGTGAATGTGACTGTAAATGACTGTCTGTCTCTCTGTGTTAGCTCTGTAGTAGCCTGGTGACCTGCCCAGGGTGCACCCTGCCTCTCATCCAATGTCAGCTGGGATTGGCTCCAGCTCATCCATGAGCCTCAATGGATAATTGGTAAGGAGAATGAATGATCTATAAAACATATTTACAATAAAGCTTGGGTGATGCTGAGATTTGAACACACAACCTACTGTTCTGTAACTCAAAGCCTTAACTAATGAGCAGCCAACTAGCACCTCTTGATTGAAAGACATTGATGTAATTAAAAGGTTAGACTGAATCAGTGAGAGTGAGTTGTGCCTCAGGCCAGATCAGCTGTATCCTTCCATCCATCCATCCATTATCCATAACCGCTTATCCTGTACAGGGTCGCAGGCAAGCTGGAGCCTATCCCAGCTGACTATGGGTGAGAGATGGGGTACACCCTGAAAAAGTCGTCAGATCATCACAGGGCTGAGACATAGAGACAAACAACCATTCACACTCACATTCACACCTACGGTCAATTTAGAGCCACCAATTAGCCTAACCTGCATGTCTTTGGACTTTGGGGGAAACTGGAGCACCCAGAGGAAACCCACGCAGACACGGGGAGAACATGCAAACTCCACACAGAAAGGCCCCTGTCAGCTGCTGGGCTCAAACCCAGGACCTTCTTGCGAAGAGGCGACAGTGCTAACCACTACATCACCATGCCACCGTCTTGACATAATCACTGCGAGTTGGCCTACTGGTTAGTGTGTCTGCCTCTCAATCATGAGTTCTACTCACGGTCTGGTCATTCCAAAGACCATCATAAAAATGGTACCTACTGCCATCTGGCAAGGCACGCTGCAATACAGATGTGAGTGGGGAGGGGAGTCAAACTCTTGCGGTTACCAGAGGACTAGCCCCCCACTGTAACCCTAGCTATGTACAACCCTGATTCCAAAAAAGTTGGGACAAAGTACAAATTGTAAATAAAAATGGAATGCAATGATGTGGAAGTTTCAAAATTCCATATTTTATTCAGAATAGAACATCACATATCAAATGTTTAAACTGAGAAAATGTATCATTTAAAGAGAAAAATTAGGTGATTTTAAATCTCATGACAACACCACATCTCAAAAAAGTTGGGACAAGGCCATGTTTACCACTGTGAGACATCCCCTTTTCTCTTTACAACAGTCTGTAAACGTCTGGGGACTGAGGAGACAAGTTGCTCAAGTTTAGGGATAGGAATGTTAACCCATTCTTGTCTAATGTAGGATTCTAGTTGCTCAACTGTCTTAGGTCTTTTTTGTCGTATCTTCCATTTTATGATGCGCCAAATGTTTTCTATGGGTGAAAGATCTGGACTGCAGGCTGGCCAGTTCAGTACCCGGACCCTTCTTCTACGCAGCCATGATGCTGTAATTGATGCAGTATGTGGTTTGGCATTGTCATGTTGGGAAATGCAAGGTCTTCCCTGAAAGAGACGTCGTCTGGATGGGAGCATGTGTTGCTCTAGAACCTGGATATACCTTTCAGCATTGGTGGTGTCTTTCCAGATGTGTAAGCTGCCCATGCCACACGCACTAATGCAACCCCATACCATCAGAGATGTAGGCTTCTGAACTGAGCGCTGATAACAACTTGGGTCGTCCTTCTCCTCTTTAGTCCGAATGACACGGCGTCCCTGATTTCCATAAAGAACTTCAAATTTTGATTCGTCTGACCACAGAACAGTTTTCCACTTTGCCACAGTCCATTTTAAATGAGCCTTGGCCCAGAGAAGATGTCTGCGCTTCTGGATCATGTTTAGATACGGCTTCTTCTTTGAACTATAGAGTTTTAGCTGGCAACGGCAGATGGCACGGTGAATTGTGTTCACAGATAATGTTCTCTGGAAATAGTCCTGAGCCCATTTTGTGATTTCCAGTACAGAAGCATGCCTGTATGTGATGCAGTGCCATCTAAGGGCCCGAAGATCACGGGCACCCAGTATGGTTTTCCAGCCTTCACCCTTACGCACAGAGATTCTTCCAGATTCTCTGAATCTTTTGATGATATTATGCACTGTAGATGATGATATGTTCAAACTCTTTGCAATTTTACACTGTTGAACTCCTTTCTGATATTGCTCCACTATTTGTCGGTGCAGAATTAGGGGGATTGGTGATCCTCTTCCCATCTTTACTTCTGAGAGCCGCTGCCACTCCAAGATGCTCTTTTTATACCCAGTCATGTTAATGACCTATTGCCAATTGACCTAATGAGTTGCAATTTGGTCCTCCAGCTGTTCCTTTTTTGTACCTTTAACTTTTCCAGCCTCTTATTGCCCCTGTTCCAACTTTTTTGAGATGTGTTGCTGTCATGAAATTTCAAATGAGCCAATATTTGGCATGAAATTTCAAAATGTCTCACTTTCGACATTTGATATGTTGTCTATGTTCTATTGTGAATACAATATCAGTTTTTGAGATTTGTAAATTATTGCATTCTGTTTTTATTTACAATTTGTACTTTGTCCCAACTTTTTTGGAATCGGGGTTGTAGTAGGCAACAGGCCGAGGGCTATGGAAATGGAAACAGAGATCGGCACCGCCCTATGCACCACATGGCATGATTTTGATGACTTTGATTGCATGTCTTTGGAGGAAACCCATGCAGACACGGGGAGAACATCCAAACTCCACACAGAAAGGCCCCTATCGGCCACTGGGCTCGAACCTAGAACCTTCTTGCTGTGAGGCGACAGTGCCAACCACTACACCACTGTTTTTTGTTTAAATTAGTATTCTTATAATATTACAGCTGTTTACTGTAAATATGTTTTACAGGCGTTTCCTGTCAGGGCAGCACGGTGGTGTAGTGGTTAGCGCTGTCGCCTCACGGCAAGAAGGTCCGGGTTCGAGCCCCGTGGCCGGCGAGGGCCTTTCTGTGCGGAGTTTGCATGTTCTCCCCGTGTCCGCGCGGGTTTCCTCCGGGTGCTCCGGTTTCCCCCACAGTCCAAAGACATGCAGGTTAGGTTAACTGGTGACTCTAAATTGACCGTAGGTGTGAATGTGAGTGTGAATGGTTGTCTGTGTCTATGTGTCAGCCCTGTGATGACCTGGCGACTTGTCCAGGGTGTACCCCGCCTTTCGCCCGTAGTCAGCTGGGATAGGCTCCAGCTTGCCTGCAACCCTGTAGAACAGGATAAAGCGGCTACAGATAATGAGATGAGATGAGGCGTTTCCTGTCAATCTTGCAGTATTTTTCTTGCAACCCAGTTTGCAAGTACCATGTAAACATTTTTACAGAGACCCATTTTGCAGCACTTTGTATGAAGCCACACTCACCTCTGAGGAGACAGTGATGACGTCAGACTCAGCTGAAGTGAAAAACAAAAACTTAACTCGTGTCTCAAAGTAGTCAGTGAGAAGGCTTTGGGTTTCCTCCGTGATGATCAACTCCTTCCAGGACTCTGTTCTGACTTTTAACATTTGGCAAATTTTCTCTCCCATAAACTTCACCCTTTCATCATCAGAAAACACAGAGTTAACTTCCTCCTCCTCCTCTTCCTCCTCTTCTTTAAATATGTTGTCCCTGAACATTCCAAAACTTGGCAAAAAAAAGTAGGCTAGAGAAAATACTTCAGGAGTTACCGTGAAAAAATTATGTGAGATATATATATATATATATATATATATATATATATATATATATATATATATATATATATATATATATATAAACAAATTTGCTCAAAAACAAAAACGGATTGTTCTGGCGCTCGCGCTGTGAGGGGCGGGATAGCGTTGTGTTGCCTTGGAAACGGACCCAGTGTAAACACATGAGCTAGCTCACACACACTGGGAGCCTGAGCTGGTTTTATAGTTTTAACCCACTGTGATTGAACTGTGAGGGAGGGGAAGGGGTTTATTCCCTTACTGGACTTCCATTCATGATGCATACAACAGATTTCTATCTTTATTAGTTTTTAAAATCATGACCTACTACAAAGACTTCCTTTATGAACGACTTGTTAACTCGTTTTATACTCTACTTCCCGACATTGCTTTTTTGCTTGGTCACATATAACTATTCAGAGAAAAATGGAAGTTAAAAGCTGTCATGGGACCGTGTGTGCACCGCTGTTGCCCTCTAGGGGCCTCATTGACAATTAAACCAAACATATCAGGGTTGCCAGATTGAACATATTTACAAAGTATTAGGAAGTCTCATCTCATCTCATTATCTGTAGCCGCTTTATCCTGTTCTACAGGGTCGCAGGCAAGCTGGAGCCTATCCCAGCTGACTACGGGCGAAAGGCGGGGTACACCCTGGACAAGTCGCCAGGTCATCACAGGGCTGACACATAGACACAGACAACCATTCACACTCACATTCACACCTATGCTCAATTTAGAGTCACCAGTTAACCTAACCTGCATGTCTTTGGACTGTGGGGGAAACCGGAGCACCCGGAGGAAACCCACGCGGACACGGGGAGAACATGCGAACTCCGCACAGAAAGGCCCTCGCCGGCCACGGGGCTCGAACCCGGACCTTCTTGCTGTGAGGCAACAGCGCTAACCACTACACCACCGTGCAGCCCACCCTAGATACTGAATGCTAAAATAAATCAAGCTACTATTTGTGATCTTTTTTTTTTTTTAAACTGAACTGAGTTCTCATTTTCTATGGTTGAGATTGAATCAGTAAATGATATCTGGTAAATCTGATATCAGACATGCGATAAGGTTAAAATGGGGACGGCCTTAGGCTGAAGTGCCTTTGAGCAAAGCGTCTAAACCTCAACTGCTCCCCAAGGGCTGTAGCGTGGCTGCTCACTGCTCTTGGTATGTACAGTGGGTACGGAAAGTATTCAGACCCCTTTAAATTTTTCGCTCCTTGTTTCATTGCAGCCATTTGCTAAAATCAAAAAAGTTCATTTTATTTCTCATTAATGTACACTCAGCACCCCATCTTGACAGAAAAAAAACAGAAATGTAGAAATTTTTGCAAATTTATTAAAAAAAGAAAAACTGAAATATCACATGGTCATAAGTATTCAGACCCTTTGCTGTGACACTCATATTTAACTCACATGCTGTCCATTTCTTCTGATCCTCCTTGAGATGGTTCTACTCCTTCATTCGAGTCCAGCTGTGTTTAATTAAACTGATTGGACTTGATTAGGAAAGGCACACACCTGTCTATATAAGACCTTACAGCTCACAGTGCATGTCAGAGTAAATGAGAATCACGAGGTCGAAGGAACTGCCCAAGGAGCTCAGAGACAGAATTGTGGCAAGGCACAGATCTGGCCAAGGTTACAAAAGAATTTCTGCAGCACTCAAGGTTCATAAGAGCACAGTGGCCTCCATAATCCTTAAATGGAAGAAGTTTGGGACGACCAGAACTCTTCCTAGACCTGGCCGTCCAGCCAAACTGAGCAATCGTGGGAGAAGAGCCTTGGTGAGAGAGGTAAAGAAGAACCCAAAGATCACTGTGGATGAGCTCCAGAGATGCAGTAGGGAGATGGGAGAAAGTTCCACAAAGTCAACTATCACTGCAGCCCTCCACCAGTCGGGGCTTTATGGCAGAGTGGCCCGACGGAAGCCTCTCCTCAGTGCAAGACATATGAAAGCCCGCATAGAGTTTGCCAAAAAACACATGAAGGACTCCCAGACTATGAGAAATAAGATTCTCTGGTCTGATGAGACGAAGATTGAACTTTTTGGTGTTAATTCTAAGCGGTATGTGTGGAGAAAACCAGGCACTGCTCATCACCTGCCCAATACAATCCCAACAGTGAAACATGGTGGTGGCAGCATCATGCTATGGGGGTGTTTTTCAGCTGCAGGGACAGGACGACTGGTTGCAACTGAAGGAAAGATGAATGCGGCCAAGTACTGAGATATCCTGGAAGAAAACCTCTTCCAGAGTGCTCAGGACCTCAGACTGGGCCGAAGGTTCACCTTCCAACAAGACAATGACCCTAAGCACACAGCTAAAATAACAAAGGAGTGGCTTCGGAACAACTCTGTGACCATTCTTGACTGGCCCAGCCAGAGCCCTGACCTAAACCCAATTGAGCATCTCTGGAGAGACCTGAAAATGGCTGTCCACCAACGTTCACCATCCAACCTGACAGAACTGGAGAGGAACTGCAAGGCAGAATGGCAGAGGATCCCCAAATCCAGGTGTGAAAAACTTGTTGCATCATTCCCAAGAAGACTCATGGCTATACTAGCTCAAAAGGGTGCGTCTACTCAATACTGAGCAAAGGGTCTGAATACTTATGACCATGTGATATTTCAGTTTTTCTTTTTTAATAAATTTGCAAAAGTTTCTACATTTCTGTTTTTTTTTTCTGTCAAGATGGGGTGCTGAGTGTACATTAATCTCATCTCATCTCATTATCTCTAGCCGCTTTATCCTTCTACAGGGTCGCAGGCAAGCTGGAGCCTATCCCAGCTGACTATGGGCGAAAGGCGGGGTACACCCTGGACAAGTCGCCAGGTCATCACAGGGCTGACACATAGACACAGACAACCATTCACACTCACATTCACACCTACGGTCAATTTAGAGTCACCAGTTAACCTAACCTGCATGTCTTTGGACTGTGGGGGAAAACAGAGCACCCGGAGGAAACCCACGCGGACACGGGGAGAACATGCAAACTCCACACAGAAAGGCCCTCGCCGGCCCCGGGGCTCGAACCCAGGACCTTCTTGCTGTGAGGCGACAGCGCTAACCACTACACCACCGTGCCGCCCCGTGCACATTAATGAGAAATAAAATGAACTTTTTTTGATTTTAGCAAATGGCTGCAATGAAACAAAGAGTGAAAAATTTAAAGGGGTCTGAATACTTTCCGTACCCACTGTATGTGTTCTTGTTGCTCACATGTGTGTGTTCACTGCTTCAGATGGGTTAAATGCAGAGAGGAGTTTGTACATGTGATAAATAAAGTTGTTGTTCTTCTTCTTCTTCTAAGTCTTAACAGGTTGAACTCATTTACTTTATATGAATCACAGGTTGCAGGTTCGAACCTGCTGGATGACCAGGGCCTTTCTGTGTGGAGGTCTGTGTGCATGTTCTCCTCATGTCTGGGTGGGTTTCCTCTGGGTAACCCAGTTTCCTCCCACAGTACAAAGACTTGCGTATAAGTTCAACTGGCTACTCTAATCTGCCCATAGGTGTGTATGTGAGTGTGACTATGAGTGTGAATGTCTGTCTGTCTGTCTGTCTGTCTGTCTGTCTGTCTGTCTGTCTCTGTCTTTGAAGGTTGAGTTAGAGGAAAAAGGAAATGAGAATCCTGGATAACTTGCTAAGCTTCTTCTCACTTCCCACACTGACTTGGAGCACTGTTAGTGTGTGGATATTTAACCTTAAATTAATTCTTAAATGTTTTTGGATGTAACTGGTCATGTTCAACAACTGGACTTAAAAAAAACCAACAACAACAAAAAAAAAAAAACCCTGCCCTAAGTATCAGCAGTATCCTCATGAGGGCAGTCCTTCCTCCTTTCTCCTGCATCTCACTGCACATCACTAAGGAGGAAATGAAGCTTCCTCACAACTTTAATTTCACAGAACCTATCACTATTTCCAACATTTCCAGCATTAAAGAAATACATTATATACATTGTAAGAAAAAAAACGTAACTTCTCATTCTCATTGTCTTACTGTGTAAATGCAGAGGGTATTTTTTTCATATCATAAATGAAATCTCTAAAAATGAAACAATATATATATACAGAAACAAGGAGCATTAAGCTACTTATATCTGGTATACAAGCTGTATGCATATGGGAAATGTATAATTTAACCCTGATGTTGTTGTTGTTGTTGTTATTATTATTATTATTATTACTATTACTTAAAGTGGAATATATATATATATATATATATATATATATATATATATATATATATATATATATATATATATATATAAAACTTCATATCCTTGTCTCATTGTCTATCTTGAACATCTCTTGAAAACCTTTGTGGTTATGTTGTAATCAGTTTGGTTTAAGAACAAAACTCACTACAAAAAGTCATGAAATATTAATTGACACCAACCTTTTTTTTTTAAAATAAAATAAAACAAATTTTTAATTGTCTTATTTAAATTCATACCCAAAGCAACACAGCAACACCAAGCATGAGAAGTGGTTTTGTATGTCTTTACTGTTCACCAAAAACATTCAATACTGATGATTTCAAATATTATTTTCTGTATCAGCTCAAATCATTAGCTCTTCTTGGATATTTACTTCCAGTTATATCCAGTGCATTTTAAAACATTTAGACCTCTTCACTGAGTTTATGTTAAAGCTCTACTCTAAATTGGATTGTATGAATCCTCTACAGACCATTTTTTTTAAATCCCATGACTTGTTTTCACTCTGACATTCGCTGTGGGGTTAAGACAAAGGTGTGCCTTTTGTAGTCATGTCCAAACAATCAATTTCATAGTCATTATGTTTTCTTTTTCACCATTTTAGTGAAAGGTAGATTTTTGAAGAACAAATGTTTCTATTTTCATGTAAGGCTGTAACTGAGCAAAATTAAGACAATATTAAGGGATCTGAATGCTCTATACACCCAACAAATTCACATTTTCCATTTAAAATAGAGACTTTCTCGATACTTCTGTAAATACTTTGATTTAGGGAGTGATACATAGCCTATAAATGTAATTTGTCATCTCACTGAATAAGCTCCACAGCTTTTAGAGGATGATGTAGCTGCTACCCAGAAACTATAATCTGCAGAACTAAGCAAGACAGCAAATCTAATGTTATTCAACCACAAGTGTCTGATTGCTATGCCATATTTTCCCAGGTTTGCCTCCTGTTAAAAATGTAAAATTGTGGCTTATTATTCAGTTATTCATTTTAAAAGCCACAATATAGTATTCAGGAGGAGAGTAAGCCCTGTTTCATTCATGAGTGCCAACTGAGGGACCGGTACCATTTAATTATTGTGTTATTATTCACATAAACCAGAGGTGGGGAGCCTCTGCATAAAGCATATTATTTAATAATCACTATTGAATGAATTATCCCATGACTACTACATTACTGTTAGTAGTGTAAAGAGATGTAAATCTGGATTGGGGGATTAAATAATTGAAGTGTTTCTTGAGGTATATGTCACCCTTGGTGAATATGCAGGCTATGTGGGAATTTCCTGACAGCTAGCTAGCTGATTATTTATAGTTGGTGATGTAGTGAATGATATTTGGGATGGCTGGAGAACTTGGAGGTGTTTCCAAATTGCAATTTATGTATCGTGGCATTTTTGGTGAAATTTTGCCAAGTCACGTTCCTTGTAAGCGAAATACTTTTTGGTTAATAAAATTCAATCTATTTCTGATTCCCACAGAGATGTTTCTTGGATATTATAAAACTATATTAAATCATTTATTATTCTAGTAATGTGTGGAGGAGAAAAAGACATGCTGATGGTGAATTTAAGCTGTGCTTAGACTCATCTTAAAATCAAAAAAGTCTGAAATTTTTGGAGTAAAACTCTACCTGATCTTCTGATCAAATGTACGTAAATGCAGCATATGTTAGAGCCATGGCTTTGAGATTGGGTCTCGGGGACCCTCAGTAAAGTTAGGAGTTCTATGACAGAAGTGGAAACAATTCGATAGCCCAATTATCAATGTTAATATACTTATTCTTGAGATCAGATTACCCTTATTAACTGTATTAGTTTGATAAGTCACTTTATTTGAATGGGTATTATCCAAACCTGAATATCTCAAAAACAAGTCGGTCTATAAATAAGCTATAAATAATTAGAATTTAATAAACAAAGTAAAGTTAAAACATAGGGTTCTGTGAGTACAGGAATAAGTTCAGGAATTAAAAAAAAAAAAGTTCTATGGCTCCAGTAAATGTTATTGAGCACATTTATGCACTGTTAAAAAAAAAACCTTAATAAAAGGAATTAAAAGATAGTAACCAGGTTGCCTTAAAATTTGTAATTCATTGAAACTCATATAGAAAGTTAGCACAAGGATGTAATCAATTAGCATAGTGCTAACTTAGGCTAGCCTACTAGGTCAAGGCCAAGGTCTTTTTTATTTTATTTTTTTTTATTTTTAATTTTAATTTCAACCATATATAGTTGGTACAGTACACAGTTAAAATAAAATAACATTTCTCCAGGGCCATAGTGCCACATAAAACATCACAGGACTACAAATCTACATATTACAACATAGTGCATGAGCGCAGCGAGTGCAAATATTGCAAACTATAAACTACACAAGAAACATAAAGTGCACACAACAAGGACAGTGCGAAAAAGACAAATAGCACAACCAGATAGTACAGTGCCAACCAGGACCTGTTACTGTTAATGTATGGAATGCTTGAGCGTGCATTTTGAGGTAGCAGTATGTTAAAAAAGAAATAAATGTCAACATTATGTATGTGGTAAGCATTGTAAACATTGTAAAAAGTGATATGTATTGTTCATCAGTCTGCAAAGATTGCAGTGGGTGTGGTGCGATTAACTACAGTATATGAGTTACAAAAGAACTCAAAATTTTAAGGCAGCTCAGTTACGAGCTTTTGTAAAGTTAAAACAACAAATCACACACACACACACACACACACACACACACACACACACACACACACACACACACACACTATTTATAGATAGATAGATAGATAGATAGATAGATAGATAGATAGATAGATAGATAGATAGATAGATAGATAGATAGATAGATAGATAGATAGACACATACACACACCATGGCATGGTGGTGTAGTGGTTAGCACTGTCGCCTCACAGCAAGAAGGTCCTGGGTTTGAGCCCAGCAGCCGGTGAGGGCCTTTCTGTGTGGAGTTTGCATGTTCTCCCCGTGTCTGCGTGGGTTTCCTCCAGGTGCTCTGGTTAGGCTAATTGGTGGTTCTAAATTGACTGTTGGTGTGAGTGTGAATGGCTGTTTGTCTCTGTGTCAGCCCTGCGATGATCTGGCAACTTGTCCAGGGTGTACCCTGCCCATAATAAGCTGGGATAGTGCCAGCTTGCCTGTGACCCTGCACAGGATAAGTGGTTACAGATAATGGATGGATATATATATATATATATATATATATATATATATATATATATATATGTGTGTGTGTGTGTGTGTGTGTGTGTTGGTTTATATAGATCTGTGGTCCATGGATGTGATTTTTGCATTTAAGGGGGTCCCTGGTTAAAAAAAAAGTTTGAGACTTTGTGTTTTGGAGGAAGTTACAATAATGCAAACATTTGGTATACAGAGCTGGGTTAGGAAATCATAAGTTGCGCAAACATACACACACACATACTGGCAGTGGACAGAGCGCTGCAGCTACATCCGGGCCCCCGGCAGTGTGCGCGCGCCCCATGGTGTGTGCAGTCTTGGAGAAAAAAAAAAGACAAATTAGTGGCACTGCAGCTTGGAGCGTGCGCTGATGGATGCGCCTCCAGGGAGGAAGCTGACTCCACTCCTCCTGCTCCACTTGTTTGAAGAGTTCCTCTCCAAAGATATGACAGATGAAACGCTTCCTCTTAGATAGGCTAATGAAAACCTCTTTAACACATGCGATAGAACAAGTTAGAACATCACAACTGTCTTTCTTCAGACCAGACAGGACCTGCCTGCTATTTTCATACAGGACCAGGCCTACACAGGAGAACACACTGCTTTGTGCAATAGTCTGAATAGTCCGTGTTGTTGTGCACCAAGGCTCCAATAAAATAATAATAATAATAATAACATTCAATTGCTTATAGGTTACGTGCTTATTAAATTTGATTCATTTTATTAGAAATATCAGTGTGTGTGTGTGTGTGTGTGTGTGTGTGTGTGTGTGTTATATGTTTGTAAACCAATTGCACCTATTTTTGGTTCCCAAATGTAAGATAAGGGTTAGGTTTTAGTGTAGGCATAGCATCAATTAGCGATTGAATAATTATGTGGGTGGAAGGTCACCACAAGGATACACAAATGTGTGTGTGTGTGTGTGTGTGTGTGTGTGTGTGTGTGTGTGTGTGTGTGTGTGTGTGTGTGTGTGCAGAACAGCATATGCTAAGCTCTCCCTAAGGATGATTTTACCCACAAAAGCAGCTTTATCCCTTTTAATATGCTCCCAAAGTATTACTGCATACTGACAACAGCAAGTATTAGTGATTAATACTAGAAACTAATCCCCATAAGGACATCTACCATGAAATAATAAGCTTTTCAACCTTTTAGTGAATACATACGTGAATACACATAGACTATGTACTGTATGCATTGCAGCTTAAATCTCAGCCATGCGGGTCTTGCAGATGCCACTGTTGTTGCTTCCTCATTAGAGATGACAGAGTGTGGGCCGAGAGCTCTCTGACACTGGTTCCGGGCTTACTCGTCCTCCTCCGAGCTGTGTTTGGCATTAGTCAGAGAACACGTGGCCCTTTGGAGCTGCTAATTCTGGACCGATGAGCTATTCTGCTCACATCTCACAGTGTGATTTATGAGCCAGTGCTCCACAGCTTGGTGCAGGGAGATCAGAGGTGCTCCTGAGCCTCAGAGGAAAAGTTTTAATATGCACCCTCCATGATCTAATTCAACAATCACCAACTATACTGCTCAGAGGGAATGGGTCAATAAATGTTTAAAATGCATCAGGACACCAGTATAGGCTTTACTATCTATTACATGAAGTAGCAACAAATAATGTTTGGTGAATGTTCCAACTGCTGATGAGACATGCAAGAAGATGTGTATAAGTCTGAACAAAAGTTTTTTTTATATATATATATATATATATATATATATATATATATATATATATATATATATATATATATATATATACACAACCCCAATTCCAAAAAAGTTGGGACAAAGTACAAATTGTAAATAAAAACGGAATGCAATAATTTACAAATCTCAAAAACTGCTATTGTATTCACAATAGAACATAGACAACATATCAAATGTCGAAAGTGAGACATTTTGAAATTTCATGCCAAATATTGGCTCATTTGAAATTTCATGACAGCAACACATCTCAAAAAAGTTGGGACAGGGGCAATAAGAGGCTGGAAAAGTTAAAAGGTACAAAAAAGGAACAGCTGGAGGACCAAATTGCAACTCATTAGGTCAATTGGCAATAGGTCATTAACATGACTGGGTATAAAAAGAGCATCTTGGAGTGGCAGCGGCTCTCAGAAGTAAAGATGGAAAGAGGATCACCAATCCCCCTAATTCTGCACCGACAAATAGTGGAGCAATATCAGAAAGGAGTTCAACAGTGTAAAATTGCAAAGAGTTTGAACATATCATCATCTACAGTGCATAATATCATCAAAAGATTCAGAGAATCTGGAAGAATCTCTGTGCGTAAGGGTCAAGGCCGGAAAACCATACTGGGTGCCCGTGATCTTTGGGCCCTTAGACGGCACTGCATCACATACAGGCATGCTTCTGTATTGGAAATCACAAAATGGGCTCAGGAATATTTCCAGAGAACATTATCTGTGAACACAATTCACCGTGCCATCTGCCGTTGCCAGCTAAAACTCTATAGTTCAAAGAAGAAGCCGTATCTAAACATGATCCAGAAGCGCAGACGTCTTCTCTGGGCCAAGGCTCATTTAAAATGGACTGTGGCAAAGTGGAAAACTGTTCTGTGGTCAGACGAATCAAAATTTGAAGTTCTTTATGGAAATCAGGAACGCCATGTCATTCGGACTAAAGAGGAGAAGGACGACCCAAGTTGTTATCAGCGCTCAGTTCAGAAGCCTGCATCTCTGATGGTATGGGGTTGCAATAGTGCATGTGGCATGGGCAGCTTACACATCTGGAAAGACACCATCAATGCTGAAAGGTATATCCAGGTTCTAGAGCAACATATGCTCCCATCCAGACGACGTCTCTTTCAGGGAAGACCTTGCATTTTCCAACATGACAATGCCAAACCACATACTGCATCAATTACAGCATCATGGCTGTGTAGAAGAAGGGTCCGGGTACTGAACTGGCCAGCCTGCAGTCCAGATCTTTCACCCATAGAAAACATTTGGCGCATCATAAAACGGAAGATACTACAAAAAAGACCTAAGACAGTTGAGCCAGGGTATCTGCACATTTCTGATGACCAAAAATAATACTTTTTAAGGCCATTTTAAGACCTGTGAGAATAAAAAATAAGACCATTACTGCGGGGAAAAAATCTCATCTCATTCATCTCATCTCATTATCTCTAGCCGCTTTATCCTGTTCTACAGGGTCGCAGGCAAGCTGGGGCCTATCCCAGCTGACTACGGGCGAAAAGCGGGGTACACCCTGGACAAGTCGCCAGGTCATCACAGGGCTGACACATAGACACAGACAACCATTCACACTCACATTTATGGTCAATTTAGAGTCACCAGTTAACCTAACCTGCATGTCTTTGGACTGTGGGGGAAACCGGAGCACCCGGAGGAAACCCACGCGGACACGGGGAGAACATGCAAACTCCACACAGAAAGGCCCTTGCCGGCCACAGGGCTCGAACCCGGACCTTCTTGCTGTGAGGCGACAGCGCTAACCACTACACCACCATGCCGCCCGCGGGGAAAAAATATTTTAAAAAATCAGACTCTAGGCTATTATGGTCAAAGCATATTTATATTTTAATCAGTGCATCTCCAGTTTACGAACAGAAAACATTTCAATGAGCTGCCTTCTCAATATTTCAACAATAGGCTACTGTTGTAAATAACATAACAGTGAGAACAGTTTTATGATTGATCCAAGTATCTTAGCTCGTTGGACTTCTTTGCAATGTCAGCGCTGAGGCCAACCAACTCCTCCCTTTTTTCTTTTGCTCGCTGTCTCAGCGTGTTGGATTTCGTTATTAGAGTTGCCATTTTCGTCCCTCCAGAATTTTCTGCTTTTTCAGCCATCTGGTCCGCTTCATCTTGAAGACTCTTACACACACCCTCCAATGCCACTCTCCTTCTTTTCAGCTCCTCAAGTTCATCCACCATAATCTTTCTTTTCTTCCTCTGGTCATCTTTTTCCTTTTTGTTCTTCTCCTCTTCTAGGTATGTTCTATATCTTGTGCGTGCTGTGGCACAGTAACTGACCATCTCCTTTGTCAGAGGCACTCTGGTCACACCTCCATGGACCCTAGCATGATCACAAATGAGTCTATGGGCAATCATTCCTTCCTCTGATAGGTTGAAGGTTTCAACTTCTTTATTTGTTGAGAAGCCACGTTCAACTTCAGCTTGCCCATGGGACAAGAGCAGCAAATTTTTGCAGAATGCCCAGAGGTCAGGATAAGACCCAGCCACCTTCTGATGCAAAAACACATCAAGTCTGCATCCTTCAGAAGGACTGAAGGACATGAAATCAACTCCTTTGCACTCACTGTGCAGTAAATTTCCAAACTGCTGGGATATGACATCACCTGTAATTAGAGATGATGCAAAACAAAGTCAACACGTAGACTCACAATAAGAATAGAACAGTAGTTTGTAACCAAATTAATATCAGAGATGTGCAATCAAATGTGGGTACATGTTAGTCTGGGGTATATTTCCCCAAATCCATAGTTGCTATTTCAGTAAGCTTTTAGTTACTTTGTCAGTTACAAAAAATGTCCAATTACTAACTAACTTAGCCAGCAACTAGGCCTATAGTTTTGATGAACACACCCCAGACTAATACACACAGTTGGACGGTTGGAAAAATGTGTTAAAATCCTTGTGTTAATATTATTCACGTTAATAACAAAATAGAACAAATTTCACAATACATTCTATTCTTGTCTATTCTTATTCCAATTCACCAGCTGATATCCCATCTGCCAACTGTTTGTCCTGCACAAACTTCTGGACAAGTGCTTTCATTTTCTCCAGACAGTCATCTGGCTGTAAGTGCATTCTCTTGGGGTCCAAACACATCATATTTTGCACAATTGCATACTTCAGTGGGCACTTTTCCAAAGCCTTCTTGCAAATTTTTGAAAGTACAATCTGGCAGTCTTTTCTGAACTGAAGAATGCCAAGCTCGCTAACTCTCTGCCCTTGGCCCCTGACAGCTCCTGACAAGAGAACATGGGTTGTCAAATTTCTATCACCAAACACTCAACAGAAGGTTAACAATACCTCAATTGTACATACCAAAACACATCACACTCCCACATCATTCACATTTGTTCACGTGTTCATATACATTTCTATATAAGAAATACATAAAGCAATTTACAGTAAGTCCCACCTTAATCACAGCTGTTGCACCCATTCCAATGTCCACTTCCTTGGGACTCAGCCAAAGTGTTTGGTCCATGACATCAAACCTAACCAGTTTAAACGGCGTGAGAGGCAAGGAATCTCGCTTGATGAAGCGTTGAAGGAGATTCTGAAAAAAGAAAAAAAAATCACAACACTAGATGTAAATAACTGCATTTATCTAAATTTAATGTGTACAGTACATACTGTACATATGCACTTCTGTTATTTGTACTTCTAATTAGATGTTAAAATGCATTTTGTAACTCTGTACTCTTATGTGTAATGACAAACCTTGAATCTTATTTAAAATTACCCGGAGCAGATTTTCCAAGTCCTTCCAAAGGAAAGGCATCATCGGCACATCTGTTTGATATTTAGCCAGAAATGGCTGAAATATTCGTGATATGGCCATGAAAAAGTGGAATTTGGCCAGCAGAAGGGGATCCATTTGGGCTTCACAAATGCTGTCAAATGACGATGTGCCAGGGTTCTTCACCTTCTTTGACTTCACAAGATCCACATACTTCACGATGGATGGCCACACTTCCAATGCTCTTTCAATAGCTGGCAAATTTTCCAACCACCTATGTCCGCAAAAAGGCAAGGGGAATGTTGAGTTTGAGGTTGAAGTTGTGAAATCTTCTCTTCTGGCTGGTGCACAGTGGAAGAGAAAATGAAGCACTTTAAGCACCTTCTCCACCATCCACAATTCAAACCCCCCCAAATGCATTATGTAGGGTATGTAAACCACAGCTTCCGACAATCTGAATTGTGTCCCAGCAAATTGCTCTGCATGCTCTTTTTGCAGGAGGTTGATGAATTTCCAATTAACCGAGGGTCCGTCCATTGACAAGGAGATCATATTCCTAAGGTTTAGATCTTTTGTACATTCCTAAACTAATCAAAAAAACCCACAAACATTACAAAGCGTTTATATCATTCCTAAAGTAATGATACCAATACTGTTTCACTAAGAGATGTATGTGAAATATTTGGATAAAGTATGTTTAGTTTACCACAGGAAAATGTGTGAGGCAAACATACAAAAAAAAAAAAAAACAGCAACCCTGCCCACCCTTCCATCAGACGGCCCACAAAATGCATGTATTGCCAATTGACAAGTTGCTTGCCAATACATACATCTCTTAATATTTATTTCATTAAACACTGCCATGTTAAATCACACACTTATCTTAGTTTGTTAGGTTGCTGCTTACCTTGAAGCTTTCCAGCAAGTCCTCTGCAGTCGAGTGGCCCAAAAACTGTGATCCCAGATATCGGGACTGTACTCAAACACCATTCTCGTCATTCACCCAATACCTCACGTGCAGATCAAGTTGTTTACTTTTGGTGGTTTTATTCATCGATTAATCAAACGTAATGACAAAGCTGCCTTGATTCATGGTGGACAGAAGTTCCCTTTTGATGTATGGAGCAAGACCAAATCTTGCTAAATATGAGGTCTTGTCTTTCCCACAAGTAAACGATTTTGCATATTCAGAATCAGGGAACATTGCCCTGAAGACAGTGCCCACGTCTTCGTTCGAATTGTAGGAGTGGTGTTGGTCAATCGTTTGCAGAACCCACAGTATTTCAGCCTTAAGTGTAGTGGTTGAGGCGAAAGCACCGAAGGCACTTGTGCTGGGAGAAGTAGGCACCGAAGGGAAAGTGGGCTTTGCGCTAACGTTTGCAACCGGTGCTGCAAACATCTGCATGGGAACTGTTGTTACCTGACTGGCGGCAAAGCATTTATGCTTTTCCCCTTTTGTGTGAGCGTCAAGGGCAGTAGAGCCCATTGTTCCCAACTTTATGTCTTTCTTGCAGAGTTTACACTGAGCTTCATTTTCGGACGTTGCTTTTGACAACCAACCGCTATATTTCTGGTCTTCAAGCCACTTGTCCCTAAACTTACACTTCCCCATCCTACATGTCTGCCACGCTAAAGAAACCACTTCTTCGTCTTTTCCCACAACACTATAAGGAAAACACTGCCCCCTAAGTGTTGTGTGACGCCTGTACTTTTAGGTACAGAGCGGTCTTTTTGCCATCTTCTTGTTACACATTGACGTGCGCTGTTTAAACAACGTTAGCACAGAAAAAAAATGTACAAACATATATTTTTGTGCCCAGATGAAATTTAATGCCACCCATATGAAAATTAATGCCACACTTCGAAATATTAGCAAAATATAAGGCTATTTAAGGCCTTAAACGCCATATACTGTATATCAGACTTTTTCAGACTTTTTAAAGGTCCCATGGCATGAAATTTTCACTTTCTGAGGTTTTTTAACGTTAAAATGAGTTCCTCTGACCTTCTTAAGTCACCCCAGTGGCTAGAAATTTCATAATGTGTAAACCAAACTATGCCCAGCATTTGAGAATGGCGCGTCAAAACGGCGCGTTGATAAACTCTTCCCTTTACTACGTCAGCAAGGGAGATGATCCCCACGCCCCCCCTCTGGATTCCCACCCACTGTATGAATTGCCCGCCCAGTTGTAGTGAGGAGACCATAGAGGACACAACATGGCGTCACCTAAGCGAGCGAAACATGGAAATTGCGCTGTACATGGATGTGACAACACAGAAAAGAGTCTGTTTTTACTGCCGACGGGAGAGCCCCTGAAGACGCAGTGGCTTAATTTTATTTACTTCAATAATACGCCGTCGAGTCTACCTAAGACGGTGTATGTTTGTCAGAAGCATTTTCCTGAGGAATGTTTCCACAACTTGGGACAGTACAGGGCAGGTTTTGCACATCAACTGTCACTGAAGCCTGGGTCCGTACCAAGCATCCCTGCCGCATCAGCCACAAACAGGGAACAAGTAAGTGTATAACTGTTAAGTCGTTTTGCCGTGTTTTAAAATCGGTGCCACGTTAGCCTAGCAATGGCTACATTAGCTGTGCAGCTAACCGCTTCCTGCAGTTAGCCAGGTACTCTGCGCTACAAAACCAAAAAGCATGCAGCATGCTCTGTTAAACTGAGTTTAGTCTGGAAATTGACTGTAACTTATGAGCTTATGTTTTGCCGTGTTTTAAAATCGGTGCCACGTTAGCCTTGCAATGGCTACATTAGCTGTGCAGCTAACTGCTTCCTGCAGTTAGCCAGGTAATCTGCGCTACAAAAACAAAAAGCATGCAGCATGCTCTGTTAAACTGAGTTTAGTCTGGAAATTGACTGTAACTTATGAGCTTATGTTTTGCCGTGTTTTAAAATCGGTGCCACGTTAGCCTTGCAATGGCTACATTAGCTGTGCAGCTAACTGCTTCCTGCAGTTAGCCAGGTAATCTGCGCTACAAAACCAAAAAGCATGCAGCATGCTCTGTTAAACTGAGTTTAGTCTGGAAATTGACTGTAACTTATGAGCTTATGTTTTGCCGTGTTTTAAAATCGGTGCCACGTTAGCCTTGCAATGGCTACATTAGCTGTGCAGCTAACCGCTTCCTGCAGTTAGCCAGGTACTCTGCGCTACAAAACCAAAAAGCATGCAGCATGCTCTGTTATAATAGCCAATCAAAACAGTTTTTACAAAGACACCCACATTCTTTTTTTTAAGTCACTCGTTCATTTTATTTGTTTGTTTGTTCAGTAAAAACCCAAACATTTGTTGAATTTATTTTATTTCTTCGCGCGCGCGGTATTTTTCCCTTCACGGTTTGTTCCTTCTCTCTCGCCATAGTAAGACACCCACATCCGCTTGTTCTGACCCACTGGAGGTAGCGTCACAGTGCTGTTAGCCAATCAGAGGTAACACGTTTACATGTCATGAATATTAATGATAAGACCCACCCCCACCCTCTACCCTTCTCCACCTCCTGCTTCTCATTAGCAAAACGACGCACTGGGAAAAGGGCTGAAACGGGGCTTTCTCCCAGGAGGCTATATCTACGCGCCGAGGGTTCATTTCAAGAAAGGCTGCGGATATAACATCCGGAAACCTCCACGAGCCCGTTTAAAGCATCAACAAACCACCATGCCATGGATCCTTTAAGGATCCGCGGACACCCTGTTGAGCAACTAGAATCCTACATTAGACAGGAATGGGTTAACATTCCTATCCCTAAACTTGAGCAACTTGTCTCCTCAGTCCCCCGACGTTTACAGACTGTTGTAAAGAGAAAAGGGGATGTCTCACAGTGGTAAACATGGCCTTGTCCCAACTTTTTTGAGATGTGTTGTTGTCATGAAATTTAAAATCACCTAATTTTTCTCTTTAAATGATACATTTTCTCAGTTTAAACATTTGATATGTCATCTATGTTCTATTCTGAATAAAATATGGAATTTTGAAACTTCCACATCATTACATTCCGTTTTTATTTACAATTTGTACTTTGTCCCAACTTTTTTGGAATCGGGGTTTTGTGTATATATATATATATATATATATATATATATATATATATATATATATATATATATATATATATAAACAGTTATTCCATGAAATCAAGTCGTACATGAGCTGATAGCCGAGGAGGCACATAGTGCCGAGTTGGCACATAGTGCCGAGTTGGCTATAAGCCATGTACAAAGAGATTGAGTGGAATAACTGTTTTATTCTATCCACATTTACTAATCCTAGATTTTGAGAAACAGAGCATTTTAATTTTTGTAAATTCGATAAATAAAAACTTGACACAAAACGTCTGACAAAATAATTTCCGCTTAGAATGTAAACAAACTGGCAAAATGACAGTAGCAATTTGTGAAAAATGCTATAATAATAATTCTTGAAAAATAAAAGATATGTTCTCACCATCAAATAATTTCATTCCATATTTTGCTGCTTTTTTGTATTTTTGGGGTTTTGTTTTCGAGTAGAGTTTTTATTTCATCCTCAGTTGGTTTAGCAACACGCGCCGCCATTTTGTTTTCCTCCACTCACGGTATATGAGCTGATAGCCTAGTAGTAGAGTAGCCAATCAGAGCGCTGATATCTAGTGAATGAATGTGGATATATACAGAGAGAGAGAGAGAGAGAGAGAGAGAGGATATTACATGGTTGTGCAGAGATATGAAGTTTATCTTCCAGTGGTGAATATATATTTCACAAGTGAGCGAAGCAAACGAGTAAAAATATTTTCAACACAAGAAGATAAACTTCATATCTTTGCACCACTGTGTAATGTTCTTTATATTATATGGACACAGCCACAAAAAATACACAAGTTAATAAAAAGAATTTTAATTTTGAACCGGTTCGCCATTTTGACAACATGTCCAGTCAGTGGGAAAACACTGGGAGTGACATCATCGGAGTGAAATATAAGGAAATATGTCACTCAGATCTGCAATGTATTTCAAATGAAAAATGCAAGTTTTTCAACACAAGAAGATAAACTTCATATCTTCAAGCCAACATGTGATCTTCCTTTTATTATATCGACGCATTCACAAACAAAAAGTACCCAAATTTATCAAAACAATTCATCACAAGTGACATATATATATATATATATATATATATATATATATATATATATATATATATATATATATATGTTATTTACCAGCTGGGAGGTCCGTATCGTGAAATATCGTGACCGAGGTCTTGAAAATACTGAGCAAGGCCCTCTGGGTCGAGGTCAGTATTCAAGGCCGAGGTGATGGTATTTCACCATACAGACCAACCTTAAGCTGGTAAATAATATATTTATTTTTTTCTTTACCAAATTCTAACAGAAAATGAGAGCGCCCGAAAGGGAAAACCGAGCCGAGCCGAGCCACCATTTTGAATCCTCATTCACAGCTGTAATGCAAATGGCTTCCTCCTCGGTATACAAGTGCACTTCCATGGCAGGAAAAAAACTACATTTTGCTGCCTATGTAGTCCCCTATTTATACAAATAGGAGTCATTCAGGACTCAGCCATGTTTTTGCTTGGCGTTAGCAACAGTTAGAGGTTTTTAGCTTTCTCCTGAAATGTTTTCTTTTATTTCTTCTTCCTCAGGGTAGTAAAACTCGCTTTCGCTGTGAGCACTGTCGTTATCGCTATCCATGCTGTAAAATTAATGCTATTCTCCTGAGAAATGCTGGCAAAAATTTATAAGATTTTTGATAAAAATCTTATAAATAAATCTTATTAAAAAAAAGATAATTGTTGACAAAAAATGCTACTATGTTTGTTGTTGTTGTGAACGAGCGAGTCGCCAGAGGTCCGTAACCGGGGTCCGTAACTGGGGTCTGTATCATAGGATACGGACCCGCTCGCCAGCCAATCGGAGCCCAGGATTTGATGGAAACCGGACCGCAAAAAAAATAAAGACATTTATGTCATAGTTTTGGCTCTCCATATCCCGGATGTAGTGCGTATGGAAAATATGAGTTGTGTATTTCCCAGTAAAACACTCATGTCCATATATATATGATTATTATTTCTTTCTGCAGGTACACTTTCATAAAATTGAAATGTGTTTCTGTTAAATGTTAGCACTGATTCAAAATCTTGGGCATGTCACTGAATAACGGTAATTTTAGAACATTTTAATGATGTCTGAATCAAGTCACCTAAAGTATTTTATTATATTATCTTCACCGATTACAATAATTTTTCTTTCACACTGCTTTGTTTAGAGACTTTTGACTTTTAGCCAAACACTGCCAAATTTATCACTAATGTATGACTGAAATCTGTTTATTCTGAGCATAGTACTTCGCTTTTTGGCTTTCTGAATAGTGATTCAATCCTGTTTGAGTGTTTGTTTTCCTCTTTGCTCTAAGAGCGAGCTGAATGTTCAAGTGCACATCTATTGTCAGCCTAAAAGCCCGCCACTTTGACTTCTGCCGTAGGATGGTGGAGTGAAGATGTCATTGTGTGTGTGTGTGTGTGTGTGTGTGTGTGTGTGTGTGTGTGTTTGGGGGTGGGGGTTGTCCGTACTGTGAGTGTTACGAGAGTTTTACTAGCAGGCTTGTGAATGAAACAGTTCCAGACACTTTGGCAAATATGACTACATTCTTTCAGACATGTGTTACCTTGTGAAAACACATACCATAAATCACTTGTTGATAAACTCTCCCTGTTCAACATAAAACCTTTAGAGGGTTTTTTTTTTTTGGGCACAGGATCAATAGAATGAAACAAAGAAAGAAAAACATGTTCGGGCAATACATAAGTAGTAATTTTAAAACATGTAATTATTAAATAATTTATTTATATGTGACTGGTGTGCTGGGAAAGCCTGTTGGATGGAGTTGCAGCTGAATTTTGCCAAATGGAAAACTGCCAAACAAACAAACAAGCAAACAAACAAACAAACAAACAAACAAACAAACAAACAAACAAACCTGACTTTGGACTGAAACTAAATGTTTCCTTAACTGAAATATAGTATGTTTGCTTTCTGCATGTGTCTCACGCAGAAGTAGAGTTTGAATATTTTTGCTGTTCTTTGCCTAGTTGTATATTTATAATCTAATCTACCTTTAGAAAAACAACATTACTGCCAAATTTTAAAGACTTGTACGTTTATCATGGGAAATGACTTCACTTTGATTATCAGCATCATCCACATCAGTCTGTGTCTCATCATCTGAGGTATAAGTCACTGGAGGGATTCAAACAGGAGCATCATCATCATCATCATCATCATCTCTTCACTCAACTGATCTCTGTTCATGCTAACATCAGTGTAAAAATATTCACCAATTAGTCTACTTCTTACTTCTGCTGGATCTCGAGTTGCCCTAGTTGTTAGTGTGTCTGCCTCTTGCCTGGGAGATCGTGAGTTCTACTCATGGTTGGGTCATACCTAAGCCTATCATAAAAATTGTACCTTCTGGCAAGGCACACTGCAATACAGATGTAATTCGGGAGTCAAACTCTTGTGGTTATCAGAGGATTGCCCCCCCCCCCCCCCACTGTAACCCTAGCAATGTAATAGACGAGAGGCCAAGGACTATAGAAACGAAGATTGGTGCTGCACCTACCTATGCGCCTCAAATAGCTGAGTAGTACTGGGAGAGACCAGATACTGCCGGGGAAGACCAGATACTGGCATGAAAGGGACTTTTTTTTAACTTCTGCTGACTAAATTTTATGTTGTTATTACTATTTTTTAATAAAGTCATTGTGTGGTGTTCATATTTTTGTTCGTGGGTCTGGTGGACCCGCTGCATTTTGGTGTTTTAAATTCAACACAATCAAACAATTTTACATTAAATACTTAACAGATGTTTACTTCACCCCAATTACAAGAAATATATGAGCAGCATATGTTGTTTGTTTTATCTGTAACCGCTTATCCCATGCAGGGTCACAGGAGGCTAGCTGGAGCCTATCCTAGCTGACCATGGGCGAGAGGCAGGGTACACCCTGGACAAGTCGCCAGATCATCGCAGGGCTGACACACACATAGAGACGCAAACAACCATTCACACTCACGGTCAATTTAGAGCCACCAATTAACCTAACCTGCATATCTTTGGACTGTGGGGGAAACTGGAGCACCCAGAGGGGACGCACACAGACATGGGGAGAACATGCAAACTCCACACAGAAAGGCCCTCGTTGGCCACTGGGTTCAAACCCAGAACCTTCTTGCTGTGAGGCAACAGTGCTAACCACTACACCACCGTGCCACGAGCAGCATATGTGGTTTAAAAAAAATGAAAACGGGTCCCACAGACCCGAACACCATACAAGGGTTAAACATTTTTACATTTTTCTTTGTTGTCATCTTTAGTGAGGATGTAAGTGCTTTTCTCTGTTTTCATGAGGATGAGATGGTGCAGCAGCATCGGAGACATTGTGACAGTTAGTATATGATTGTTTATAATCAATTAGGTTTATTAGTTCATATATCCAATAAATTGATCAGACTGTGATGTTCGTCGCCTAAGAAAATCACCATTAGCTACTAAGGCTTTGGTCATATTTGGGCAGAGTTGGTTGCATTTACCACTCTGTTTCTTCAACTGGCTCCTTACTGAACCTGATTTTTGCAGTCAGACAGCTGCGGAAATATTAGAAAGCAGCCTCAATAAAACCTTTTCCACAAGTGGAGATGTTAAAATATATTATAGGCAAAAGCTGTGATTTGAATGTAAGTTTATTGTAACATGATGTAACTTGGGTGGCACGGTGGTGTAGTGGTTAGCGCTGTCGCCTCACAGCAAGAAGGTCCTGGGTTCGAGCCCCGGAGCCGGCGAGGGCCTTTCTGTGTGGAGTTTGCATGTTCTCCCCGTGTCCGCGTGGGTTTCCTCCGGGTGCTCCGGTTTCCCCCCACAGTCCAAAGACATGCAGGTTAGGTTAACTGGTGACTCTAAATTGACCGTAGGTGTGAATGTGAGTGTGAATGGTTGTCTGTGTCTGTGTCAGCCCTGTGATGACCTGGCGACTTGTCCAGGGTGTACCCCGCCTTTCGCCCATAGTCAGCTGGGATAGGCTCCAGCTTGCCTGTGACCCTGTAGAAGGATAAAGCGGCTAGAGATAATGAGATGAGATGATGTAACTTCTTGACAGCAATGATGGGAAGCATGAGTTGCAGCCTTTCAAAGCCAAACTGGAATAAAAACAACTATCCTCTTTTCTTTCTGTTTGACCACATCTGTGCCTCAGGTCTCATCTTCTCCAAACCATTTTTTCTCTTTCACAATTGCTGAATTGATCTGGATTTGGATTTTGCTCTGTGCGTCTCTGGATTTAGATGGAATAAACTCAGCCAGCTGAACATTACAGATATTTATCAGGGTTATGTGTGTAATTTGGTTTCTTTCCTTTCTAAAAATCTGAACTGTTAAAGATCTTTTGTGAGACTTTATGATGCTGCCCTTAAGTAAATAGTAAACCAGTTGAAACCAGTTTACTACAGTACATTTGATACACTTGTGATGGTGTTCTACATTTTGGGCCTACAGCCCCCTCAGTAAGAGCCAAATAATAACGGTCTGCCTTTAATTCGATTTTCCCTCATGAAATCAAAAAGAGACTTTAACTTGGCCATTAAATGTAATTGTGTTTCATTCACTGGCATAAAATGGTGAATTATAAAGAGGAGCTTAAAGGGTGCCAGCATGCACGTTATGCCCTGTCGTTACAGTGATTAGCTTTCTGTTGCAGCACAAAATCAATCAGCCAGAATCTGATGTCTGAGCAGGAAAAATGGCTAAACCAAGTTAATATCTTCTCCACTTTCCTGTCAGTCAGCTTACTGAAGCTAACTTAGTACATCAGCACTTGCATATACCAAAGCTACAAAAAACGAGAGCTTAAGAATGTTCATGAAGTTCATGCCAACTTGATGATGTGAAGAAGATCAACTGCTAGTCTTATTAGGTTTAGAGCACTGATCGTTTTTTAATCAATTGATTGGCCAAATAATGTATCCATCCATCCATTATCTGTAGCCGCTTATCCTGTTCTACAGGGTCGCAGGCAAGCTGGAGCCTATCCCAGCTGACTATGGGTGAGAGGCGGGGTACACCCTGGACAAGTCGCCAGATCATCGCAAGGCTGACACATAGACACAGACAACCATTCACACTCACACCTACGGTCAATTTAGAGCCACCAGTTAACCTAACCTGCATGTCTTTGGGGGAAACCGGAGCACCTGGAGGAAACCCACATAGACACAGGAGAACATGCAAACTCCACACAGAAAGGCTCTCGTCAGTCACTGGGCTCGAACCCGGACCTTCTTGCTGTGAGGTGACAGTGCTAACCACTACACCACCGTGCCACCCCAAATAATGTATTATTATTATTGTAACAGGTTCAGTCTCCTGGTTAGGAGGAGGTGTAAATTTTGATGTGGATTTCAAACCCCATGCTCACTCTGCTCTATAATGCTGGGAAATCTCAAGCTCTCGAGTAACCAGCCTGAAGTGTTTAATCCTCACAGTTTCCTGTCTGTCCTCCCCTCTTTCTGTCACTTTCCTTCTCTCTCTCTCTCTCTTTTCTCTCCATTAGACTTGGCAGAGTAATCGAGCAGTGCCAATTGCTCCCGCCGTGAGATCATTAAGTAAATTATTTTAAGATCAAACAGCCTGCAGTCACAATGAAGCTTTAGTGTGATGGTAAAAGCTTCAGAAGTCCTCTGTCCTGCCTGTCCCCACCTCCTCCCTCCTCTCGAATGAACGCTCTGTGGGGAACTCTCCACACCTCTCAGGTGGATAACCCCTCCATGGTCCCATTAGTAGCCTTTTAGCTGCAGGCGAAGGTAGGGCTCACTAATTGGCCTCAGGAACAAAACTAGGACATTGGCAGGAGGTGATTTGCAAGCAGCTTAAAAGGGCAAATTATTTCATCCCCTCGGTCACTACTCTTGTTCCATAGTGGTCTTCCTTGGCCGCTAGGACTAGAGTCAAACAAAATGTTATATTACATATAACAAAACATGCAGGACACTGCTTAGGACTTTTTATGACTCTGTGGTAGCATCAGCGATTTTCTACGCTGTGGTCTGCTGGGACTGTGGAAGTTCTGAGAGGGACAGGAAGAAACTTAATAAACTGGTCAGAAGGGCTGGCACAGTCTTGGACTGTCCTCTGGACTCCATTGAGGTGGTGGGTGAGAGGAGGATGTTAGCCAAGCTGACCTCAATCATGGATAACCCCTCTCACCCCCTACGTGAGGCTGTGGGGGCTTTAAGCAGCTCGTTTAGTAGTAGACTGCTACACCCACGGTGTAAGAAGGAGAGATACCGCAGGTCATTCATACCTGCTGCTGTCAGACTGTATAACACCCACAACTTGTAACGTAGCACCAATAACCTGTTTGTCGTTATATTTGCACTACTTCACCACTACTACCTCTGCCATCTCTCATCAATGCAATTATTATGTGCAATAATATTGGCCTTAAACTATTTTTATGCATATATATATATATATATATATATATATATATATATATATATATATATATATATATATATATATATATATATATATATATTTTATGCATATATATATATATATATATATATATATATATATATATATATATATATATATATATATATATATATATATGTGTGTGTGTGTGTATATATGTGTATATATGTGTGTATATATACAGAGTTTACCTGTAATGTGCAATTTTTCTGAGCCTCCCAATAAGGCAATTTTTCTATACTTTTTCATGGTAGATAATGCAAATAGCCCTCTGTATTTAATCCTTCATTTATCTAATTTTTATTTCAGTTTTATTTGTTATATGTTTGACATTTTCTTGCTACTGTAACACGTGAATTTCCCCGATGTGGGATGAATAAAGTGAATCTAATCTAATCTAATCTAATCTAATCTAATCTAATCTAATCTAATCTAATCTATTATAATTATTTCAAGACCCTGATTGCAGAGAATATGCAGGCCATTTTGAGACAATCATATCTCCATGAGTAGTTTTTTAGCAAAAAAAGTTGAAAGCTCAAGGGATATTTTTAATCTCATGTCAAGTCAAGTTTATTTATATAGCGTTTTTAACAGCAGACATTGTCGCAAAGCAGCTTTACAGAAAATTAAAGATTTTAATCCTTTGATGCAAAACATGGGTCAAAAGTGACCCGGCTGAGTTTTTATCTTCTATATCTTTGCAATAAATTAATTCCATCATTCAGTATTCAAGGTATTCCTCAATTAACTTGTTTTTGATCATCATACATCCTTATTTTATTTTTCCTTTCTTACTTTTTGAATAAAAACCCTTTTTGTATCACTACCCTTCTAATGCACAACATGGGTCAAAAACGACCTGCATTCATTTTCCAGGTTATTTCATGTATGGCTGAGTGTTTCTATGATATACTTTTGAAATAAATTCATTTTGTCATTTACTTTTCCAAATATGCAGTAAATATCTTGTTTTTGTTTAGCACAAATCATCATTTTTATTTTTCCTTTCTTGAGTTATGAACAAGCACAGCTTTTGTAATTCTACATCAAGTTTACACACATGGGTCAGAAACGACCCGCATGCATTTACTCCAGCGTTTGGTGGGAACTGTGAATTGTGCTTGTGTCAGACATTTCACAGCTCAGCACAGCGCCCTTTGCCCATCTAATACATGGAAGTAATGTTTTTCAATTGTTCTAACATTACCTTAGAAAAAAATTGATTATGTTTAGGTTACCTTGAGAGTGAGTAGATTACTTGTCAGAAAGTTACAAGTAATTACTATTAGCTACCTAGCTGTTGACATATTCTACTTTAGTTAGCTAATTTTATTGTAGTTGGCTTAGCTAACTATATAGTTAATAAATAAATAACTGGCCCCATTCACTGCTAAAGTAATTACTTGAAACAAATTATTATTATAGTATTAAGACATTTAATTTTAAATCACACTTGGATGACCCATGTGTAGTAATATAAAAATTATTTTTCTTCATAAAGTAGGAAAGAAAAAATTAAATTAATGATTTGTGGTAATTAAAAACAAGATATTTAAAGAATACTTGGAATATTCAATCATAAAATAAATTGATTTCAAAAGATAGAGCAAAGAAAAACTCAGTCAGCATGAAATAACCTGGAAAATGAATGCAGGTCATTTTTGACCCATGTTTGCATTAGAAGGGGTGTGCATATGTTTTGCATCAAAGGGTTAAACATATAAGCTAATTTTATTCTGAATAAATTTATGTATTTATCCCCAATGAGTAAGCCTGTGACGATGGTGGCAAGGAAAACTCCCTGAGATGACATGAGGAAGAAACCTTGAGAGGAACCAGACTCAAAAGGGAACCCATCCTCACCTGGGTGATAACAGATAGCGTGATTATAAAAAAACCAACAACAACTCACTTCTATAACTGTGTCCTATATAATCACAAAGTATAACTGTGCAACCAGGAAATTCATTATAGTTTTAACATGAAGTCTGTTTTGCTGAAGTTATAAACTGTTCATTGATGGAGACTTGAGTGCAAAACTGTTCATGACAACCGCAGTCCTAAAGTTAGCAAGTCAATTGTAGTCCTCAGCCATCAGAGCAAAACTGCAAGTGTCCAGAGTCATCATCAGGTAAAAACTGTTCAAATTTACAGTGGATAAAGATCAACAGAGCCATGAAGTTATTGAGAACAATAAAAGTTTGTGCTCCCTTTGTGGTAAAATGCTAGTGGTAATTAGCATAAAGGTCAGTAAAGCAGAGCCTCTTGGATAATTGATTCAGGTTCTTACACAAGGCCCATGCTTTTTCTCTTCATATATATGACCATTAAAGGCCACATAGGATCAAGAGACATTTTCAGAAGTTAAATGCTATCATCTGGCCTACTATTAGTGAGCTCACCCTCCATCTTTATGTGCGGACTTTATTATGTAAAGTGTAAAATGGAGCAATAGTTTTCTCTATTTAAAGGTTATTTTAAGTACTTGGAGAGAGAGAGAGAGAGAGAGAGAGAGAGAGAGAGAGAGAGAGAGAGATGAGAGCTTGTGTCATTTGGTCAGTTCACAAGCCATTAGACAGTTATTACCGTTGCTCTGAGTACATGAAAGCTTTCTTTGAGAGCTTGTCCTTTCAACTAGGTCAAAGTTTCACTCAGGTCGTAATAAATGAAGCCTGAGTGTTTGTAAAATATGTGACCATCCCGCTGATCTTTGCTATTAGTTAAAATGTTACACTCAGGCGTTTAAAAAAAAGTTCTTTTGTTGGGTCGGAAATAGTGGATTTATACGCAATGTTTAAAGTATGGGGAAAAAACAACGTAAAAAGTCTAAAAGAAACATGTCACACTAGAATTGAGATGTTATACATGGCCAAACATTGGAACAAGGGTGCATTTTTTTCCATCCGTCAGATTTGAAGAAGGATCGTCATCAATCACTTGCTTTTAATTCCTGCTGGACTCCTATTGAGAGTTGGAAATGTGCATGTAATTCAGTTGAAAGCCCGCAGCACTTCTCACGCATCTTCCCTGCCAGTTTGTCAATGTGCTATAATCTCATGCTCAGTGTGACTCTAAGTACTGTTGAAATTAGAGCATTCACTGAGTGCCATGTTAGCAAACAGCTATGCTTGTCAAGAGGGTGATGGGATTTCTTTTCTTTTCTTTCCTCTTTTTTCATAAAGGGTAAAAATGTTTCCATATACATTGATGTATTGAAATCTTTTCGACAGTCCCTTTATTTAATACTGCAGCTCTATTTATTAATAACGAAGCATGATGTTACAGTACTTGCATTGCAACTCCTGAAAAAAAAGTCCCTAAAATCCCAATTGGGACTTTAAAAGCCCGAATACTGTAATATATACAGTATGTTTGCTGTCAACATACACACATGCAGAAAGTTGACAAGATCAAGAGACTTGGACAATTTGTATCAAGCTGCATTGAAACTGTTTTGGCAGCTCATAGTGACCCGACACCTGACGAAGACACTTTATGTTGTTTGTTTCCTTTATGTCACCTGCCTGTATACAGGTTTTACAGAACTATTTTGCAAGCTATTTTGCATCAAGTGCAACTTGGTCTCCAAGTTGTACAGTTTATAATGCTGACACTTGACTATGGTAGTGCAAACAGGAGCTGATGGACAGTTAGAGGATTGTGATATTGTGTTTTCCATTTTTGTATATCACAGCCCTATCAGGCAGTCAATCGGATTCTCTTTTCCCATAACAAGCCTTACGACATGAACTGCCACCATTTGCTCATGCTCTGTTCCACCTCTGAAGGAACCATTAGTGCTCCTCATTTCTACAGACCCTAAAGCAATGTGGTATCACAGCAATGTCACACAACATGGCGGCTTTTCACACATGATTAGCCCTGCCATCAGCAACAGGGCTGAGAGTGCAGCAGAGGCAGATTTTGTCCTGTAGCTGACCCCCTCATTAGGCCCTAATCAGGATGCCCTCCTAAACAGCCACAGGCACAGCTGAGATCCACCCAGCCTATGTCCACACAAGCTGGCCCTGGAAAAAAAAAAAAGAGAGAGAAAAAAATCAACAACCTCTCAACAAGCAGTCATGCTCATGAACGAGCAGGAAAATAGGAGGTTATGATAAATAGTGGCTGGAGTCGTTGGTGCTGAATGGTGACAAGTCATCCTCTGTCATTAGTGCCTAGTGGGCACTGCTGATGCACAAGGCTGAAGAACAGGCATGCAGATGGCACAGCCACTTCCTTACACTGTAAGGGAGGCCCTGAAGAGAACCCAAGCACGGATGTTCCTCTTGTTTCTCATCAGCAATGACCACCTGCCCGTGTATGCTGGCCAGAAAGTGTGATATAGTGCAAAGTGCTCTGCTATTACAACCCCGATTCCAAAAAAGTTGGGACAAAGTACAAATTGTAAATAAAAACGGAATGCAATGATGTGGAAGTTTCAAAATTCCATATTTTATTCAGAATAGAACATAGATGACATATCAAATGTTCAAACTGAGAAAATGTATCATTTAAAGAGAAAAATTAGGTGATTTTAAATTTCATGACAACACCACTTCTCAAAAAAAGTTGGGACAAGGCCATGTTTACCACTGTGAGACATCCCCTTTTCTCTTTACAACGGTCTGTAAACGTCTGGGGACTGAGGAGACAAGTTGCTCAAGTTTAGGGATAGGAATGTTAACCCATTCTTGTCTAATGTAGGATTCTAGTTGCTCTACTGTCTTAGGTCTTTTTTGTCGTATCTTCCATTTTATGATCCGCCAAATGTTTTCTATGGGTGAAAGATCTGGACTGCAGGCTGGCCAGTTCAGTACCCGGACCCTTCTTCTATGCAGGCATGATGCTATAATTGATGCAGTATGTGGTTTGGCATTGTCATGTTGGAAAATGCAAGGTCTTCCCTGAAAGAGGCGTCGTCTGGATGGGAGCATGTGTTGCTCTAGAACCTGGATATACCTTTCAGCATTGATGGTGTCTTTCCAGATGTGTAAGCTGCCCATGCCACACGCACTAATGCAACCCCATACCATCAGAGATGCAGGCTTCTGAACTGAGCGCTGATAACAACTTGGCTCGTCCTTCTCCTCTTTAGTCCAAATGACACGGCGTCCCTGATTTCCATAAAGAACTTCAAATTTTGATTCGTCTGACCACAGAATAGTTTTCCACTTTGCCACAGTCCATTTTAAATGAGCCTTGGCCCAGAGAAGACGTCTGCGCTTCTGGATCATGTTTAGATACGGCTTCTTCTTTGAACTATAGAGTTTTAGCTGGCAACGGCGGTTTGTGCCACAGTGAATTGTGTTCACAGATAATGTTCTCTGGAAATATTCCTGAGCCCATTTTGTGATTTCCAATACAGAAGCATGCCTGTATGTGATGCAGTGCTGTCTAAGGGCCCGAAGATCACGGGCACCCAGTATGGTTTTTTGGCCTTCACCCTTACGCACAGAGATTCTTCCAGATTCTCTGAATCTTTTGATGATATTATGCACTGTAGATGATATGTTCAAACTCTTTGGAATTTTACACTGTCAAACTCCTTTCTGATATTGCCCCACTATTTGTCGGCACAGAATTAGGGGGATTGGTGATCCTCTTCCCATCTTTACTTCTGAGAGCCGCTGCCACTCCAAGATGCTCTTTTTATACCCAGTCATGTTAATGACCTATTGCCAATTGACCTAATGAGTTGCAATTTGGTCCTCCAGCTGTTCCTTTTTTGTACCTTTAACTTTTCCAGCCTCTTATTGCCCCTGTCCCAACTTTTTTGAGATGTGCTGCCATCATGAAATTTCAAATGAGCCAATATTTGGCATGAAATTTCAAAATGTCTCACTTTCAACATTTGATATGCTGTCTATGTTCTATTGTGAATACAATATCAGTTTTTGAGATTTGTAAATTATTGCATTCCGTTTTTATTTACAATTTGTACTTTGTCCCAACTTCTTTGCAATTGGGGTTGTACAATCATACATGCATAATCTGTATATACCATCTCTCTCTTTATGATATTGCATGGTTGGCAAGACAACATGATGTGACACGTCGGAGATGTAAAACTTCCATGCTAGCGAGCGATGATGACAATTTGTAAACAAACATGGCCACCAAGTTTGCTTCATTAAATACAGAAGATTTTGAGAGAATTTTGAAAGAGTAAGACGCGTTGAACACCTGAAAGGAATGTGTATAATAATAATAATAATAATAATAATAATAATAATAATATTGGCTGGCTTTTTTCATGGTATATCAGATATATTCCATTCAGCTAGCATGATATTGAACTCGTCTTCGACTCATTCAATATCATGCTAGCTGAATGGAATATACAGTGCCCTCCACAATTATTGGCACCCCTGGTTAAGATGTGTTAAAAGCCTTAAAATAAATTATATTTTTATTGCAGAAGCATAATCTCACACTGAAAATTTTAGAAAAATGTAACCCTTAACTCAAGTGAATTAAAAAAAATCCCTGACTAAGAAATAATTATTTTTCTTAAAATCACCTGCTCCACAATTATTGGCACCCATAACAATTTCTAGAAAATAAATGTAATTGAAGCATTTCTGTCATTTCTACTGTAATTTATAAAGTTGATCAGAGTATCTAGGAACCTTTAATTAGTAATTCATCACATCCCATTACTCTGGGGTATAAATATGATGTGATGCAGAGGCCTATTTCTCTTATCCACTCTTCAGCATGGGAAAGACAAGAGAACACACCATTCAAGTAAGGCAGATGTGTGTCGACCTTACTAAGTCAGGCAATGGCTACAAGAAAATAGCCACTCACCTACACCTGCCCAGATCTACAGTCAGAGGAATCATCAAGAAGTTTAAAACAACTGGAACAGTGGCAAACAAGCCTGGACGAGGATGCAAGTTTATCTTGCCACTACGCATAGTGAGGAGGATGGTAAGAGAAGTAAAAAGTTCTCCAAAGCTCACTGTTAGAGAATTGCATCAAAGAGTAGCATCTTGGGGTCACAAAGTCTCCATAACAACCATCAGGCGCTATCTACATGCCAACAAGCTGTTTGGGAGGCATGCATGGAAAAAGCCTTTTCTCACTTACAAGCATAAACGTAAACGTCTGGAGTTCGCTAAGCGGTACTGGGATTCAACTGAGACCATGTGCTTTGGTCAGATGAGACCAAGATAGAGCTTTTTGGCAACAAACACTCTAATACATCACAAAAGATGAGTATGCGGAAAAGTACCTCATGCCCACTGTGAAGTATGGGGGAGGATCGGTGATGCTGTGGGCCTGTTTCTCTTCCAAAGGCCCCGGGAACCTTGTTAGGGTGCATGGCATCATGAACTCTTTGAAATACCAGGACATTTTAAATCAAAATCTGGTGGCCTCTGCCCGAAAGCTGAAGATGAGTCGTCACTGGGTCTTTCAGAAAGATAATGACCCTAAACATGTGGCCAATTCTACACAAAAATGGTTCACTAGACACAAAATCAAGCTCCTCCCATGGCCATCTCAGTCCCCAGACCTCAACCCAATTGAAAACCTGTGGGGTGAGCTGAAGAGGAGAGTGCATAGGAGAGGACCCAGGACTCTGGATGATTTAGAGAGATTGTGCAAAGAGGAATGGTCGAATATCCCTCTCTCTGTATTCTCCCATCTTGTGAAATGTTATAGGAGAATATTAAGTGCTGTCTTGTTGGCAAAAGGGAGTTGTACAAAGTATTAACATCAGGGGTGCCAATAATTGTGGCAGACATAATTTCATGTAAAATAATTATTTCTTAATGTGGAATTTTTCCCCACTGAATAAATGCACTTGAATTAAAGGTTGGATTCTTCTCTTTTTTTTGCATTGCTGCCCTATATTATTTTAAAAAAATGAATTTATTAGAAGCGGGGCAGCACGGTGGTGTAGTGGTTAGCGCCGTCGCCTCACAGCAAGAAGGTCCGGGTTCGAGCCCCGTGGCCGGCGAGTGCCTTTCTGTGTGGAGTTTGCATGTTCTCCCCGTGTCCGCGTGGGTTTCCTCCGGGTGCTCCGGTTTCCCCCACAGTCCAAAGACATGCAGGTTAGGTTAACTGGTGACTCTAAATTGACCGTAGGTGTGAATGTGAGTGTGAATGGTTGTCTGTGTCTATGTGTCAGCCCTGTGATGACCTGGCGACTTGTCCAGGGTGTACCCCGCCTTTCACCCGTAGTCAGCTGGGATAGGCTCCAGCTTGCCTGCGACCCTGTAGAACAGGATAAAGTGGCTAGAGATAATGAGATGAGATGAGATTTATTAGAAGCCTAAGAACATATCTTAACGAGGGGTGCCAATAATTGTGGAGAGCGCTGTATTTGATATACCATAAAAAAGCCAACCAATATTATTTAACTGTTCAAGGAACATACAGTATCAGAAGTTGGGCTTTTTTTTAATTAGTTTTAGCTTGTCTGCCTTTTTTGTGACTCATTCTTTTATGGTGAACATGAGATTAAGTCATCATTATGAGCATATTCTTCTTTAAAACTATACTGTCTTTCAGATTTTTCAAGCGTAGGTCATAAAAAGAATTTTCCCTGACACCCAATTATTTTTGTTTAATGGACCGAAAGCTACTGAATTCGAATCACAGACTTCCAATTTTATTTTATTTTATTTTATTTTTTAAATAGAACAATTAATGAATTGAGGGCCAGGCAGCCTTAAATTCTCCGCTATTTTTTCCTGCTTCACCATGACCCAATACAAGATACTATATCATGCATCACATGGTGGGCTTTCCCTGTTCACACAAGGCACTGTGGGATACAAATTTGAAACAGGAGAGAAAAATGGAGGATGTGAATGTGCGAATGAAACGTGAAATACCGACTACAGTAATGGAAAACGAGAAGAAAAGACGTTATGTTGCGAAGGAAAGGAAACGCAGAACCAAACTAATAAATATCAGCGGTCAGTGAGCACCTCGGTGTGATCGGCTGTTTGTTTAGTGACAGAATGATGTAACTGTCAGTGCATGGTCAAAGGTAAACCTGTAGATGCAACACTGTGGATGCCAGCTGCTGTAAAACCCAAAAGAAGACGGAGAAAAAGAAGAAGAAGGAGGTAAACCTGCACATTTGCACACAGACTTCCTCTGTCTGCTTGACTGCGTGAAGTGAGCAATTTCATGCACATTATTTGCTCGGGAATCCGCTCAAATTAAATAACTTCCCAGCCACAGAATGGCCTGATATTTTGTGAGATATTACAGAAATAAACATATATCACAATCATCAAATTTCAGGTGGAACTAAATTTCACCGATTTTATGAAATCAAAAGGCCGTCTAGCTTTGATGTCACCTTTCAGACATTTGAAGAGACAATGAATTTACTTCTTATGATATATTATGGTATTAAGGATATTGTTCTGATGCTATTTTGTGGTTGTAATGGCAAAATTATGTTATATGAGGTGTTTTTGGCAATGCGAGGTTCCTGCTCTTTGCTTCTTTTGAACATGATCTGTTAAAATAACAAAAAAAGCGATGTAAAAACAAAACAACAACAACAGGAAAAAAAAAATCTGATTTCCAGTTGTCTTTGATTTACAAAGACAGGGTCTCTTTTCCTTAATTTTAATGCTGGGACCTTTGATTTCCTCTTGAATGGAAGGCTTAACTGATGCTAAGAGTATAGGGCAGTAACCCAAGACAATGAGAGCTTTCAAAGTTTAAGTGCCCATTCAAATGCTAAGAAAGCAATGGCTAATTATATAGTTCTAAAACACTTGAAAGTCTCTTATCTGTCTTACATTAATGCAGAGTCACTGACGTGCTGTTTATTTCCCAGCAGTCATCTGGTTTCCTGCCCAATGAATGACAAGAGAGGAAGAAGGAGGGCCAAGCTTCTAATGATTCCAGTGCATTTAGATTTCAATAGAGTACTGGCTTTGGCGGGTGAGAACATTTTCATTTTGAGCCACATTGTGCTGTGTGTTTTTGTTTTTTTAATTTCTTTCATTTTGAAGTGTAAAGCAAATGCTAAGATCTTTCACCTAATGGGTACGTAGAAAGCACATAACAGCTTAGGATTCAAAAAAATTTTTTAAAGGAAATTGATTATGGCTTTCATTCATAATGTTTCACCGCGTTTATTTGATTTTATTTTTCTTGAGAGGAATCTGGAAATCATTGAAATTCAGTTGTCTTGCTATGTGTTGCTTTGTGGTCAGGATCACATTCTCACCGTGAATTAGCAGAACATATTCCCTCACATGACATGTTTTCAGTGGACAAATTATATTTCAGGAGTGTAGTTTTAGGTTTCTCTCTTTCTCTCGTTCTCTTATCATCTTCCAAGCCCCCTACCCCTCCACATACACGCACACACACATCACACAGCTAACCTTAATTAGTTGTTGCCCAGCAACCATCAAAAGGTTCAATACACAGGATGTAGGATGTCTATAATTTAGTGTATCATGGGTTCACTAAAAATCACAACCTGCAGCATCTATTTTTTTTTTCCCCACAAGAGGTTTCTACAATCAGGCTCAAATTATGTCTCTTACCGAGAGTTATTCATGGAAACCTATGAACTAAAAGGATGTCTTGCTATGTGTTGCATTGTGGTCAGGATCACATCCTCACAGTGAATTAGCAGAACATATTCCCACACATGACACGTTTTCAATGGACAAATGATATTTCGGGAGTGTAGTTTTCTCTCTTTCTCTACTTCTTTTATCATCTTCCAAGCCCTGTTTGATGAAGACCATTTCTGTTTAATTGTTAAAATCAATATCACCACTCATTCATCATTCCGTCATCATTTAAAAAAAAAACTATTAATGAGAATATCTTTAATTTTATGTAATCGGACATTTTCAGATAACTAATATAAACATCAGCAGATCAGAGTTGCCCAAATGCCAGCAAGAAAAAATCATTAGCATCTGTAATCAAATCCAACACAATACAATTGTGATTCTGTAGATTTAGAGCAGTTTCGTGATTGCACTTGCTATTTATTAGCCTACCATCACATGTCTGATGACAGTAGATGAAGTCTGAGTTCTGGTTTCAGGAAAAGGGTAGGGGCATTCCCTATAATCACAGCATCACACACTTTCTTCCCCCTTTTAAAAATTCAATTGGTCGCTCCTTCAAGCTCGGCGACATGTACGGATATTGTTCGGAGTCAGCTAGAGCAAAGATCATGTTTGGTCCTTGTTGATTAACTCTAATCAAGTCTGTACAGCCTTCAGACTCTCTGACAAGGTCTTTTGTGGTATTGATTGATTTTGATTGGCTGTGGAATACATTACACAGTTCAGAGAAAGTGGAGATGGTCTGGAAAAATGGCGCAACTGATAACTATCATTGTACATGCTTTCCACGTTTTTGCTCTGCTGTAATCTCAGAAACATCAACATTATTGTGTGTAGGATGTGCTGTAATAAATGCATCTTGTAAAAAAAAATTTATGATATTATATTCATCAACATCTATATCTTTTGTGCCTTGACATGTGGGAATCTTTCACTGAGAAGATGAATGAGGAGGCTGTCTGTTGTTTTTAGATGGTTGTCATGAAAGCATTATTTTCAGTCACTGAACCTCTTCTAGAGGAAATTTACTGAGCTTTAAGTGCTAGGTAGCAGGTCTGAAAAATTACAGCTGATAAAAGAAAGAGAAAGAAATGGTTCGACATGTTGGGACTCGTGCGGTGGTGTGTAGTAGCAGTACGAAGCTTGTGACTGAGACGGACTGTTTACATTTCGCTGATGGTACTTTGAGTATTTGGGAGGAAATCCCAAAACTGAACAGAGTTCTCTTCTTTGTCGCACTAATTTTTAGTCAAAGTGATTTTTCCAAATATGGACTGGTCCTCTCTTCGATAAAGCATACACTCTGTAAAGGAAATGCTGTAAGGTTTGATAGAGCTCATGTTTTTATTTGAGACTCATGTTAAATATGAATAGAAAGGAATATTAGAGTGCCATGTCAAGTAAAACAGCTCTCAATCACTTATTATAACATCACACGCTGACATCCAGAAGATATACACTCTGTAAAGGAAATGCTGTAAGGTTTGATAGAGCTCATGTTTTTATTTGAGACTCATGTTAAATATGAACAGAAAGGAATATTAGAGTGCCATGTCAAGTAAAACAGCTCTCAATCACTTATTATAACATCACACGCTGACATCCAGAAGATATCACACACACACACACACACACACACACACACACACACACACACACACACACACACACACACACACACACACAAAGAGCAGGCAGGCTTTTACTCCAAGCCATTTCCAAACGTTCACTTCCTACAGGTGCTGCGTCTTTAGTTCAGTGTCCTTGCCTATTTGTTGAAGTCTGATGAAAATGATCACAGGGGCCGCCAGGGCACCTATGACTCCTGACCCCAGCTTCAATCACGCCAGCATAGTAAATCAAGCAGCACCACAGACAACCCCTCATATCCCTTAAGCGATGGTTGCTCTCTCAGGAATGCCTGCAATGCTACCCAGTGACTCTGCTGAAGCCGTATGATGAAGAGAACTCCCTGTGTGTGTGTGTGTGTGTGTGTGTGTGCACGCATGCATGCTTTCGTACACATATATGCACAGTTGTGACTTGTATACATGTTTCAGCACATCTTATTTGGTGCCATCAGAAAAAGCGATTACATTTGAGAATATTAACAACAGAAGATTTTGTTGATTGAAAGTATTACACCATTAATTGATTTCTCATCCCTTCATGATCATGATACCTCTCGGTTCAGCCTTGTTGTGAATATACAGATGGTGCCAATGGGTTTATTAGTCCCCTAAGCCATTTGTGCACTCACCGCTGACGGAACATCATGCTGAGACTCCGATTTAAATGAAAGTGACTGGAAACCCAAGGTCGCCATGGTGATGAGAGACGTCCACTTTACATGGACGCATAGCAAATGAAGGCCTTTCAATCAGAGGGGAGTGGTTGAAAGCGTCTACCTGACCAGCAACAAGCCTCCATGACAAATGCATGAATAAATCATAGATGTGTTTCGGAGTGAGAGAACTCTGTCTCAGTCTCCCTCATACACACAGGCACAGCATGGAACATCTATAACTTACAGCACTTGCATTATTGCTGTGCACGTCTGATTAATATACAAATCTGTAAAGTCCTATCAGTTCATCGGTGGAAGAAAACTGAGACTTGATCAAAAGTTTGGAATCAATGTTTTTAATAATATGGAATACATTTTGCTACAGATGCATATGTAAAAGAATGTGAGGTTTCAAATCATTTCAAATCATTATAAAAAGCACAAATTACACTATAATCATTATTCTAAAAGAACTGAGATACCATATTTAGAAGGCAGTCACCATATTTCAATGCAGATATTTTGAGTAGAAATAGCTAAATGCAGTTATTCTATCCACAGTGACTGGATATGAGCAATTGCATGCTCTGATTGGCTACTCTACTACTAGGCTATCAGTTCATGTACCATGAGTCGAGAAAAACAAAATGGCAGAGCATGTTGCTGAACCAACCGAGGACGAAATGAAAACTCTACTCGAAAACAAAATCCCGAAGTATTCGATAGTAAGACTGTATCTTTTTTATTTTTTCAAGAATTATTATTATAGCATTTTTCACAAATTGCTGCTGTCATTTTGCCGGTTTGTTTACATTCTAAGCAAAAATGATTTTGTCGGATGTTTTGTATAAAGTTTTTATTTATCAAATTTGCAAAAAAATTAAATAAAAATGCTCTGTTTCTCAAAATCCAATGAATGTGGATTGAATAAAACAGTTATTCCACTCAATCTCTTCGTACAAGGCTTATAGCCGACTCAGGGCTACACACCTCGTCGGCTATCAGCTCATATACGACTCGATTTTATGAAATAACTGTTAAATAACTGCAGTGTATCATTTATCAGGTTATAACTGATCTCATGTATTAGTGAAAAAGCAAAATATTCCATGAATGTATGTTTTATGTTATTTAAATCTCAATTGTATTTTTACATGAATAAAATTTTGAGTGTTATAATATAATCAATACTTTCTAAATGTTAAAAAGTTAATAACTAAAAATTATTAATTCAAATAAGAATGAGACATGCACCGTTCATCAGGTACCTATGGCATAATGTTTTAAAATATGTCATAATATCTGGCACACTCACACACACACACACACACATATATATATATATATATATATATATATATATATATATATATATATATATATATATATATATATATATATATATATATCAGAATCAGAAATACTTTAATAATCCAGAGGGGAAAATGAGTACAGTTGCTCACACTCAAGTGGAGAAAAGAAGTTACAACATTAAACAGATATGTAAAATGTATGAACTATGTAAAACACACACACACACACACACACACACACACACACACACACACACACACACAGAGTGTCATTCAAAAGTTTGTACACCCCTACTCATTCATAGGTTTTTCAGTATTTTATATTTTCTACATTGTAGAACAATACTGAAGACATCAAAACTATTAAATAACATCTGGAACATATATGGAATTATGTGGTAAACAAAAAAGTGTTAAACAACTAAATATGTTTCATATTTTAGATTCTTCAAAGTAGCAAGTGTTTACCTTGATGACGCTTTGCACACTATTCGCATTATCTTAACCATGAGGTAGTCACCTGGAATGTTTTTCAATTAACAAGTGCCTCATCAAAAGTTAATTAGTGCAATTTCTTTCCTTCTTAATGCATTTGAGATCAAACAGTAAATAGTAAATAATAAACATACAATAAACAGCCCTATTCCACAACTATAGTAATCCATATTATGTCAAGAACCACTCAACTAAGTAAAGAGAAACGACATCCATCATTACTTTAAGACATGAACAAAAAAAAACATTGAAGTATAAAGAGTGTCCAAACTTTTGACTGGTACCACACACACGCACGTGCACACACACACACACACGCGCGCGCGCACGTGTGTGTGAAAAGACATGTACCAGTTCAGACAGGGACAAATCCTAATGTCATTTTTCAAAAGTTTGTTCAATTTTCATTTAATGCCACATGCAGCCACAGTAAACAAGTGATTTAATGATCAATACGTTATCTCTATCTGGGCAGGATTGAGCGGGGTCTTAATGCCCCTACCTTTTTTTTATACTCAAACAGGATAAAACAAATTAAAAACACACCAAGTCAGTAATAGAGCAATTCATAAAAGGGCAGCAGGCACCAGAGGCTGTGACAGAACTCTGGGGTGAAAAATTGCCATTGACCTCTCCCCTGGCTCATCTATCTCCTCTTACTGTCCAGGCACACAGCCCCAACAGCACTGATTTATGGGCCCCCCAAAAAAAAGAAAAAGAAAAAAAAAGCCATGCTGGAATGGGCCTTTGATAAAATTGTTCAAGAGATTCCAGGCTATAAATCCCACTCTTTTACATCCAGGTCACCAACTATGTCCACATTCTTCTGTCATCTATAACAGGCTGACAAACATGACATTTAATCCATAACTTTACAATATTTCCACCACTTTGGGAAAGCATTAACAGTTATATTTCTCACAAGAGTTCTTTAATGGAACAAGTCAGAGATTTGACACAAATATGAGATGAAATTTGATCTTTGAGAAGACATTTGAGCAAATGTTGGAATAGGAAATGTACTGATTCAACTAAATGTAGCTCACAGATTCTGTGTTTCAGATGTAAATGTCATGGGGTCTTCATTCTACCCTGTAACTTGACAATGCAATGGGAAACACATTATCTAGATCGTCCAGTGTATTCACTGTAATGAAGCAGTGTATCAAATTCTTCTCAAAAACATATTAAACTTGAAGGGCACCCAGTAGAGTGCATACTTCCAACAAGCTATATATTATCAACACCAAGATCAAATCATTTGAACTTGGGATAACACTAAAGCTGTGCACCAAATTTCATCAAAATCCATTCACTACTTTTGGAGTTACATTGGGAAGAGACAAAAATATCCTGGATCTGCATACATATTTATCCCCCACCCAAACGAAGTTTGGCGGCGGATATAGAAATAGGTTCCACCCATCCAGTCACATTTTGGTTTCCGGACCATATCTTTAAAACGACTGAAGATATCTTCATGAAACGTTGTTGTGGCAGCGGGGGCGTGGTCAAGCGCCGGTCTGTGACAGGAGGGTGGAGTCAGGGAAGGTAAGTGGCAGAATCACTACACCTGAGAGCAATTAACCTGTGTTTGTGTCTTCCCAGTGACTGTGCCCGATTTAAGAGGGAGAGCTGAGAGCAGAGGAAAGCTGATCCCTGAATGAGATGCTAGTGCGTGTGTGTCTCTGTGTGTGTTAAAAGTATTGTTAGACTGAAAAGTTGGCAATAAAGCCGTTATTTACCCCGATCTCTGTCCTGCCGTCCTCTGTGCTCCACCCACACGTAGGGAATGTTTACAGTTGTATTGAGGTATTTCACTCACGTGACCAAGTCATGTGATGCTGCCATTTTGGACGGCACGGCTTGAATCAGTTTGAATGCGAGGAAGGCGACAAACGAAAAACATAAAAGAAAAAGGAGCGAGATGCAGAAAACACCTTCACTATCCAGCGACGTAGGGCATTTACAGGGCGAGCAGAGGGAGAGGTATTTGCAAAAATTGAGGTTAGCAGGCTTAGAGAACGACGTTTACCTGCTTCCACCAGGACTGTTCACTGACAGCTAAGATTTGTTCACATTTTCATTTACTTTCGGTCCTCAGGATAAACAAAATGTTATTAAATGTCATTGAAATAACTTCTTAGTCTGTTGAGACATGGCCCGTTATAAGTTTTTCCTTTACTGTATTTACTATTTTACTGAGCGCGCTCCGGGGCTGGCCGGGGCGGGCTAGCTAGCTAGCGCTCCGGGGCTGGCCGGGGCTAGCTAGCGCTCCGGGGCTGGCCGGGGCTAGCTAGCGCTCCGGGGCTAGCTAGCGCTCCGGGGCTAGCTAGCGCTCCGGGGCTGGCCGGCGCTAGCTAGCGCTCCGGGGCTGGCCGGCGCTAGCTAGCGCTCCGGGGCTGGCCGGCGCTAGCTAGCGCTCCGGGGCTGGCCGGCGCTAGCTAGCGCTCCGGGGCTGGCCGGCGCTAGCTAGCGCTCCGGGGCTGGCCGGGGTTAGCTAGCGCTCCGGGGCTGGCCGGGGCTAGCTAGCGCTCCGGGGCTGGCCGGGGCTAGCTAGCGCTCCGGGGCTGGCCGGGGCTAGCTAGTGCTCCGGGGCTGGCCGGGGCTAGCTAGCGCTCCGGGGCTGGCCGGGGCTAGCTAGCGCTCCGGGGCTGGCCGGCGCTTGCTAGCGCTCCGGGGCTGGCTGGCTCAGTAAACTAGTAAATACAGTAAAGGAAAAACTTGAGACTGAAAGGTTTTAACAGTCATCCAAATGACTGAACGTAAACGTTGCTACAGCAACATACTAGGTACTATGATGTTGACATTAGCTAGCTTGCCGTCCAAAATGGCGGACACCGGGGCGTCATGTGACCCTGTGACGTCAGGTGAAATACCTCAATACATATCAAGCAACATGTGAACTGGTGCCTTTTGCTATTTTTGATTTTTGAAAAAAAAAAGTATTTTTCAAATTTTTACATAAAAATAGATTTTGACTTAGTTTCTAAGAGCAATGTTCGTTTCTGGAACATATATCCAAAACTATTCATGATACGGATTTGAAACTTGGTATACACCTTAACAAGGTGATGTAGATGTCCCTTTTCATACTAAGAAATTTGAGAAATTTTAATTGTTCATGTTTCCATGGAAACAATTTCAGACTTCATCTCTCAGGTTAGTCTTCGGGGTAGGTTTTGTTTCCGGAGCAGAACTTGAAAACTATGAGTGGTATGGTCTTGCAAGTTGGTATATGTGTTGATTAAGTAATGTATATGTGCCTTTTGATGTGAGAAATTTTAATTTTTAGTTCACCTGGACCAAAGGTCCAGTGGGTTTATGCCATGGGCTGCTGAGGTCAGTGTAAAGGTTGGTTTCCTGCAGCAGAACTTGAAAAATGTGACAAATAATATCTTGAAACTTGGTATATAGTTGGTATATAGGGCGGAGGATATAGATGACTCTGTCTTCTTGTCAAATTTGCATCAAAATCTCATCAGTTGTTCCTTGGTCCATGTCGCACCTTTGGTCAAAATTTCATCAAAATATGTTCACTACTTTTTGAGTTACATTGGGAAAACAAACCAACAAACAAACAACACGGAGGCAAAAACATAACCCCTTGCAACAAAGTTGACGGAGGTAATTATGTTTAACTACCTTTTATACTACAGCATTGTTGACTTCTCAGATTCTTAGCACTGCTCTGACAGTAGCGTCATCTGTAATTACAATCACAGGCTTGTATTAATGCATTTGTTCACATATGCTAGCATTACCATGGGAACAGCTCATTCACAGGGACTCGCCACACAATGGCTGACGTGCCACATAATCCAAGCCTACTAATAACCAGATTTTTTATTTTTTAAATGCTGTTGTTGTTTAACAAATATGTATATTTGTTGATATGGCCAACTTTTCTGTTGTAACAGTCAGTAACAGTTTCACTACTTTTTTTAAGGACAGAGGACATTATGCTTATGCTTTAGGCCATGGGGGCAGCCATGGCCTGAAGGTTAGAGAAGCAGCCTTGGTCCCAAAGGGTTGCTGATTTGATTCCCTGGACCAGCACGATAAATGTGAGGGGAGTTGAGTGAAAGAACAGCACTCCCTCTGTATCATGGCTGTATCAAGTGCCCTTGAGCAAGGCACCTAATCGCCAACTAATCCCTGGGTGTTGTAGTATAGCTGCTCACTGCTCTGGGTGTGTACATGTGTGTCTTCACTACTTCAGATGGGTTAAATACAGAGGAGGAATTTCATTGTGCTTGATTGGACATGTGACAAATAAAGGCTTCTTCTTCTTCTTCTTCTTCTTCTTCTTTTTCCAGGGTCTCAGTAACATGACAAGCTGTGGATTTTTTGTTTGTCAGCATTTTTTTTCTCTTATTAACTTCAAAAAGGATCGAAAAGCGAGGCCATTGAGGAAATGACTGATTGGTGACTGATATAATCGACGTGATAACAAGAACTAACTTGTCTCGCAGACTTTCCTCAACATTACTATAACCATAAATGCTTACATATACTACAGCAATAAATTAACAATATTGTAATTGTTGACAAAGTACTGTGTCATAAGTAGAATAAAACACTTTGGGACATATTCTTGTAGGATAATAAACCATTTTGGGGTGGTAACACTGTCTCACAGCGCCTTAACACTGATTATTTTCCTATAACACCATGCCCCATGCCCTGTCATGTTTAATTTCATACATAACAAAGTGTGTTATACATGAAATGTTAAGCATCAATAACTATGACCTGAACCATCCATATAAAGTGAGAGTAAAAGGGATAAGTTTATACTCTATGGATTATCTACTAAACATCAACAACTATAGCCTGGACTATCGCAATCAAATGTTAGAAAAAAGTCAATAATTCTATCAAGTGTATGTACACTCACCATCTACTTTATTAGGAACACCCATCCACCTGCTGTTTTGTGCAGTTCTCTAATCAGCCGATCCCTTGACAGCAGCACAATGCATAAAATCATGCAGATACAAATCAAGAGCTTCAGTTAATGTTCACTTCAAACATCAGAATGGGAAAAATTGTGATCTCAAAGTGTGACTTTCACTGTGTCATGGGTGTTGGTTTGAGCCAGATGGACTGGTTTGAGTATTTCAGAAACTGCTGATCTCCTGGGGTTTTCACACACAACAGTCTCTAGAGTTTACACAGAATGGTGTGAAAAACAAAAAACATTGAATGAGCAACAGTTCTGTGGGTGGAAACGTCTTGTTAATAAGACAAGTCAGAGGAAAACAGCCAGATTGGTTTGAGCTGCCAGGAAGGATATAGTAACTCTTTACAACTGTGGTGAGCAGAAAAGCATCTCAGCATGCAACAGCAGAAGACGACATTCGGTTCCACTCCCGCCAGCCAAGAACAGGAATCTTAGAATCAAGAACAAGCCCCTCGTAACGTGGTTCGTGAGTGTAGATTATCTGCTAACCATCAACAACCATAAACTCTCAACATGTTGTTCAGAAAATGTTAATAGACTGGTTGATACTGTAACAGTCACCTGACAGTCTCTAGATGGTGTATGTTACCATATAAATATTCCAATTCTTTGCAACACATTGTTAAAATGTGTGTGTGTGTGTGTGTGTGTGTGTGTGTGTGTGTGTGTGTGTGTTTAAAAATCCAATCAGGGAATCAAATGTCATTCACAGTCCTGTTTAAGAGGGGAAAAGTACACTCTAAGAAAATGAGTTGTAAATTTTCAAATTCCTCAAATGTCGCTGTAACATCAGCAAGCTGACAGTGTGTACCTAAAGTGCAGTTTACACATATTTGTGGTTACTCTGAGCAAATTTGTAGTGACTGCTACAATTAACACCTGAAAACTCACATCAGCTGCATCACGCATTCAGCATTTTTAAGCTGTGACAGGAAACACAGCACCAGGGTTGGCACCAAGAAGGAAGAGTGAATCAGTACGAGATTTCTTTGGTCTCTCCTTGTTTATGAGCAAAACAATGACAGCTACAGCTGTGTACAGGTGTTGCAGGGAGGAGAGGACTTGTTAAAACAGGTAGTCAATTCTTCAGAAGGGAGTCATTGAAGAATGACTCATAAAAGAACCAGGAAAAAACTAGCAGAACTTCACTAGTGATCTCCGTGTTGACTGTGTTCACTGAGTGATCGCAGTCATAAAACTTTGTTCTGCTGTCAGTTTGGTTTTTTAAGAAGAAGAAGAAACCTTTATTCGTCACATGCACACTTCAAGCACAGTGAAATTCATCCTCTGCATTTAACCCATCTGAAGCAGTGAACATACACACACACTCAGAGCAGTGGGCAGCCACACCAGAGCGCCCGGGGAGCAGTCAGGGGTCAGGTACTTTGCTCGAGGGCACCTCAGCCCAAGGCCGCTCCACGTCAACCTAACTGCATGTCTTTGGATTGTGGGGGAAACTGGAGCACCCGGAGGAAACCCATACAGACACAGGGAGAACATGCAAACTCCACACAGAAAGGCTCTCGCCGGCCGCTGGGTTTGAACCCGGAACCTTCTTGCTGTGAGGCGACCGTGCTAACCACTACACCACTGTTTTGCCGAGGTGTGAGCAGGTATGCTTTCCGGCAGAAGCTCAGAGGAAGCGAATGGAGCTGAGAGGTCCATAGGAGCAGCGATAAATGGTAATATGAAGAGATAGCTGTGTGTCAGGGTTGAATCAGATGCTACTTCCACACTAGAGGATCTCTTAAAAGTCCTTAATAAAAGGCAACAAGTTAAATAAACACACAGGGCGGGGGCAAATGGTTGCCGGGCTGACCGAGGTGGCAGGGTATACAAGACAGACAGCATCACTCGATGGGATCTGGAGGCCATGTGGAGAGAACAATCAGCCGAATGCGATCAGGGGGAAGATGAAGTGGCTAATCTAAGTGAGTGAGTTTGTGTTTCAGATTAGGGCCCTGCCAACAAGCACAGGACAAAGCTTCCACTGACAGCATGAGGAAATGAAATGTTTGCTGTCAGGGGATGGTGTGTGTGTGTGTGTGTGTGGGGGGGGGGGGGTTAAGACGACATACAGCCTGAGTCTTACTGTGTGCGTACTTGCATGTCAGTATGTGAAGGGACAACTTCCTCTGCCTGCTGGACTGGGGAGAGACAGTAGATCAGAAGAGCCAATACAGTGAATATGTTGAGGAAATGGGTGTTACAAGGAAAATCAATATAGTGACTTCATTTCCTGTTTAGGGAGCTGAAACATCAAGCAATCAAAAAGCTGACATCAGTGGCATGGCATCTATAAATTTCAGGAAGGGGACAGAAGTGAAACAGACCAAAAAGCAGAGATGAAATATTTACATTCGGGATGCAAATGCATTATTCTCAATGAATAGATAATGTGTTCTAAACAGGTACAAATAAGAGGTGCACAGTTTGTTGTTGTTGTTTGTTTTTTGTTTCGAAATCGTGACAGAAATGTTCACAGGGAGTCTGTTTGAGATTAGTTCTGCTAGCTGAAGGTATTAACTTTACTATAGGAAGCTCATGGGACCACGTTGATTAACATGAATGTGAATCACTGCATGAACCATGTACAAAGTTCATTCATTCATCCTTAGTAACTGCCTGATCAGGGTTACAATGCTTTAAATTAGGCTCCTAGTTTTACATTTTGAGGAATAAATCCAACTAGATTTGTAATAAAAAAAGATCACGGGCAGGTACAAACAAACGTAATATTGTATTTGCACAAGTAGGATTTAGTTTTCTACAGTCCCATACACATCTCTAGTTAAGACCAATTATAAACTTGTCTGTTTCCAGGGGCAGAGTGGTAGAGTATTGCTGGGTTTCACATGATGTCATATCTGCCTCATTTAGTTATTCACAACTTTAGCTGGTGGTCTACCAAAGCTCAGTTGACAAAGCGTTTGTACGGAGAAGGTGAATTGCTGGCATGAAAAATGCTTTACACTTGTGTTGTTTTAGCTTGTTCAAATCGATCAAACCGTGAAACTGATAAAAGTTTTTTCAGGGTTTCCCGTGAACTAATAAAAAAAGGGTGAACGAACTCAGGGTTTCACAAAAAGACGTAGAGAAAGGTGGCTTTTGAACCTCTCGCTGAAATCGAAGGGAGGCGAGTCGAAGCATGCTCGAGTTTGCAGTGATCGCTTCGTGAAAGGTTTGTATTTCCCTTTCAGCTATGTCCTTAGTATTTTCCAAGTACTTTTCTTGCTATGTGTTGTTATTTTACGGTACATTTTTTAGTCATGAAGCACTAAAGTCCCCAGCTGTTTCTTTGTTTACTCCTCACTCCTTACAAAGTCCATATGCATGAAGGTTGCAACAAAATTCTTACCCAGCCATACGGTTACGGTACAATGCGCCGTGATCATTTTTCCATCTTGTTTAACCAAGATCCAGGTCTTTAAAGGGGTTTCTGATGATCTTTGTGAATGATTTACCTGAGAGATAAGAGCCAATACAAGTGAGAATCAAGCGAACTGTTGTCTGTTTACACTTCAACTTGCAGTGCTTCGTTGTAAAGACGTGAATGAAAAGCTTAAAAAAAAACATACTTACACGGGCAAAAACAATACAGGATTCATTCAGCAGCAACTTGATACCGAGGTCCTTTACCCAGCCACATAAAAAAAAAACATACTCTTCCACGCTTTCATCTGTTTTGCGGTGTAGACGGACATCTGCAACACCAGATAGTTTGAGATATCGGGGAATTCGACTGAAGGATAGTTTTCGAGATCGTATGACAAATCCTTCTTTCCCAGACTGTAGAGGTCGATTCCATTGCACATAGCAATCTTCTGAATATATCTAAAGTGAGCAGTGGCTTCTAGATTACGAGCGTACTCTGATAAGTTATCGCTAGTTGTTTGCACCACAGCAGCCGTTTAGACCGCCAGCTATTTCACTTCCAGTAAATCCGCTCAGAAAAGTCACGTGACTGAAACCCGGCAATATATTAAATCCCACAAAAATCCCCACACCCACTGCAGGTTAAAATCCAAATATAGACACATATGAATATTTGGGGTGCCATACAGATACAGACACATATACAGGCAGTGTTATTGTGCTACACCTTTAATTTACACTTAAAGTTAACACTCCCAGAGGCCAAATGCTAAATGCTATTAATTTCAGATGGCCCTGCTGCTGATCAGAGACACAAGGGATTTTGTTAGCCTTCTTGTAATCATGGTACAGAGTGCAGAGGCCACACGTCACTATCGTCTCATCTCCACACTAATCTTTCATTTCCGAGTCTGACACACTATATCAAACACGCTCTCTCACACACACACACACACACACACACACACACACACACACACACACACACACACACACACACACACACACACTTTCTCCCAAACTCTCAATTTGCATGGTTAGGGAGGATTTGTTGCAGGACGAATCAGGTGTCATCCCCTATTAAATGTTACAGTGGTGCACTATCATAATCAGGATTCTAATGAGAGCGAGCGAGCAGAGACAGAGAGAGAGAGAAAGAGAGAGAGAGAGAGAGAGAGAGAGAGAGAGAGAGAGAGAGAGGGATTTATGTATCAGGGTCTGCACAGAATAAAACTCAATGTTCAGTCAACAAATACTTCACACACATACATACACAATCAGGTGTGTTGTGGTTAACATCACAGTGCCTGTGATCCTCCCGTGTCTCTCAGCTCAATCTAGTAATGTATGCAACAATTAGGCTATAACACAGCTCTTTGAATCTGAGCTTCAGCTCTGATCATAGAGCTGCCTAGTCTCTCTCTCTCTCTCTCTCTCTCTCTCTCTCTCTCACACACACACACACACACACACACACACACACACACACACAGCATCATTACCCAAGCAGGGACACAAACACAGCAAAGCTGCGTTTAGATAAAAAGAGATTTAACTACAGGTTTGGTGTCCTGGACTCTCTCCTCCATCTCCTGAACGCAGTGTACTATGTGAATTTCCATACAGACAGTGAAAAATAGTGGTGCTTGCTCTCCAAGTGATCAGGGAGTCAAGTGATTGGCTCCAATATGAGTTCTAGATGTAGTAAAGTGGTTTGATCGATTAGTGGGAATATCTGTATAGTGATGAAGCACACCGGGACATGCAGTGAAAGCAATTTAAAGTCTCATCAAGCACACTAGTAAGGCGACCTGTTTGGTAAATGATAGTTAGAGAGAGATAGAGATAAATAAATAGATAGAGAGAGATCAAGGCTCACTACCTTGCATGCCTTCTCCCATTTTTAATTTTTAAAGGATGCTCCATCCTTGTTTCTCTGGGGTTGTTCCCAGCCACCCCAGAATATGTATCATTCTGTTTGTATTACCTCTCCTCTCCTCTTTCATATTGAATAAACTCACACTAATATCTCTGGGAGATCAGCTTTTGGGCATCAGTTTACTTTCTATCATCTAGTAAGAACAACACACACCCCCACCCCCCCCCCACACACACGTGCAGAGACACACACCACTCCTCACTGCAACCCCCGCATGCTCCACAGAGGGTCCCTCACACCCCAGAACCTGTCATTGGTCCCCTTCCCTTCCCATGAGTGGCCCACACAATAGAGAAAGGGTCCCGACCGTGGGGTTCAGTCACCATTAACCCCCACCAGCTGTTCTAGCTGAGGCCATTGGCCCACTCAATACACCAACCAACACCCCCCAAACCCCCACCGAAGGGGGCCCTCTCGTTGCCTAATCTAGCCATTGTTGGCCAGGAATGCTGACAGAAAGAAAAGAGTTTTTTTTTTCTCCTCTGTCCAAGCAAGTGTGTGTAGCCAAGTGTGAGAGCACAGAGAAGGCAAGGGCTAATTTCTATAGTTGCCCGTGAAGGAAGGGACTACCGCAGAGAATAGGCCTGCTTAGCTGCTTGACAATTTTTTTTCTTTCTTCCTTTTTTTTTTAAGAAAATGGATGGCAATTGTTTGTTACGGATTCACCCCCCAGTGTCCGTATCTCGTAATTCCTTTTTAGGCAAATTTGGAAATTGGATTATAGTAAATGTATTAAAAGCTGTTTTTTAAAAAAGTGATTTTCATTTTATTCTGTTAAAAGTCTGTAACACATGACCAAATCACAAAATGCCATGCTGAATGTTTCTTCTTTTTTCACACAACAGTAATTTATGTTGGGTTAGAAGCATTTACTATATAAGTAAATTACTATCCAATTAATGTCCATGAGCTACAAAAAATTGCACATGCAAATGATAACTTTTTGATACTTATAAAAGTAAAACCTATATTTCTCCACCTTTTTAATGAACAGATTATGGTTCTCTTACTGAGGATTGAATGAATGAGCATGAATTATGTCTAAATTACTCTAGCTTCTCTTTTGTTGTGGCATTTTTGCCTTGTGAATATATTAACAATTAGTCCCTTTCAATTAACATGAACATAAAAATGGCATTTTCCAGTCCATTTACTCTTTGGGTAGTTAGGCAGCCATTACATTCCGTGCAGACACAAGATCCTGCTGGGTCTGAACATGTGTGCGACTCAGCCTTTGCCACTCAACACCCCCAAGTATATATACTGTATTTTCATTTATTACAGGACTCAAGCATTCATTTATTGTTATTTTTAATAAAACCTTTCTGTAGTATGTCAGACAAATCAACCAGGCTTATGACACAACATGGTTGTGGTAACACAAGCTCGCTTATAGTATGACATGTGGTAGAACCAATGGAAGAAAAAAAAACAATTCATATAGTCAGATAAAGAAAAGGACAAAAGCCATTATAAAAGGCATTGGGATGAGTCTGTATCATTTCTAAAAGGAAAGGAGGGGGTGTTACTGTTGTGACAGGCTTCATGAGCATGATGGTCGAATCTGCCCCAGCTGATTATCTGTCGGTGCTTACACGGTTTGTGCTAATGAGCTTGCCAGCTCCCATGGGCAGTCTTCCCCTTTTGCACTGCTAAAGATCACTTTCACTGCTTTTGCGCAACTAATTCAGGCCCACAAAAAGTGGGAGCTTCACCGGTGCTGCCCCCTTTTACTGCTCCTTTTGTGCGGCCTTTGCAGGCACGGCCGACAGAGCGAGGACCCAAACGCTGCCTGCTCTTCATGCCCACTCTATTGCCTGCCATTACCATACATATCCATATGAAAAGTCAGTCAAGTCCCGAACAGCTGTCTGGCCAAAAAAAGCCAGGTCCTGCTCACCCCCCCCCAATCCACCCACTCCCATCTACAGGCCTCACAGAAGATCCCTGTGGCCCTCGGTGGGCAATAATAAACCAAAACCATTTAAACAGTCTTTCAGACAACAAGGGAGGGAGAGTTATGGGGCTAAAATTCAGCGTTTCACGAGCCATGGAGTGCCCTCATTGGCCAGTTTCTGCTTCTGCTCTGCCCTCCCAGAAGTCAAGAGGAGAGAGAGGGAGGGACAGTGCAATTGGCCACACAATGCTAAATCCCCCTGTTCTTCAGAGAGAGAGAGAGCTTCATGAATAGCAATTGTATTACATTAATCCCTTGTTTTTGAGACTCTCAAAAATTCAAGGAAATGATTCATATGTCGAGATTAGAACTCTAACAATTCCCACATACTTTCCTTGAGGATATCCCCAAGGGTGCACTGCCAGAATGGCTTTGAATTCCCAAATATTTTCCCTATCTGCTGTAATGGTGACTAAGTTCAACCATAAACTGAAATGAAAGATGATGTTTTCCTAACATACTTGTTATAACATAGACTGCAATGAATGCATTCATTTTATCAGAAATGTCATAAAGACCAACAGATCTGAACAGTGATCTGATAAATCAGATCTTTTCACCTAAGCACTATATGATAAAGTCCAGATGGGACCTCAAAAGTGTGGGGCAGCAAACATGATGTGGGGTTAAGTAAGTGTCCCAGGTCACATGAAAAGTCTTTTAGTCAGTGAATCTGAACAACCCTGTAAAGGTCTTGCTCAGTTGATTATGAGGTGGGTTCTTCTTCTGAGGAACTGCCAAAGATCCTGATTTCCACTTTCTTTGCTCAGTTTTGACACTGAGAATTCCTGCATCACATATTATGAATATTATTAGAACACTTAACCATTTCCTCAATGGCCAGTGCACTGCTCAAAAACATACAGCTGACCCTCAGAGACGCATGTCTATTTCTGATACCTAAGTTTATGTAAAAAAATTTTGAATATTGGTAAAAAGTTCATTCCTTTGTAATTTAATTCAAAAAGGTAAACTTTAATATATTCTATACTAGCAGGTTACCTGGGCGTTGCTTGGGTTTTGCAAAATTCTGGGTTGCCCCCAGACTTCCATGTCAAATTTGGTGAAGATCCGTCAAGAAATGGTGATGTTAACCCAAGACAAACAAAAATCCAAACATCCACCACCCAGGGGCCCACTGGGGACCCCCTGGGGCCCGTACATGAATTTTGTTTATATCTGCAAAATTCCGGGTCATCCCTGGACCTACTTGCCAAATTTGGTGAAAACCCGTCGAGAAATGGCAACATTAGCTCAAGACAAACAAACAAACTTTGCTGCTTATTATATAGATTAATTACATGTAAAGTGAAATATTTCAAGCCTTTTTTGTTTTAATTTTGATGATTATGGTTCATAGCTCATGAAAATCAGAAATTCAGTATCTCAATGTAGTACATCCCTGACGTGGGTGGAGTACTGAAGTGCAGCAGATGGGGAATGAGGTTAACATAGACTTTATTTTGTGTTTGGTTTAACTTTCGCTTTTCAGCTTTGACTTGACACACACGTACACAACATTCAGATGTGCTCTGATCGGAAGAGCTCCTCTCTCTTTACTCTCTCTCTCCTTTTCTACCCTCTGTGATCACTGCAAAACACACACATATAACATTAATCGAGAACAGGTGTACTGACTTTGCCACTCACCTTCCCTGGCCCCACCCTCCATTCACAAACCGATGCTTGGCCACACCCCTGCTGCCACACTCAAATTATTAGAATATTTCCTGCGATCAATCAAAAAAGGATATACAATACATAAATGTCCAACATCTGAAAAGTATGGTTCATTTATATACTCAATACTTGATTGGGGCTCCTTAACATGAATTACTGCATCAGTGTGGCGTGGCATGGAGGCAATCAGCCTGTGGCACTGCTAAGGTTTTACTGAAGCCTAGGTTGCTTTGATAGCAGCCTTCAGCTCATCTGTATTTTTGGGTTGGGTATTTCTCATCTTCCTCTTGACAATACCCCGTAGATTCTCTATAAGCCACTACACACAGACATCCTCAGGAAAGGGGCTAAGTCCTGCTGGAAAAGGAAATCAGTATCTCCATAAAGCTTGTCAGCAGATGAAAGCATGAAGTTCTCTAAAATCTCCTGGTATATGGCTGTGTTGACTTTGGACTTGATAAAACACAGTGGACCAACACCAGCAGATGATATGGCACCCTAAATCATCGCAAACTGCGGAAACTTCACACTGGACTTCAAACACCTTGGATTATGTGCCTCTCCATTCTATCTCCAGACTCTAGGACCTTGATTTCCAAATGAAATGCAAAATTTACTTTCATCTGAGAAGACTTTGGACCACTTAGCAACAGTCCAGTTCTTTCTCTCCTTAGCCCAGGTAAGACACTTCTGACATCTCTGGCTCAGGAGTGGCTTGGTATTAGGAATGTGACAGCTGTAGCCCCTTTCCTGAAGACATCTGTGTGTGGTGGCTCTTGATGCTCTGACATCAGCCTCAGTCCACTCCTTGTGAAGCTTGTGAATCAACTTTTCTTGACAATCCTTTCAAGGCTGTGGTCATCACTGTTGCTTGCGCACCTTTTCCAGCCAGCCTTTTCAGCAATGACCTTCTGTGGCTTACCGTCCTTGTGGAGGGTGTCGATGATTGTCTTCTGGACAACTGCCAAGTCAGCAGTCTTCCCCATGATTGTTGTTGCGTGTACTGAATCAGATCAAGAGATACATGGTATTTATACTGTTTTATTCAAACTTGAAATGAAATATTCTAATATTTTGAGACACTGGATTTCTGATTTTCATAAGCTATCAGCCATAATCATCAAAATTAAAACAGAAAAAGGCTTGAAATATTTCACTTTGTGTAATGAATATGAAATATGAGATTTTACCTTTTTGAATTAAATTATGAAAAAAATTAACTTTAAGATATTCAAATTTTTTGAAATGCACACAAACACACACACACACATATATATATATATCATCTCTAGCCACTTTATCCTGTTCTACAGGGTCGCAGGCAAGCTGGAGCCTATCCCAGCTGACTACGGGCGAAAGGCGGGGTATACCCTGGACAAGTCGCCAGGTCATCACAGGGCTGACACATAGACACAGACAACCATTCACACCTAGAGTCACCAGTTAACCTAACCTGCATGTCTTTGGACTGTGGGGGAAACCGGAGCACCCGGAGGAAACCCACGCGGACACGGGGAGAACATGCAAACTCCGCACAGAAAGGCCCTCGCCGGCCACGGGGCTCGAACCCTGACCTTCTTGCTGTGAGGCGACAGCGCTAACCACTACACCACCGTGCCGCCCTATATATATATATATGCTAAAAAAAGAAATAAAGAGCATCCAGTGACATCACTTGTTTACATATTAAAGGCCAATTTATGCTGACAACGCAGTCCTCACAGATGGCGTCGCAGATGGCGTCTGCGTAGCCCCCCCCTTCGCAGATGCTCTGCGCGCACCTCCCAAAAATTGTGACCATCGCAGAAGCCTCGCAGACAGCGTCGCAGACAAGAGGGCTCTGATTGGTCCACTCTACATCCACTGTACACGCACTTCCGCTTCCCTACTTTCCCGGTTTGGTTTGTTTTCACTACCGCCATTTTTAAAAACACGAGCGAAGATGGAGCAGCATGAAGAGCGGTTGATCGAGGAAGTGAGGAAGTACGTACATCTATACGACTCCAGTTCTAGTCATTATAAGTAACCGGAGGATAAACACTCCACTAACCACACCTACCAACTACTCCTAGCGATTTCGCGACTTCGCGCCCCCTTGCATTGTGGCGGTGAATAACATCGCGCACGCCTATTACTCCCCGCTCAACGATAAATTTCAACTGTCTGCGAAAAGCTATCTGCGAAAGCCTTGTCGCAAGAGCATGCAGAGGCCCTAACACTGACTTTTGGAGGGGGGTGTTTCCATAGTAAAATGTATGTTGCATATTTTGTAATGATATCAAAAATAATTCTCACTAATTTGTGTACATGTGGTAATATATTCCTGCTATAACTTCACTTTTGTTAGGTTTGTGTTTCTTACAGTCTGTTGAAGAGCCCATTAAATGAATATCCATGCTTTTAATTCCTTTATATTTCCTCTAAAGATGCTCAGCTGTTTTTATTTGCTCTTGTTCAAGATTATTCACTTCCTTTAAGAATCTTCCTACCTCTGAAAGGGAACAAAAAGTTGAAGAGGGAATTGAGGCTTGTGGGCTGATTCAATGAATAAGAAAAGAGGGGACGGGTTTGTCTATCATAGGCTGGGATTGTGAGTGTGAGGGTGTTGGTGTGTGTGTGTGTGTGTGTGGTGGGGTGTTAGTCCATAAATCCTGCACTGTCCCACACACACTCACACACACATACTAACCGCTAAACAAATGACCCCTAAATCATCCCACACATAGCCCTGCACCTTCTTTTTCTGAAACTCTGGTTTAAAAAGAGCAGGGTTGAATTTGTAATTATTAAAGTCATTTAGGGATTCAGTAAAGCTGGTGTTGTTATATCTCAGCAGGGTTGTCAGAAGATACTTATTTATCTGCTCAGGGTCATGCTTTCAGTTCCATATAGTACATATCCAGCTCAGCACAGTTGGAAGTGCTGCAATCTCACCAGTCCTGTTTATGCACCAGCAACCAGTAGAAGCATCCAAACACACAACCACGGACACCTCCAGCGCTTATCTATTCCCGCCCTCTCAACCAGAGCAGCATTCATTTAACTACCCTGTTTGTTGTCCTGCATAGTTGTGCAATTCATTAAAATATGAGAGAGAGAGAGAGAGAGAGAGAGAGAGAGAGAGAGAAGCTAAGGGGCTTGAAGGGGTGGGTGGGATCATGATGACTTCTTGAACATAGCTCTCCCTTTGGCTGCAATTAAACAAAGTACTGTGGTGATTAGTTCAGTGTAGGGAGCAGAGAAAGAGACACCCTTGAATCCAAATGGGGGGACCTGACTGGCCTTTCTGGGAATGACAATGAGCTGAGTTTATTGCCGAAACCAGCTTACGCTCCTGCATGGAAAACCATGGGAACTCCAGTCAGGTGGAAACTACTCCTTCATTCTCCCTCGAGCTTTCTCTCTTTCTCTCTCCACACTCCCTCTTTGCTCCCTCTGTGACCAGAGAGGTTCTCAAGGGGCACAAGGGTGGCTAAAGCCACAAAATCTCCCTCCTCCTGCTCAGCAAGATGTTTAAATTAATCTCACTCAGTTTTCCTCTCGCGCTCCCTTCCTCTCTTTCTCTCTTTTAGCACGAATTGTGTTGTCCGCTATTATCCATGCACAGTTAGTTAATGATGAACTTTCTTCCTGCTACTTTGACTGTTCACTGCACTTCTGTTTTTCTTGCCTGCCCCCCCCCCCCGCTTTGCTAAAAACTTGTTTAAGTTGAATACTGTTCTCGGGAGCACCTCTCTCTCTCTCCCTCTCTCTCTCTCTGTATATGTGTGTATCTATCTCCTCTCCTTTTCTGTCTCACACACTCCTCTTTTCAGGTCTTCAGGGAAGTAGGGAAGCTTTCACTGGGGGTCTCTTGTGTGTGTGTGTGTGTGTGTGTGTGTGTGTGTGTGTGTGTGTGTGTGTGTGTGTGTGTGCACATAATGAAAACAATTTTACGCTGTGAAGGCAAGCAGCGACCAATTACAGTCCTGACAGCCACCTGCACTTTCAGCCCCCTTTGCAGCCCCCCTTCCTAACCCCACCAGCCAATCCCCCTCCCTCTTGCCCTCCACCTCATGTATATTTAATAAGGTGCTGATGTTATGAATGGTCGGGCCAGGTGAAGGAGGGGTGAGAGTAATAAGGCTCCCAGCTGGAGGTGATGTAGTGTGCCCCAGTCTCTCTGCGCCAGTCTTTACAGCAGCCGCTCTGGGACAGCTGACCCCAGTGAGAGAAGGGGAACAGGGACTCATGGCTGACCCTCCAATACCCCCCCCCCCCTTTAGCCACCACTTCAAATCTCTTGTTGACCAATTTTACACATGCTGTCTGGCCCAAAGGCATGGATGTCAAATCTGACAGAAACCCCCCACTACCACCACCCCCACCTCAATTTTAATTTAATAAATAGTGTACATGGTGGGAATTAAATGGGCATTACACCTCTCTCTCTCTCTGTCTCACTCAATCACCCAAACACATGCATGCACAGTTGCTCCTTCAGAAGCTTTAATGAGGTTTAGTCTGTTAAGGGTATTTACTCATCATGATTGTCATAAGTAGTTAAGAAAAAACCTACAGCAATGATTTGTTGTGAAATTTAAGGAATGTCGAATCATCTTAGATTTTTTTCGCACTGAATGCAAATATAGCAAAAATAAGATTGTATAATATAATGCTAATTGTAGTATGTTCCCTATGTGTGGGTGGAGCACAGAGGACGGCAGGACAGAGATCAGGTTCACAACTTGGCTTTATTGCCACACTTTTCAGTCTAACAGTATGCAGTTACTAACACAGACACACACACACAACCGGAGTCTGGTTTAGGGATGAGCTCCCTCCGCTCTCGCTCTCCCTCCTGATATAGGGCGCGGTCACTGGGAAGACACACAAACACAGGTTAATTGCTCTCAGGTGTAGTGATTCTGCCACTTACCTTACCTGACTCCGCCCTCCTGTCACAGACCGGTGCTTGACCACGCCCCCGCTGCCACATACCCCCACCACCCGACTCAGGCTGGGCGGCCGTCCGGCCTGCAGCCGACTCCCCCCCCCCCTTGATGGGAGAGGAAGTCCGCCACGACCATCCGCGCCCCCGGCCTGTGGACCACCTTGAAATTAAAGGGTTGGAGTGCCAGATACCAACGGGTGATCCGCGCGTTGGCATCTTTCATGCGGTGGAGCCACTGGAGGGGCGCGTGGTCCGAACAGAGGGTGAAAGGGCGCCCCAGCAGGTAGTACCGGAGGGCGAGAACTGCCCACTTGATGACCAAACACTCTCTCTATGGTGCTGTAGCGCCCCTCACGCACCGACAGCTTCCTGCTGATATACAGGACAGGGCGGTCCTCCCCCTCCACCTCCTGGGACAAAACAGCCCCCAGCCCTCTGTCCGACGCATCGGTCTGCAACATAAAGGGGAGAGAAAAGTCAGGGGAGTGTAGAAGTGGCCCCCCACACAGTGCAGCCTTTACCTCTGAGAAAGCCTGCTGGCATTGCTCCGTCCACTGGACCGGATCTGGTGCCCCCTTTTTAGTGAGATCAGTCAGCGGGCTGGTGATGTCCAAATAATTAGGTATAAACCTACGATAATAGCCAGCCAGCCCCAGGAACTGTCTCACCCCCTTTTTGGTCTTGGGCCTCGGGCAGGCCGCAATTGCTGCTGTCTTATTAATTTGAGGACGCACCTGCCCGTTGCCCAAGTGGAAGCCCAGATACCGTACTTCCACCTGCCCAATTGCACACTTCTTTGGGTTGGCTGTGAGCCCCGCTCGCCTCAGTGACCTAAGGACGGCCCTCAGATGTTCGAGGTGCCGCTGCCAGTCATTACTATAGATGATGATGTCATCTAAATACGCGGCCGCATAAGTGGCGTGAGGGCGGAGGACTCTGTCCATCAGCCGCTGAAACGTAGCGGGCGGCCCAAACAGCCCAAACGGAAGGGTGACGAATTGGTGTAAACCAAACGGTGTGGAAAAGGCCGTTTTTTCTCGGGATAGTGGAGTCAAGGGGATCTGCCAATATCCCTTCGTCAAATCCAGCGTCGAATAAAAGCGAGCAGTGCCGAGTCGATCGAGCAACTCATCAATACGAGGCATTGGGTACGCGTCGAATTTAGACACCGCGTTGACTTTTCTATAGTCCACACAGAACCGGACCGACCCGTCGGCCTTGGGTACCAAGACCACCGGGCTGCTCCAGTCACTGTGGGACTCCTCGATGATGCCAATTTCAAGCATGGTCTGAAGTTCTTCCCGAACCACCTTTTTTTTGTGTTTGGGTAGCCTGTAAGGGCGGCTACGCACTACCACCCCCGGGGGCGTCTCTATGTGGTGCTCTATGAGGTTAGTGCGACCGGGCAGGGGTGAGAACACATCTGAAAACTCGGTCTGCAACTGGGCGACCTCTGTGAGTTGGGTCAGGGAGAGGTGGTCTCCACAGGGGACCGGAGAGGTACGTGATGCCAATGTCCCTTTTTGAACCTCCGGCCCCAGCTCCACCTTCTCCGGAACCACCGACACCAACGCCACAGGGACCTCCTCGTTCCAGAGTTTAAGCAGATTGAGGTGGTAAATCTGTAGCGCCCCACCCCTGTCCGTCCGCCTCACCTCATAGTCGACGTCCCTGACTCGCCATGTGACCTCAAAGGGTCCTTGCCACTTGGCGATCAATTTGGAGCTCGACGTGGGCAACAGTACGAGTACCTTATCTCCCGGTGTGAATTCTCTAAGGCGCGTACCCTTGTTGTACAGGCGGGCTTGCCGTTCCTGGGCCTGCTGCAAATTCTCCTGAGTTAGGTGGGTGAGCGTGTGGAGTTTTGCGCGCAAGTCCATAACGTACTGAATTTCGTTCTTACTTTGTGAAGGTCCCTCCTCCCAATTTTCCCGCAGCACGTCCAGGATGCCGTGCGGCTTACGCCCATATAATAATTAGAACGGGGAGAACCCCGTGGAGGCTTGGGGGACCTCTCGCACTGAGAACAGCAAGGGTTCGAGCCACTTATCCCAATTATGTGCGTCCTCACTTATGAATTTCTTAATAATATTTTTGAGGGTGCGGTTGAACCGTTCCACTAAACCGTCCGTTTGTGGGTGATACACGCTGGTGTGGATCGGCTTAATCCCCAGTAACCCATACAGTTCGCGCAGTGTTCGTGACATAAACGAAGTGCCTTGATCAGTCAGAATCTCTTTCGGGATTCCAACTCGGGAGATGACGCGGAAGAGTGTCTCTGCAATACTGCGTGCTGAGATATTGCGCAGAGGCACTGCGTCCGGGTATCGCGTTGCATAGTCCACCAGAACTAATATAAAGCGGTACCCTCGTGCTGACCGATCTAATGGCCTGACGAGATCCATCCCAATTCTCTCAAACGGGGTCTCGATTAACGGTAGAGGGCGCAAAGGCACTTTTGGAATGGCCGCTGGATTTACTAACTGGCATTCGCGGCATGCCGTACACCACCTACGGACATCGCCGCGAATCCCCGGCCAATAGAATCGGGCCATTATTCGGGCTAGTGTTTTATCCTGCCCCAAGTGTCCAGCCATGGGATTAAAGTGAGCCGCCTGGAATACCAATTCCCGGCGGCTCTTCGGAATTAAAAGCTGCGTGACTCACTCTTTAGTTTGAGTGTCCTGCGTCACTCGGTATAATCTATCCTTCATAATCGCGGAGTAGGGGAAGGGCGGGGTGGTGTTCGGCTGGAGCATTTGACCATCGATTACTCTCACATGGTCAAACGCATGCCACAGAGTTTCGTCTCGCGACTGCTCTAATGGGAAATCCGCGAGGGATTCCCCAATAGAGAGAGGAGGAGCCGGCGGCTCCTCACTCTGACACGGAGATGACGTAGACGGCTCTGTGACAGCTGCTCCCGCCAAAGCGACACCAGGACCTCCCCCTGTCAAATGGCAGGACCCAGTCTCTACTAGGCGCGTCATTAAACCCCGAAATCCCGGCCAATCAGTCCCCAAAATTAAAGAGTGGGTAAGGCGAGGATTAACCGCCGCCTTCACTATAAATTTTTCCCCTCTGAAAATAATGTGGACCGACACCAAAGGGTAGCAGTGAACATCCCCGTGCACACACAACACCTTCACCCCTTGTGCTCCCCCCAATGCCTCATTTTGAACCAGGCTTTTGCGAATTGAGGTCTGAGTACAACCAGAATCCACCAATGCCTGATATGTAGCCCCTTGGATACTCACCGGTATGCGATACGCTCCAGCCCAATCGAGGGCGGCCTCTGGTGCGTCAGGGATCCGAACCACCGTGCCCACTTCCATTGCTGTGCACTGCTGTTGAAGGTGGCCTGGCTCCCCGCAGCGCCAGCAAACCGGCCCGGGCTTTCCCTCTGCACCGGTGTTCTGGGGCTCACTCACCTGAGGTGGGGGAGAGACAGACACAGAAGGGAGAAACGGGAGGGCACTGCGGGTGCGGCAGGCCGGCTGGGGTGGTGCCGGCCCCCGCCTCCGTGGTGGGGGAATGGGGCGAGGACGGGACACAGGAGGAGGGGGAGAGAGAGAGAGAGAGAGAGAGAAGAGGAGAGAAGAGAAGAGAAGATGCCATCTGCTGTCCTGCCGCCGGGACAGCTGCCAGATGATCCTCCACCAGCTCGACTGCCTGATCCAGTGACGCCGGGCGGTGGCACTGGACCCACTCCGCAATTCCTGCTGGTAAGCGGGCGATGAACTGTTCCAGTACCACCTGGTCGATGATTCCCTCGGCGTCACGATCGTTGGCCCTCAACCACCGCCAGCAGGCGTCCCGGAGCTGCTGGCCAAACGCGAACGGCCGGCCGACTTCCTCCAATCGCAGCGCGCGGAAGCGCTGGCGCTGTTGGTCCGGTGTGCACCCCACGCGCTGGAGGACGGCCCGGCGGAGGTCTGCGTAGGCCAGCCGGTGGTCGGCGGGGAGCTGTAGCGCGGCCAGCTGTGCCTCTCCCGTTAGCAGGGGGAGGAGGCGCGTCGCGTGCTGTCCCATCGGCCACCCCGAGGCTTCGGCGGCCTGTTCAAACAACGTGAGGAACGCCTCGGGGTCGTCCTACGGGCCCATCTTGGTGACAGTGAGGGGAGACGGGCCTGCGGCCGGAGCGCTGGTGGACCCCGCCGACGCGAGGAGATGCCGGAACGCCTTGCGATCTTCCTGCTGGGCCAGCACCAGGGCTTCGAAGCTCTGCTCTTGTTCCTTTCGGAGTGTGACGAGCGCCTGGTGCTGGCTTTGCTGAGCCGTGGCGAGGGCGTGGACCAGGCCGGCGAACGGGGAGGATTGCATGGGGCTGCTGGGTTGGTGCTCCACTCCCAGGTTTCGGCACCACTGTAGTATGTTCCCTATGTGTGGGTGGAGCACAGAGGACGGCAGGACAGAGATCAGGTTCACAACTTGGCTTTATTGCCACACTTTTCAGTCTAACAGTATGCAGTTACTAACACAGACACACACACACAACCGGCGTCTGGTTTAGGGATGAGCTCCCTCCGCTCTCGCTCTCCCTCCTGATATAGGGCGCGGTCACTGGGAAGACACACAAACACAGGTTAATTGCTCTCAGGTGTAGTGATTCTGCCACTTACCTTCCCTGACTCCGCCCTCCTGTCACAGACCGGCGCTTGACCACGCCCCCGCTGCTACACTAATATTCTCAAGAGACATGATATGTATAAATGTATTTAGCCAGGTTTCCTAACAGACTTGCTAAAACACTGCAGCAGAGCTTTTCATATTCATATAATTCTAGGTTAAAAAAAAAAGAACAAGAAAAGTTAGAAATGTAATGAACTGTAAGAAACTATTTAAAGTGAACTGTTACTGTGAACAACAAAAGAGTTAGTCAGTGTTATGAAGTGTATCATGCCATAATTTATTGCAGTATCGATACCATATAGTCATATTTCCCAATGATCATATTATGAACACCAGTGATCATACTAATGTCAAGAAAAAACTAGATTCCTAATTAGAAGACAAGTTGGTTAAGTTTATAACCATTTTCTTTTATATTGATCATTAACCAATCTTCTATTTATTTATTTATTTATTTATTTATTTATCTGGGCGGCACGGTGGTGTAGTGGTTAGCGCTGTCGCCTCACAGCAAGAAGGTCCGGGTTCAAGCCCCATGGCTGACAAGGGCCTTTCTGTGCGGAGTTTGCATGTTCTCCCCGTGTCCGCGTGGGTTTCCTCCGGGTGCTCCGGTTTCCCCCACAGTCCAAAGACATGCAGGTTAGGTTAACTGGTGACTCTAAATTGACCATAGGTGTGAATGTGAGTGTGAATGGTTGTCTGTGTCTATGTGTCAGCCCTGTGATGACCTGGTGACTTATCCAGGGTGTACCCCGCCTTTCGCCCGTAGTCAGCTGGGATAGGCTCCAGCTTGCCTGCGACCCTGTAGAACAGGATAAAACGGCTAGAGATAATGAGATGAGATGAGATGAGATTTATTTATCTGTCAGTCAAAACCTAATTATTCATTCATTTTCAGTAAGCACTTTATCCTGGTCAGGCTCATGGTGAATCCAGAGCCTATCTCAGGAATACTGGGTATGAGGCAGGAATATACCCTGAATGAGAATAAGGGCAATTTTCTGTAGCTTATCTACCTCCATGGATGTTTTTGGGAGATGGGAGGAAACCAGAGAACCTGAAAGAATCCCACAGGGACACAGAGCCCAGATAGCAAAAATCAGTTGAATCAACATTGAAATAGCATTTGGCAGAAAACATTGAAATAATGTTGAAATGATATTGAAAGTGTCCCCTTGAATTTGGGTTGAATCAACGTTGAATTTTCAACCCTATCAGCATTGAATCAATAGTGATTCAACCATCTAAATAGAAACTTACATTTAAATTTCCATTGATTTCATGTTGAAATAATATACTGAATCAATGGTGATTCAGCCATCATCTAAATGGAAATCAACATGTCATGACACTGAATCGATATCTGTTTGACCATTATCTAAAAGGCACATACTGTATGCTAATAGAGTATAATTACTTTTATTATTCATTCAGAGTTACTTCATGGGTGTCTATCAGCCTACACAGACAGATCAAACACTGCATACAACCACATACATTCATACATACATATTTGTCAATTACTGAATGAAATAACAGAAGAGGGATTGTTTGTTATTGTTGTTTTATTGTGTCAGTAACAACAGAAAAAAAAAAGACTTCAATCCTGAAGTGGAGGCTGTGGGAGAAGCAGAGGCAACATTTATGTCAGTGCTCATGATAGAACGTTTTGCAGACAGCAAATACTACAAATCACCTCTTACTTTTACAAAACAGCAATTTAGGAATATCAAGTTCACTTATGCCGCTTTTCCACTACCAATGTGGCTGAGTCGGGCTGAGCCATGCCGTGCTGAGTTGGGCTGAGTCGAGCTGAGCGGGGCTATTGGAGTTGCATTTCGACTACAACCGCGCTGAACCGTGCTGGCTGGAAGTGGGTGGACACATTGGGTGGAGTTAGCGAAAGTGGGTGGACATCAGGTGATGTCGTTATGCGGCGCAAACAGTGACATCAGTGATCTTTTAAGCGGTAGTCTCACAACCCGGAGAGTAAACAATAAACATGGAGGACATGGTGTCGTTAGTGTTGCTGGTCTTGGTGCTGTGGCTTGTTGTCACCGACAACGCCAACAGATACTGGCAAGAGCGTATAGATGAGGCGAGGCGCATAAGGCTTCATAATTCTCGTAATTCATAATTCTCCTTCTTCCGGGTTTACGGTGTTTACAGATCCCAGCGTGCTCGCAGGGCATGTGTGGGCATGTGAGGACACTCCTCCTCACCAATCAGTGCACAGGGGAGTGTCTCCTCACACCCCTAGCCTCACTCAGCTCGGTTTGGCTCACTTCAGCCCCACTCCAAAACCGTGCGAGTTTTGGGGGCTGAACAGGGCTGAAGCGAGCTGAGTCGTGCTGTTCTTAGATAGTCGAAACGCGAGCCATGTCGGGCTGAAGTGAGCTGAAGCGAGCTGAAGTGAGCTGAAAAAGGGTAGTGGAAAAGGGCCATTACATCTAGTTCCTTTTCTTTCCCCCGACACGCCAAGGGGCGTACCGAAGCCAATTTTTCACCAATTCGCTGAAGGCCTGCTGGGTAAGCCTAGCCATTTCTAGCATAGCAGACCCGCCTCACCTTATGAAAATCACGATAATACAGGTCAGGTTAATTGTCACAGAGGGCTGTCCTTTTATAGCTACCATTTCACTACTACGAAGCCTATACACTTAACCACTATTTTTAACCACACTTACCACAAAGAGGAGAACTGGCCAGTGTTGTTGAAGCAAATTTCTTCAGTCGCAAGCACAGACAGTCTATGGTCGCAAGTCTCGTCGTCAATGGAGCTCGAGCTCTTCTAAAAGTTCTTCTGAGAGACGGTTATTTGGACCATTCCAAATAGCGGCCGGTACGGTAGAAAACGGAGATGTTTGTTTTTCTGTTCGTTTTTTCCTTACATGTTGCACACACAAGATTTGCACATAACCATAAATAATAATCTATTCTTCATAGTTCCTTGTGCTCTATTAAAATTCTAAATAAAATAAATGAAATTCAATGAAATATAGGAAACCCCCCTCCCACAAAATGGTCTCGCCCAGAGTGCACCCCAGGCTCCCGTCCAGTGGTGCAGTGTATGATGAGAACAAAATCAACATATATTCAACATTGATCAAATGTTTCCTTCAACCATTACATTGATTTGAACACATTTTTTCAACTTTTTATTTTATCAGTGGTTGATTAATGGTTGATCCACCATCAGTGTTCAACTATAACTGTAAATCAACCATCTTGACCAAATATCAACATTGAAATAACATCATTTGCTATCTGGGAGAGAATATGCAAAACTCCACACAGACAGTAACACCAACTGAGGGTCAAACAGGGGTCCCAGGACCAATGAGGTGGCAAGACTATCTGCTGCAAAATCCCATTATATTACTAAAATTATAATAAAATCCAATACTCCAATTAAGTCCAATACATTTGAGGAGTTTTACATGGAACTTAAAGGGATAGTTCGGGATTTTTGACATGAATCTGTATGGCATCCCCATCAATAGTGTCGTGCAAACACACTGACTTACTCCTGACAGCATCCTGTGAGTCCAGTTCTTGTCCAGTTTTGGTCCAGACGAAAGTAGTCCGGCAAGTTTGTTGGGGTCACGAAAGTAAAACGTTTTTCGTCTCAAAACAGTATGTGTTCAAAAGAGTGATATATTTGCATCGCAAAACCATTGCCAAATAAAAAGTCAGACCTCGAAATCGCTTGGCACTATTTTTTCTCCCTCAGTATAACTGCGCACTGTCATGTTGACATCTGCACAGGAATCAACACCTTTCCCGTTGTTTGGCAGTGATTAGGAGTTCAGATCAGCGGCGCTAACAAGCTAATTTGAGAGCAAGAACAGCGACAAATTTATCACCTTCTATAACCTATACAACAATATATTTGTGAAAATGGTGCGCACTTGCGACTATCCAGGCTGTAGCAACAAAGATGTGGCTGAATCTCCGCACACATTTCACCGTCATAGTCAGACATGTTGTCGCTAACTTTGCTAGCAGTAAACAATGTAGTGATGTGTCGGTCGCGAACAATCCGGTTCAAAGAGCCGGCTCTTTGAAATGAACGACGGGAGCCGGCTCTTCGGTGGGAGCCGAGTTGGGGAGCCGAATTAGTTTTTTGTCCTTAGGTACCTCAGAGAGAGAGAGAGAGAGAGAGAGAGAGAGAGAGAGAGACAGAGTTCAGCTCAGCTGAAGGATGATTGTCTATTTGACAACCATGATCACTGTTTTGTTGCCGTGAATTCCTAAAGCTCATGATATAAATTGTCGCTCATAAATTGACAGGTTCGGTCGGCAACCGCCTTGGCATGGCCAGATTAATCTGCGGTATACAACGAGACAGCAGTCATTATAACAGGAGCATATTTGCTGTTCCAGCGGCTTCTCATTACTGGTGGAGCAGAGTGCGGCACTTTTTTCTCTTTTTACATGCGCTCAAGGTGCCACATATTTTGTTGCACATTGTTCTGTGTTTGTTAAAATAATTTCCAACTTTGCTTCATAGTTTCTTAGGCCTGATTTATACTTCATAATTTATTTTGTGGCATTTTGTTCAAGGTCGAGTGTGAAATAAAGCCATAAAGGATAAACAGTTGATGTCTTCTGTGTATTTTATATTGGTAATATAACACAGTTTTGCATTATGTTTGTGAGAAAATAATTTATTAATTGGTAAGTTTTATTTCTATAGCTAGAACATTGTTACACTGCTATACTTTACAAAGCTTTACAATGGCTACAAAAACTAAAAAATAAAATGGAAAACATCCTATTGATAAAATATAAATAATAATGTAATTAATTAACTAGTTAATTGCAGCAATTAAATCAAAAATAAAATCTCAGGAGCCGTTTGGGAGCCGAAAGAGCCGGCTCCTTATAGCAGGGGTGTCCAAACTGATCCATAAAGGGCCGTGTGGCTGCAGGTTTTCATTCCAGCCATGCAGCAGCACACCTGATTTGGCTTATTCAATCAACTGACACACGCCACCCTTTAATCAAGGGTGGGTGTGGCTGCAAGTATTTGACTGTGTGAAGACAGTTCAGTTGATTGAATGAGCCAAGTCAGGTGTGCTGCTGCATGGCTGGAATGAAAACCTGCAGCCACACGGCCCTTTATGGATCAGTTTGGACACCCCTGGCTTATAGTAAGAAGAGCCAAAAGAGCCGGCTCCCGAAAAAGAGCCGAAATTCCCATCACTAAAACAATGAATGAAACAGCCGTGGCTGTCACCTGGCGGCAGCGCGCAGTGAAAAGAAGGGAAAGAAAATAGTGCCAAGCGATTTCGAGGTCTGACTTTTTATTTGGCAACGGTTTTACGATGCAAATATATCACTCTTTTGAACACATACTGTTTTGAGACGAAAAACGTTTTACTTTCGTGACCCCAACAAACTTGCCGGACTACTTTCGTCTGGACCAAAACTGGACAAGAACTGGACTCACAGGATGCTGTCAGGGGTAAGTCAGTGTGTTTGCACGACACTATTGATGGGGATGCCATACAGATTCATGTCAAAAATCCCGAACTATCCCTTTAAACCCAGTGTGTGTGTGTGTGTGTGTGTGTGTGTGTGTCTCTCTCTCTCTCTCTCTCTCTCTCTCTCTCTCTCTCTCTGTCAGGAGATTTGTTGAAAAATGTGTTTGTTGAAAAATCTGCTTGACAAAGTTGGGATTATGCAATGTCCCCCCCCCCCCCCCCCACCACCACCACCACCATCAGTCCAGTGAAACTGTGACAACTGTATTCAGTCTCCTAACATGAGCAATACTGTAACAGCAGATGAAGGTTAACTGAATCCTGTGGATGAAAACAGCATGTCTTACCAACAAAAATGTGATCGGCAACAAGCCAAAGGGACAGCAAAACAAGCAGGAGACAAATACCACTCTATTAATGTCTCCCTAATCTCAGTCATGCTGAAGACTGTGGTCGACATTATGCCTTGCAACACAGAGAGACAAATGAGCCCCAGCATTTACATTAGTTCCAATAAAGGATGTGTGAGAAAGGCAATGCGCTCCAATTTTTTTAGATTTAATTCACTTCACAGTTTAATGCAATCCAGCAAATGATAAAAATGTATTAATTGGGATTGGGGGGGATAGTGGCATGTGTTGATGGGGATGGCATAGAGGGCAAATGTTTTATTTGATCTCACTAGAGATATAGATGAAAAATTCAGTACAATAGTGCATTGAGGGGACCTGCGCAGACTAACGCAGTGGCTGTGAGATTGAAGGTGGCACAGTGTAGACACAGTGCTAGCTGAAGCCAGCTGGTCTGGATTGATGAGGATGATGTTCAGCCTCTGCTGGCTTGATCTGTGGAGTCTTAATTTATCTCCACAAGCCGGTTCATCCATTATAGAAATGACAGTGCTTGCTTATTGATCTTACCCTGAAAGATCAATCAGCTTTTGCCCTGACGCAGACAAAATTTTCAGTTTGACACCCAAAGCTCAGACCCCTGGTCTGACGCATGCACACACATGTCCTGCCTGACCACAAGTTCGAATAGGCTAATTTTAACTTGAGTTCTACAATGATCAAACTCACTGTCTGGCCCTTGTCCTTCTCTTGTACACGCATCTTCTAAGCTAGCTGGAACAGTATTTCAATGGAACATATTAAATGTGCTAAAATAGTATGTAGAGTTGTGGTCAGAAGTTTACATACAGTGACATGAATGTCATCTTGGATATGAATGTCAAGGCAATATTTGGGCTTTCAGTCATTTCTTTGAACTGTTCTTTTTCTGTGGCAGAAGGATTGTACAGCATACATCTTTAATTAAAAAAACACTAGAATTTGGTGCACAAGTTTTAATTTTCTTTGGGTTTTCTGAAATCAACACAGGGTCAAAATTATACATATAGGGTCAAAAATTTACATGCAGCACACTTAATATTTGGGTAAAATGTCTCTTCGCAAGATTCACCTTGACCAAACATTTTTGTTTACCATGAGCAAGCTTCTGGCAGAATTCTGGTTGGATATTTCATGACTCTTCATGGTAGAATTGATAGAGTTCAATTAATTTTTTTTTTCTTGGCATGGACTCGACTTATAAGCACGGTCCATATATTTTCAACAGGGTTGAAGTCAGGACTTGTTTTAAGCTTAATGTTAGCCTGCTTTATCCTCCACGTTCCTCTGTACATGGTGGTCACTGTGGCCAAACAACTCAATCTTTGTCTCATCTGACCATACAGCTATCCTCCAGAAGGCTTTTTCTTTGTCCGTGTGGTCAGCTTCAAACTTTAGTTAAGCTTGAAGGTGTCAATTTTGGAGCAGGGGTTTATTTCTTGGATAGCAAGCTCTTAGGCTACATCCACACGACAACGGCAACGAGATTTTTTTTTTTTAAATATCGCGTCCACATGGGCAATGGATCAGTAAAATATCAGGTTCATATGGCAACGCAACACTTGCTGAAAACGATGCAATACACATGCCACACCTCTACGTGCGCTGTAAGACGGTCCCATCGGAGACACCAGAACAATAGAGGAAGTAGACGCATGCACATAAACCCCTTCTTCTGTAGCATCAGCCACATAAAGTTTTGATTATTAATCAGTAGCGTAAAACGAAAGACGCGGAAAGAGGAATGAACGGGGGTGGATGGAAGCCGGTACGCCAACATTCTGATATCCTCCAGAATTCTTTAATGGTCCGGAATAAATTGAATGCTACACATTGATGGATTACTTTGTTCTTCTACGCCCTTTTTGAGGAATATATTGCCGGACTTAAACCAACATCTGAAGAGGTGAGATTGATCCTTTTTTTTTTCCCTATTTTTGCTGGCGGGATTGATTTTGTTTTTGGAAACCGCATGGGTGGTGCGCGGTTTGGTACTGCTTCCGCAGTGTTTGGACTAAAGACTCTGCCCTAAGGGCTATTCTCTCTCTCTCTCTCTCTCTCTCTCTCTCACTTTGCACCATTACACAATAAATATTCACAGTGAAAATATTTTGTAAGCGCGTTTCATGAACCAAGTTATAGGATTTGTTGACAACTCGCATCGAGTTCGTTACACTTCTACCAGGCGTGAAGCACTGACAGTCATGTGGTTGTGACGTCATCATAAACAAATCCGTTCTACTCATCCAGACGACTTCGCAACAGCTCCGTTGCCAGATTTTTCCACTCTTGAACCCGTTCTCAAAAGATTTCGTTTTGGGGCACCCAAAACGCCGGTGCCATGTGGACGCCAGGCCGAAACGATAAACAATTTTATCAGATTCACCTGAATCTGTTGCCGTGTGGACAGGGCCTTAGTCCATGATGATCTGAACTGTAAACAGTGATTCATCAGCTTCCAGTTCATGGCAGGGCTGTGCCATGGTGGTTCCCAGGTTGTTCCTGACCATCCAAATCAATTTCCTTTCAGCTGAGGGTGACAGTTTGGGTTTTCTTGAAGCAAAGTGGCTTGGCAAAGTGACTACACCTCACAATAACTTGGATACAATTGTTTGAACTGATCTTGGAATTTGCAGTTGTTTACAAATGGCTCCAAGAGACATTCCGGAGTTGTGTATATCTGTGATCCTCTTTCTCAGATCTGCACTGCGCTTCTTGGACTTTTCCATGTTACTGTGTTGGTCAATCCAATGAGTGCTGTAAACAAACCCCTTTTATGAGTTAGGAGACTTCGGCCTTGGCAAGATAAAATACATTTTGGAAGTTTCAGCACCTCTGAATTGATAATCTAAGTGAGCGTATGTAAATTTTTGACCATATTTGCATAATTTTGACCCTGTGTTGATTTCAGAAAATCCAAATAAAATTTAAACTTGTGCACCAAATGCTAGTGCTTTTTTTCAATTAAAGATGTATGCTGTACAATCATTCTGCCACAGAAAAAGAACAGTTCAAAGAAATGACTGAAAGCCCAAATATTGCCATGACATTCATATCCAAGATGACATTCATGTCACTGTATGTAAACTTCTGACCACAAATGTATCTGAATATACTTGTGACAGAGGTTTACATTTATCTTCTAATTCAAACAAATAATTTTTCATCATTAATGTAAAAACAAATCAGTGTGAACCACATGAGCATTTGTTTAACGTTGCCTGACCATAGTAGGGATTTCTGTGTAAGGGAATTGTTTCATGCCTTCCCATTAAATGCACATTTATAAGTCCATATTTTTAAAGCTGGTCTTAATGTGATGCACTTTTATATATTTAAAGTATGTCCAATTTAAACACAGAGAGCAAACTTAATATTTATTAAAAATGGCATGTTTTGAAATTGAGACAAATAACATTTTGCTTATTGATGTCAAACTGATATTTACAGGTAAATTATTTATTCATCTTTATTCTGTGCTTTATCCTGGTCAGGGTTGGTTGGATCCTAAGCCTATCATGGAAACACTGGGTGTGAAGTGGGAACACACCAAGAATGGGATGTCAGTCACCAGAAACACTCATTCACACCGAGGGGCAATTTAGGGTCACCAATCCACCAGCATGTTTTGGGAGGTTGGAACAAACTGAAGGATGCAGAGGAAACCCACTCTGACAAAGGGAGAATATGTGAACCTCCACACAGCCAGCAACTACAGGGAAGCCATGGACTAAAGGTTAGAGAAGCAGCTTTGGGACCAATAGGAAGCCAAAAAGCCTTTATTTGTCACACGTACACTCAAGCACAGAATTACGCACACAGTGAAATTTAACCTCTGCATTTAACCCATCTGAAGCAGTGAACACATATGCACGCACAAGTGAGCAGTGAGCACACACACATACAGTGCTCAGCGTAAATGAATACACCCCCTTTGAAAAGTAACATTTTAAACAAGATCTCAATGAACACAATTTCCAAAATGTTTGACAAGACAAAGTTTAATATAACATCTGTTTAACTTATAACGTGAAAGTAAGGTGAATAATATAAACTTAGATCACACATTTTTCAGTTTTACTCAAATTAGGGTGATGCAAAAATGAGTACACCCCACAACAAAAACTACTACATCTAGTACTTTGTATGGCCTCCATGATTTTTAATGACAGCACCAAGTCTTCTAGGCATGGAATGAACAAGTTGGCGACATTTTGCAACATCAATCTTTTTCCATTCTTCAACAATGACCTCTTTTAGTGACTGGATGCTGGATGGAGAGTGATGCTCAACTTGTTTCTTCAGAATTCCCCAAAGAAAATAATTTCTTTACACCGCAAAGGTGAAGGCTACAAGAAGATCAGCAAAGCTTTACTTATCAGTCAGAATACTGTAGCAAAAGTGGTACAAAAATTTAAGAAAGATGGAACCGCAACCATCTCACAGAGACGTCCAGGTCATCCATGAAAGTTAACATCTCGACAGGAGCGTCTTCTGATGAGAAGGGTTGAAGAAAATCGGCATGCAAGTTCACTGCAGTTATCTAAAGAAGTAGAAAGCCAAACTGGGGTGACTATTTCCCGTGACACAATACAGAGTACACTGCAGAGGAATGGCATGCATGGATGCCGTCCACGAAAGAAGCCTCTCCTAAAGCCCAAGCACAAAAAAGCCCGCCTAGAGTTTGCCAAGGCCCAAGCTGACAAAGATGAAGACTACTGGGACTCTATACTCTGGAGTGATGAGACCAAGATAAATGTTTTTGGAACTGATGGCTTCAAAACTGTATGGCGTCTCAAAGGTGAGGAATACAAAGAAAAATGCATGGTGCCTACAGTGAAACATGGTGGTGGCAGTGTCCTTATGTGGGGCTGCATGAGTGCTGCTGGTGTCGGGGAGCTGCATTTCATTGATGGCATCATGAATTCACAGACGTATTGCTCTATATTGAAAGAGAAGATGCTACCATCACTCCGTGCCCTTGGTCATCGTGCACTTTTCCAACATGATAATGATCCTAAACACACATCTAAGGCCACTGTTGGATTTCTGAAGAAGAACAGGGTGAAAGTGATTCAGTGGCCAAGTATGTCTCCTGATCTGAACCCAATCGAACACCTATGGGGAATTCTGAAGAGACAAGTTGAGCATCACTCTCCATCCAGCATCCAGTCACTAAAAGAGGTCATTGTTGAAGAATGGAAAAAGACTGATGTTGCAAAATGTCGCCAACTTGTTCATTCCATGCCTAGAAGACTTGCTGTCATTAAAAATCATGGAGGCCATACAAAGTACTAGATGTAGTAGTTTTTGTTGTGGGGTGTACTCATTTTTGCACCACCCTAATTTGAGTAAAACTGAAAAATGTGTAAATCTAAGTTATATTATTAACCTGACTTTCACGTTATAAGTTAAACAGATGTTATATTAAACTTTGTCTTGTCAACATTTTGGAAATTGTTTGTGTTCATTGAGATATTGTTTAAAATGTTACTTTTCAAAGGGGGTGGACTCATTTACGCTGAGCACTGTATCCAGACCAGCTATGCTACAGTGCCTGGGGAGCAGTTGGGGGTTAGGTACCTTGCTCAAGAAACTTCAGCCCAACCTCAGGCCATGACTGCCCTATGTTAACCTAACCGCCTGTCTCATTTAGCACGAAAGACTTTTCGCACAAGTATTGTAGCACAAATATAAAGTAATTTAGCCCAAGTTCTAAGAACATTTTATTATAAATACCTAACGATCATGTTTAAAGATGTTTTAATGGATTTTTTATGTAAGTTGCTGAGATTCCAATTGAATAATAGAGATTGTATTTCACCACTCCACCATCTTGAAACCGCCATGTTTGATGTAGCCCATATGTTAGTCACCAATCCTCCCTCCAAACAATTCAATACAGTACACCAGTTCAGCTATTGTTGACTTCCAGGTTTGTAATGTGTATGTGACAAATAAAGGCTTCTAATTCTAAAAATCTAATCAGAAAATTTCTGTAACCATGTGATTTTTACTGGCAACAAAATATGCAAATCAACACACTTCACTTTTATGAAATTTAAATCTCACTTGGCTAGTTAACACATATACCGTACTGACACAGATACTAGTAAACAATCCTGCTGTTATAGCAATGCAAAACTTGTCTAAAAAGATCACTTTTTGAGTCAATAAAAACAAACAAAAGCATGTCACATAAAAATACAAGTAAACTGTTAATTTAAAAAAAAAAAAGGCCAGTGATGGAGTTTATGGACAGCAAGATGCTCCCAAAGTCTGGGTGAGTGTGCTCACTGTTTAAGTGTGTGTGTGTGTGTGTGTGTGTGCATTCACTGCTTCAATGATCAGGCTTATTTTTACACCCATACACTTGACACTATGGCATCTTCAGGGTTGTTTACAACAATTGCGCGAAATGACTTTACAGTTGTGCTAAAAGACTTTGGATTTGTGCTAAAAGACTTGTGCAAAAAGACTTTTGTGCAAAATGACCAGCTACCCTTTGGGGGAAACCAGAGCACCCAGAAGAAACCCACGCAGACACAGGGAGAACATTCAAACTCCACACAGAAAGGCCCCCGTCGGCCACTGGGCTCAAACCCAGAACCTTCTTGCTGTGAGGTGACAGTGCTGACCACTACACCACTTTGCCACCCAAAAGGTCGCTGGTTTGATTCCCTGAACCAGCAGGAATGGCTGAAGTGCCCGTGAGTAAGGCACCTAACCCCCAACTGCTTCCTGGCTGCCCACTGTGGTGGGTATGTCAGGGTCCTGCTGCTCTGGATAAGAGTGTAATATGTAATGTAACCCAAGCTCAAGATTGAACCAGCAAGCCTGGAGCTGTGAGATGGAACAAACAAAACAGTACACAGAAAAATAGTTGAAAACTTTTTTTTTTTGTAATTGAAGCCTTGTATCTGTCAGTGAGATACGGTTTGAAGTAATGACTTGCATCTTACTTATAGTTTTGTGTAGTCTACAAAGAAAGCATGTTTAACCCTTTCACCACTGCAGAGCACTATTCCGGTCTCTCTGTACACTGCAAAAAATTGAAAACTGAATTTGAGGAGAAAATTACTCAATACTAGTGAAATTATCTTGCTGCATGGACAGATATTTTTACTTGATAAGATATCTTAGAATAAGTTGGTTGCAATCTAGAACTAGTTTTGATAATTTCAGAATTGGCGTCTTGTATTCTTCTAATAGGAAATGCTAGATTGTTTCAACTATATTCAAGATATTTTCACTTGCTAAGATATTATTTTTTGCAGTGTAGGGAAACCCCTTCTGGAAAAAGTTATGCAGTGATGAAAGGGTTCATCTCATCTCACCTCATCTCATCTCATCTCATTATCTGTAGCCGCTTTATCCTGTTCTATAGGGTCGCAGGCAAGCTGGAGCCTATCCCAGCTGACTATGGGCGAAAGGTGGGGTACATCCTGGACAAGTCGCCAGGTCATCACAGGGCCGACACATAGACACAGACAACCATTCACACTCACATTCACACCTACGGTCAATTTAGAGTCACCAGTTAACCTAACCTGCATGTCTTTGGACTGTGGGGGAAACCGGAGCACCCGGAGGAAACCCACGCGGACACGGGGAGAACATGCAAACTCCACACAGAAAGGGCCTCGTCGGCCACGGGGCACGAACCCGGACCTTCTTGCTGTGAGGTGACAGCGCTAACCACTACACCACCGTGCCGCTGATGAAAGGGTTAATTAAGCTTAATTTGCAACAACCAGTGGAAATACTGAGCAAACTGGGTAATGTTAATAGTGTTACTCAAATAGAAGATGATAAAATACAGAAAGAATGTGCATGTATGGTGCCTTGTGATGAACTGACAATTCATCCAGGGTGTGCCTCGCATCCAGTATTCTTTGGATAGGTACAGGATCAGCCATGACCCTGATCAGCAAAAGCATTTTATTGAAGATGAATGAATGATGCTTTTGGTGAACAAGAAACCTGGACAGAAATGTCTTTTGAAAGTACTGCATTTATGAAGTTCAAATATACTTCTTTTGATGCTTACTGGTCTGAGCAAAAGCCAATGCTACCATAATGATTGGCAAGAAATGAATCATGCAGGGCTAACTGCTTATTAAATTTAAGATAAACTTAAGCTTTTAAACATATGGTAAACTTTCATAAAAGTTATATTTAAGAATATTTGAGATTTCCTTAAAAGTGTAATATTTAAGGGCAGCAAGGTGGTGTAGTGGTTAGCACTGTCACCTCACAGCAAGGTTCTGGGTTCGAGCCCAGCGGCCAACGAGGGCCTTTCTGTGTGGAGTTTGCATGTTCTCCCCGTGACTGTGTGGGTTTCCTCCGGGTGCTTCAGTTTCCTCCACAGTCCAAAGGCATGCAGGTTAGGTTAATTGGTGGCTCTAAATTGACCGTAGGTGTGAATGGTTGTTTGTCTCGATGTGTCAGCCCTGCGATGACCTGGTGACTTGTCCAGGGTGTACCCCGCCTCTCGCCCATAGTCAGCTGGGATAGGCTCCAGCTTGCCCGCAACCCTGTACAGGATAAGCGGCTACAGATAATGGATGGATGGACTATTTTGCATGTGGACTGCCAGTCACACTTTGAACTCTGAGTATGCACACTGCACTTTGTTAATCCCAAATTATTACAACTTTCACTTATATACTGTTAGAATCATCAACATCTTTATAACTGATGATATAGTTCTATAGCTACAAATCCAGGCTGCTACTGCTATTGTACTTTATAATCAGGTCTAAGCCTTTATCCACAATTGTAAAAGTATTGCACAAATGTAAATGTAAATGCACATTCGACACTACATGTATTTTGCACTGTCCTGTCTGTCTGACCACAATGTCTTCTCATATTTGTACTGTGTGTACACTGTGAACCCTGAGCTGAGTTGCCTTGATTGAATTCAGATTGAGTAATTAATTTTATTTAATTTATTTATTTATACGGCGGCACAGTGGTGTAGTGGTTAGCACCGTCACCTCACAGTAAGAAGGTCCTGGGTTCGAGCCCAGCGGCCGGCCAGGGCCTTTCTGTGTGGAGTTTGCATGTTCTCCCTGTGTCTGCATGGGTTTCATCCGGGTGCTCCGGTTTCCCCCACAGTCCAAAGACATGCAGGTTAGGCTAATTGGTGGTTCTAAATTGACCGTAGGTGTGAATGTGAGTGTGAATGGTTGTTTGTCTCTGTGTCAGCCCTGTGATGACCTGGCGACTTGTCCAGGATGTACCCCGCCTCTCACCCATAGTCAGCTGGGATAGGCTCCAGCTTGCCTGCGACCCTGTATAAGGATAAAGCGGCTAGAGATAATGAGATGAGATGATATATATATATATATATATATATATATATATATATATATATATATATATATATGGGGTAAATAAAAGGCCTGTAAAATGAATGTAACAGCCATTATATACAGTACATTGTGTGATTTTTGTCTGAAATATATAATTTAATAAACATTATCGATAGTGGATTCACAGAAACAAAGAATCTGTGCATGTGCAGTGGCTATATTTGCACAGTGCAACACTACAAGCACACACTACATTTTACCATTGTGCTAAAATATCACTTTTAATGGTGAGTTAATATACGTGTTTTCACATACCTGACACAATATTTTACTAGTTGAGGCTTTAATTGGTCCCTGCCATGCGAAAGCAGCATTAGATAAGAGGTCAGTCAAAAGCAGAGCATGACTTTGAGCCTCCATTTGCTTTGAAAGTCTTAGGCACAAAGAGCTTTCAAATTCAACATCATAGCAAACAAATGACTCTTTGTCCTCCATCGGTTACATAAAGAAATAATTGGAATCAGAAAGTTCATTTACAAAGAACTAGCCATCGCAATCACCACATAATGTACTGGCGAGGAGCGAGAAAAAAAAAGCCATAATTGGTTTGGTAAAGATCGCTTTCCATTACACCATAAAGCACTACACAATAGAAAAGGTCGCCAATTAAGCAATCATGAATACCAAGTACTGTGGCTGATGAAAATAGGCCAGTGGTTTAAATAGATTTGCAAGCAATTTACCTTTTCACAATGTTGGCAATCTGATGCAATTTGCTTGCAATTTTGTCGGCTTTCAGTAGCACTCCAAGCTGACACTGCATGGACCGAATGGCCAAACGACACGCTCAGAGAAAATGTAAAACTATATTGGCCGCATCTAGGTACCAGGCCACCGCTTCATCAGGAAAATTACAACAATTAACATAAGTGCTTAGGAATCAACACTTTAAATGTCAGCAGCAGAGGCAACGGCAGAGGTTTGGAGCCTGAGACAGGCGAAAGTGCAACATGTCCTTGCCGATGGACTCTCTGAGAGAAACATGAGGCAATCAGCCATCATGCCGCAGCTCTGATGGCCCTGCAATTGCTGTGACATTCTCCTTGTTGCCTGTCAGTCTTCACCACTGTTTTTTTCCCCCCTCATCTTCCACTCAACACTCCACCCACAAGCACCATCACTGCCAAAGCTATTACTGCTGTGTGCTGCAATTTCAAATTTGGAAAACTTTGTGTATTTTTTCAGTTTTTGAAACCTAATCAATTTGATTGTATTGTCTATAGACGGGAAAAAAGTTAGGAAATTTCATTAAAACTTATAGTGAATCATGCAACACAAGCACAACTGCAGAAATTTATAGGCAAGAGAACGTTGTTGCATTATCATAGCATTTTAGGTAGAATTTTAAAAATGTTGCAAATAGGTGAGGCAGATCATATATATATATGATCTGCCTCACCTATTTGCAACATTTTAAAAATTTTTACCTAAAATGCTATCGCATCTCTGAGATAAACCTTTTGCTATTTTCCCACAAAAGAAATCTTTATTAAATCAGTTTTGAACAATAATGCAAATTGTGACAAACTTTCACCAATAGCAATGCTTGATGGACATTTTAGACCCAATTTATCCATAAAACATTCACTAAATGACTCACCCCCCCATGCTGTCTTCAACTACTGATTCATACATTCAGCTTGAATAAACATGAAGTGATGCAGCCTAACAATCTGTTTTTTGGGGCTTATTCTATTAACTGTTATAAATTCAATGGCATAGAAAGTCTATTTTCTGTATTTTGTGAAATGCCAGTAATAAAAAATATTTTTTTATCTGTCTCAATGTTCTTGTCAACTCTGTTAACTCTGTTATAAAACTGCATAAAATCCACAAAGACTTTTACTAATATGCATGATACCTGCACCGAGAGATGTCACTTCCTTTGGCAGAAAACTTCAGAAAGGCAGTGAGTAATGTTAGGTTTCTTCTCTCATTAATTTGAACAAAATGTTGAGGATGCACCAACAGTAGATTAATTATTCGTCAAATCTGTTATTGTGATACTGGAGTCAATCTCTCACTCTTTAAAAAAAAAACAATGATATGATTAAAAGCCATAAAATTCTGTTTTTATACATGCCATGTGGTAACTAGTTTGAGGTTAGCATGTGGAGTTAAGACACAAAATTGTGGAAAATGTCAATTCTGTTTATATATATATATATATATATATATATATATATATATATATATATATATATATATATATATAATGTCAGATGTTTGGCTTCTGAGTTATGAAATTAATTTTTTCATTTATTTACCGTATCTTCATTTCGTGCTTTATTTGAGTTGGTGACAGCTCCACAGCCAATCTCAGGAACACTAGGAATAAGTTGGGAATACACCCTGGACACCCTGGATAGGTTGCCAATCCATTACAGAGACCCTGGAAGTGGAAGATAGCGCCACTACCCGCTGTGCCACCTAGCTATGTATTTGTTAATGTAAATCAGTAATTGCATCTACACACATGCAGAATCCTGCACCTTCCAATATGCAACACTTCTTCAGTTCTGTATATCACTACAGTTATGCTTCAACAGGTTGTAAATGGGTCTGTTGATGCGTGCAGAAAGAGTGCTTAACTTATGAGTTTAAAAAACGAGTGTTGGCTATGCTACAATACAGCATCAGTTTTACAAGCATTTAATAACAGTCAGGCAAATCAAAAGCCTTTTAGATTTAGGCTGGCAATTCGATGTGTTGCTTGAACTGGAAATGCTTATCTGCATTTGGCTCTTAATTGAAGTGGATAGATTTACACTAAAAGTCAGGGGGCATCAACAGGGGGTGGAATATTTAGAATAATGATTTCTGAAATAAAGCCATGTGCTGAGGGATGTGACATCATACAAAGTAATCAAAGACTGGCAAAACCTCAAGAGAATAATTATTCACAATTCTTTCTTAAATACAGCTTGAAATACTACAACAGCATAAAAGTTTAAGCTATTTTGATATAAAAAAAGAAATAAAAGAGAGAACAGAAACACGTCTGTTGTTTTGAGTGAGAGAGAGAGAGAGAGAGAGAGAGAGAGAGAGAGAGAGAGAGAGAGTGTGTGTGTGTGTGTGTGTGTGTGTATCTGGACACAGATGGGCATGCCTCACTCCCCTCCAGCCTGCTCTTTTGTGTCAGCGCTCTCCATAATTATAGCTGATGAGTGGGTGAGGTGGGGGTGGTTGGTGGTAGAGATCTTTGTGGAGGCGGGTGCGGGTCGGTAGGGGGGTCGTAGTTGTGCCAGGCAGGTGACGGCTTGGGCACAGGAACCTGTGGCAGCTCCCTGGCGCCATCAGGCACACTGTATCCCTGTCTGACAGCTAATTAGGGCAGACACGGATTTCTCCCCAGTGTAACAGATGTTGCCTAATCAGAGCAGCTTCAGAGCGGCCTGCACCAACGACATTTCATGCACAATTTAACTATCTAAAAGGAACGGGAGACTTAATGCATTGTAAGGACTGCACAGCTGTTTTACTCGGCAGAAGGGAGAGAGAGAGAGGGGGGCTTTCTGTAACTCAAGCAGAGTGCTTATAATGACATAATGATGTAGTTCAATAATAGCACATCTTCACAGCTACCAAAGATTTTCTACAACAGTGATTGCCGTGGCTATGCGCTTGCACAGAAATTCCTGGATAAACTGACATCAAGGTTTATGATCAGAATCAAACTAGATTTGTTCTCGACGAGTACACCTTCACACATAGCAGTGCAGTTAAACAGTTTATTATCATTTTCAATGATTTATTATACAATACACCATACCTTTTCATCTAATACTGTGTAACATTATGTCCCTGAGGGCACACTGAATAACCAGGACCTCTTATTGTCTGATGTGACACGTTATGAAATTGTACCTGTCAGTCAGTTATTGCTTGTATGGTAGGTTCCTCTTCAGTGATGTTCTGTGCATCAAAGTCTAGCTTTCAGCTTCCAAGCCTGATCTGAAACATTATGACTAAGACCAATCTAACCTGAGCATTGCCTTAGGATAAAGTAAAAAGAAACAAAAAAGTAGTAAAAGCTGCTAAACCAAAGAAATATAATTGACACCAACCATAATGCAGTCATATTTAGGCATACCAGCACTAATAAAGATCGTTGTTTCCCTTACAGAAAAAACACATGAATTTCCCATGTGATCACGTTACCACATGTGATCACGTTACCACATGTGGTAACGTGGAATACATGGTATCAGATTTTGTAACGTGTTACCATGTAGAGCACATGTGGAAAACATGTTACCACATGTGTAAAACATTCCCACATGTGATTCACATAAAATTGGGCCAAAACCACGTTTCCCATGTGCAAATAATATGTTTCCCATGTGCAAAACACATTTTCCAAACATTTCACATGTGAGAAATCACATGTTAAAGTCACATGTGCAAAAGGGTTCGAAAAATTATCTTTACTTTCAACTCAAAAAGTGTTTTATGTATAAAAGACTGAAAAGTCTAACAAAGTTTTAGGATTAAAAGGCAATTAATTAATCAATCTTCAAATGTGTAATAGCGATAACTCTATGAGATTTTCACATTGTGAAAATAAAATACAATGACCATCCACTTTAATAGGAACACCTGTACAACTGCACATTCATGCACTTATTTAATCACTCAATCATGTGGCAACAGCAAAATGCATAAAATCACACAGATACAGGTCAAGAGGATGAAGAAGAAGTGTGATCTCTGTGACTTTGATCATGACATGGTTGTTGGTAGCAGATAGACTGGTTTGAGTATTTCAGAAACTGCTGATCACCTGGGATTTTCACACACAACAGTCTCTTGAGTTTACACAGAATGGTGTGAAAAACAAAAAACACTGAGTGAGCGACAGTTCTGTGGGTGGAAACGCCTTGTAGAGAGGTCAGAGGAAAATGGCCAGTGGTAGGTTTCCTAAAAGTCTCTTAATGTCTGGCTCATCTCTCTTCCTCAGATGATCGCCTCTTCTTTTCAAAGGTCCTCACACTATCACAAACCATTCTCCACTCCAATCTATCTAATGGGTTTGTGGCCCAATTACCGATCTCACAGTCTTTGAAGGTCCTTTTTAAGACATCCTTAAATCTCTTCTTAGGAGCGCCGACGCTTCTGGTTCTTGTAGATAGCTGACAGAAGAGAAGCTGTTTAGGTAGACGGTGTGCATCCATTCTAGCTATGTGTCCATACCATCGTAATCTATTCTGCTGTAGCATAGCCTCAATGCTTGTCACAGAAGACCAGTCAAGAACCTCAGTATTCGTGATACGACCATACCACTTGATGTTCAGGATTGTACGTATCTTTGGTGAAATTTCGCTAGCTGTTTTACTTAATGTCGGTACGTCGTCCAAATTTCGGAACCATACAAAAGTGTAGGTATGATGATAGCTTGATAGACTTGTATCTTGGTGTCGAGCTCAAGTTCATGATTATCGAAAACATGCTTATGTAGCTTGCCAAAAGCTGTTGCAGCAGCACAGATCCTGTTACTGTATTAATCTCATGATCAAGGGAAACATCACTGGCTATATAGCTACGGTACCAAGGTACTTAAAGTGTGGGACTACCTTAAGGACAGTTCCATCCACAGGTTGAGTGACAGCTGAGGTGGTGGTACCATAAACAGGTTGATACATTACTTCTGTTTTGGTGCAGTTTAATGATAGTCCAAGACTGCTGTAGGCTTCTGCAAATGCATCTGTAATTCTCTGCAGTCTGGCTTCTGATGTGGAGCAGGCAGCAGCGTCATCAGTGTATTGAAGTTCCACAACTGAGACTGTAGTCACCTTTGTTTTGGCCCGTAGCTGGTGAAGATTGAGCAAGTTGCCATCATATCAGTAATCTATTTTAATTCCACAATTTCTCAGTTGACGCTCTACTAATTGCAAGACAACACCCATGTAGAAACCAAACTTTCACAGGAAATGGTTCCACTTGCTCACCTGCACATACCGTAGTACAAAGGTAGTCATCTTGTTGTGAAGCACGTGGATCATTGTGATCAATTTATCTGGATAGCCATACTTCCTTTTGATCACCCATAAGATTTCTCTATTGACTGAATCAAAAGCCTTACACAGGTCAAAAAAGGCTATATAAAGGGGAGTTCTTTGTTCTCTACAGTTTTCTTGCACTTGCCGTAGGGCAAATATCATGTCAATGGTGCCTCTTCCAGGTCGAAAGCCGCATTGTGTTTCTGGTAGAAACTTCTCTGCAATTTGACTGAGCCGGTTCAGTATGGTCTTGGAAAACGCTCTATCAATGGTTGACATCAGTGAGATACCTTGGTAATTGCCACAATCAACTTTATCACCTTTTTTATAAATTGTAACTTTCAGTGCATCTTTCAGGTCAGCAGGTGCATGTTCCTCATTCCAAATACTCTGTATAAGGCTGTAGAGGCACTGAGCCACTTCTGGGCCACCATGCTTCAATGCTTCAGCTGGAATTCCATCTGGTCCAGATGCTTTACCATTCTTCAGTGACTTAATGTCTAGGTAAACTTCTTCAAGTGTGGGTGGAACTGCAAGCTCATGTTTGATTGGAAATTGTCTCAGCTTGCTAATGGCTGTCTGGTCGACCTTATCTTCATGATTCAGTAAGTTGTAGAAATGCTCCCTCCAACCCGCCTGTACTAATGCAGGGTCCTTTACCAGAGTTCCGTCTGCAGTTTGCAGTGGGGTTGAACTGTGTGTGCTGGGACCATAGACAGCCTTCACTGCGGCAAAGAAAGCTTTCAAGTTCTGTTTGTGTGCTGATTCCCGAAGCTCTGCTGCTTTGTTTTTCCACCATTGGTTCTTTAATTCACAAGTGCGCTGCTACAATTAATTTCTTGCTTTTAGTAATTCAGACTTGGAAGATTTTTTTTTCTTGGGTGCCGCTGCCACTTGATAAATGCATTTGTCTGCTCTCAATAAGCCTTTTGATTTCGACATCATTTTCGTCAAACCAATCTTGGTTGACCTTCTTTTTTGAACCAATTATTTTAACACAAGAGCTAAGAATAGCATCCTTCAAATCATTCCACTTCTCAGCCACAGGTTTATCATCTGTGAGTTAGAAGAGGCTGTTGGACAATTTTGTCTGGAATTGTTCTTGGACAGCAGGATTTTTCAGTGAAGCAACATCAAACTTCTTCACTTTAGCCTGTAGTCTTAGCTTCTTTCAAAGTTTAATCATACGTTCGCACATCACAAGGTGATGCTCCAGTAGGCAGCTATCAGAAACGATAATGACATGGGCTTTCTTGACTTCTTTTCAGTCTTGCCTTAGTAATTATAAAGTCAATCTGATGCCAATGTTTTGATGTAGGGCGTTGCCACATTCCTTTATATCTGTTCTTCGTCTGGAACTGGGTATTGGTAATAAGGAGATTGTACTCTGTGCATTTGGTAAGTAGGAGTTGACCATTCTGGTCAATTCCATTATGCCCAATTGGTGGCCATGTCTCATGGTCAGATTCAACACAAGCATTAAATTCACCAAGTATCAGCAGACGATCCTTGTTTGGGTTGTTGACAATCATCTGATCAAGAGCAGCATAGAAGTTTTCCTTCACAGTGTCATTTGCATCCAAAGTTGGTGTGTATGCACAGACGACTGTAAGATAATCGTCATTGTGCAGTTCGAGTCTAGCTGCCATGAGTTGCTCACTCAATCCAACTGGAAGCTCCTTGAGATGTTTAAGAAGGCTTGTTTTGATGGTTAAGGCTACTCCATGTATACGTCTTTCATCCTTAGGCAGAGCCTTCCAAAAGAAGGTATAGCCACATCCTATCTCGCTAATCCTTCCCTCTGCAGGGTGTCTGGTTTCTTGTAGTGCTGCAACATCGATGTCTAATCTCCTCAGTTCATGGGTGGCATGTCAGTTACCCCGAAACATGGTAGCATCATCCAAGGGCAAATGTCTGAACATCATTTATAGGACAGTGTGTGCAAAGGAATTGCAGACACGGGTGCACAGTCTGAGGCCACTTGGCTGTTCCAGGACCTTGATTCTGTGGCAAGACATAAGTCAGGACGACAGAGGTACTGGAGAGTTGCAGGTTGGGAGATGGCTGTTGACTTACTAGGAGTTCATCTGTCCTTTGCAGATATTTTTCTTTAGTTCTACAGGGTGTCTACCCACCCACCTACACTATTTGCAAGCAAACAGGTAGGCTGAGCCAGTTTAGTTGTTGGCCACCCAACCATGAACAGGTAGTACCAGTTTACATGTTTACCGGTAGCAGTCAGTCTTACTGATCTTGATGTCTGAATATCAAACTGGCTGACCTGACTTTGTAAATATGGACATCAGGACAATACTAGTGTCCATATTTACACTGAGTCAAAAGTAAATGTTCACTCATACAAATGGAATATATGCTGTGTAAAAGACATTACTATCAAGACGGCAGTGGTACCACATCCACATGTGATTTATAAACAAAATGTTGTCTGGAAGCAAGTGGACAATTATGGAACCCAGTACAAATGAACCAAATGAGTTAAAGCTTTTATTTGCGTTCACTCTGCCCCTTGCACTGTTGTCTATCTCTGTTGGGGTCCTTTTTCTCCTCCTCCACATGTTTACCTGATGCACTGTGATGCATCTAATCACACCCAAACTTCCATCATCCTTCTGGTGAAGGGAAAAAACCAAGACTGATGAAATCTGAGCAGTTATCATGCTAAACCATTACCTGTCAAGTACTCACCTTCAGTTTGAGAGCGCATAAATTTTCCGAAGAGGAAACCAAGGGCAAGGGAAGAAAGGGCAGGAAGACAAACAGTGGCAAAGGCCTTTTTACTCACTGGTTATTTATGATGGAATGGCATGAATCCGTTGCCACAGGGATGTCTTTATTAAATACACAAATGCATAACTGATAGAAATAGTTTTAATAAAGTACAACACCTGTAGATTTCTCACATGAATATTTCCTTTGCAAAATGTGTACTATACAGTTTAACGCATTGTGAGAATAGCAAATTTACCTCAAAAGTATTCACAGTGAGGTCCAAAAGTCTGAGAGCACAAGTGAAGTGAAGAATCTTTGAAATATTACCGTACATGAATTTCACAGTTTCTTAGTACAAACTTTTGGACCCCACTGTGTGTGTGTGTGTGTGTGTGTGTGTGTGTGTGTGTGCCTACACACACAGTGGCATGCAAAAGTTTGGGCACCCCTACTGAAAATGTCTGTTACTGTGAATAGTTAAGTGAGCAGAAGGTGAACTGATCACCAAAAGGCATAAAGGTAAAGACAATACATTTATTTTCAGTGTTTTCTGCAAGATTTGTGTATTTGTACAAGATTTTTCTTTTGTACAATTGGAGAGTGAAAAAGAAAAGGAGCACCATGTGAAAGTTTGGGCACCCCAATACATTTGAGTTCTCAGGTAACTTTTACCAATGTTCCAGACCTTAATTAGCTTATTGAGCTGTGGCTTGTTCAAATTCTTCGTTAGGAAAGGTCAGATGATGCAGATTTCAAAGCTGTATAAATTCTCTGACTCAAACTTGTCCCTAAAATCAACAGCCATGGGCTCCTCTAAGCAACTCCCTCGCATTCTGAATAATAAAATAATTGATGCTCACAAAGCAGGAGAAGGCTACAAGAATGTAGCAAAGTGTTTTCAGGTAGCTTTTTCCTCAGACTGTAATGCTATTAAGAAATGTCAGTTAACAGAAACAGTGCCGATCAAGGTGAGGTCTGGAAGATGAAGAAAACTTTCTGAAAGAACTGCTCGTTGGATTGCTAGAAAGGCAAATAAAAACCCCTGTTTGACAGCAAAAGACCTTCAGAAAGATTTAGCAGACCCTGGAGTGGTGGTGTACTGTTCTACTATGCAGCGACACCTGAACAAATATGACCTTCATGGGAGAGTCATCAGAAGAAAACCTTTCCTGCGTCCTAGCCACAAAATTCAGCGTCTGAAGTTTGCAAATGAACATCTAAATAAGCCTGATGCATTTTGGAAACAAGTCCTGTGGACTGATGAAATCAAAAGAGAACTTTCTGGCCACAATGTGCAAAGGTATGTTTGGAGAGAAAAGGGTGCCAAATTCCAGGAAAAGAACACCTCTCCAACTCTGAAGCATGGATCGATCATGCTTTGGGGTTGTGTTGCAGCCAGTGGCACAGGGCACATTTAATTGGTCGAGGGAAGCATACACCATCTGTAAAAAAAAGTTGAAGTTAAAAAGAGGATGGGTCCTACAATAAGACGATGATCCAAAACACACCTCAAAATCTACAATGTAATACCTCAAGAGGCACAAGCTGAAGGTTTTGCCCTGGCCCTCACAGTCCCCTGACCTAAACATCATTGAAAATCTGTGGATAGATCTCAAAAGAGCAGTGCATGCAAGACAGCCCAAGAAACTTGTAGAACTGGAAGCCTTTTGCAAGGATGAATGTGCGAAAATCCCCCAGGTAAGAACTGAAAGATTATTAGCTGGCTACAAAAAGTGTTTACAAGCTGTGATACTTGCCAAAAGGGGTGTTACTAGGTACTAACCATGCAGGGTGGCCAAACTTTTGCTTTGGGCCCTTTTCCTTTTTTGTCATTTAGAAAATGTAAAAGATGAAAATAAAAAAATGTTTTTGCTTAAAATATTAAGGGAATTAGTCATCTTTAACTTTATGCCTTTTGGAGATCATTTCATCTTCAACTTGCTTAACTGTTCACAGTAACAGCAATTTTGACCAGGGGTGCCCAAACTTCTGTATACCACTGTATACAGTGGGGCAAAAAAGTATTTAGTCAGTCACCAATTGTGCAAGTTCTCCCACTTAAAAAGATGAGAGAGGCCTGTAATTTTCATCATAGGTATACCTCAACTATGAGAGACAAAATGAGAAAAAAAAATCCAGAAAATCACATTGTCTGATTTTTAAAGAATTTATTTGCAAATTATGGTGGAAAATAAGTATTTGGTCAATAACAAAAGTTCATCTCAATACTTTGTTATATACCCTTTGTTGGCAATGACAGAGGTCAAACGTTTTCTGTAAGTCTTCACAAGGTTTTCACACACTGTTGCTGGTATTTTGGCCCATTCCTCCATGCAGATCTCCTCTAGAGCAGTGATGTTTTGGGGCTGTTGCTGGGCAACATGGACTTTCAACTCCCTCCAAAGATTTTCTATGGGGTTGAGATCTGGAGACTGGCTAGGCCACTCCAGGACCTTGAAATGCTTCTTACAAAGCCACTCCGTTGCCTGGGCGGTGTGTTTGGGATCATTGTCATGCTGAAAGACCCAGCCACGTTTCATCTTCAGTGACCTTGCTGATGGAATCATGTTTCCACCCCCATGCTTCACAGTAGGTATGGTGTTCTTTGGATCCAACTCAGCATTCTTTCTCCTCCAAACACGACAAGTTGAGTTTTTACCAAAAAGTTATATTTTGGTTTCATCTGACCATATGATATTCTCCCAATCCTCTTCTGGATCATCCAAATGCTCTCTAGCAAACTTCAGATGGGCCTGGACATGTACTGGCTTAAGCAGGGGGACACGTCTGGCACTGCAGGATTTGAGTCCCTGGCGGGGTAGTGTGTTACTGATGGTAGCTGTGGCAGAGGGGGTGTGGCCAAGCGTCGGTCTGTGACTGGAGGGCAGAGTCGGGGAAGGTAAGTGGCAGAATCACTGCACCTGAGGTTGATTAATGTGTTTGTGTGTCTTCCCCAGTGACTGTGCCCTATTTAAGGAAGAGAGCGAGAGCAGAGCGGGTTCTCTCCCCAACCTGACCACAACAGATGTGTGTGAGTGAGTGAAAGTGTGAGTGAAGGAAAGCTGAAAAGCAAGCTGAAAAGCTATAATAAACGGGTTTTGTGAACTCAGTTCTGGCCTGCTGTCCTTCTGTGCTCCACCCACCCATCCAAACTGCTACAGTGGTGCTGAAACCCGGGCTTTGGAGCGCCAAAGCAGAACAGCCCCATGGAGTCCTTCCCTTTCGCCAAGCTGGTCCACGCCCTCGCCACGGCCCAGCAAAGCCAGCACCAGGCACTAGTCACCCTCCGGAAGGAACAGGAACAGCGGTTCAAGGCCCTGGTGCTGGCTCAGCAGGAAGAGCGACAGGCATTCCGGCACCTCCTCGCATCGGCGGGGTCCACCGCCGCAGGGCCATCCCCTTCACCCTGATGAAGATGGGCCCGCAAGACGACCCTGAGGCCTTCCTCACGCTCTTTGAACAGGTAGCAGAGACCTCGGGGTGGCCGGTGGAACAGCGCGCGGCGTGCCTCCTCCCCCTGCTAACGGGAGAGGCGCAGCTGGCCGTGCTACAGCTCCCCGCCGACCGCCGGCTGGCCTACGCGGACCTTCGCTGGGCCGTCCTCCAGCGTGTGGGGCGCACCCCCGAGCAACAACGGCAGCGCTTTTGCGCTTGGAGGAAGTCGGCCGGCCATTCGCGTTTGGCCAGCAACTCCGGGACACCTGCAGGTGGTGGTTGAGGGCTGACAACCACGATGCTGAGGGGATCATCGACCAGGTGGCGCTGGAGCAGTTCATCACGCGTCTACCAGCTGGAGCTGCAGAGTGGGTCCAGTGCCACCGCCCGGCATTGCTGGATCAGGCAATCGAGCTGGCGGAGGACCATTTGGCAGCTGTCCTGATGACAGGACAGCAGACAACCTCTTCTCCCCTCTCCTCTCTCTCTCTCTCTCTATCTCTCCCTCTCCTCCTGTGTCTCATCCTCGCCCCGTTCCCCCACCGTGGAGGCAGGGGCCGGCCCCACCCTAGCCAGCCCGCCGCACCTGCAGTGCCCTCCCGCTTCTCCCTTCTGTGTCTGCCTCTTCCCCCCCTCAGGTGAGTGAGCCCCAGAGCACCAGTGCAGAGAGGAAGCCCGGGCCGGTTTGCTGGCGCTGCGGGGAGCTAGGCCACCTCCAACAGCAGTGCTCGGTAATGGAGGTGGGCACGGTGGTTCGGATCCCCGAGGCGCCAGGAGCCACCCTCGATCGGGCTGGAGCTTATCACATACCGGTGAGTATCCAAGGAATACACATCAGGCGTTGGTGGATTCTGGTTGTAATCAGACCTCAATCCACCAAAACCTGGTGCAAGACGAGGCATTGGGGGGAGCACAATTGGTGAAGGTGTTGTGTGTGCATGGGGATGTTCACAACTACCCTTTAGTGTCGGTCAACATTTTTTTCGAGGGGAAAAATTTATAGTGAAGGCAGCGGTTAATCCTCGCCTCACCCACTCGGTAATTTTGGGGACGGATTGGCCTGGATTTGGGGAATTAATGAGTCACCTAGTGAAGAGTGGGTCCTGCCATAGTGTAATAAGGGGAGGTTCCGGTGTCGCGTTGGTGGGAGCAGCTGTCACAGAGCCGTCTACATCAGCTCCGCGTCAGAGTGAGGAGCCGCCGGCTCCTCCTCTCTCTATTGGGGAATCCCTCGCAGATTTCCCGTTAGAGCAGTTGCGAGACGAGACTCTGCGGCATGCATTTGACCAAGAGAGTAATCATTGGTCAAATGCTCCAGCCAAACGCCACCCCGTCCTTCCCCTACTTCGTGATTATGAAGGATAGATTATACCGAGTGATGCAGGACACTCAGACAAAAGAGCAAGTCACGCAGCTGTTGATTCCGAAGAGCCGCCGGGAATTGGTATTCCAGGCGGCTCACTTTAATCCCATGGCTGGACACTTAGGGCAGGATAAAATACTAGCCCAAATAATGGCCCGGTTCTATTGGCCAGGGATTCACGGCGATGTCTGTAGGTGGTGTACGGCGTGCCGCGAATGCCAGTTAGTAAATCCAGCGACCATTCCAAAAGCGCCTTTGTGCCCTCTCCCATTAATCAAGACCCCGTTCGAAAGAATTGGGATGGATCTCGTCGGGCCATTAGATCGGTCAACATGAGGGTACCGCTTTATATTAGTTCTGGTGGACTATGCAACGCGATACCCAGAAGCGGTGCCTCTTCGCAATATCTCAGCACGTAGTATTGCGGAAGCGCTCTACCGCATTATCTCCCGAGTTGGAATCCCGAAAGAGATTCTGACTGACCAAGGCACCGCGTTTATGTCACGTACACTAAATGAACTGTATGGGTTGTTGGGTATTAAGCCGATCCGCACCAGCATGTATCACCCACAAACGGATGGTTTAGTTGAACGGTTCAATTGCACCCTCAAGAATATAATTAAAAAATTCGTAAGTGAGGACACACGTAATTGGGATAAGTGGCTCGAACCCTTGTTGTTTTCAGTGCGAGAGGTCCCCCAAGCCTCCACGGGGTTCTCCCCATTTGAATTGTTATATGGGCATGTAGCACGTATCGAGTGTGGGTGGAGCACAGAGGACGGCAGGACAATGCTTTGAGGCAGATAAGTCTATTTTATTTTCACAACTTTTCAGTCTAAGTACTTCCATATACACACACACACACACACTTCGTCTGGTCCCGGGTTGCGCTCCCTCTCCTCTCTCTCTGCCTCCTTAAATAGGGAGCGGTTACTGGGAAAACACACACAAACACAGGTTAATTACCGTCAGGTGTAGCGATTCTGCCACTCACCTTCCCTGGCTCCACCCTCCTGTCACAGACCGGTGCTTGACCACGCCCCCGCTGCCACATACCCCCACCGCCCGACTCTGCTGGGCGCTCATCCGGCCCGCAGCCGACTCCCCACCCCTTGACGGGAGAGGAAGTCCGCCACGACCATCTGCGCCCCCGGCCTGTGGACCACCTTGAAGTTGAAGGGTTGGAGTGCCAGATACCAACGGGTGATCCGCGCGTTGGCATCCTTCATGCGGTGGAGCCACTGAAGGGGCGCGTGGTCCGAACAGAGGGTGAAAGAGCGCCCCAGCAGGTAGTAACGGAGGGCGAGGACCGCCCACTTGATCGCCAGGCACTCTTTTTCAATTGTGCTGTAGCGCCCCTCACGCACTGACAGCTTCCGGCTGATGTATAGGACCGGGCGGTCCTCCCCCTCCACCTGCTGGGACAAAACGGCCCCCAGCCCTCTGGCTGACGCATCGGTCTGCAAAAAAAAAGGGAGAGAGAAGTCAGGGGAGTGTAAAAGTGGCCCCCCACACAGTGCAGCCTTTACCTCAGAGAAAGCCCGCTGGCACTGCTCCGTCCACTGGACCGGATCTGGCGCCCCCTTTTTAGTGAGGTCAGTCAGCGGGCTGCTGATGTCTGAATAATTAGGTATAAACCTACGATAGTAGCCAGCCAGCCCCAGGAACTGTCTCACCCCCTTTTTGGTCTTGGGCCTCGGGCAGGCTGCAATCGCTGCTGTCTTATTAATTTGGGGACGCACCTGCCCGTTGCCCAAGTGGAAGCCCAGATACCGTACTTCCACCCGCCCAATCGCACACTTCTTCGGGTTGGCAGTGAGTCCCGCCCGCCTCAGCGACCTAAGGACGGCCCTCAGGTGTTGTAGGTGCCGCTGCCAATCATTACTATAAATGATGATATCGTCTAGGTAAGCGGCCGCATAGGTGGCGTGGGGCCGGAGGACCCGATCCATCAGCCGCTGAAACGTAGCGGGCGCCCCAAACAGCCCAAACGGAAGTGTGACGAACTGGTGTAAGCCGAACAGTGTGAAAAAGGATGTTTTTTCCCGGGATAATGGAGTCAAGGGGATCTGCCAATATCCCTTCATCAAATCCAGTGTCGAGTAAAAGCGAGGCGTGCCTAGTTGATCGAGCAGCTCATCAATACGAGGCATTGGGTACGCATCGAATTTAGACACCGCGTTGACTTTTCTATAGTCCACACAGAACCGGACCGAGCAGTCGGCCTTGGGAACCAAGACCACCGGGCTGCTCCAGTCACTGTGGGACTCCTCGACGATGCCCATTTCGAGCATGGCCTGAAGTTCTTCCCAAACCACCTTTTTTTTTGTGTTCGGGTAATCTATAAGGACGGCTCCGCACTACCACCCCTGGGGGCATCTCTATGTGGTGTTCTATGAGGTTAGTGCGACCAGGCAGGGGCGAGAACACATCCGAAAACTCGGCCTGCAACTGGGCGACCTCCGTGAGTTGGGTCGGGGAGAGGTGGTCTCCACAGGGGACCGGAGAGGTACGTGATGCCAATGACCCTTTTTGGACCTCCGGCCCCAGCTCCGCCTTCTCCGGAACTACCGACACCAACGCCACGGGGACCTCCTCGTTCCAGAGTTTCAGCAGATTGAGGTGGTAGATCTGTAGTGCCCCCTCCCTGTCCGTTCGCCTAACCTCATAGTCGACGTCCCCGACTCGCCGTGTGACCTCAAAGGGTCCTTGCCACTTGGCGATTAATTTGGAGCTCGACGTGGGCAACAGGACGAGTACCTTATCTCCCGGAGTGAACTCTCTAAGGCACGTGCCCTTGTTGTTCAGGCGGGCTTGCCGTTCCTGGGCCTGCCGCAAATTCTCCTGAGTTAGGTGGGTGAGCGTGTGGAGTTTTGCGCGCAGATCCATAACATACTGAATTTCGTTTTTGCTCTGTGAAGGTCCCTCCTCCCAATTTTCCCGCAGTACATCTAAGATGTCGTGCGGCTTACGCCCATATAATAATTCAAATGGGGAGAACCCCGTGGAGGCTTGGGGGACCTCTCGCACTGCAAACAACAAGGGTTCGAGCCACTTATCCCAGTTACGTGCGTCCTCACTTACGAATTTTTTGATTATATTCTTGAGGGTGCGATTGAACCGTTCAACTAAACCGTCTGTCTGTGGGTGATAAACGCTGGTGCGGATCCGCTTAATACCCAGTCGCCCATATAGTTTGCTCAGTGTTCATGACATAAACGCGGTGCCTTGGTCAGTCAGAATCTCTTTCGGGATTCCAACCCGGGAGATGACGTGGAAGAGGGCCTCCGCAATACTGCGTGCTGAGATATTGCGAAGAGGCACCGCTTCTGGGTATCGCGTTACATAGTCCACCAGAACCAATATAAAGCGGTACTCTCGTGTTGACCGATCTAATGGCCCGACGAGATCCATCCCAATTCTTTCGAACGGGGTCTCGATTAATGGTAGGGGGCGCAAGGGCGCTTTTGGAATGGCCGCTGGATTTACTAACTGGCATTCGCGGCACGCCGTACACCACTTACGGACGTTGCCATGAATCCCCGGCCAATAGAATCGGGCCATTATCCGGGCGAGTGTCTTATCCTGCCCGAGGTGTCCAGCCATGGGATTAAAGTGAGCCGCCTGGAATACCAATTCCCGGCGGCTCTTTGGAATTAACAATTGGGTGACTCGCTCTTTCGTCTGAGTGTCCTGCGTCACTCGGTATAACCTATGCTTCAAAATGGAAAAATAGGGGAAGGACGGGGTGGCGTTCGGCTGGAGCGTCTGACCATCGATTACTCTCACTTGGTCAAACGCGTGTCGCAGAGACTCGTCTCGTGATTGTTCCAGTGGGAAATCCGCCAGGGATTCCCCAATAGAAAGAGGAAGGGCCGGTGGCTCCTCACTCTGTCGCGGAGATGACGTAGACGGCTCTGCGACCGCAGCTCCAGCCAAAGTGACACCGGGACCCTCCCCTGTCAACCGTCAGGACCCACTCTTTACTAGGCGTGCCATTAAACCCCGAAATCCCAGCCAATCAGTCCCCAAGATCAAAGAGTGGGTAAGGCGAGGATTAACCGCCGCCTTCACTATCAATTTTTCCTCTCTGAAATGTATGTGGACTGACACCAACGGGTAGCTGTGAATATCCCCGTGCACACACAACACCTTCACCCCTTGTGCTCCCCCCAATGCCTCGTCTTGCACCAGGCTTTGGCGGATCGAGGTCTGATTGCAACCTGAATCCACCAACGCCTGATATGTAGGCCCTTGTACACTTACCGGTATGCGATACGCTCCGGCCCGATCGAGGGCAGCCTCTGGCGCGTCGGGGATCCGCACCACCGCCCCCACTTCCATCGCTGCACACTGTTGCTGCAGGTGGCCCGGTTCCCCGCAGCGCCAGCAAACCGGCCCGGGCCTTCCCTCTGCAGCTGTGTTCTGGGGCTCACTCACCTGAGGGGGGGGAGAGACAGACACAGAAGGGAGAAATGGGAGGGCACCACGGGTGCGGCAGGCCGGCTGGGGTGGAGCCGGCCCCCGCCTCCGCGGTGGGGGAATGGGGCGAGGACGGGACATGGGAGGAGGGGGGGGAGAAAGAGAGAGAGAAGAGGAGAGAGAAGATGATGTCGTCCACTGTCATGCCACCGGAACAGCCGCCAGATGATCCTCCGCCAGTCCCACGACCTGATCCAGCGACGCCGGGCGGTGGCACTGGACCCACTCCGCGGTTCTGGCTGGTAAGCGGGCGATGAACTGTTCCAGCGCCACCTGGTCGATGATTCCCTTGGCGTCGCGATCTTCGGCCCTCCGCCACCGCCAGCAGGCGTCCCGGAGCTGCTGGCCGAACGTGAACGGGCTGCCAACTTCCTCCATCCGCAGGGCGCGGAAGCGCTGGCGCTGCTGCTCCGGCGTGCGCCCCACGCACTGGAGGACAGCCCGGCGAAGGTCAGCGTAGGCCAGCCTGCGGTCGGCGGGGAGCTGTAGTGCGGCCAGCTGCGCCTCTCCCGTCAGGAGGGGGAGGAGGCGCGCCGCGCACTACTCCATCGGCCACCCCGAGGCTTCGGCAACCTGCTCGAACAATGTGATGAAAGCCTCGGGGTCGTCCTGCGGGCCCATCTTGGTCAAGGTGAGGGGAGACGGGCCCGCGGCTGGGGCGCTGGTGGACCCCGCCAACGCGAGGAGACGCCGGAACGCCTCTCGATCTTCCTGCTGGGCCAGCACCAGGGCTTCGAAGCGGCGCTTCTGCTCCTTTCGGAGCGTGACAAGTGCCTGGTGCTGGCTCTGCTGAGCCGTGGCGAGGGCGTGGACCAAGTCCGCGAACAGGGAGGATTCCATGGGGCTGCTGTGTTGGTGCTCCACTTTAATCCCAGGTTCCGGCACCACTGTAGCGCGTATCGAGTGTGGGTGGAGCACAGAGGACGGCAGGACAATGCTTTGAGGCAGATGAGTCTATTTTATTTTCACAACTTTTCAGTCTAAGTACTTCCATATACACACACACACACACACACACACACACACACACACACACACACACACACACACTTCGTCTGGTCCCGGGTTGCGCTCTCTCTCCTCTCTCTCTGCCTCCTTAAATAGGGAGCAGTTACTGGGAAAACACACACAAACACAGGTTAATTACCGTCAGGTGTAGCGATTCTGCCACTCACCTTCCCTGGCTCCACCCTCCTGTCACAGACCAGCGCTTGACCATGCCCCCGCTGCCACAGGGCGTAAGCTGCGTGGCATTCTAGATGTGCTGCGGGAAAATTGGGACCTTCACCAAGTAAAAATGAAATCCGATATATTATTGACCTGCGCGCAAAACTCCACACACTCACCCACCTAACCCAGGAGAATTTGCGGCAGGCCCAAGAACAACAAATCCGACTGTACGACAAGGGTACGCGCCTCAGGGAGTTTGCACCGGGAGATAAAGTACTCGTCCTGTTGCCCACATCGAGCTCCAAATTAGTCGCCAAGTGGCAAGGACCCTTTGAGGTCACACGGCGAGTCAGGGACGTTGACTATGAGGTGAGGCGAACGGACAGGGGTGGGGCGCTACAGGTTTACCACCTCAATCTGCTCAAACTCTGGAACGAGGAGGTCCCCATGGCGTTGGTGTCGGTGGTTCCGGAGAAGGCGGAACTGGGGCTGGAGTTTCAAAAGGGAACATTGGCATCACGTACCTCTCTGGTCCCCCGTGGAGACCACCTCTCCCCGACCCAACTCGCGGAGGTTGCCCAGTTGCAGACCAAGTTTTTGGACGTATTCTCGCCCCTGCCCGGCCGCACCAACCTCATAGAGCACCACATTGAGACGCCCCCGGGGGTGGTAGTGCGTAGCCGTGCTACCCAAACACAAGAAAAAGGTGGTTCGGGAAGAACTCGAGGCCATGCTCAAAATGGGCATCGTCGAGGAGTCCCACAGTGACTGGAGCAGCCCGGTGGTCTTGGTTCCCAAGGCTGATGGGTCGGTCCAGTTCTGTGTAGACTATAGGAAAGTCAGTGCGGTGTCTAAATTTGATGCGCACCCAATGCCTCGTATTGATGAGTTGCTCGGTCGACTAGACACGGCTCGCTTTTACTCGACACTTGATTTAATAAAGGGTTATTGGCAGATCCCCTTGACTCCATTATCCCAAGAAAAAACGGCCTTTTCCACACCGTTTGGCTTACACCAGTTTGTCACACTTCCTTTTGGGCTGTTTGGGGCGCCCGCTACATTTCAGCAGCTGATGGATAGGGTCCTCCGCCCCCACGCCACCTATGCGGCCGCCTATCTCGACGACATCATTATCTATAGTAATGACTGGCCGAGGCACCTCCAACATCTGAGGGCCGTCCTTAGGTCGCTGAAGTGAGCGGGTCTCACAGCCAACCCGAAGAAGTGTGCGATTGGGCGGGTGGAAGTATGGTATCTGGGCTTCCACTTGGGCAATGGGCAGGTGCGTCCCCAAATTAACAAGACAGCGGCAATTGCGGCCTGCCCAAGGCCCAAGACCAAAAAGCGGGTGAGACAGTTCCTGGGGCTGGCTGGCTGGCTATTATCGTAGGTTTACACCTAACTATTCGGATGTCACCAGCCCGCTGACTGATCTGACTAAAAAGTGGGCACCAGATCCAGTCCAGTGGATGGAGCAATGCCAGTGGGCTTTTTCTGAGGTAAAGGCTGCACTGTGTGCTGCACTGTGTGGGCCACTTTTACACTCCCGACTTTTCTCTCCCCTTTATGTTACAGACGGATGCATCGGACAGAGGGCTGGGGGCTGTTTTGTCCCAGGAGGTGGAGGGGGAGGACCGCCCAGTGTTGTATATCAGTAGGAAGCTGTCGGTGCGTGAGGGTCACTACAGCACCATTGAAAAGGAGTGCCTAGCGATCAAGTGGGCGGTCCTCGCCCTCCGTTACTACCTGCTGGGACGCCCTTTCACCCTCTGTTCGGACCACACACCCCTCCAGTGGCTCCACCGCATGAAGGATGCCAACGCGCGGATCACCCGTTGGTATCTGGCACTCCAACCCTTCAACTTCAAGGTGATCCACAGGCCGGGGGCGCAGATGGCCGTGGCGGACTTCCTCTCCCATCGGGGGGGGGAGTCAGCTGCAGGCCGGACGGCCGCCCGGCCTGAGTCGGGCGGTGGGGGTATGTGGCAGCGGGGGCGTGGCCAAGCATCGGTCTGTGACTGGAGGGTGGAGTTGGGAAAGGTACAGTGGTGCTTGAAAGTTTGTGAACCCTTTAGAATTTTCTATATTTCTGCATAAATATGACCTAAAACAACATCAGGTTTTCACACAAGTCCTAAAAGTAGATAAAGAGAACCCAGTTAAACAAATGAGACAAAAATATTATACATGGTCATTTATTTATCCAGGAAAATAATCCAATATTACATACTTGTGAGTGGCAAAAGTATGTGAACCTTTGCTTTCAGTATCTGGTGTGACCCCCTTGTGCAGCAATAACTGCAACTAAACGTTTCCGGTAACTGTTGATCAGTCCTGCACACCGGCTTGGAGGAATTTTAGCCCATTCCTCCGTACAGAACAGCTTCAACTCTGGGATGTTGGTGGGTTTCCTCACATGAACTGCTTGCTTCAGGTCCTTCCACAACATTTCGATTGGATTAAGGTCAGGACTTTAACTTGGTCATTCCAAAACATGAACTTTATTCTTCTTTAACCATTCTTTGGTAGAACAACTTGTGTGCTTAGGGTCATTGTCTTGCTGCATGACCCACCTTCTCTTGAAATTCAGTTCATGGACAGATATCCTGACATTTTCCTTTAGAATTTGCTGGTATAATTCAGAATTCATTGTTCCATCAATGATGGCAAACCGTCCTGGCCCAGATGCAGCAAAACAGGCCCAAACCATGATACTACCACCACCATGTGTCACAGATGAGATAAGGTTCTTATGCTGGAATGCAGTGTTTTCCTTTCTCCAAACATCGCGCTTCTCATTTAAACCAAAAAGTTCTATTTTGGTCTCATCCGTCCACAAAACATTTTTCCAATAGTCTTTCTGGCTTGTCGTGATCTTTAGCAAACTGCAGACGAGCAGCAATGTTCTTTTTGGAGAGCAGTGGCTTTCTCCTTGCAACCCTGCCATGCACACCATTGTTGTTCAGTGTTCTCCTGATGGTGGACTCATGAACATTAACATTAGCCAATGTGAGAGAGGTCTTCAGTTGCTTAGAAGTTACCCTGGGGTCCTTTGTGACCTCGCTGACTATTACACGCCTTGCTCTTGGAGTGATCTTTGTTGGTCGACCACTCCTGGGGAGGATAACAATGGTCTTGAATTTCCTCCATTTGTACACAATCTGTCTGACTGTGGATTGGTGGAGTCCAAACTCTTTAGAGATGGTTTTGTAATCTTATCCAGCCTGATGAGCATCAACAATGCTTTTTCTGAGGTCCTCAGAAATCTCCTTTGTTCGTGCCATGATACACTTCCACAAACATGTGTTGTGAAGATCAGACTTTGATAGATCCCTGTTCTTTAAATAAAACAGGGTGCCCACTCACACCTGATTGTCATCCCATTGATTGAAAACACCTGACTCTAATTTCACCTTCAAATTAACTGCTAATCCTAGGGGTTCACATACTTTTGCCACTCACAGATATGTAATGTTGGATCATTTTCCTCAATAAATAAATGGCCAAGTATAATATTTTTGTCTCATTTGTTTAACTGGGTTCTCTTTATCTACTTTTAGGACTTGTGTGAAAATCTGATGATGTTTTTGGTCATATTTATGCAGAAATATAGAAAATTCTAAAGGGTTCACAAACTTTCAAGCACCACTGTAAGTGGCAGAATCACTGCACCTGAGGTTGATTAATGTGTTTGTGTCTTCCCCAGTGACCGCGCCCTATTTAAGGAAGAGAGCGAGAGCAGAGCGGGTTCTCTCCCCAACCTGACCACAACAGATGTGTGTGAGTGAGTGAAAGTGTGAGTGAAGGAAAGCTGAAAAGCAAGCTGAAAAGCTATAATAAACGGGTTTTGTGAACTCAGTTCTGGCCTGCCGTCCTTCTGTGCTCCACCCACCCATCCAAACTGCTACAGTAGCATTTGTTACTTTGGTCCCAGCTCTCTGCAGGTCATTCACTAGGTCCCCCCATGTGGTTCTGGGATTTTTGCTCACTGTTCTTGTGATCATTTTGGCCCCACGGGGTGAGATCTTGTGTGGAGCCCCAGATCGAGGGAGATTATCAGTGGTCTTGAATTTCTTCCATTTTCTAATAATTGCTCCCACAGTTAATTTCTTCACACCAAGCTGCTTACCTATTGCAGATTCAGTCTTCCCAGCCTGGTGCAGGTCTACAATTTTGTTTCTGGTGTCCTTTGACAGCTCTTTGGTCTTGGCCATAGTGGCGTTTGGAGTGTGACTGTTTGAGGTTGTGGACAGGTGTCTTTTATACTGATAACGAGTTCAAACAGGTGCCATTAATACAGGTAATGAGTGGAGGACAGAGGAGCCTCTTAAAGAAGAAGTTACAGGTCTGTGAGAGCCAGAAATCTTGCTTGTTTGTAGGTGACCAAATACTTATTTTACCAAGGAATTTACCAATTAATTCATTAAAAATCCTACAATGTGATTTCCTGGATTCTTTCCCCGCCATTCTGTCTCTCATAGTTGAAGTGTACCTATGATGAAAATTACAGGCCTCTCTCATCTTTTTAAGTGGCAGAACTTGCACAATTGGTGGCTGACTAAATACTTTTTTGCCCCACTGTATGTATATATATATATGGACACGAGTGTTGAAGATATGAAGTTTATCTTCTTGTGTTGAAAAACTTGCATTTTTCAGATGAAATACATTGCAGATCTGAGTGACATATTGAAATATTGGTTGTTGCGTGGTATATCAGATATATTCCATTCAGCTAGCATGATACTGAACGAGTTGACGACAAGTTCAATATCATGCTAGGTGAATGGAATATATCTGATATACCACAAAAAAAGCCAGCCAATATTATTATTATTATTATTATTATTATTATTATTATACATTCCTTTTGGGTGTTCAACGCATCTTTCTCTTTCAAAATTCTCTCAAAATCTTATGTATTTAATGAAGCAAACCTGGTGGCCATGTTTGTTTACAAATTGTCACAGTTGCTTGCTAGCGAGGAAGTTTTATGTCTCTGATGTGTGATCTCATGTTGTCTTGACAACCATGCGATATTGTAAATCATATTCAACACTCATTCAACATTGAGTAGAGTGATGTAATACATGTAGGATAAGTGATATGCTAACAATATTGCATGCTGTCAAACCAAATGAATGAAACCTGCTAGAAGGGAATAGAACATGTTTTTATTTCATGGAAAAAGTGTCCTGTATATATAATAATTTCTGATATTTCACTCAGATGATGTCACGCCCATCGTTTTCCCACTGACTAGACACATGTTGTCAAAATGGCAAACCAGTTCAAAATTAATATTCCTTTGATTAACTTGCATATTTTTTGTGGGTGTGTCAATATAATAGAAAGAGCATTACGCAGTGGTGCAAAGATATGAAGTTTATCTAATCATGTTGAAAAATATTTCACATGTTTGCTTCACTCACTCCTGAAATATACATTCACCACTCAAGGATAAACGTCACATCTTCACACAACTATGTAATATCCAATATATATATTGAACAGTTATTCCATGAAATCATGTCGTACATGAGCTGATAGCCGACGAGGCGCATAGTGCCAAGTTGCTTAAGCCATGTACGACGAGATTGAGTGGAATTACTGTTTTATTGTATCTACAGCATACATGTCAACCTCTAGTTACCCATGCCCTTACAAAATCTGTACTTTTCCCTTACATACACCCATGAGCCCTTATACATGAGAAAAAATTCCAATATATAATCCAAAGCACTGATTGTTTTATTACACATTATACATTCCTATTGTAATAGGCATATTTATCACACTGCATCAAGTTAAAGGGATCAAATAAGCATGTACTGAATAAAAAGAAATTTTAGATCCCAGAGAAAACAACTGAATTAAAAAGGACTATATGTACAGTCAAGTAAACAATTATCTACTAAAGAGAATGACTGAACTATAAACTTAATTATTTAATATACATTGTATCAGTAATACCAGAATTATTGATGTAAATTTTGCAAATAAAATGTATTAATATTTAATAGTTCATAAAAATTACATAAAGTTCTATTTGACAAGTGTTGACATCACATACAATATTACATTCCACCAAAGAAAATTACTTGAATTATAACAGCAGTACTAAGCAGAAATGTTAATTAAAATAGTAGGTTACATGTAGTAAATGATATATAATCATGCCAAACAGTAAATGAAGGTTAGTAAAAGTTCCATTTGAGAAAAAAGCGTTGACACCGCAAGCAGTGTTAGATCCAACTAAAGATGACTGAACCACATCAAGTATATTATGTAAACAAGGATAAGTGAAAAAATAATAAATTATGAAGTTAAATTGAAAATCTTCCCAGTAATTTATAGCAAGAATTTAAATCTTATTCCTTTTTGGAGTGTTCTTTGTTGTACAAAGATGTTGCCAATTTGGCACTAGCTATAATATCACTGCTTGGGTAGCAGTTGTAGCTCCTCATCACAGTTCATTTTAATTTTCAGATATGCAGTTAATGTGTCTGCAGCCATATTTTTTCTGTCCTCAGTATGAATTTTCCTAACCAATGAAAAAGCCCTCTCACTATCTGCATTGCTATGTGGGAGGCACAGCAAAGCAGTAAAAAGTTGTTTCAGCATTGGAAACCTGGCAACACCCAGAGCAGTTTTTACATCGAAGACCTTTCCCCAGTATACATCTATTATTTTCCTGGTCAATAAAAGAAAATCAGAGCACAGCAAACATGTAGATGGTGTTAAATTGCTTTCATCCCCTACTACACATTTTAGAGACAGATTACCAACGGTTGTTACCACCATTACCATTCATTCAATACTTTTCCAGTTTACTGACAACTGATGGTAGTAACGAGTGTTGGTCATCTGTGTCTACATATAATGTCTATCAGCAATTAAAATGTTTAGGGAAGCGAAACCAGAACTCGCCGGGTAATTACAGTTGCCGTTGTATAAACGGCGACTCCCAGTATTGCCTCCCTAAATTTATCATCATAATGGAGGAAGCTTTCCTACATGCAAACAGTAAAAACTTAAAAAAAAAACAAAAACAAAACCCACACACAAATGCTTACCTGTGCAGTCTTTGAATTGGGGAAAAAATATGTTTTTGCTAGCTGTGAAAAATGGTCTGCCACAGTCGGAGGGATGTTGTGTTCCAAGAGAAATTGGCAGAACATAACTTCTGCAGCTGTCACAGAAGTCTGGGCAGTCCAAGCCAATGGACTTAAATGACCAAGAAAACCACGTGCAACTATAAAACCACATAAATCAAAAATAGTTCTGTTTTAATTGGGCATGTGTGTTTGAAAAAATAAATGGTGGATGCTAAGAATATTCTCGGAGTAATGGAAAAAATCTCTGATACAAAACGTAATTTTCCCGTATGAAAATCAGTGTACGCCGTATTAGCCAAAAAATTGCATTTTCCCGTACAAAATACGGGGAAACCGTATAACTTGACATGTATGCTACATTCACTGGACTATGAGAAACAGAGAATTTTTATTTTTAGCAAATTCGATAAATAAAAACTTGATACAAAACATCCGACAAATTCATTTCCACATAACAAACCAACAAAATAACAGTAACAATTTGTGAAAAATGCTGCAATAATAATTCTTGGGGAAAAAAAAGATGTGTTCTTACCATCAAATACTTTCATTCCATATTTTGTTGCTTTTTGTATTTTTGGGGATTTTGTTTTCAAGTAGAGTTTTTATTTCATCCTCGGTTGGTTCAGTAACACGCTCCACCATTTTGTTTTTCTCTACTCACAGTATAGAGATCTTGCAGTCACATGACCGGAAAGTACACAGCCGCCATCTTGTCAGTAAAAAACACAGCTGAATACTGCTGCACTCGTGTACAAAATGGATAAATTTCAACCGACGAACTACACGGCTCATTTTTCTAATGAACAGATAACTAGATATATGTCTAAAATAAACTACCTACAGATTAGTGACCCTTATCGATTACCAGACGTAGTTTTCACGACCGTGTCAGTGGATATGGAACTGCCAGAGGTGGAATACCCAGATGTGTATAATTACCTCATAAACTTTCCCTCGCTGTTCAGTGATGAAGCACTGCGTGCTTATAAATCTCTGGACAGTTATCTTTACAGAAATTCAGGATTTGTCAGCCGCCCTCAGATGTGGCATCTTGTAAACAAGAAAATAACAATCCTCATTGGACGGGTAAGTCACTTAAGTATTACTAGTACTGATACTAGATATATCAGTAGTACCTAGTATAGCACTGACCAGCCGATTATAGAATAGAATAAGGTAATTCCAGCTATAATTCCAAATCGTCCGTCTTGTTTACCATGGATCTGGCGTTGGAGAGATAGAGGCTTGGCAGTGGAGATTTGAGTGGCTGTTTTCTGAGCTTAGTCAACAGGCCGGCTCTGCAGCCTCGGTTTTGCTTCCTCTCCCGACGCTGCCTCCTTCGCCTGCCAGACCCGATAACAATCCACGGAGACCCCGCTGGTCTCGCTATCTCGTCCGGAATGTTGTGCATGCGATGGAAATCGCTACAAACCGTCATTTTCTGCTGGAAACCAATGTCCAGTAAGTTCATACGGTTGTAGTGGATATTGAAGTCCGGTACAGACGAACAACACGCAAAAATACACACAAAAAACATAAAAAACGTGCACAGGTAGGGAGAGCTTGTAGCCGCAGCCATTGTAGTAGAATTGTATATAGTAGGGTTTTCCAGAAGAAAAGGTAGAAGTAGAAGTAGAAAGCGGAAATATGGCGTTTGACCAACAAGATGGCATCTGTTACAATCTGGATCGGCTGTGATGTCACATGCAAGATCTCTATATGAGCTGATAGCCTAGAAGTAGTCTAACTAATCAGAGTGCACGATTGCTCATATCCAGTCAATGTGTGTGTGTGTGTGTGTGTGTGTGTGTGTGTGTGTGTGTGTGTGTATACACACACACATTCATATATTGTGTTCCACATTTAACAAAAGTCACAGTATTGTATCACAGAATGGTGCAACTTCCTGAATAAACATTCCTGAATAAAACATACAGGAAGCACTGTTAGAAGTTTTGGGAAAGTCTGAACTTTAAAGCTGAGATTTTAAGGTGAGGTTTACATTAGACCGTATCAGCGGATCATCAGATTAACGTTTTTAAAACGATTAGTGTGCACACAGCAACACCAATACACGATTTGCATGCACACAGCAACACCAATACACGGATACGCTCGGCTCCGCAGGCATCCTGCGCTCCAAATCACTCCGCCCTGAACAGCGAGTGCCCTCTGGAGGGTGCGCACTCCGGCCCTGCGCAGCTCACAGAGTGCGCGAGTGTAGTGCACTCGCGCAGTGATTCGGGACTGAGCCGCTGTGTGTGTGATCCCAGCGCATATCACTTACCACTTGCAAGTGGAAGGATGGCAAGCCTAAAGACAATCATAACTACACAATGGGCAGTATTTGCATCAGTATTTGCAGTATTTTCATACTTTTATACTCTTTAATGAAAGGTGATACAAGGCGGAAGTCCGCGCCGTTTTTCAGCAGTCGCGTCACATGACCAACGCCAGCGAATCAGGAAGGTGGATGTCACAGTGACATCGTCCAATGACGACGCCAGCTAGAGCTCAGCACAGCGTATCCGCGTATTCTCAATGTTTACACAGCACCGGAGCTGACACGATCTGGATTGAATACGTGGACCCTGGCGGATTCCCGTTTCCCGGCGTTTCCAGGCGGTTTAATGTAAACAGACAGTGCATCCGCGAAGAAAACGAGACAGATACGGTCTAATGTAAACTTGGCCTAAATCTGCAAATTAGACTTTTGAGGTCTCAGTGACCCAAAATGTCACAGAAAATGCATTTAGCCAAACTCTGACATTTCTTCTCTGGTTCCCACTGCTGTCTCTACTGTCATATGGTGGGTTTGCAAAAAGCATAAGGAGGAGGTGTGAAAAAAAAAATCTAGTTTTATATGGAGGAAAAAACTGGAAATCCCCACCACTGCATATGTCTCTCACACACACAGAGAAAGAGAAAGAGAGAGAGAGAGAGAGAGAGAGAGAGAGAGCGAACCAACAGCAGGGTAAGAATTAGATACCTGGCAGCACAAGATGTCTTTTTTTTTTTTTTTAATCTATGGACACATGCCTGCGATGATATTCTGCCCCAGTTTAACCTGAATGCAAACTCTTTTTGACTACTAGTGTGGGGAGGATTGCTCAACAGATAAAGCATCACACACTATGACACATAACTAATGATGATCATCCAGCAGCTATGGACTTAATGTAACACCCTTTTTGAACCATCAGTGCAAAATGCATTTTGTACGTCAAATAGCTGACTGCTCTTAATTTACATGACATTTTCAGGGAACACACTCATGCTGTTACTGAAGCCTGGTGATGACAAAATGACTGTTTACTGTAGAAGGAAACATTTATAATATTTAGAGTAAAAGGGAACAAAAGGCTTAAAGCAGTTAGAGAACAGCATGGGAGTTTGAGTCTGTTCCACACATACAAGAAGATCAGTAGAGGCACGCAAGAAAATTATCCTCCCTAGGTGCCAGGCTTGTAGTACCCAAGTCCAAGACTCAGTCTTGAGTCCGACTCGTGCCCTAATTTTAAGGACTCTGACTTGACTTGGACTTGAGCACTGATGACTTGGACTCGGACTCGTACATTAACTGCTTTCGGACTCGTAAATTGGAGACGAGGACCCTGACTTTTTCTTTATTTTTTGTAACCTGCCATAATAATTTGGCATAAGATATTTATATCTACATTAATTTTTGTATGAATTTTGTGCAAGAGTGTCACACCTGTGCGCCTTGGCACATGCATCAGATATACTCTCGGGCACGCTCCGGACAGTGCGTGTGCCAAGCGGACTCTCACACGCGCGCTGTAAACAGTTTCATGTAAAGGCAGCAAGAGCCACCGTCAAATGGTGCGGCTGGAGTCTTGTTCTCGGACTCAACTCGGATAAATAGTGGACTAGACTCGAAATTTTCTTTAATGACTTGGACTTGGGGCGGCACAGTGGTGTAGTGGTTAGCGCTGTCGCCTCACAGCAAGAAGGTCCGGGTTCGAGCCCCGTGGCCAACGAGGGCCTTTCTGTGTGGAGTTTGCATGTTCTCCCCGTGTCCGCGTGGGTTTCCTCCGGGTGCTCCGGTTTCCCCCACAGTCTAAAGACATGCAGGTTAGGTTAACTGGTGACTCTAAATTGACCGTAGGTGTGAATGTGAATGGTTGTCTGTGTCTATGTGTCAGCCCTGTGATGACCTGGCGACTTGTCCAGGGTGTACCCCGCCTTTCGCCCGTAGTCAGCTGGGATAGGCTCCAGCTTGCCTGCGACCCTGTAGAACAGGATAAAGCGGCTACAGATAATGAGATGAGATGAGACTTGGACTTGAACACTAGGGACTTGAGACTGGACTCAGACTCGAGGTTTAGTGACTCGACTACAACACTGATAGGTGCTGTTATGGAACAGGTGCATGCTTTGAATTGTACAACTGAGATACTGAGATATGTTTTCAACAAATTCTCTGAGAGAGAGAGAGAGAGAGAGAGAGAGAGAGAGAGAGAGAGAGACTATCTGTCTCTAGTTATTATTGATGACAGTAGCTTGCTTATGGTTGGCCAAAGCGTTTGACACTTGACCCTTCTGTCTAATGTCTCTCTATTCACAGCCACTGATAGCTTTTTGTTTGCTATAACCACCCCATTTATGCCTCTCTGGATAACACAGTGCATTGATTGACTGACAAAGAGTTTGGTGCAGATTGCTGAGGGTGAACAAAGCACATAATAGCACTGTTTTTATGCATGCTAAAGACTACAGCAGAACATCTGAATCATTTCCAAACCTCGAAACAGTGACAGGCATAGCTGCTTTTTACATTATAAGGTATAGCAAGAAAAATAATCCCATTTGCTTGAAATGCAAAGCTGGTGCAGTTTGTATGAAACCAAATGGGCCAGAATTCTGTGATTAAATACAATCCCATATTTACATCATATTTTTCTCTTCCAGCATTTCAGCGAACTACTTCATGTTGCTCGGAACTGACGTAAACAGATCCTCCTACACAATAATTGACCTGCTCACATTCTGACAAACAGCATGACCACACAGCCCGAGCAAATTACCACTTAGATGCTGAAATCTAAAAAGAAAAGGAAAGAAAAGAAATAATTGCTTTTTGAAATTTCATATGTCAGGGTGAAGGACAATTTGTTGTTTTGCAAAATTTAACTTTTTTATTGAAGAATAAAAAATAGCAAACTGTTTCTCTCACACACACACTTAATATATAATGCATACTCATCTCATCTCATTATCTCTAGCCGCTTTATCCTTCTACAGGGTCGCAGGCAAGCTGGAGCCTATCCCAGCTGACTATGGGCGAAAGGCGGGGTACACCCTGGACAAGCCGCCAGGTCATCACAGGGCTGACACATAGACACAGACAACCATTCACACTCACATTCACACCTACGGTCAATTTAGAGTCACCAGTTAACCTAACCTGCATGTCTTTGGACTGTGGGGGAAACCGGAGCACCCGGAGGAAACCCACGCGGACACGGGGAGAACATGCAAACTCCGCACAGAAAGGCCCTCGCCGGCCCCGGGGCTCGAACCCAGGACCTTCTTGCTGTGAGGCAACAGCGCTAACCACTACACCACCGTGCCGCCATAATGCATACTCATTTACTATAAATAATATTAATGTAATAATTTTATATTTCACTAGAGGATGAAATATAATATTTCCTTAACACTCTTCTGCATATTTATTGTACAGATCCTTAAAGCTATACTGCCTTTCAGATTTTTCAAGTGTAGGTCATAAAAATAATTTTCCCTGACACCCAATTATTTTTGTTTAGTGGACCGAAAGCTACTGAATTCGAATCACAGACTTACAATTTTATTATTATTTTTTAAATAGAACAGGTAATGAATTTTGGGCCACGTGGCCCTAAATTCTCTGCTATTTTTTCCTGCTTCACCGTGACGCAATTCAAGAGACTACGTCATGCATCACGTGGTGGGCTTTCCCCATTCGTGCAAGGCATTGTGGGATATAAATTTGAAACAGGAGAGAAAAATGGAGGATGTGAGTGTGCGAATGAAACATGAAAGACCGACTACAGTAACGGAAAGTGAGAAGAAAACACATTATGTTGCGAAGGAAAGGAAACACAGAACCTAACTAATTAATATCTTTGGTCAGCGAGCACCTCGGTGTGATCAGCTGTTCATTTAGTGACAGAATGATATAACTATCAGTGCATGCGCACACGGACTTCCTCTGTCTGCTTGACTGCACGAAGCGAGTGATTTCATGCACATTATTTGGTCCGGAATTCCCTCAAATTAAATAACTTCCCAGTCACAGAATGGCCTGATATTTTGTGAGATATTACAGAAATAAACATATATCACAATGGCCAAATTTCAGAGGGAACTAAATTTCACCGATTTTATGAAATCAAAAGGCCGTCTAGCTTTAAGTGAGCAGTTGTATGAATGACTGCATGTTTTGGAAACTTTCTTTCGAGTGCGTATTTGTATGAATGTGCGAGTACGGGTGCATAGTGTGTGCATGTAGGGATGTGTTTATAGTTATATTCAAATTTACTTTATACATATACTGTACAGCAATAGTATTTATAATATAAACAACAGCTTTTTTATTATTCTATTTGGAGCCACATATCAGTTGCTTGTGGGCACTAAGGTTATGTAATAGTTATGCACAGCCTTCTTCAGGTACAGAAATACGCAAGTCAATGTTAATACCTCACAAAGATGGAAATACAAGTGTTTGTGTGTGTGTGTGTGTGTGTGTGTGTGAGAGAGAGAGAGAGAGAGAGAGAGAGAGAGAGAGAGAGAGAGAGAGAGAGAGATTCTGGGACCACCCCTCCACTCCCTCTGGCTGTGTGTCACACTTAACGAGATTAGCCCTGTGTGCTGCCGACACCCCTAACATCCCTGACCGCTCCCGCTGAGCCAATCCCCCACGGCCTCATTCACCCAGGATGCCCCCGCCGCTCCATCCTAAATGTCCCACTCTCTGTCCCGGTCAATATGAAGCACCTCTCTAACCTCTTATCCTACTCACGCTGAGTGCTCTAACCCAACTCACCTACTCACTGATAAGAGAGTTATAGCACTGTAGTCTCCAGAGACCTGCCACAGGTTTAAACCGGTCAGCAGGGCACTGCTCTAACCATTAACCTTCAACCAAATCATACATTTCTGTGTATCTAGGAGTGTTTATAAGCTATTTCTCTCTCATCATTTGAACATCAGCACTACTGTGGTCCTGAAGTTCATGCAGTCAGTTGCTTCACTCCTACTAAATCATAACATGTTCAAACATTCCACTTTCACCACCGAGATCAAAACATCCTGTATACGATGATGAGCTTGTCTGACTACACGACTAATGACAGTTCGTGGGTTCCTCCGGCCCCCTTTCTCTCTCTCCACTGCACTGGTGTGAAGAGTTGAGCGTAAAATGGAAGCGATTTATTAACGAACCATTAGGGGCCACGTTTTAAATGCCTCCTCCCAGCATGCCCGGCGGGTGGTGCGGCCGGGACGGATTAGGCCGTGCCGGTTTCGGTGACATGAGAAAGGAAGTCCCCTGCCGGGCGTGTGAAGAGCGGCGAGGGGAGCACAAAGCAGGGGCTGCCCTTTCCCCCGCTCACTACGGGGCTGAAGAGGCATGAAATAGCAGGCCAGGCCTGTGGAAGTGCAAGGCGCTCTGTGACAGGGTGTGAATGGGGCAGAGGAAGGAGCACCGCACAATGGACCAGATAATGAGCTAGATTCCGCGGGTCAGTTAAGCATTGCATTCACCCACTGAGGTTCACACACGTATATACATTCATGCACCCACACACACACACACACACACACACACACACACACACCTGTGAAATTCTACCACATGCTGACACTAAGGCTCCATTCACAAAAAAAGCCATGGTATGTGTGTTTATGTGTGTGAGAAAATCTTTACATGAAAAATCATTTACAACAGCCCCAGGGTTTAGGGCAGTTTGTGTTTCAGTGCTAATCTGACCATATTGTCCCAGAAAGATTAGCACAGCAATTAGCGGCACTGAAAACCCTTTACTGGCTCATTGTTTAGCTGTGAAAATGCACATTTATTTTGCATCAAGATCTTTGCATGGTAACTAAATGTTGTTAAAACAACGTGCAGAGGCAGTGCTCTATTGTGCACGCAGATTTCAAAGAGAAAAAATACACCTCGACAGAGAACGTTTGCACAGCATTGACAGATTAGCATCAAGCTGTGCCAGGAACAGTGCGGTGGATCCAGTTTAACTGACAAATCAGACTTCAGCCGAGGTGCAAGAGAAGGATTAGCAGACTTGAATGGTTGAAAGAAACCTAAGGCTATCAAATAGCACATGTTCGTGCTGGGCCATGTGAAATAGCCACATTAACGGCTTTAGACAGCAGACTTGGCACTCATAATTCTTTCTGCGTTCAGTTCAGGTGACTGCAAACAATAGCTCAGTGCTCACGTCAAGTTGGGGGATGGAATGCTTGTCATGCCATCCAACTTCCTTCAGCAGCTTTCTTTGGAACTGTAAGTCGATGTAAGTGCTTCTCATCAAAATTAGATATGGCTCCTAGAAAGTGTTGTGCCTCATCTTGTTGCAGTGTCTTTGACCCTGTTTACACCTGGCCAATTTGTGTGTTTCTGTGTCTGGAGGGCATCCTTATAGAGTTTAATAAAACACTTGTGGTAAAAAGCGACTTCATTGGCCAGACTGAAATCCAGTTGAAGTATTATGAATTAATATGCAAATTAGCTGACATTCAAACAGCAACTTCCAGCACTGTTCCTCATTTTTAGACGTTTTATGAATAAGACGGATGTTCAATTATATTTTTTTGTCCCATTTACAATTCTCCTTACATTTTTAAAAGAGTCTAACATTGGTAATCACAGAACATGTCTATCAAGTACTGGGTGAAGTTTTTGTACTTTGGAGAGACAGATGTCTTGAAAAAAAAAAACAAACACTTTGAGGAAGCTTTGTGTTATTGAAAGGAAAGTCACGAGCTCAAATCTCACTGCCAAGTGACTTGACTTGACCAACACCCTTAACCATCACCTGCTCAATGACATTGCTTGAGTGTTTCAGCGATTAGATTTAAATCTATTTCGGATGCGTCTCGTTCAGAGGTGGGCAGTAATGAAGTACATTTACTTGAGTACTGTACTTAAGCACACTTTTTGAGTATCTGTACTTTACTTGAGTAGGTTTTTTTTTTGAAACTTGTGACTTTAACTTCACTGCATTTGAAAGACAAATATCGTACTTTTCACGCCACTACATTTCTATCAAGGTCCTTGTTACTCGTTACTATGAAGCAGCTTTGAAAGTGGATGTTTTTTCTTTTCTTTTCTAAAACATGATTGTTTTTTTCACAGGTGACACTGAGACAGCCGATCAGTAATCACTAGGGTCACGTCACATCCATAGACTGGATAAAATCAAGTTCAATGATTTCGCCGCAGCATTATTTGAACTTGATCAGTTGATGGCAGAATGGAAGGAGGCGGTTCTTCTGGAGAACGCATACACTCATGGCCATACCTAGAACCCATGTTTCAGTTTTCTGAAAGGATTAAAGATTCATTTCATGTTAAATGTTTGCTTTGTTTGCCAAAAACGAACCACATCACGGCCTACAAAAACTCACCATCCAACCTGCAGAAGCATATTGAGGTATATAAACCTTTTATTCCAAGAGAAAGCTTGCAACAAAGTTGTCTGTGCTTTTAGAGCTAGTGATAACATTACAATAGCTATGCAATCTGGTTAGTCAAATGACTTTCTATGGATTTGCCCGCCAAGTTGCCGTAGCCTTGTCCATGGCTAATGTTAACACATAGCTAGTTAACTTGGACACTGTTAGTTAGCATATAAAAACAGAGTTATGCTAACATGAATAACATTAACTTATCTGAAGTCCTTTCAGAAATATGTTTTAGCATAATCTTGCCAAATAAACAGAATGTAGAAATCTTTCTTTTCTAGTAGCGTTAGCTACCCAATATGATTTGGAGTTTGAAAAGAGTTTGCTAGCATGTCAGGTGGAGCGTCACTGACTAGCTAGCTTAACATTAAACCACCATGATGGCACAGCATGCGTTCATTTTGTGAATTCACATTTCTGTCTTTGGTCATGGCATTAGGTTTTGTAAGTGTTGTGGCAATAACACAACAATGCATTGACAGAAAATGTACTTTTAATACTTAAGTATTTTTAAAAGCAAGTACTTCAGTACTTTAACTTAAGTAAAAAATTGACTGTACAACCTTCACTTGTATTGGAGTAACATTTGACCAGCAGGATCTGTACTTTGACTTAAGTAATGAAGTTGGGTACTTTGTCCACCTCTGGTCTCGTTTACACTTTCATTTTTACATGGATCATGCCTATCCATAATCCTGATTATAAACAGAGTTTGGCCACCAAAATGAAGCTTTCTTAATACTGCATGGATGACCATGGAATGACATGAGGGCCGCTGTGAGTATTAAGAACCTCCGACACTACAAGACCCATCGATAGAGACAGGGGTGAGATAATTCAGATGGACAAGATACGCCTCCCCACTTCAGAGACAGCCTTTACAGAGCTCTTAATCTAATTAAGTAAATAAACTTATAAGTGATCATCTTAGTGACAAAATGCTGCCAAGGAAGGCTAATTTGCTTCTTCCCTCATGCAACAGATAATACTATTTTATTGCACAATGGGTCACAAGGGAAATTAACTTCTATCCAAGCAGCAAATAAAAGAAAAAGCCCAGGCCCCCAGAATAACAAGTGTATACTGATTACATTCAGCCCAGAGAGTCCCAGATGGATTACAACAAGTGACCTTTCTCTAAGCTCCCTTGGAAAATGTGATATGCAAACGGCCGCTATCCCACAGGCCAACGGATGAGAGTGTATCTATGCTGAAAATAATGGCAAAAGACAGGAACCACAGATTCTGAAGGTTATCTCTCTGATTGTTTGGAAAACAAGGTCTTGAGAAAGTTCCAAATGAAACCAAGGAGCCTCCTGCGAATACACAACAGCTTTCAGCTTTCCTCTTTTTGTTATTTTAGTTGGGTTGCTGCTCCGGTGCTCCTGAAATGAAGGAAATTGATTCTCTCAGAGTGTCTTTTTTGTTTGTTTACAATATAAATCTAAAATGTAACGGGCTTACAAGAAAAGTATTGCATATCACATTAAAACTTTGATATACCCTTATTTTTTTTGTCATAATTAAGTTATTCCACAAAATCGAGTCATACATTAGTTGATAGTCGACGAGGCGCTATAAGCCATGTACGACGAGATTGAGTGGAATAACTGTTTTAGTCTATCCACTTTCACTGGATTTTGAGAAACATCCATCCATTCATCCATTATCTGTAGCCGCTTATCTTGTTCTACAGGGTTGCAGATTTTGAGAAACAGAGTATTTTTATTTTTATTTTTTGAAACTTCAATAAATAAAAACTTGATACAAAACGTCTGACAAAATCATTTCCGCTTAGAACATAAACAAACCGGCGAAATGACAGTAACATTCATTCATTCATTCATTCATTCATTATCTCTAGCCGCTTTATCCTTCTACAGGGTCGCAGGCAAGCTGGAGCCTATCCCAGCTGACTATGGGCGAGAGGCGGGGTACACCCTGGACAAGTCGCCAGGTCATCACAGGGCTGACACATAGACACAGACAACCATTCACACTCACATTCACACCTACGGTCAATTTAGAGCCACCAGTTAACCTAACCTGCATGTCTTTGGACTGTGGGGGAAACCGGAGCACCCGGAGGAAACCCAGGCGGACATGGGGAGAACATGCAAACTCCGCACAGAAAGGCCCTCGTCGGCTACTGGGCTTGAACCCAGAACCTTCTTGCTGTGAGGCGACAGCGCTAACCACTACACCACCGTGCAGCCATGACAGTAACAATTTGTGAAAAATGTGATAATAATAATTCTTGAAAAATAAAAAAAGATATGTTCTTACCATCAAATACTTTCATTCCATATTTTGCTTTTATTTTTTTGGGGGGGAGTTGTTTTCGAGTAGAGTTTTTATTTCATCCTCGGTTGGTTCAGCAACACGCTCCACCATTTTCTTCTTCTTCTTCTTCTTAGGGTTTTTTTGGTGGTTGGCAAGCCAACTTAAAGGTCCATTACCGCCACCGACTGGGCTGGTGTGGGAAGAGGACATATTTGGCGGGGGGGGGGGGGGGGGGCACAACAACTATATTCTTTTAGCTATTTCTGTTTCTTTTAAATACTTGATAACAAAGTGATCTATCTGACTTGATGCGATCTGCCATTTTGTTTTTCTCTACTCACGGTATATGAGCTGATATCTTAGTAGTAGAGTAGCCAATCAGAGCACACGATTGCTCATATCCAGTGAATGTAGATAGAATATTACAAGATAAAAAAAAAAACATTGGTATAACTAGAAATGAGAATCTGGTCAAATTTCAGGTCAGTAAAGCAAAGTATCATACAGATACATAGCTGACAAAACTCACAAAACAATGATGAAGAATATAAAATAAAGTTGAAACTCACTAGCTTTTACTTTTAAAAAAGTTATCCTCAATAATAAGTAGTTAATAGTTTCTGAACATGTAGGAGGTTAATAAAACCATCAATTCTCATCAAACAATTTTTTTAGTGTACTGCTTGATGGCAGGTCCAAGTCTCTCAGGAAGGATTACAGTAGTGGTTTCCCATTGCCTTTTACTGGATTATTTATAGAGGTTTTCTCCTCTCAACCATTCACACACACGGTCAATTTAGAGTCACCAGTTAACCTAACCTGCATGTCTTTGGACTGTGGGGGAAACCGGAGCACCCAGAGGAAACTCACACAGACATGCAAACTCCACACAGAAAGGCCCTCGTCGGCTACTGGGCTCGAACCCAGAACCTTCTTGCTGTGAGGCGACAGCGCTAACCACTACACCACCGTGTCACCCAGCAAATAATTAAGTCTATGCAAATAGTTTCAGTATAACTACTATCCCTTATGGTTGTTCTGAGAATAACAATGAGACATAGTCATGCCATTTTCACTTTTTTGTTTTTCTGTTTATCTAAACCTTTATTCTTACATTTTAAACAGATGACAAAGTAGCATCTTTTAATTAGTTCACCATTTGTCAAGCTTAAAAATCTGTTCCCTGAAGCCAAATTCCTATCATGCATCATTAATGATTAAATCAGACAAACAGAAACTGTAGAAAAGATCACTCAAGGAGATGAGGATGAAACTTTCTTTCATGCTGTGACAATATTCTACAGAATGCTTTAATCAAAGGAAAACAGAGTAAATAAGGAAAAAAGCAGAGGTGAAGATTCACCACTATTGATCCCAGCACAACACAGACCCAGCTGACAATCTAGGGTTCAGGCTGGTAATGTCTGCAGTCATCGACAAAATCAATGAAACTCATCCTTTCAATAGAATCCAATTATTAGCACAAAGTAAAGGGGTCCATGTCTGATAAATCAGGGAAAAAAACTTTATTGAGAATAACACTGACATGATAAATCACAAACTACAACGCTAACAGAAAAAAGATCACTTTAGGAAAGTTGGACACGGATGATGAGAAATGAGAGAGTAGATTTAATGTAGTATTGCTTTGTTTTGCAAACTTAATGGCTGTACATTTGATTTGCAGAAAATGAAATGGTATAAATGTTGCTTATTATTTACATCCATCCATCATCTGTAGCCGCTTATCTTGTCCTACAGGATCTCAGGCAAGCTGGAGCCTATCCCAGCTGACTATGGGCGAGAGGCAGGGTACACCCTGGACAAGTCACCAGGTTATCACAGGGCTGACACTTAGGCTACATCCACATGACAATGGCAACAAGATTTTTTTTTTTAAATATCGCGTCCACATGGGCAACGGATCAGTAAAATATCAGGTACATATGGCAACGCAACGCTTGCTGAAAACGATGCAATACACATGCCACACCTCTATGTGCGCTGTAAGACGGTCCCATCGGAGACACCAGAACAATAGAAGAAGTAGACGCATGCGCATAAACCCCTTCTTCTGTAGCATTAGCCACATAAAGTTTTGATTATTAATCAGTAGCGTAAAACGAAAGACGCAGAAAGAGGAATGAATGAGGGTAGATGGAAGCCGGTACGCCAACATTCTGATATCTTCCAGAATTCTTTAATGGTCCGGAATAAATTGAATGCTACACGTTGATGGATTACTTTGTTCTTCTACGCCCTTTTTGAGGAATGTATTGTCGGACTTAAACCAACATCTGAAGAGGTGAGATCGCTCCTTTTTTTTTTCCTATTTTTGCTGGCGGGATTGTTTTTGTTTTTGGAAAGCGCATGGGCGGTGCGCGGTTTGGTACTGCTTCCGCAGTGTTTGGACTAAAGACTCTGCCCTAAGGGCTATTCTCTCTCTCTCTCTCTCTCTCTCTCTCTCTCTCTCTCTCACTTTGCACCATTACACAATAAATATTCACAGTGAAAATATTTTGTAAGCGCGTTTCATGAACCAAGTTATAGGATTTGTTGACAACTCACATTGAGTTCGTTACACTTCTACCCGGCGTGAAGCACTGACAGTCATGTGGTTGTGACGTAATCGTAAACAAATCCGTTCTACTCATCCAGACGACTTCGCAACGGCTCCGTTGCCAGATTTTTCCACTCTCGAACCCGTTCTCAAAAGATTTCGTTTTGGGGCACCCAAAACGCCGGTGCCGTGTGGACGCCAGGCCGAAACGATAAACAATTTTATCAGATTCACCTGAATCCGTTGCCGTGTGGACAGGGCCATAGAGACAAACAACCATTCACACTCACACCTACGGTCAATTTAGAGTCACCAGTTAACCTAACCTGCATGTCTTTGGACTGTGGGGGAAACCGGAGCACCCGGAGGAAACCCACACAGACACGGGGAGAACACGCAAACTCCACAAAGAAAGGCCCTCGTCGGCCACTGGGCTCGAACCCGGACCTTCTTGCTGCAAGGCGACAGTGCTAACCACTACACCACCGTGCTGCCCCTTATTTACATCTTACTTATAACTTAATATGCAGCATGTAACAATTTTCAAGCACAAAGCCATTAAGTAATTTTATATAGAATAAATATTTACTTGGGATTATATATTATGGGTAAAGATTGTTTTTTGTTTTGTTTTTTCTTATGAGAACATTATCTCACCCAGAATGAAACATCCTGTAGAAATATAACATTTTCTAATCTAATAACCATTAACAACTCATCACTGTTTGTGTTAATTAAAAAAAATATAGAAGCCTAATGACTTGGATCTAATGTCCATTTGTGCAGCTCGATCCATCAAGGGCTTAAAGACATGCCTAATGTAATCTGAAAGGGATGCACAGGAGTTCAAAGACCATTCTGTATCCTTCCATTTACTTTACCCATTACATGAGTTTGCAAATAAACTTTTAATATTACACTGATGGCAATTTATTTAATAATTATGTAATGATAGAAAATTGGTGGATTATAGAATTGATATTATGTGGAACTGTGGAATTGATTGATCGATCGATCGATCGATCGATCGATAGATAGATAGATAGATAGATAGATAGATAGATAGATAGATAGATAGATAGATAGATAGATAGATAGATAGATCACATGAATAGCACATTCCAAAGTTTTGTTTTTGTTTTATTCCTCTTACACAGCAGCAAATGAAAAGTCTATGAAACAACATGCGATAGTTTCTTTATCATTAAAATTGTAGTTCATCAGCTGTCCATTGCTAGTGATGATGACTGCTTCTTTAGGATGCACAGAAATGCACATGGATCGAGAGGCCCACACCTGAGTGACAGAGTCGCCCGCACTGGTGGCATGAATGGCCTGGCCGAGCTGCCATGGAATGTCTGGCCTTGTGAGCTCTCACATACTATTCTCCTCTCCTAATGAAGCAGCTTCCACAGTAAGGTAAGAAAAACGATGTCATCCCCCCATCATGTTGTCTCTCTGGACCTCCAGACCTGATGCCAAGTGGTGCACAAAACTGCCACAGACCTAACGGGTATGGAAGTTGCCCCGTAGTAGCAACTGACTTGCCGAGTGATGCCATCCGTTGGCCATTTGAGTGGCTCTTCTGCATGCCATCTGATGGTGTGCCACTGACCCTGTTGGGTTCATCTACCACATTGCACCAAAAAGCGCCCTGCTGCCAGCACCTTATTGGTGATGTACTATTTAACCCATAGCTGGAACCCAAGCAGGTGCTACCACTCCGGGTCAGAGTGGGCCTGGGAGTAGTGGTGATTAATAGTCTGGCTAACGTGATTGCAAAGCTCTACGAGCTATTGGTCTGGCCAAGATATTAAGCCCAACCGTTTCCCAGAGCCCGTGGTTGACCCGCCTCCCTGAAATGCCTCAGTTTGCTACTGGTCGAAGCCAGAAAAGGCTGTGACGAAGCTTAAACCAATCACATCAGTCTTTCCTCTGACGTATGCGATGCGATGGGGCTAACTGGTAGATTAAACTCTTATCGAAGCCGATCAGGAGCAAGGCGAAAACGTCCTTCCTTTCAATAAATACCTCCAGGGCTGCTCTTTGCTCCGTTTTCAATGAGAACTTCCCATTGAATGCTTTCAATACAGCATCTATGCGTAATAGATGCGGAAACGTGAATGAAGCGCTTCTGGCATAGATTCTGTAAACAATCTATGGCTTCCGGTTGCAGTTCTACTAAGTCAGTGCCTTGAACACGCCTCTACCCAGGGCCGTTGGAGATGCTCAAAGTTGATTGGTTCCCGATTTTTCGGGAGCTTGGAAGAGCTGTAGATAGCTTGCCTGACCAGACTAAGCTCGCAACAGGCCCTCATGTTGCGTCACACTTAGGATGGGCGGGCCCAGGCTAGGTGATTAAGGGGTAACTCCACTTTCCCCAATACTCAAGTCCTCCTGGACCTGAAACTCACCACCAGTTGCAGTTTAAAGTCATACCCAGGACTAAAATAATAATAGAATAGAATAGAATAGAATAGAATAGAATAACTGCAGTATTTTTAATCCCTTTTATTAAAATTGTAGTATATGATAGAAGAACCTACAGACTGTTACAAAGTGCTGACACTGGAGACACTTTCCATAAATAGTAAATAAAAATCTTCTTACAGAAAGCTTCACCATATCAACAATTATAAAGGTTACTTCCTTAAATAACAACACATTTTTTAATTTGTTTATTGTTAAGCTTGATTATATGGAGCATCCGCTATACAAGTCCCTATGATTTATCTGTTACTATAGAAATGATAACATATTAGAAGAAGCTCATTAATATAAACCTGTGATATGAATTGCAGCCTGCACAAATTTAACAAGAACTGATGGCTAATGTCTAAACAAGAGCATCCACTCACCTCCATTCTCATTTGTGCAAAAATGATTTCATACGAGGCACAATACCACATTGCCTCAACAATGTTTGTTCTTTATCTCCTCCAATGTTAAATATAGAGACACCTTTTGTCTATCTTCTTTAGCTAATGAGCCATGAAACACATTTGCTGATGTTGACCCAGTAATTATAAGTAATATGGCTATTAAAAGCTATTAACTGTCAGTCAGCTGGAACTGAGTGGTGTAGCGAGCTGCTGAAAGTGGTTTGGACTGTTCGAGTAAATTGGGAAGGTTGTGGCAGCCCAGCTGCTTGCATGGCATGAAGGAGTGATGGAAGAGAGGTGCGGGTTGACCAGCATTCGAGATCTGATTTACAGACCTTGATTTTCCATGGAGACCTTTTATCTTTGTATAAGTTACATTTACATTACATTTTTTTTCAGTTTCTTGTTTATCATGCTTGATCCCTTATAACTGATCCAAATTAAATGGCCTTTATAGCTCCCTATTAAATATTGATTCAATGTGATTTCTGTAAGTTTTTTGTAATGGGTAAAAAGCACTAGAGTTCCAGATGCATGTATAAACATCCCTCCTTCATTTTCTTTCTCATACACAATAACATACAACTGTTGGACTTTATTAATTCTGGGTTGTGGATGACTGCTCTGTGGGATCTGACTTAACATCAACCGAGCTAGGCAAGAAAATCAGATTAAACAATTAGTGTCAATTAGCCCCGGCCAAATCATTCCACAAACAATTGGTCTCTAGTGCCCCGCTTAATTACGAGCGACTCTCAACGCCTTATCAAGAGCCTCGTTGGGCCTTTGATTCATGTTCGACTCTCCACTGTCCCTCAGGCACCATCAATTATCCTCCTGTAAACAAATCCTTGATAATAAATGACACAGGGAGCTGAGCTCTATTAGCATAGCCTTATTTATGTCTCCTACTGCAGCCACTGCCACAAAACCACAAGTGATCAAGAGCCTGGCCTGATTAGAAAAGTCGGACACCAGGGAGGACATGAAGTGGGCCGGTCTGGAAAACCGTCAAACTGAATCTCTGTATTCTGTACAAAAATAGCGATTATGGCTATGGACAGAATACTTTGTACAAAGTACAAAACCATCATTGTACATAAGAATTTAATAGTTATGTATAAAGTGTATAGGGAATCTTTATCACTGATGATATACAGTGCATGGATCCTTATTAAAGGAGCCATCATCATTCATAATACTAACTCTATGAGATCATGAGCATCCACACAGATATAAACATGCATATGCACACATGTGGCAGAGAGAAGGCAGCAGGCGCGATGACATGTTAAATTACCCTGGTGATGTATGGCTTAATGAACCCCCTTGTGTTGATCTCGCTCCACATTAATCAGCTGCCTCGAGCACATTCCCTTATTTTCTCAATGCTTCCCTGATAAACTGCAATTTCATTTAACCTTGGACAGCAACTTTAATAGCTTCCACAGGACAACTGTCAATACTTGCTTGGGTATACAGTGATTAAATTGCATGGAGAGAAGAATGCCCCGACTTCCTCTCTACGCCCTCCCCCACTCCGTTCTCCCACACTACTGTAGCCCCCCCCAAAGCAATTGTCAAATTTTTTGCTTACACATACTGTGATCTGAAATGCCGAAACAAGTCGATGGATGTGCAAATTGGCAGGAACAGCAATTCACTAATGTACAAAGGATAATCTGATTACATGCTTGTTAGCTCCACTTAGAGGCAAATATGATGCTGTCATTCATACAGTCAAAACCAAAGGCATTTTCCTTAAGTGTCTGAGACGACCAGAACAAGGTATCATGCTTGCTGCCATGCTGTAGACATACAGCCTATACTGAGTCACTGAGTCAGTCATTGTTAAATGAATCTCTTCTATAAAAGTACATTAAAGGAGAATTGAAGGCAAATTTTTTATTATCAAAATTCTATTTATCTCATTTTATTAAATATAGGAATGCATTTCTGACAGCTATTTTGTCACTGCTATAGCAAGTTATGAGTGTTTGAAATATGCTATCAGTGTTCGAAATACCCGTCTGCAGTCTGCATTTTGCAGAATGATTTTCAAGATTGCAGAAGAAAAATTAAACAACCTGCAATTTTGCAGAATGAAAAAACCAGGCTTGGGATACAATGGTTCTCAATTTAGCAAACTAGTGGTGCTGTAAATAAACTGAAACCTGCGCCGCGCGAACCTGACGGTGTTTTCCAGGTCAAAGTTGAGCAATATTTACGTAATACTGACGAAAGGCAACGACAACCAAATAAGGGCAGTTGCCATTTTCCGATGTAAGATTTCATGACTTTTAATACCCGCCGGGAGGACCCGACAACTACCTCGGCAGTGTTCGGCAGTTTCCGCCATGCATCTCCCAGAATTCAATGCGGCACAACAAACATGGCTCCCAAGAAGAGGATTGTTTCTTCGGGGCAAGAGTCCAACAAAAACGCCAAGAAAACAAGGACGATTTTGCTGTGTCTCGGCAAAATTGGCAGCCAGCGTGACTCCAACAACAACAACGACAGATCGCACGTCTGCGAGGGGGACAAAAATGAAGACGGTTGCTGCTGACTAGTTTTTATCTTGCATACATATATATTGGTAAATTGTATAGGTTTGTATATATTGTATTGTTGAATCATGCAAAATTATACTGATATTATATCCCTTTTGAAGACAGCAACAGTATTTTACCTTTATTCATAGATACTTTTGAATATTTTGTTTTTTCATACCAAGCAACACTAATACATGTTTTGTGTACATGTTCTATTTTTTTTACTAGTGCTGTCTTGCCTGTGGTGCAGACTAGCACAAATTAAAACAGTTGCCCTGTAAGACAAAGCTCATAGGTTCAGTTCTGTAGCTCTCAGTAGTTCTGTAGCTCTCAGTAGTTCTGTAGCTCTCAGTTCTGCCATGATTAGTTTGTACCCAGTTCTCTGTTGTTAGTTTAGAGCAGTGAAGCCCCTGTAGTCGTTCTCAGTTCAGTTCATGACCTTGCACTTTAGAAGCCAGGCAAACACAATGAACCCAAACGTCTTTCCATTTGCCAGTTGGGTTTTATTCCATAATGGCATCAATTCTTTGCATCATCATAAGATGTAACAGAGTGTAGAATTGAAACCTTACTTTCAATTTAAAACTACAGATTGCAGATGCAAACACTGTGAATGAAGTACATTTTGGGTAGCAATCTATTGTTCAAGCTAGAAACTTAATCTTGACAAAATGTAACATGACATGTAACATGAAAATGAATGTTTTGTTTCTTGAAGAACAGTTGTGTTCTATTTTTTATTGTGGTGATACCTTTATTAGTATGTTGTGTGGAAGGATAATGTGTGGATGTGATAACTAGTACATTTATGAATTAGTTGGTATACTTCAAGTTGTAGTAGCCCGTAGTGTCAGGGCGAGGGGGATGAAAGACCTGTGGAAGTATCATGGAATGATAACTTTGCTGCAGAGAAGGATCTGTGAAGACTGAAATTAAAAATAGAGTGAGAGAATAAAGAATTACAGTAATGCTATGAGTTGTAAAGCTAGATATGATGTAAATATAGGCATTATTAGGTTGAGAAGGGTGTAGTATGGAGGCTTGTGTATTTGCAGAAAATATTTCCAAATTGCAGAACAAAATTGACCTTCTGCAATATTGCAGAACACTGGAAAAAAGTATTTCGACCACTGGCTATGTAATATATCAGTCCATATGTCAAAACAATGGCCATAAACGATATTCGCTGAGACCTGTGCAAGACATCGTAGGACGGAAGTAAAACGTACAACGGAAATCAAAGTGACCAACATCTGCCAACATTGTCAAAAGACGCACGCACCCTCCTTCGAATGCTGACGTAATCAAGCCGGAAGTTTTCCCTGTGTCCAAAATCGCTCCCTACTCACTATATAGTGTGGACGCGATTTTGTAGTGCTGTCCGAAACCTTAGTGAGGATTATGTGGGAAATGCGCTCAGTATAATATGTATTTATCACAAAAATACATGCATGTATTTATTATTTTGAAAACCCACCAGCCGCCTGATCTGGCAAGTTTTAATTGTGCGACAGGAATGACATAAATACTGTACCAGCGTGATGGACTAGTCCTTATCCTGTCATCTTTCCAACTCTTCTCTACTCCACATTGGTTCGAAGTCGTATGGAATAATCTCCATCACTGATGAAGCTGGCAAATCTCGAAATTGGAATGATATGGTGATCTGGCCACTGTGTAAACAGTTTTCAAAATGGAGGTGCTGACACTTCACGTTTGAAGTCTTGCACAAGTCTCGTGAAGATCGCGCGGATAAGCGACGCCTGCCGTGGACCATACTAACTACATTCAACATGGCTAAAAACCGAAAAGGCCAATAAGTGTAATATAATATGCCAATACTAGTCACGATATGAGGTTAATAAAACCAAAAATGTAATTGAATAACACGTTAAGAAATAAAGCAAGTTTAAAAATGACTTCAGTTCCCCTTTAAATCACAGTGTTTACAGGGGCTGCAGTTGGTTCATAGTTCTATTATTATGTAAGGAATAAAAACACAACAGTATGCACACTTTATAGGCGGTCTGATGTGACCTGACATGAAGCTGATTATTTTCCTATCACAGCACATCCTGAAGTGTTTATTCCTCTTATACCACTGTGACTAATGAAAGATTACAATCTTTAATTTATAAATGAAGGATACATCCTGTTAAACCATTCATAGCTACCAAAAACTCTTTAAATGTTAAATTTGTCACGAGTTGCAAGCTGAGGTGAAGTGAGGACCCAAGAGCAGACTCAGAAAACAGGCAGTGTAAAGAGAAAACTTCTTTAATGAATTAGATGGCAGAAAGGCAAAAGGTACAGTAGGGCTCAGGCAAAAATCAGTAGTCAAAAAACAGGCCAGGAGTTCAAAAACACAGGAGCAGGTAGACACGATCAGGGACAAAAAAAACACGGCAGAAAAATCTTCACAAAAACTGATGAGCACAGGGACAAGGGAAATCCAGGCAGAGGTAGCAAAAGACACAATCCAGAACAGGCAGGCAAAAACAGGGACAAAAAACTGGACAGAAAAACTAGACAAAAAAAAAGACAAGGAAAAATTCAGGCAGGGGGAAATCAAGAAGACACAATACCAATGAGCTGTAGCGAGGCGAGGAAAGTCTACAAGAGACAGTCTGGCAAATGGAGTAGCTCCAAACAGTTCTTAAAAAGCCCTGGCTGATGGGAGAGGAGTGGTAGCAGGTGTGGGAGTGCCGCGTCAGGAAATGGCCTTCAGCAAGGCAGGACTGAATTCCTGTCCTTGACAAGGGGTTTGACTTGGGAGACATGGAAAGTTGGGTGAATACGGCACATGGTTACGGGTAGAGACAGTCTTACAGAGCAGGGATTAATTACCTTGGAGATGGGGAAAGGTCCTATGAACCTGGAAGCCAATTTGCGGGAGACCGTCTTGAGGGGCAAGTGGTGAGTGGAGAGCATTACCCGCTGCCCCACCCGATAGATGGGAGCTGCCGAGTGGTGTTTGTCGGCTTGCTCTTTAAACATCTTAACAGAACGTAGGAGCTTTTTCCTGGTTAATGCCTACATTCGCCTGCAGCGGCGCACAACCATCTGGGCAGAGGGCACGGTGACTTCTTCTTCTTGGATGGGGAAGAGTGGTGGCTGGTAGCCCAGCGGGCACTGGAAGGGGGAAAGACCTGTAGCAGAGGTGGGTAAGGAGTTGTGAGCATACTCTATCCAAGTAAGGGTCTTGCTCCAAGAGGCAGCATCCTTGGACACCATGCACCGGAGAGCCACTTCCAGTTCCTGGTTGGCCCATTCCGTCTGTCCATTGGTCTGAGGGTGAAAACCTGAAGACAGACTGCGAGAAGCACCAATGAGTTTACAGAAAGCCTTCCAGAATTGGGCAGAGAACTGGGGTCCATGGTCTGATATGATGTCTGAGGGGAGTCTGTGTAGACGGAAAACATGGAGTATCAGCAATTCGGTGGTCTCCTTGGCGGTGGGAAGCTTGGGTGGAGGGATAAAATGAACAGCTTTAGAAAAACGGTCGACAACAGTGAGGATACAAGTATTGCCACCTGAATTAGGGAGTCCTGTGATGAAATCCAGGGCTATGTGTGACCAGGGCCATGTGTAACCAGGGCCAGTGGGGAACAGGAAGTGGTCTCAGCAGGCTGGCAGGGGGTCTGTTGCCAGTCTTGTTCCTGGCACAGATATCACAAGCTGGCACAAACCTCTGGACATCCTCCTTGATGGATGGCTACCAAAAATGTTGTCAGATGAGTGCCAGAGTCCGGGCTGCTCCTGGGTGCCACGCCATTCTGGAACCGCAACCCCACTGCAACACCTGTGCCCACACAGAAACAGGAACAAAAAGATGGTTAGGAGGTGTATTACTGGGCCCTGCTCATGGACCTTCTGGACCAGGGTTTCCACCTCTAACAGAGCGGCCCCCACCAGGCACCATGGAGGAAGGATGGTCTCAGGGGAGGTCGATTCCTCCTGGAGGGGAGAAAACATTCTGGACAAGACATCAGGCTTACCATTCTTAGAGCCTGGGCGGAAGGAAAGTGTGAACTTGAAGCGAGAAAAGAAGAGAAAGACCATTGGGCCTGACGAGAATTGAGGTGCTTGGCAGTCCTGAGGTATTCGAGGTTCTTGTGATCTGTCCATACGATGAAGGGAAGGTCTGACCCCTCCAATGTCTCCATTTTTCCAAGGCCAGTTTAATGGCCAACAGTTCCCTATTGCCAACGTCATAGATTCTCTCAGAGGGGGAAAGCCAATGAGAGAAGAAGGAGCAAGGATGAAGCTTGTTGTCACTAGCTGATCTTTGGGACAATATGGCCCCCACCCCTGACTCCAAAGCATCGACCTCAACCACAAACTGCCGGGATGGATCTGGAATGGTGAGTATAGGTGCTGACGTGAACCTTCGTTTGAACTTGGAGAATGCCTTCTCGGCCCCTTCCTCCCAGCTGAAAGGGACCTTGGTGGAAGTTAGAGCCATGAGGGGCCCAGCCACCATACTAAAGTTCTTGATGAATCGCCTGTAGAAATTCGCAAACCCAAGAAACCGCTGGAGTTCTTGCCGAGAGGATGGGGTGGGCCAGTCAGCAACTGCCTTGAGTTTCAGGGGGTCCATCTGAATCTGTGCCGGGGAGATAATGAAACCCAGAAAGGAGACAGAACTTCTATGGAACTCACATTTCTCAGCCTTAACAAAGAGTTTATTTTCCAGGAGTCGCTGAAGGACCTGCCTGATGTGGATGCAGTGTTCAAAGGAGCGGTGAAAAAAAATCAATATATCATCCAGATAAACAAAAATGTTAAGGTAGTCCCTCAGGACATCATTAACAAGGGCCTGGAAAACTGCAGAAGTGTTAGTCGTGCCGAACGGAACCACGAGATATTCGTAGTGGCCCGTGGGGGTGTTAAAAACCATCTTCCATTCATCCCTTTCCCTGATCCTCACAAGGTGGTAAGCATTACGCAGGTCTAGCTTGGTGAAAATCTGGGCTCCCTGGAGTAACTCAAATGCCATAGACATGAGAGGTGGGGGTAACGGTTCTTGATGGTGATGTCATTTAGCCCACAGTAATCAATGCAAGGGCGCAAGGATTTGTCCTTCTCCACAAAAAGAGAATCCTGCCCCTGCAGGAGAAGAGGAGGAATGAATAATTCCAGCTGCTAAGGACTCGGTGATGTATTTATCCATGACTTGCCTTTCAGAAGGGGAGAGAGAGAGAGAGAGAGAGAGAGTAAAGTCACCCCTTAGGTGGTGCAGTCCCAGGGAGAAGGTAAATTCCACAGTCATAAGGCCTATGGGGAGGAAGGGAAACAGTTTGAGACTTGCTGAACACAGGTTTTAAGTCATTATACTTGGGAGGCACATTAGAGAGGCCAGGATATTCACCAATGGTGGGCTGGAGCAGCTCGGCGTGAGGGAGGGCAGATCTCAGGCATGACGATAAACAGAATTGACTCCATCCTCAAATGGTGTTGTTAGTCCAATTGACATGAGGGTTATGTAGAGTTAGCTGGGGCAGACCAAGAACTATAGGCACATGGGGATTACTCATGACAAAAAACTGGATGGATTCAGAGTGGTTGCCAAAAATTCTTAAGGTGACTGGGGCTGTTCTATAGGTGATGGTGGTCAGACCAGTACCATTAAGGGTCAGGACAGTGAGGGACAGGTTCAGAGCCAGTAGTGGAATCCCCAGGCGCTTGGCAGTGGTTGAGCAGATCAGGTTTCTGTCAGCCCCTGAATCAATAAGTGCCTGAAGGTTGTGGGGCTGACTGCCATGGATAATGACCACTGGGAGTAGCAGTCGATCAGTAGGGGGCTGATTCTGGACATTGCCCACCAGGGCCCCTAAACTCACTGGTGGGCTCTTCCTTTTAAAGGGCAAGATTGGCAGAAATGCCCCAGCTGTCCGCAATAAAAACATGCCCTCATATCCCGATGGCACTGTCATTCCTCAGGTGAGATGCGGACTCGGTCTACCTGCATTGGCTCAGCGGAAGGAATGGGAGGCTGAGGAGGAGCAAGGCTAGTCCGAGTTCTCTTTTTCACACACTGTCTGATCCAGGAGTCAATATGACTGGCGAGGTCCATGAGACCAGGGAGAACAGGTGGCAGTTCTAGTGAGACCAGCTCATCCTTGATGGAGTCTGACAGCCCATTCAAAAATACATCAAACAAGGCATTCTCATTCCAGCCACAAGATGCCACCAAAGTGTGAAACTCAATCACATAGTCAAAAGCAGACCGGGCACCCTGCTGCAGCCCCATGATTTCTCTTGCTGCCTCTCTGCCAGACAGAGAGCGATCAAAGGTTCACTTCATCTCCTCTATGAAATCCTTGAAGCTGGTGCAGCATGGTGCATTGGCATCCCACATAGCTATTCCCCACTCCCTAGCTTTGCCAGTGAGGAGAGTGATAGTGTAGGCCACTCGGGAACGCTCTGTAGGGAAGGCCAGTGGTTGAAGCTCAAGGGTTAGCGAGCACTGAGATAAAAGTTATCTGAAGGTACCCGGTTCTCCATCATATGGCTGTGGGGTGGGAAGTCTCGGCTCTCTGAAGAGGGCTGGAGCAGGAACTGGAGGAGGGGTAGGTGGAAGGGGTTGTGTAGGAGCAGACGTTACTTGAAGCTGTTGTAGCTGAGTGGCAAGAAGATTGAGAGTGTCAGAGATGGCAAAAAGGTTTTGATTCACCTGTTGGATGTCCTGTTGGTGGGTCCGAAGAAGAGCTCCCTGTTTCTGCACCGCTGCTCTTAGCTGGGTGAAATCTGCTGGGTCCATGTTGGCCAGACTGTGCTGTCACAAGTGGCGAGCTGAGGTGAAGTGAGGACCCAAGAGCAGACTCAAAAATTAGGCAGTGTAAAGAGAAAACTTTAATGAAGTAGATGGCAGAAAGGCAAAGGTACAGTAGGGCTCAGGCAAAAATCAGTAGTCAAAAAACAGGCCAGGAGGTCAAAAACACAGAGGAGCAGGTAGACACGATCAGGGACAAAAAACAGGGCAGAAAAATATTCACAAAAACTGATGAGCACAGGGACAAGGGAAATCCAGGCAGAGGTAGCAAAAGACACAATCCAAAAGAACAGGCAGGCAAAAACAGGGACAAAAAACTGGACAGAAAAACTAGACAAAAAAACAAGGAAAAATTCAGGCAGGGGGAATCAAGAAGACACAATACCAATGAGCTGTAGCGAGGCGAGGAAAGTCTACAGTCTGGCAATTGGAGTAGCTCCAAACAGTTCTTAAAAAGCTCTGGCTGATGGGAGAGGAGTGGTAGCAGGTGTGGGAGTGCCGCTTCAGGAAATAGCCTTCAGCAAGGCAGGACTGAATTCCTGTCCTGGATCCGGCCTGGGCCCGGCACGGAAGTCCCACAATCTAAGGCATGGATGGATTGGACCAGACTGTGACAAAATTACAGAAAGATTCACAAGATCAATGATCATGTTTTCTTTGTTGAACAGCACATTAACGAAAACTTTATTATTAGCCTTATCATTATCATTATCATTTGAATTACAGCCAGAACTATTACCAGAGCTGCTGTTACAGAAAATTAATCAACACTTTCCGACCAACCAGAATGACAGCATATTGTGGAAATGATCTGTTTTTCTGGAGAAAAAAAGACTGGTTCCTGCACACATACAAATATATACATTTGAGATTCTGGTGTACTTTGCTGAGAATTTGTATTTCTTTCTCATATTAAGTTTTATTTACATATCCTATTTTTTATCCATATCCTCCCAATCACATTGCTTGAATTGGACTGAAATGATGCAATGCTATAAGACTATGTACAACCACCCACTACATTTCCACTGAAGTAGAGCTTGGATTAGGACTCTTCTGACTTCTGCAGTGCTGTCAAAAAGAGAGCTATGAAATCTTGCAAAAAAAAATTTTTTTTTATACATTTCAGAATGATGCCTAATGAGCATCATTACATCACCTAAAGCATACAGTCAAAAAGAAAGGTGTTTCTGTTTACAATCATAAAAAGTAAATCAGGGAAAACTACTTGAATGTTCTCATGATGCCACTGTCCACACTTTCTCGCCACATGCAAAAGAAATACAGCTCTCATTAACAAGTCTGGACGATGACCTCAACCCAGTCATAATGATTTTCTGTGTGATATCTACATCCCATCCATGCAGATTAAGCATAACTCAAATAAGGGACACAAGCTGACTGATTAAAAGCAAAAACAACTGTCAGGGTAGTGAAGGACAACGGAGCATCTTTATTGTACAATATAGCAACTTAATTGGTCCAGACAGTCCCTCCAGAGGGAAATGGCTGTTTAGCAGTAATTAAAGTGAACTGTTGATGCAAGGGCATCTATTATCTGAACCGCTTCTTGAAAGAAACCTGTGAGAGGAAAGCAGGAGATTACAACCTGTATCATTTCAGAAGGATTTTTCCTGTAGTGCTAAATGTATAGTTAAAAAATAGTGAATATACACAAATCTGAAACATACAGACATTCATCTAAAGTACCTTTTCATCAATGATGTGCAAACAAATTAGCCAAAAACAAGCTTGATGCAAGTTCACAACATTCACATAGATAGATAGATAGATAGATAGATAGATAGATAGATAGATAGATAGATAGATAGATAGATAGATAGATAGATAGATAGATAGATAGATAGATAGATAACTTTATTGCACAATTTAAAAGCTGTTGTGTTAGTAATATGGTGTGTAGTCAAGTCAAGTCAAGTTTGTTTGTATAGCGCTTTTAACAATATTGTCCCAAAGCAGCTTTACAGAATCTGAATGACCCAAGATATGAGCCAATTTTATCCCTAATCTATCCCCAATGAGCAAGCCCATGGCGATGGTGGCAAGGGAAAACTCCCCCAGACGACACGAGGAAGAAACCTTGAGAGGAACCAGACCCAAAAGGGAACCCATCCTCACCTGGACAACAACAGACAACATGACTATAACTTTAACAGTTTTAACATGAAGTCAGTTTCATTGATGTTATAACTCTTCATTGATGGAAACTTGAGTGCAAAACTGTTCATGACAACTGCAGTCCTAAAGTTAGCAAGTCAACTGTAGTCCTCAGCCATAAAAGCATTACTGTAAGGGCCTCTGCATGCTCTTGTGACAAGGCTTTCGCAGATAGCTTTTCGCAGACAGTTGTAATTTATCGTTGAGCGGGGAGTAATAGGCGTGCGCAATGTTATTCACCGCGACAACGCAAGGGGGCGCGAAGTCGCGAAATCGCTAGGAGTAGTTGGTGGGTGTGGTTAGTGGAGTGTTTATCCTCCGGTTACTTATAATGACTAGAACTGGAGTCGTATAGATGTACGTACTTCCTCACTTCCTCGATCAACCGCTCTTCGTGCTGCTCCATCTTCGCTCGTGTTTTTAAAAATGGCGGTAGTGAAAACAAACCAAACCGGGAAAGTAGGGAAGCGGAAGTGTGTGTACAGCGGATGTAGAGTGGACCAATCAGAGCCCTCTTGTCTGCGATGCTGTCTGTGAGGTTTCTGTGGGGGTCACAATTTTTGGGAGGTGCGCGCAGAGCGTCTGCGAAGAGGGGGGCTACGCAGACGCCATCTGCGACGCCATCTGCGAGGACTACGTTGTCAGCATAAATTGGCCTTAAGTGTCCAGAGCGTCTTCCAAGTGTGACCTTCAACCGTCCATATGGGGCCGTCCTCCACAGGAGTGAAGTGTCTACTTTACAAGTAGAATGAAAAGGAGAAATTTTTTCTCCCTCCACATTCATGATACCGAGGTCTCCATTATGCCTGCTGATGGAAAGAAAGGCCAGTATGAGATAATTAGTGAGGTTGGAGAAGGCAGTTCCGATCCCTGCCTCTCTCCTCACTTACTGTCACTCATTGAGGACGTCCCTCACCACGGACAAAGTCCAAAGACTCACACAAGGTGACACAGAGGACAGGGTGGCGAATGCTTTTTAAAAACCTGACACAAATGTATCTAACATTATCCAGATCACAATTAAGCATTTCTGCAGATCAGTCAAAAGTTTTTGAACACCTGGATTTGATGTTTAATTCAGGTTTAAACCTTTTTATTGTTATTGTCACAAACCAAACAAACAAAAGTACAGAACAGCATTTAAATGACGGAAGGTACATTTCTGTGGAAGTTATTAACTGCTAATTCTCAGATCCTAATAGGAAATTATTAATGGATTGTACACTTGGAAGGTCAACTTTACTGTGCCTGTAGATGAAAAACTCCTAAACAGTGCATTTTTTTTTATAAAACATAAATACAGTGTGCTACAGCTGTCTAATTAGAGCCTTTTCTACAGCTACAGCTACATTGTTCCATTAATATAAAACCATTTCTCAATTTCACTAAACGTGCAATAAGAAACATTCCTCAATTCACTTAAATCTATTCCTTGATGAATATTTTACAATAGTATTTCAGCAAAAATAAAAACTTTTCACTGTCAGTCGAGGTTCTATATCATCCTCTATTATTTTATTTATTATCATGTAATATTGTGTTGATAAAGTGTATATTTAAGGGACATGTTGTGAAATTAAATATATTTTAGAGAGCTTGTAAGTTGTGTTTTTCTACACAATTAAGCTATAAATAAGTAAGGTTAGAATTGATCTGGCTGGCTAAAATGATGTGATTTTCAAATTTACTCCATTTTTTTTCAAGCTTCACTTAAAGGAGAACTGAAGTCATTTTTAAACTTGCTTAATTTCTTAATTAACATGTTATTCAATTACATTTTCGGTTTTAGTAACCTTATATCGTGACTCGTATTGGCAGCTAATTGCAATTAAATATTAGACTTATCGGCTTATTCAGTTTTAGCCATGTTGAATTTAGTTCGTTTGGTCCACGGCAGGCGTCGCTTATCCGTGCGATCTTCACGAGGCTTGTGCGAGACTTTGAAACGTGAAGTGTCAGCCAGGTGTCAGTGCCGCCATTTTGCAAACTGTTCCAAACGAAATGTTGCACAAAAACGAGTTTAAATGACGATTACTGCCTACTTTTTTCAAACTTTCCTGATTGCTATCAAAACAAACAAAACTTCCGGCTTGATTACATCAGCATTCGAAAGAGGGCGCACGCATCTTTTGATAACATTGGCAGATGTTGGTCACTATGATTTCCGCTGTACGTTTTATTTCCATCCTACGATGTCTTGCACAGGTCTCAACGAATCTCGTTTACGGCCATTGCTTTGACATATGGACTGATATATTCCAGAGCATATTTCAAACACTCATAACTTGCTATAGCAGTGACAAAATAGCTATCAAAAATGCATTCCGATATTTAATAAAATGAGATAAATAGAATTTTGATAATAAAAAATTGCCTTCAGTTCTCCTTTAATCCTAAAAAGATATCTTCTTTGAAGAAATGTTTCCAAGTTTCCTTTTTCAAAGCTGTACACTGTTTGTAGACTGTGTTTTATAGACACGTGCAGTAATGTGCAAAAGTCTTAGGCCCCCTATTTTTCTTTCATATAAACTTTGTAATAGATTTCTATTTTATGACTTCTACATTATCGAGTCAGAACAAGAACATTTTAGAGTCCAAATGTACGTTTTCCAGCACAAAGTTAAATGTTACAGAAAAAAAAATGTTTGTATCTGAACAGCATATTCAGCATATAAGAGTGCGCTTTTCAGATAAAAAGAAAGCATAATGAAGGCTACTGGGTTTTGGTGCAAAATGAAGAAGCGAGTATGATAGTCAAAGTGTCCAGAAGAACTGTGGCTGGTTCTGTAAGATGGTCAATAAAACCTACAGCACATTTCCTTATAAAACTGCACTCATTTTACCCGAGACGACTATTTTTTTAAGCGAAGGATCATCTCACAGCAAATATTGACTTTGTTTAATTTATTATGGCTTACTGCTGTTTGGGGGGGGGGGGGGGGGGGGGGGTTGGTCTCCAGCATTTCTTTACATGTGCCTAAGAGTTTTGCACAGTACTGTACTTCTTAAAAACTCAAAGACTGAGAGAAGAACATCTTTTCAGAGAGGACACTCTCTCTCTCTCTCTCTCTCTCTCTCTCTCTCTCACACACACACACACACACACACACACACACACACACACACACACACACACACACACACACACACACACACACACACACCTCCCTCCCACAAAAAGGGGTCTCCACCCAGGCTGACAATAGGTGGCAGCTGGTCGATCGATCCTTGACAAAGAGGTTAAGGCAGTCAAAAGATTGTTAACTAGCCATTTCATCTCACAGACATTTAGATGATTGTTTGCGCTTCATTGCCTTCCTTCAGCGAGTGCCACTGCTACACCTGTGCCAGGCCCTTTTTAAAGCTTGCTTGCCCACTTCTGTCAACCTCGCTCAGCAGCAAATAAGCCAGCCACACCCTCTCGCACAAATGTGCGACTCCTTACAATGCATCCTGTTTGACAGATGCCTTTCATGCATGAATAAGGAAGAACAAACCATACTGTACAGTCTAAATTCATAGCGTTATATGGTACGACAGGAAAATGTTCCCCAAACACAAGAGACATGTCTAAGTTATAAAAAGACACAAGATACAAGAAAACTTCTGTCATCAAAAGTGCTATCAGTTACTATCAATATATACAGTCCTGTGCAAAAGTCTTAGACACATGCAAAGACATGTTATAGAGCACAGCTGACTTCAAAAATAATAAAATTAAATAGATCTACTTTAAAAAATAGTTCTCCCAGGCACTACTTGTGCAGTTTTTTAAGGAACTTAGCTGGTAAGTTTGTGGGGGGGTTTTTTTGGTTGTTTTTTTTTTTGCCTGAAAAGTGGTCTCTTCTGTAATTTCTTTACTGACATACATATATTTTTCTGTAACATTTAATTTTGTGGAAAACTAATTTCTGGGAATCTAAAATGTTTTGTACTGACTCAATAACGTAGAAGTCATTAAATAAAAATCTATAACAAAGCACTGCACCAAAACCCCAAGATTCAGGAGATATCTTTTTAAATTCCTGCAAGAATCTAGAGCCTATCTGGAGATTTTTTGGCAATGCCATGATCTGAGAGTACGCAATATAGATTCCATGATATATAGGTCATAGTTTGAAATATCCGGGCAAAACCAGATAAACGGTGCCTAAGACTTTTGCACAGGACACTTTAACTTTTTGCACACTTTAACAGGAGCACCTATACACCTGTTTCAGTGATGCAGTCGTCCAATCAGCCAGTCACGTGGCAGCAGCATGACGCATAAAATCACACAGATTCAAGTCAAGTGCTTTGGTTAGTTTTATTTAAAAATGTTAGAAATACAATGAATTTGTCTTGGTGAATGGACAAGTAACATACAGACAATACTAGACAATTTCCCAAGAAGTATCGAATTATAAATGTACCCTACTACAGAACGTTTCTGATACAACCCTTGGAAGTGGCCAGAAACCCTTAATCATACATACACTCTAAAAAATAATGGGGCCAGTACCGGTTCTTCAGGGCGATGCCATAGAAGAACCTTTTTCAGGGCTTCAAAGAACCGTTCATGCAACAGTTCTTTAAAGAACCATTTAAACCATTTGTTTGAGCAGTGAAGACAGATTTGTGTAAACATAGCCTATGTGCATTGGCCAGCAAATGGGAAGAGAATGCCAGGCTCTGAAGAACCATTTCCAATGTGAAGAACCTTTCGCATAATGTAATGGTTCATCACAGAGTTTTGACTCTCCATGGAACCATCCAGAGATTTGAAGAACCACTGAAGCACCTTTATTTTTTAGAGTGTAGAGCCCTTTGAAGGACCCTTGATGGCCTGCTTTTCGAAACATGTAAATATGTATGTATGCACCGATATATTAATTCAGGGTTATGTCACAAAACATTCATGCATTTAACCTGTACAGGAAATTTGCCTCAGTACAATTTACTCAAATTGAAGAGATTTTTCCTCTACGCCAGATAACAGTTGGCCCCTCTCTAAAAAGGGTAAAAGTTACTCTTTTGACGAAGCTGTTTCTCCAGAGTCAATTCTCCTCAATTCAGTGTTAATATTTTACTCTTTGTGGTGGTATCTGACTCTAGTGTGTCTTGAAATTAACTCTTGTACTATTTTACTCAGTTCAGAGCCACAACCAACTCTATCAAATACTCCGTAATTTTACTCTCTAAACTCAAAATAGAGCAAAATGAAATATTTTTGAGGAAAATACTTTTAACTCTGGAAAAATTGCTCAGTCGTTTTCCCTGTGTCTCCATTGCTTCTGAACAACCCTTGAACATTACCTCATTTTGGAACTGGCAACCAACCAAGTTCCCAGCATGAATCCCGTGAGCCACTGAAACCTCCTTGTCAACCTAACAATAAGAGGATTTAGCAAAACATTATTCTACAGATACCATCTAATCCAGAAACCTGCTGGTGTACATAAAACCTCAGTAGCCTACTTCCGTATGTCCTGTTCACATGAGGGTATTGTCTCTCATGCTATCTTAGACTAGCATCTCATTTGCTGCTTAATTACAGGGCTTATGTTAATGTTCATCACCACACTCTGAAGACCATGATGCACCCTCTTCCAGGTGCTTAGGTACGGTGATTAGCCTCCTCCCCCATCCAGTGTCCACATACTACTGATTGAATCAGGATGAATGATATATTGTTCACAGGTTACCTGGAAGTGGAGCGTATTCTTACATGACAAATATCACCTTGTTAGACTTGTTAGTGCACGCACTGTACTCTGTAATCATAAAATATTGTACAACACTCAGATCCTCAGTCTCATTCCACAATTATAAGACCACATTCTGTGATTGTAAAGTCAGTGAAGTTATGTGACATCCAGTTGTTTGAGTTTGGACAGCTTCAGGTTCTTCTTTTCATTTTTCTTTCATCCATGTGGCTGTATTAAAGCATTATACAACATACTTTTATTCTGTTACATGTTATGGGGATGGCATCAAAACCATCCAACAAAAGGTTTTACTTAATTTAATTTAGGCTTTATGATATCATTATTTTATTTTCCAGATATTTATTTTTATTGCAGAAGAGGGTGTGAAAAGTAGTGGGAAAAAATTAAATTGACAATGATTTGTTAATACCAAAATGATAAGTTGTGTATTTTAAATAACAAATATTCTGTGTGTGTGTGTGTGTGTGTGTGTGTACAGTATAGGGTTAGTCAAAATTATGTTAACACTAATGGACATTTTTTCTCCTGCAGATAGACGCATGCTATGGGTGACAGATTAAATGGCACTGTTGCTCGCTGGTTTTTGTGTATTGAACATGATGGCAAACAGGTTGAGACCGTCCTGTAAATCATCTTGCACATATGATGTATGTTTTGTGAATTAAGTGTTAAACCGTATATATATATATATATATATATATATATATATATATATATATATATATATATATATATATATATATATATGTGTGTGTGTGTGTGTGTGTGTGTGTGTGTGTGTGTGTGTGTGTGTGTGTAAAATAAAAAAAACCACACACACACATTTGTATAAAAAACATTGCTTCTTGGTTCACTTACGGTAAGAGCAGCATCAGTTGTTGTTGTTTTAAATGTTGCCAAAATTTCTAGCATGAATAGCAGGTAGCTATTTTCAACATCCAGAAAAAAAATGAACTGAAACTGAAAATTAATAAGCAATGCATGCAGTCTTACGAATCCTGTGGTTGCAGGATTCATAGCAAAACCTTTAAAGGGAGGTAGGGTATTTACAGTAGGCTATGTACTGGGAAAATGAGATTATGACTTTCAGCATTGATGCTAAAAGACTATAATTCACAAATTGGTTCAATACTATATCAAGGGTTTGATTTATTATTATTATTATTATTATTATTATTATTATTATTATTATTATTATTATTATAGTTAAGGCACAACTATAGTACTGAGAATAATACCATTTTAACCAAAAGTATATGTGTTGAACAGCAACATAGTTTTGTACTGGTTATGCTTTGCAACAATGCTTGTGGCTAGATCACATAAATCAGTACTTCTAAAGGAGTAAGTTAAATATCATAACTCGTAAATGTGCACATATGGTACTTGTGTGTATATCTGTGATCATTAGTGCATTAACACAGCACAACCGTGCTGTGTTGCAATGAAAACTGGTATAACCATAAGACGGTTAACAAAGTCACAAAGCTGGGTATTATACTGAGTTATACAGAATATCTCTGAGCACATCCATGGGATGAATATTAAATATAAATATAAAACTGCACATTATCACAATACTGGTATGCTAAATATAAATACCAACAAAGAATCACTGTGTATGGTACTTGTGTGTATATCTGTGATCATTAGTGCATGTCTATACATCCATATTTACCATTGTGTGTTTGTGACCCAGCTATAAGTGATCACCTGGCCTGTGGCTCTCCTCCAGTGGGTTTCAGTTCCGGGTCTGTGGGCTGTGTGTCTGGCAGTGGACTGGCCCTCTCTGAGGCTCAACCAGGCACAGCCATGCTTCCTGCTCCTCCTTTGTCACACCATTTGGGCTCTTGTGTCTGAGGCTCCACTGCCCTGGCCTCACTTGGCAGCTCCATACACACAGACATCTGCTCGCTCTCTCTGTGACCTCCTACTGAACAGACAGAGCTGGGGCCACAACCGTGCTGTGTTGCAATGAAAACTGGTATAACCATATGACGGTTAACAAAGTCACAAAGCTGGGTATTATACTGAGTTATACAGAATATCTCTGAGCACACCCATGGGATGAATATGAAATATAAATATAAAACTGCACATTATCACAATACTGGTACGCTAAATATAAGAACAGGTTTTCTGTTCTGGGAAGAGCTTTTATGTTTATGGTATGACTGTGTTCAGTGGCGTGCACAGATAGACACGAGGTGGTGCTCAAGCACCTGCCCCTCTGCCCTCTGTCCAAAAAAGTGCCCTTTTGAATTTTTTTTTTTTTTTACAGTTTACTGAGGCCAATGTCGACATGATCTTTTAGAAAAGCCGCGGCATTAAAAGCGTGTGTGAAAATAATGTCCCGACGTGTGCCCCCTCCGCACACACACCGGACCTCTGTCTCTCTTGCTCTGTCACGTGAACAAGCGTGCAGTGCATTCAATGTGAGGTTGCAGCAGCATAGCGTCCTGGAAGCCACGGCCTTGTCGTAGCGCAGACAACACATCGTGCAGTCAGTCAGCTCTTCCCCTGCCCCACCAGCCAGGTAACACATGAATCGAGTGAAAATGTATTGTTTGCCCTCTAAGCCCAAGCTGTAATTATTTTGTCGTGAAGTAGCCCGTCGCATACAGAAACAACTGCACATAAGTATTATATTTTTCGCTAGACCATTTTCAGATTTAGGAAAACAAAAATTTATTTTTCTATTTTGTTCAACTAGAGATTCCTGGCAAAGTCAAAAAGCCTTGATGTAATAAATTAACATTAAGTGGTTGTTTTACACCTTTAAAAACTAAAACGGGTCAGTGGCGACCCGAACACAAGAGGAGGGTTAAATCTCAGACTTTTATAATAAAGTGTTCCACATGCGCAAAAAAAGTGCTCTTTTTTCCCCCCAGAGCACTTGCCCCCCCAAAATGTCTGTGCACGCCACTGACTATGTTGTTATGTCCGGATACAAAAGATGATCCCTTTATAAACTTTTTTTTTTTTTTTAATCAGATTATGATCGTTTCAGACAAACAAACAATTCACACATCACACAGGTTTAGCCTTGTTTAAAACGCTTTCTTCTGATGTCAGGAACTCAAACTTGGAAAAGGATTCCTTAGGGCATCTCCTAAGAAATCAGACTCTATTAGTTGCTGAACAAATATTAAACTAATACACTATGAAGAAGAGAAGGACGTGGACGACCATTCTGTCATTATTTGACTTGATAACCTGCTTGTCGAATCAGACCATAATCAGACCACAGCATGGCCTGAACAGGTGAACCGTTGCTTTACTCACAGAGAGAGAGAGAGAGAGAGAGAGAGAGGATCAGATTAAAGCGCAGAGAGAGAGAGAGAGAGAGAGAGGGAGAGAGAGAGGGAGGGGAGGAAAAAGTGCTCACAGGATCTCGGCCACTTGTTTTCCTTCCTCTTGTGTGTGCGCGCGGAATGATGCGGGAGCGCGCGTTATGAAGCGGGTTTTGTTCGCGCGCACTGGGCCAGAACTAACGCGATGATTGCGGCCACCGAATGGGCCGTGTCTGTCTTTAGCTCCATTTCGTGACGGTAATGCATAGCCCATACACGACAGAAGAAAGAGCGAGACGGGGACATCTGTTCAATCAGTCCAACAGGAACCTGAGCACCCTCCGTCCCACTCCTCATAGTCTACTTACAACATGTGATGGGAGCTTGCGTCTTTTTTTTTCCCCACATTTTCTGTCATACATATCTGATAGGCTTAATTTAAGTCCAACCCTTGAAACTGATTGAAAGTTTTTTAGACCAGAGTTTTATGAGGTGTCTATAGTCTGATAACAAAAACAGCAGCAGGAGGGAAGAAACATAGTACCTTCAGAGCAGAGCTGTGTTCGGGTCACTCTGCGCCTCTCGCGGGGTGTATGAAGTCTCCAGAGGACTCCAGCACATGTTGTGATTAGTCCAGCAGTGACCGAGCGCTTCTGACTCCGTTAGCTGTAATTAAACTCGCTTTTCTACACTTAATGTTTATGAGGCTATCTGAGCTCGCGCTTTCGCACTCGGACCAGGTGACGCAGCCTGCAGGCGGAAACACGGTACGACTGTCCTGTCCTGTCCTGTCCTGTCCTGTCCTGTCCTGTCCTGTCCTGCACACACCCTGTTGCACTCCAACACTCTATTCATCTGTAATGTTCTCCTGATGCAGGCGATCTGATGAGTTCTGGGCTGAACTGTACACTGTCTGTATTATTATTATTATTATTATTATTATTATTATTATTATTCCTTCCGCAAATTCAGCCTCACACTGGACTCGCTTTTAACCTGAAAGCTTAATTTATAGATTATAACAATTTTTTTTTTTTTTTTTGGGGGGGGGGACAGGTGGGGTGTGGTGGTGGGGTGGGGTGGAGGAAGTGAGATATTTATGATGTTTACATTAAGGGACTCGATAAGAACACGCACATAACCTGTAACGCTGTGCATTTTACTCGGATGCTATTTTAATTCTGAGAAATAAAGGTACCAGACTGTACCTCTCCTTGTCTCTGGGGTGCAACCAATTAAAGGTCCATGTAGATTTTATCTGGACGTGCATGTGGTGTACCGTTAATTAGCCGTTAGTGTGAGCCAAAAGTTACATCAGTGGTCTGTAATGTCAAGTTGTGGACTTTAAAATTTTTTTAAAGGTACAAAGGCACAAAAGAAAACACCCCCAGCTACAGGGAGAAGTAAAGTTTGGTGCATTTATTTTTGAAGGTGAGTGACATTAGATAGCGGTTGGTATTAAGTGTTTTATATATATATATATATATATATATATATATATATATATATATATATATATATATATATATATATATATATATATATATATATATGCTGTCTGTTGGTGTGTTACATGATTATTTTTTTGTGTGATTATCTCTTAAATCATCCAGCTCTCCCTCTGTTTTTGGGCTTTGGCTATTAGCGTTATCGTTAGAGAGGGAATCAACCAAACTGTTGTGCAAATCGAAGAAACACAGAAATGAATGTGATCGGCCATCTATCACCGAGCGCAATAAAAGAGGCGACAAGGCTCAAGCCCATGATGTGATGAATCCTCCTCGGTCGTTTTAATTAACTTTTTTCTGCTGTCCTATAATGACCAGGCTGGTCAACGGAGCCGGTCAATAAGAATGTTAATATCAAACAAATAAAACTTCTCATGATTAAAACCTCCTGCTTTATTAAATTTGAAATTCAAATGAAATTTATGCCGTGCATGCTACACTGCATGTAAATAGTCTTTCCTATCCTGCCTCATTATCCTGAGAGGATCCCGGTGTTCAGCAACCTCATCGGCGACATAATGTATTATAGGCTCGGCATGTCATCTCAGATAGAAACCAAGAAATAGTTTACATCCTGGGCGCTTTCAGCCAGATTTACATCCCGCAGTGAAGTCCAGAGCTGCATCTTTAGCCCAGGCTATATCATGTTCATTTTAATATAAATGTGTAAAACAATTCCCGAAGAGTTACTGCATTCAGTTAAACACGATTTATTATTTACTGCGTTTATGACAGACGAGATTTTCTATAAAAACAAATTATATATATATATATATATATATATATATATATATATATATATATAAAACGTTAGATTCAAAATGAAAGCTAGCCTTATTTTACCTTGGCTATATGAATTTGACTTGGAGTAAGATGACCAGCAATCGAGTCCATTTTTTTTTTTTGGTTTATTATCAGAAATATTAGCACACTTTTATTACTTGGATTAAATATTATATTCTTTGATTAGCAGTGCAAAATGAAATCTGTATGTCTGAAGAAGAAAAATCGTCTATTTTATGTTTTAGGTGTATTAAATGATAATACAAGAATGATAATAATCATAAAGAGAAGAAAAAAACACCTGATCAATAAAAGTAATCAAATATTATCTTCAATCATGCAGCACAGCAGCAAAAACGATAATAATAATAATAATAATAATAATAATAATAATAATAATAATAATAATAATGATGATGATGATGATGAGTAATCGCTCCAGCTGAACGCATTGTTCACCACAAAATAAAGTTCAACTTTTCAAAACAATTCGGCTGCCTCTCATTAAAGTTGCGCGCTTCCGCTCGCGGCTGAAGGGGGCGGAGGAACGTGTCTGGAGCGCGCTATTGATGACCTCACGCTTGAAAGTGGCCGCGTGAAAGCACGGCTGCTCTGATTGGACGCCCAGGTCACAGCGGCACTTCAAAGCCGGAGCAGAGCCTACAATTGTGCTGGAATGGGCGGACCACATCATTGTATTGCACACCTCTAAAAAAACACCGCTCTAATTCATAAATATAAAAAAGATCCTCTGAGGAGGGCACTTTTGTGATGGCAACTTCACTTCTAGGGGTGAGTCTAAGGAGTTTCTTGCTGGTTTAATTAGTCGTACCATTGTTCTGCCGAGGGACTAAAATTACTTCGGGCAGCGAGGGAAAGACAGTCACTTGATAATGTTTTGACGAATTCAAGCGGAGGTTCGTTTCTCAGCTGTGACCCGGTTTTTATTCTTCTCATGTTCAGAGTACGTCCATGCTGGAATATTTATGATCTATATCCATATATATATATTTGGCCGGCGCCTAAACTTAGTGCTTGTTTTAACCTTTTTTTTTTAAACCATCCATCCTACAGGTATGTGTTCTAACCCAGTTACCCAGTATAGTTTAACATTTGCCTGTTGCAACTGGTTTGCGAGAAAGAAAGAAAAAAAAAGCACCCCATACAAACAGATTTGCACTTGCTGTTAAAAATAAACCCTGACCGTTTTGAGATAAACTCACCTTTTAACTTGTTTTTATTCCAGGAGGAGCCGCGATTAGGTTCGACACCTTTAGCTATGCTGGCTGCGACGTGCAACAAGATCGGATGCCCTTCTCCATCCGCGATCTCGGATAATACGTCGAGCTTCGGTAAGGGATTTCACCCGTGGAAGCGCGCCGCGGCGAGCAGCTGCAGTCTGGGCTCGGGTTTATCCTCCAGCTTTGGCGTGACCAGAAACGGCGGCGCTCTGGCGGACTCGTTCGGTGCGAGTGGCACAACGGCGTCCAGCGCTTTCTCACTGACACCAGGTACCTCCTCCAACTCGCATCTCGGCAACGACTACCCCGTGTTCCAACCGCCGGCGTCGAGCGCCTCGCAGGAAGCCGGACACCAGCCCGTGTTCATCTCCAAAGTGCACGCCAGTGTGGACGGCTTACAAGGCATCTATCCGCGCATGAGCGTTGCGCACCCGTACGAATCGTGGTTCAAGTCGTCGCACACAGGGCTGCCGACGGGCGATGTCGGTGCCACGAGCGCTTCCGCCTGGTGGGACGTTGGCGCAGGATGGATTGACGTTCAGAACGCCAACGGCGCCGCTGCGCTCCAGACGCCGCTGCACTCAGGAGGACTCCAATCGTCTTTGCATTCGCCGCTCGGAGGCTACAACTCGGACTACTCCGGTTTGAGTCACTCTGCTTTCAGCACCAGTGCGTCACCGCACCTGCTGACCAGCGGACAGCACATCATGGACGGCTTTAAGCCTGTACTCTCTTCCTACCCGGACTCGAGCCCATCTCCTCTGGGCGGCGCAGGAGGTGCCATGCTGAGCGCGGCCCCGTCTGCTTCACTGGCTGGCTCACCCAGGTCATCTGCGCGCCGCTACTCGGGCCGCGCCACGTGCGACTGCCCTAACTGCCAGGAGGCAGAACGCCTCGGACCTGCAGGTGCGAGTTTGCGCCGTAAAGGCCTTCACAGCTGCCACATCCCCGGTTGCGGCAAGGTGTACGGCAAGACGTCGCACCTGAAAGCGCATCTGCGGTGGCACACGGGCGAGCGGCCTTTCGTATGCAACTGGCTCTTCTGCGGCAAGCGCTTTACGCGCTCCGATGAGCTCCAGCGGCACCTGCGCACGCACACAGGAGAGAAGCGCTTTGCGTGCCCCGTGTGCAACAAGCGCTTCATGCGCAGTGACCACCTGAGCAAACACGTGAAGACCCACAGCGCAGGCGGCTCCGCGGGCTCTGGTTCGGGCGGCAGCGGCGGAAAAAGGGGCAGTGACACCGACAGCGAGCACAGTGGGCCTGGCAGCCCTTCATGCAACTCCCCCGAACTGCTCCGGCCCGCCGAAGCACTTCCGCCGAGTCTGACCAGCCGCGCCAACTCCCTCGATTAAAGTGCTTAAAATGACACTGGATCGGAAGCGGCAGGGTTCGTGACCTTCACACACAAGGTCCTGACGTTTACTAAGAAATCATCGAGGAGCCAGATTCACCTCGACGTTATCAAGACATAAACTTGATGATAACGCAAAAAAAAAGAAAAGAAAAAAAAGAAAAAAAAAGTCAGCTTTGTCCCGGACAAACCCTGTGACGCAGTTGCAGGAAAGAAGAGAAAACTTTTGAGGAGAATCTGGGCATAAGACGAATTTGCTCCAGAGGCCCGTTTTAACGGATTCGTATCGGATCCAGTTGAATTCGTTAAATCCAAGTTTTGAAAAGTGAATTCACTGAAAGGGCCAGCAATGTTCACTTCTGTTCTGTTTCCTCAAAATAAAACAGTGGCACTTTATTCATAAACACTCCTGAATATTCACTTGTGTGGCAACAAAAATTAAAAATACGTTGTAATGTTGCCGAGTCTTTTGTTCAAATTAATTTCTTTAATATTGGGGGAAAAAAAGCATAGCATATAATGTCGCACATTGGTCTTTATTCAGGAAGAATCTTGAAAAAGCTGACAATATTTGTATGAAATTTAGGCTACTTATTTGCTATTGCTGAAAATCCAGTGTACATACTGAAACTGTATAGAATAGTTTAGAGGATTATTACATACATGTGTAAAAGTTTTGGTAACGTATTGTCCAAGATTCAATTTTGTATAGTAGCTATTTTTAGTTGCATATTGACTCTAGTAAATATATTAAATTGTATGAGAGTGCATTTTTGTCAAGACGTCATATTTATCCAGAAATTGGACTTTTCTTTTCTTTTCTTTTCTTTTCTTTTCTTTTCTTTTCTTTTCTTTTCTTTTCTTTTCTTTAATAGCTGATCCTTTATTCTGCGATCTAACAGAGTCGCATCTTTAAACTGTAAAACTGGAAAAAAAAAACGAAATTAGCTTAATTCGGTGTTAAATCGGATTTTATCATTTACAGTATGTCAGCATGCACATGTGAGAGAAACGCTCATTTCTATAACACCCCACCTCACATAAATCTCTCTCTCTCTCTCTCTCTCTCTCTCTCTCTCTCTCTCTCAAAGCCCCTCAATAAAGGCAACATGAGTTAAGTTTACTATTAATTTGCACGTTATCTCAGTTTCTTTGACTCCCTGCGTAAAGAAAAAAAAAGTTGTTTCAGTTAGATAAAAACACCAGGAGATAAGAGGATATTTAACCTTTCCTTTTCTAAAACACCACAGTCTTGTCACATTCAAAGGAAAGATGTCCCATATAAAATATGGAGTAGCTTCAAATATATATATATATATATATATATATATATATATATATATATATATATATATATATATATATTCTGTAATCCATGAACCAGGAATATTTCTGTTAAAAACAAATATTTCTAATCTTCCCTCTTTTCTCTGGACTGCTCTATTTCCTCACTAACTTTGGAGCAATCCGTTACAGGTTATTTATTGGGTTATTAATCTTAAATCATAAATTAAAAACTGGAGATTTTTTTTTCTTTCAGGGTAAAAACTGACATTTTCTTTTATTTTTGCAAATTGATATGGCGTTGCCTTATATTTTTTATTTTTTAAATATAATTTTTTTACTTTATATTTGCGTTGTTAATTATAGTTTTTTGGTTGAGCATTAATTACAGAAGGATATTCTGTCCCGTTTAATCAATTCAGAGTCTGTAAAAAAAAAAAAAAGATTGAATCGTTTGACGACGTGTCGATTCATTCCACCTGATCGACTCATTTCACCTGATCATCATCACTTTGAAACTAAACATTTTCTTCATAAACGTGAACAACGACAATAATAAAAGCAAAACACTAAAAAGAAATTACTGCGTATTTTCATCTTGCGAAAATATTCGGTATGACAGGCTATAATGATTAGTTTGTAACGAATAATCTGAATATTCGCGTTTGTTCGTGGATATACTGTAAGTGTTGAAAATAAATCGTCACTTGGAGCTGCGTGTAAAAGTCACAGTAGTTTATTCGTATATTTAAAAAAAAAAACACCTTTGAGTTTTCAAAACATGCAGGAAATAATAAGACAACCAAAACTTGCCCAGAATTTTTTTCTGCTATAGTGGACTGTTTATGAGTCTTTCACCGGTTTATCCTGTTTCCTTATGTTTGTTTGTTCGAAGTTAAGATTTACGTGTAATGGTTCAGTTGATGAGTGTGTGAAGGTGTGAAGGAAATATGTTGGAAATGCGGTACAGTGAAGCAGCAGCGCCCCGCAGCGGTCACACACAGCTATTGCACTCACACTGTGCAATATGTCAGAGGCTACACTACTAGAAAGAAAGTCACATTGACTAAAAGTGAAGAAACAGAAGAAAAAAAACACGCAGGCGGGTAAATCGGGTTGATAAAGAAAGGGCAAGGTGGTTTGAATGCTAGGTTTGGGATACACACTGCGTCAACCAGAAAAGGTCTGAGGAATGTACGTTTTTTGTCCACATTTAACTAAATTTATGATTTTCTTGAACCTTTTGAAATTATATTTCCGTACAAAGAAGGAAGGTGGTGTAGTGGTTGGCGCTGTCGCCTCACAGCAAGAAGGTCCGGGTTCGAGCCCAGTGGCCGACGAGGGCCATTCTGTGTAGAGTTTGCATGTTCTCCCCGTGTCCACGTGGGTTTCCTCCGGGTGCTCCGGTTTCCCCCACAGTCTAAAGACATGCAGGTTAGGTTAATTGGTGGCTCTAAATTGACCGTAGGTGTGAATGTGAGTGTGAATGGTTGTTTGTGTCTATGTGTCAGCCCTGTGATGACCTGGTGACTTGTCCAGGGTGTACCCCGCCTTTCGCCCGTAGTCAGCTGGGATAGGCGCCAGCTTGCCTGCGACCCTGTAGAAGGATAAAGCGGCTAGAGATAATGAGATGAGATGAGATGAGTTTAATTTGATCGCCAGAAGTCTGCGAACAAAAAGTGTGCTAACTTGCTAATTAATAGCTGAGCTGAAGTTGGATTATTGTGATAAATAAGGCATTTCTCTCCCTCTCTTTTGTACCCTCTCAGAAAATAAAGTACATTGTTGTACCTTTAGGGGTACAATGGCTTGTCACTGGGGCAGTACCCTCGAAAGTACTTATTTGTACCCTTTATATACTGCTTGGGAATATATATGTACCTTTTGGGCCCTAAAAAGGGACACGTAGTCACCTTGAGATCTAATAATGAGCCATAGGGGGTACATTAGTGTAGATTGTACCTTGGGGGACAGAAATGGAGTCCTACTGTATCCCTATTTCTAACAGTGTAAGGAAAATAGATAACATGAAACAGATTAGAGTAGATTACATAAAACAACTGCTATAATACATTTCTACATCATTATATTTACAGTTAGCATTAAGTTACCTAATTTGGGGCTGCTGTACTGTTACTATAGTTACTTCTAGCTCAGGAAAATTACTTCATGCTACCTTTGTAATATTACATTTATCAGATATTGGATATTCCTGGTCTACAGGGCGGCACAGTGGTGTAGTGGTTAGCCCTGTCGCCTCAGCAAGAAGGTTCTGGGTTTGAGCCCAGTGGCTGACGGGGGCCTTTCTGTGTGGAGTTTGCATGTTGTCTGCGTGGGTGTGCTCCAGTTTCCCCCTCAGTTCAAAAACATGCAGGTTAGGTTAACATGGGGCAGCCTTAGGCTGAGGTGCCCTTGAACGAGGCACCTATCCCCTAACTGCTCCCTGGGTGCTGTTAGCATGATGAATAAAGTTGTTGTTGTTGTTGTTGTTTTTCTTCTTCTTCTTCTTCTTACAACCCAACAATGTAGTCATTTTTACCAATAAGTTGGGTTTAGAAACCCACCCATTCTGCTGGGTCAGCATTTTGCTTATCCAACCTCACTGGGTTACAACCCATACTGGTTTAACCGTATTGCACTCAGCACTGGGTTTACAAATGGACCCCAAATTGGTTATTTTTAGCCCATGTATTTTTGAGTATGTAATGCCAGTCTATTCCATACAGTGCACAACATCAGTGAAAATAGGAACAATGAGTGAAATTGTTATTCAGGGACAGTGGTGAGACTTGGGACAAGTTTTCAGCTTTTGCAGATTGTGTGAAATTCTTTGCAGGTCGCGTCACATTCATATTGCATTAGAGAGGATTTACTCTACCCTCTTACCACAACATTAGTTTCTCAGCTTGTCACATATACTGGCCTTCAGACTTCACCTTTTCTGTCATTATTTTTTGAGGGAAGACATGGGACATTAATAAAATCCCTAGGCCTCCGTGTTTAATTTTTATTTATTATCAAAACCTGTAACATGCTGTACAGCGATAGAAAAATATCAGTTTACCCAAAACCTGGTGAGACAAAACAGTTCCATTCTCAAGAAGGAATGAAATAAGTTTAATCCTCATGCAGGTACATGCCCACATTTTGAACAAAATATTTTAAACAATTGTATTTTTGTAAACCACAAGAAAAGACCTGTAACATGATGAACTGTCCCAACTCTCCCCATCTGACCATTTTGAAAAAAAAAAAATCCTTAAATGTTTCCCCCAGAATTTAAGTTTAATAGAATGGAGGTGGAGGCGAAGTAGAAAATATGTTTTAAAATATGTTTTGGTTGACAGAAATATTGAACTGCATAGACCTTACTGCAGTGTCCAGCTTCGTGGCTCCAAAGGAAGTCAGTTACTCTAAGGAGCAACATTTAACTTCTGATGCCATCTAAAACCTGATTGGTTGAAATTAATTTATGGGAATACAAACTGTCCCAAGTCTCCCCAAGTTCTCCTACTATTTTTTTTAAAGACTTTTGTTGATTTAGTTTTGAATGTAAATTTTGAGTAAATCTGAATGGTTTATGGTAGCCTTGTTATGTACAGAGTTTCTACATTTAAAAGTTGCATTTGCCATTGATCTCAACAAACACCTGTATCAATCTACTGGCTTGAATTTTTAGCCTTTATAGTATACAATATGATGTACAGATAGGTGACAAATTAAAGGAAAAACAACAAAGTATAGTGGAGGGCCAACACTAAATCCCAGAACATTTGGCTTGGCGTAGGTTCTACAAGTCTCTGGAAGAGTACTGGAGGGATGAACACCATTCATCTAAAAGATATTCACTCAGTATCCCATAGCATGTAATCTTAATCATATGTATACTCATCAACCCATTCGGTGAGCTTCAAACAACCTCTCTACCTATCTACCTGTCTTATAGCTATGATCGACGTTTTGCAATTGTATTTTCACAATTGTCATAATATGATTACGAAATAAATTACATGAAATGATTAACAATTCAACTTCAATACATTTCTAGTTGTGAATCCAATTTTTCCTGGTTAGAGAAGAGCAGTAAAAGGTATTTTGAGGGCAATACAGTTGACAAAACCAAAGCATGAAGCAAAAGCAATTTGAAATGGCCATAGGAGAGTTCTTAGGACACTGTTCCTCTTTTAATATGCTGAATCATAATGTTTGATGTTTAGTTTTAGTGCAGTGGGTTAAAACGGGTCTGTTACATGGAGGTAACATGGTATAAGAGAAGGTTAAGAAAATTATTAAACCTTCAAACGCTTTACAAAATATTTAATATATCAGTCTACCTTAGCCAAAGTCCTGACATGACAAATGGAAAAGCAGAAAAGATTTTCAGGTGGTTTTAGTTGTGAAGCTATGTAGAAAAATGTGAGTGCTTTCATTCCCCACAAAGAGCATTAGCTCTGAGATGCTGTTCATCCCAGTGGTGCTTTCTATCACTTGGGATTATTTCTTCCACAAATGGCAGAAACAAAACTAGAAATACGTCTATTCCATATTCACAATTCAGGGTCCTTTGGAGTCTCTGCACTCAAGAGCTGATTCCCTGTGCAACTACTCATATAATATAACAAGATCTTATCTCATCAGATAATCGATCAACCTTTAATGAGAACAATGCTAAAGAGCAAATCTTAGAGCCAAAAGTACTGGGAAAGAACACGTTAGAAAATACAGTCTAGAAGAACATGTTATATTTATTTGACAGAACCTAACATAATTGCATTCTGCTACATGCTGCTACATACAGTGACAGATATTTGCAAGCATGGTACACTACTTGTTTGGCCATTAGTTGGTTGTGGCTGTCCTTCTCAATCACCTTGCCATCCTGAAAGACTGCAATTATGTCAGCATTCTGGATCATGGTCAAGTGGTGACCAAAGATGATACACGTGCAGCCATGCAGAGGGGCATTCAGAGCTTTCTGCGCAATCTAGGCCACAGCAAAGAGAGTAGATTATCAGCCTGCTGTAAAGAATCTTTAAATAAATACTATATAGAGAGACATCCATCCGTTATCCGTAAGCGCTTATCCTGTTCTGCAGGATCGCAGGCAAGCTGGAGCTTCTCCCAGCTGACTATGGGCGAGAGGCGGGGTACACCCTGGACAAGTCGCCAGATCATTGCAGGGCTGACACATAGACACAGACAACCATTCACACTCACATTCACACCTACGGTCAATTTAGAGCCACCAGTTAGCCTAACCTGCATGTCTTTGGACTGTGGGGGAAACCGGAGCACCCGGAGGAAACCCATGCGGACACGGGGAGAACATGCAAACTCCACACAGAAAGGTCCCCATCAGCTGCTGGGCTCGAACCCAGAACCTTCTTGCTGTAAGGCGACAGTGCTAACCACTACATCAATATATAGAGAGAGGTATTACAAATTAAAAAATGCTATATGTAACATGAACCTTAAAGACTTGGATAAAAGTAGACTTATTTTACTTTGTGTGTACGTACACTGTACACACATATCAGGAAAAGCAAAGTGAATCAACTTTTTTTTAGTGCAGTCAGAGCCAGCTAGTGGTTTATATATATATATATATATATATATATATATATATATATATATATATATATATATATATATATATACACACACACACACACACACACACACACACACACACACTGTATTAATATTAGTATGTAGATGTCTATGATTTAAGAGGACCAGTCTTAAAATTAATAATATATTGATATAAACTTACTGCACACTTTATTAGGAACACCTGTACACCTGTATTAAAAAAAAATTACATATTCACAGGTAACAATGAAGACAACAACCAGAGCATTTTTTAAGGATTTTCCACTAGGAGACCAACTGGTCTGGGCAATACAATCACAGGCCCCCAGAGTCCATGCGGCTGCACCATATTCTGTGACGCAAAATGGTTCACCAATCACCATACAGACAAACACACTACAGTGACTACACAGCTATCAAGAGCAATTACCAAGCACAAATGTTATGTCAAAGACACTCCAAGTTACATAGTAATGACATCGGATTCTGACATCAGCCATCTCAGTAACCAAATTTTAGTTTTGTTTTTCTTAACTAACGTGATCTTGTGTGTATATCTTATAACATAGATCTTCATTTTCCTTGTTAAATGTATACTTACATGGTACTTGGTTAATTAATTGCAACTGATTGAACCAAATGATAAGACATAACTTGGTTTAAAATTTGGTCTCCCAGTGAAGCTGGTTTGGCATTGACTAGGAGACCAAATCTGGCCACTGGGAGACCAGTAACTATGTTTAAAAATGGTCTGACAACAACAGTGTGTATCTTTAGCAGGCTTAGAATAAATTTTTGGAGATTAGCTTTCTTACCAGCTTCCTCGATCTCTTCCTGACTGACCACATGGTATTTTTCACTATCCTGGATGTACCGTATACTGCTTTTACTGCAAATATCATTAACTGCCTGCTTGATGGTACAGTCAAATACTATGATTGCCAAAACCACCTGAATTGTTTGGGGCTAATTTAAGGTCATTTCAGAACATTAAAAGTAGACGGCCTTTCAATTTCATAAAATCTGTGAAATTTAGTTCCCTCTGAAATTTGGTCATTGTGATAAATGTTTATTTCTGTAATATCTTTAAAAAAAAAAAAAACAGGCCATTCTGTAGCTGGGAAGTTATTTAATTTGAGGGGATTCCCTAACAAATAATGTGCATGAAATTGCTTGCTTCACGCAGTCAGCAGACAGAGGAAGTCCATGTGCGCATGTGCAGGTTTACCTTTGACCGTGCACTGACAGTTACATCATTCTGTCACTAAACGAACAGCTGATCACACCGAGGTGCTCCCTGACCGCTGATATTTATTAGTTTGGTCCTGTGTTTCCTTTCCTTGGCAACATAACATCTTTTCTTCTCGCTTTTCGTTACTGTAGTCGGTCTTTCACGTTTCATTTGCACACTCACATCCTCTATTTTTCTCTCCTGTTTCAATTTTGTATCCCACAATGCCTTGCACAAACGGGGAAAGCCCACCACGTGATGCATGACGTAGTATCTTGAATTGGGTCATGGTGAAGCAGGAAAAAATAGCAAAGAATTTAGGGCCACGTGGTTCTAAACTCATTAATTGTTCTCTTTAAAAGAAAAACGAATACAATTTGAAGTCTGTGATTCAAATTCAGTAGCTTTTGGTCCACTAAAGAAAAATAATTGGGTGTCAGGGAAAATTATTTTTATGACCTACACTTGAAAAATCTGAAAGGCAATACAGCTCTAAGAATACATGCTGTATCAAACACAGTTGAAGGTACATCTAAAAACACACAAAACAAGCATCTAGATTGTATGCTCGATGACTGTATGTTGTTGGCTTTCAACTGCCAATGATATGGATACTCTAAAAATATAGAGCCTATATCAAAAGCTGAGTATGATAGCCTCTTGATTTGATTTATTCGAGGCTTTGTCATTATTAATTTTATCCTGCCTCAACAGCTATGGTCTAGAGCTCATCTCATCTCATTATCTCTAGCCGCTTTATCCTTCTACAGGGTCGCAGGCAAGCTGGAGCCTATCCCAGCTGACTATGGGCGAAAGGCGGGGTACACCCTGGACAAGTCGCCAGGTCATCACAGGGCTGACACATAGACACAGACAACCATTCACACTCACATTCACACCTACGGTCAATTTAGAGTCACCAGTTAACCTAACCTGCATGTCTTTGGACTGTGGGGGAAACCGGAGCACCCGGAGGAAACCCACGCGGACACGGGGAGAACATGCAAACTCCGCACAGAAAGGCCCTCGCCGGCCCCGGGGCTCGAACCCAGGACCTTCTTGCTGTGAGGCGACAGCGCTAACCACTACACCACCGTGCCGCCTGGTCTAGAGCTGCTCCTGGAAATGATATCTTTTACTGTGTTCCAGCGAAAAGCCACTCTATTGTTAGATCAACTGTGAGACCAAAATAAAAACTTATATCACGTCCTGGGGGGTGGCACGGTGGTGTAGTGGTTAGCGCTGTCGCCTCACAGCAAGAAGGTCCGGGTTCGAGCCCCGTGGCCGGCGAGGGCCTTTCTGTGTGGAGTTTGCATGTTCTCCCCGTGTCCGCGTGGGTTTCTTCCGGGTGCTCCGGTTTCCCCCACAGTCCAAAGACATGCAGGTTAGGCTAACTGGTGACTCTAAATTGACCGTAGGTGTGAATGTGAGTGTGAATGGTTGTCTGTGTCTATGTGTCAGCCCTGTGATGACCTGGCGACTTGTCCAGGGTGTACCCCGCCTTTCGCCCGTAGTCAGCTGGGATAGGCTCCAGCTTGCCTGCGACCCTGTAGAAGGATAAAGCGGCTAGAGATAATGAGATGAGATCACTTCCTGGTTTGTCCTCTGGTAATTTCCTGGGGTTTTTTTCCAAGTAGGTTTAGCATTCTCCTGGGTTCTTTTTTAACTTAGACAAAATCTGGTACCAATTTTGAGGATACCCTGTTGGACTACCAAGAAAATTAAACAGGAGTAATGTCCTATTTAGCTTTTCAATGATGACTCCTACTTATCCTCCTTCTACTGGCTTTCTCTGGATCATCCAAAAGGAGCTTGAGCTGAGAGCAATAACTGAAGGTCTATGTAAGGCTGAAAGTGTCAACTCAACTGTTGTTGTTTTTACATCAATGATAGACATTTGGATATCTGGTGTAGCAATTGCGGCATTGGTCATGGAGGGGAAGGCTTGAACAAAGGGAAAGGCGATTCCATAAGTAGGTGCTTCATAAAACAAACCTAAATAGTTAAGATCTTTTGTGCAACATAAATAGAATATTGATAGGTCTTTATGATAATTGCTAAAACAATTATAATTCTTAAATTCTTAAAATCATTATTATTGCTTACCGTTATTTGACCAATTTAGGAACAAACCTATTACATACAGTGAGAACAGTTCTTTTTTCCATGTTGCACAATATAAGCCCATCAAATGTCTAAATCGTTGAATAAAAATAAGATTGGTTCTTAGTAGCACTGGCCTTTAGTCATCAAAGATGCATAGAAACAAATCTGTGTCTAAGGGTGCTGGAAATTTGTTTCGAGAAGCCAGACAAATGTTATATGGGACCCAACCAAAGGTCAAACCAAAAGGTATTTGTAGAAGAATTGTATTATTATTATTATTATTATTATTATTATTATAACCCCGATTCCAAAAAAGTTGGGACAAAGTACAAATTGTAAATAAAAACAGAATGCAATGATGTGGAAGTTTCAAAATTCCATATTTTATTCAGAATAGAACATAGATGACATATCAAATGTTTAAACTGAGAAAATGTATCATTTAAAGAGAAAAATTAGGTGATTTTAAATTTCATGACAACAACACATCTCAAAAAAGTTGGGACAAGGCCATGTTTCCCACTGTGAGACATCCCCTTTTCTCTTTACAACAGTCTGTAAACGTCTGGGGACTGAGGAGACAAGTTGCTCAAGTTTAGGGATAGGAATGTTAACCCATTCTTGTCTAATGTAGGATTCTAGTTGCTCAACTGTCTTAGGTCTTTTTTGTCGTATCTTCCGTTTTATGATGCACCAAATGTTTTCTTTGGGTGAAAGATCTGGACTGCAGGCTGGCCAGTTCAGTACCCGGACCCTTCTTCTACGCAGCCATGATGCTGTAATTGATGCAGTATGTGGTTTTACATTGTCATGTCAAGGTCTTCCCTGAAAGAGTTGTCATCTGGATGGGAGCATATGTTGCTCTAGAACCTGGATATACCTTTCAGCATTGATGGTGTCTTTCCAGATGTGTAAGCTGCCCATGCCACACGCACTAATGCAACCCCATACCATCAGAGATGCAGGCTTCTGAACTGAGCACTGATAACAACTTGGGTCGTCCTTCTCCTCTTTAGTCCGAATGACACGGCGTCCCTGATTTCCATAAAGAACTTCAAATTTTGATTCGTCTGACCACAGAACAGTTTTCCACTTTGCCACAGTCCATTTTAAATGAGCCTTGGCCCAGAGAAGACGTCTGCGCTTCTGGATCATGTTTAGATACGGCTTCTTCTTTGAACTATAGAGTTTTAGCTGGCAACGGCGGATGGCACGGTGAATTGTGTTCACAGATAATGTTCTCTGGAAATATTCCTGAGCCCATTTTGTGATTTCCAATACAGAAGCATGCCTGTATGTGATGCAGTGCCATCTAAGGGCCCGAAGATCACGGGCACCCAGTATGGTTTTCCGGCCTTGACCCTTACACACAGAGATTCTTCCAGATTCTCTGAATCTTTTGATGATATTATGCACTGCAGATGATTATATGTTCAAACTCTTTGCAATTTTACACTGTCGAACTCCTTTCTGATATTGCTCCACTATTTGTCAGTGCAGAATTAGGGGGATTGGTGATCCTCTTCCCATCTTTACTTCTGAGAGCCGCTGCCACTCCAAGATGCTCTTTTTATACCCAGTCATGTTAATGACCTATTGCCAATTGACCTAATGAGTTGCAATTTGGTCCTCCAGCTGTTCCTTTTTTGTACCTTTAACTTTTCCAGCCTCTTATTGCCCCTGTCCCAACTTTTTTGAGATGTGTTGCTGTCATGAAATTTCAAATGAGCCAATATTTGGCATGAAATTTCAAAATGTCTCACTTTCGACATTTGATATGTTGTCTATGTTCTACTGTGAATACAATATCAGTTTTTGAGATTTGTAAATTATTGCATTCCATTTTTATTTACAATTTGTACTTTGTCCCAACTTTTTTGGAATCGGGGTTGTATTATTATTATAACATTGTCGCACAGTATGAAATTATGGTGACATTAGTGTCCTGGAGTTTTCAGCTATCTGTCAAGTCAGAACAAGGACCTCAGACAGACAGCACCTTTCTCAACATGTGGGCAGTTCCTAGCAGAACTGACTTTTGTATGGTCATAATGTCATACTTCACATCCAAATTGTCTAATTATGTTTTTAACGTCCTTGGAATTGAACCCAAGGTTCCAATAAGAACTAGAACTGGAACAACCTTGATCTTTGATTCTGGCAGGTCCCATAGTTTTGAGACTTCGACTTTCAGTAGTGTGTACTTGGTAATCTTATCTGCCTGTTTGGTGAAATGTTATGGTCACCTGTTATTGCTACATCAATTATCAGGCATTCCTTCTGCTCCTTCTTAAAGACCACCAAGTCAGGTTTTCAAGCTTTGATTACATGGTCAGTTTGGAACTCAAAGTCCCAAAAGATCTTGGGCTTCCCCTCTTCATTCAGCACTTTCTCAGGTGTATGTTGGTACCACTTGTCTTCCATGGCATAGCCATACTCATTATTATTATTATTATTATTATTATTATTGTCCATGCATTAAACTTGGTTCAATAGTCCCATAATATCTCCCTTACAGAAAACCACATGAACTTCACATGTGATTTCTCACATGTGAAATATGTGGAAAATGTGTTTTGCACATGGGAAACGTTATTTGCACATGGGAAACGTGGTTTTGGCCTAATTTTATGTGAATCACATGTGGGAATGTTTTACACATGTAGTAACATGTTTTCCACATGTGCTTTACATGGTAACACGTTACAAAATCTGATGCCATGTATTCCACATGTTACCACATGTGGTAACGTGATCACATGTGAAATACATGGGAAATTCATGTTTTTTTTTTCTGTTGTCAGGGACAATTCACCACCACATCACCAGAGGGCACCCTCCCTTTAATTCTAGAGCTCTACTTGGCTGTTGCATACACTTTCTATCCTTCAACTATATAAAGCACACAGACACTTATAATAACTGTGAAAGTTTGCCAATTCTTGGGTTTCATGTGACGTCACATCCGCCTCATTTAGTTATTCACAACTTTAGCTGATGGTCTACCAAAGCTCAGTTGACAAAGCATCTGTACAGAGAAGGTTCATTGCTCGCATGAAAAATGCTTTACGCTTGCGTTGTTTTAGGTTGTTCAAATCGATCAAACCGTGAAACTGATAAAAGTTTCTTCAGGGTTCCCCGTGAACTAATAAAAAAGGGTGAATGAACACAGGGTTTCACAAAAAGATGTCGAGAAAGGTGGCTTTTGAACCTCTCACTGAAATCGAAGGGAGGCGAGTCGAAACATGCTCGAGTTTGCAGTGATCACTTGGTGAAAGGTTTGTATTTCCCTCTCAGCTATGTCCTTAGTGTTTTCCAAGTACTTTTCTTGCTATGCGTCGTTATTTTACAGTACTTTTTTAAAGTCACCTTCGTGACTAAAGTCCCCAGCTGTTTCTTTGTTTACTCCTCACAAAGTCCATATGCATGAAGGTCGCGACAAAATTCTTACCCAGCCATACAGTTACAATGCGCCGTGATCACTTCTCCGTCTTTTTTAACTAAGATCCAGGTCTTTAAAGGGGTTTCTGATGACCTTTGTGAATGATTTACCTGAGAGATAAGAGCAAACGCAAGTGAGAATCAAGCGAACTGTTGTTTGTTTACACTTCAACTTGCAGCGCTTCGTTGTAAAGACGCAAATGAAAAGCTTAAAAAAACATACTTACACGGGCAAAAACAAGACAGGATTCAATCAGCAGCGACTTGATACCGAGGTCCTTTACCCAGCCACATACAAAAAAAGTTGTAAGCCTCCATACTCTTCCACACTTTCATCTGTTTTGCGGTGTAGAAGGATGTCTGCAACACCAGATAGTTCGAGATCTCGGGGAACTCGACTGAAGGATAGTTTTCGAGATCGTATGACAAATCCTTCTTTCCCAGACTGTAGGGGTCGATTCCATTGCACATAGCAATCTCCTGAATATATCTAAAGCCAGCAGTGGCTTCTAGATTACGAGCATACTCTGATAAATTATCGCTAGTTGTTTGCACTACAGTAGCTGTTTTGGTTTGCTAGACCACCAGCTGTTTTACCGGAAGTGAAATCGCTAAGAAAAGTCATGTGACTGAAACCCAAGAATATCTGCTTATTGTGTGATTCCTGAGCCCGTTTTCCAGACTGCTTATCATGTATGACCCTTGCTTCTCACCTTGGCTTTACCCTTTCTTTAGATATTCCTCTGGTTTTGGTATCTCTATCTGATCTGTGTTCTGACTCTTGCTTGTTATATTGACTAATTTTATATAATGCTCTTTAGATTTGGAAGCCTACTGTATATGATCTTAGACTGTCTTGTGTTTATGGATACTAAGAATCCTGTCCATTGCAGAAAACATCACTAGAAAACAGGTACAAGACCTCCATTCAGAGTTCATGTCATAAGGCACTTTTAGACCAGAGAAACTTTTTCATAGTTCTTAGAACTGGCAAACAGTTAACATCTAATCTTCCTAAGATCTTAACAGCTCAAGGGGTTGAAATTGAGAGGACCACAACATGTAAGTATTATTATTGACCAAAATCTGTCATGTAAACCACATGTTGAAAACCTTGTCTCCAGGCTGAAACTTAAATTAAGTTTCTTTCTTAGGAATAAATCCTGTTTCTCCTTCCAGGCAAGGAAACACTTGATATCAGCTACTTTTTTTTTTAACCATTACTGGATTATGGTGATCTGCTTTTTATGAGTGCATCTGACTTGTACCAAAAGAAATTGGATATTGTTTACCATTGTGCCTCATGCTTTGTTACAGGATGTGGAAACTGCATACACCACTGCTGTCTGTATGCTGCAGCTAAGTGGCCACCTCTGTATTATTATAATAGCAATAACTAATACTCTATACATAGATATTCAGCTCCATATAACTTTGCATGACACAGATGCTTAGGAAAATACAGTGGCAGTTAGTGGGAGATTTGGGCATTTACAAGGGCATAGTACGCTCCTCATTTGGCCATTAGCTGGCTGTGTGTACCTTTCTCAACCACCTTGCCTTCCTGAATGACTACAGTGATGTTGGCACTCTGGACAGTGGTCAATCGGTGAGCGATGACGATGCACGTGTGGCCCTGTTGAGCATCATCCAGAGCTTTCTGCATAATCTAGACCACAGGAAAGAGAGGAGACAGTTATAAGAAAATGGTTTTCATCATGGATGTCTGGACATTAATAAAACCTGCTAAATTATCTACAAGGCCACTGTGGAGAACAGATGTATAATGAAGGAACAGCTGTGTGGCTTTGTGGTTTATTAAGTAGCAAATACTTAAGATCTTATTTTAGGACAATTTCTTAATTTGATATTGTTATGAAAGTGTTTTTCCTCTGAAACATATATCAAGTAGGCCAATCATACGCATGACTAATGCAAGTTGATATGACCACAAACCAGTGTTGTAGCTGAGTCACTAAACCTCAAGTCTGAGTCGAGTCTCAAGTTCCCAGTGTTCAAGTCTGAGTTAAGTCCAAGTCATTAAAGAAAATTTTGAGTCGAGTCCACTATTGATCCGAGTCGAGTCCGAGAACAAGACTACGACCGCGCCATTTGATGGTGGCTGTTGCTGCCTTTATGTGAAAGCGTCTCTGCTACTGTGTTGGACTAACGTTACTGCTTGACTGCAACATTTTAGTTAATAGGCTACAGATAAAAAGCTTGTTCATCGCTCAGCAAGCCCCGCCTACTATCAACAGGGCAAATAACATGAGAGGGTTAACACTAGCTAGTTCATCGCTCAGCAAGCAAATCCCACTATCAACAGGGCAATGAACATAGCGCGTTACTTTCTTCTCCGGTCTAACCAAATGACAATTGAAGTTCGAGGTTGTCCCCATCGTCTCCTCAATAGTTCTTCTACATATGGAACACATACTGTAGCAGTGCATTTTTTCCCACTGCTAGAGAAGTCTGTATAAGCAAATTAGACAATCCTAGGGGCTTCTCTCCAGGCATTTTAGCGCCATTAATGTTAGTTTGTTCCAAAATATAATGTATGAACAGGTGAATGTGCATTCTTTTGCACAAAATTAGTATACAAATTAATTTAGATATAAATATCTTATGGCAAATTATTATGGCATGTTACAAAAAATAAAGAAAAAATCCAAGGCCTCGTCTCCAATTTACGAGTCCGAATGCAGTTAATGCACGAGTCCGAGTCATCAGTGCTTAAGTCCAAGTCAAGTCACAAGTCCTTAAGGTTAGGGCAGGAGTCGGACTCGAGTCCTGGACTCAAGTACTACAAGCCTGCCACAAACTGATCAAACTGCAGAGTTAATTGAGTACTGTTGGTATCACACTGATTTTGCCACATGACATACTGTACACCCTCTCACTATTTTATATGAACAAAGCACGAATGAAATTATATCATTAGACAATGACAGGTTTCCCCATCCTTTCAACCTACAGTATATGTGCAATAATACAGATTTTAGCAACAATTACTACCCATACAGTGGGGCAAAAAAGTATTTAGTCAGTCACCAATTGTGCAAGTTCTCCCACTTAAAAAGATGAGAGAGGCCTGTAATTTTCATCATAGGTATACCTCAACTATGAGAGACAAAATGAGAAAAATAATCCAGAAAATCACATTGTCTGATTTTTAAAGAATTTATTTGCAAATTATGGTGGAAAATAAGTATTTGGTCAATAACAAAAGTTCATCTCAATACTTTGTTATATACCCTTAGTTGGCAATGACAGAGGTCAAACATTTTCTGTAAGTCTTCACAAGGTTTTCACACACTGTTGCTGGTATTTTGGCCCATTCCTCCATGCAGGTCTCCTCTAGAGCAGTGATGTTTTGGGGCTGTCGCTGGGCAACACAGACTTTCAACTCCCTCCAAAGATTTTCTATGGGGTTGAGATCTGGAGACTGGCTAGGCCACTCCAGGACCTTGAAATGCTTCTTATGAAGCCACTCCTTCGTTGCCCGGGCGGTGTGTTTGGGATCATTGTCATGCTGAAAGACCCAGCCACGTTTCATCTTCAATGCCCTTGCTGATGGAAGGAGGTTTTCACTCAAAATCTCACGATACATGGCCCCATTCATTCTTTCCTTTACACAGATCAGTCATCCTGATCCCTTTGCAGAAAAACAGCCCCAAAGCATGATGTTTCCACCCCCATGCTTCACAGTAGGTATGGTGTTCTTTGGATGCAACTCAGCATTCTTTCTTTATACCAAGATGGCGGCACGCGTGGTTGCAGCGGCTTACGGCTCTCCTTTTCAGTGCTCTTTTTTTTTGTTTGTTTTTGTATTTCTTTCTTGCTTGTTTGTGCAACATCAGTTCTGCAAACATCCAGTACACCCGCCAGACACTTTTAGCCATCGGTGATCAACATCAGGTATCTGTTTCGAGCGACTTTCTCTTCACGCATAACATCCCAGATGACATAGCGAGACCGCCGGGCTCTCCGTGGATTGTTGTTGGGTCTAGGAGGCGGCGCAGACGGAGGAGGGAGAGGAAGCAGAAGCGGGGCTGCAGGTCCGGTGCTATGCTAAGGCTAAGAAAACAACCACACAAGCCACCTCTACCGAGCCTGTATCTCTCTAATGCCAGATCCCTGGTGCATAAAACGGATGATCTGGAATTACAACTCGCTGGAAATTGCTATGCTCAGGACTGCTGTGTTTTAATTATCACGTAAACCTGGCTTCATCCGGAAATACCTGATGCTAGCTTGCAGCTAGCAGGCCGCACTCTACTCCACTGGGACAGAACTGAGAATTCTGGTAAGAGCAGAGGGGGAGGGCTCTGTATTTACGTGCATGATAATTGGTGTAACAACAGAACAATTATAGATAAACACTGTTCCCCAGACCTCGAGTACATGTCTGTAAGATGCCGGCCTTTTTTTCTACCGAGAGAGCTAACTGTAGTGATTGTCACAGCTGTGTATATTCCACCCGACGCCTGTGTAAACACAGCGCTCTCTCTCCTGCTGAACACCGTTAACAAACAGCAGCGGGCCCACCCCGACGGTGTTCACATAATTGCAGGAGACTTTAATAAGGCCAACTTGAAGACTGTACTGCCGAAGTTTTACCAACATGTTAAGTGTTCTACTAGAGGGGAGAACACTCTGGATCATGTTTACTCCAACATCAAGCATGGGTACAGAGCCATACCCCTCCCCCACCTTGGCCAGTCAGACCATCTTTCCCTCCTGCTCTCCCCAGCCTACAGCCCCCTCAGATGCAGAGCCAGGACCACCACAAGGACTATCACAACCTGGCCTGACAACGCACTCTCCAAACTACAGGACTGCTTTAAACAGACAGATTGGGACTTATTTGAACATCAGGAGCTGGAGACATTCACAGGAACAGTGCTGGACTATATCAAGTTCTGCATCGGGAATGTGACGGTGGATAAAAACATCCGGGTCTTCCCAAACCAGAAACCCTGGATGACCAGCCATGTCCACTCACTCCTCAGGGCTCGCGATGCTGCCTTCAGGTCAGGTGATAGAGCTCTGTACAGAGCTGCTCGAGCTGATCTGAAAAGAGGAATAAATAAAGCCAAGGCGGACCACAGGCTGTGCATAAAGTCCCACCTGTCCAGCAATAACACACGGGAGGTGTGGCAGGGCATTCAGGACATCACAAACTTCAGAGACTGTGATGCGCCAACAGGAGACTGGAGTGCGCCGCTAGCAGAGGAGCTAAATCGCTTCTTTGCTCACTTTGAAACATCTCAGCAGCACTCATCTGCTCCTGCCCTGCCCCCACCACCACACAGTTCCTACACCACTCCTTTCACTGTACAGGAGCACGATGTCAGACGGGTGCTCCTGGCAGTGAACCCCAAGAAAGCTGCCGGCCCAGATGGTGTACCTGGTAAGGTGCTCAGAGCGTGCGCCCACCAGCTCGCCCCTACCTTCACCAGGATCTTTAACCTCTCCCTGGCTCAGGCAGTCATCCCGCCCTGCCTAAAATTGGCAACAATAATCCCAGTGCCGAAGAAGTCTCCCGTCACCAGCCTGAATGATTACCGTCCTGTGGCCCTCACCCCAGTAATCATGAAGTGCTTCAAGAGACTAGTTCTTCAGCACATCAAGGACCACCTCCCCCCAGACTTCGACCCCTACCAGTTCGCATATCGCACAAACAGATCCACAGAGGACGCCATTGTCGTAGCTCTCCACTCTGCGCTAAATCACCTGGAGCAGCAGCAGAGCTACGTCCGCATACTCTTTGTGGATTACAGTTCAGCTTTTAATCCCGGACATCCTTACTAGAAAACTGGACACTCTTGGCCTCCCCCCTCTCACATGTGCCTGGTTAAAGGACTTTCTTACTAACCGGCCCCAGACTGTGAGACTTGGCCCCCACTTCTCCTCCATCCGCACGTTGAGCACCGGCCCTCCACAGGGCTGTGTGCTGAGCCCCCTCCTGTACTGCCTCTACACCCACGACTGTAGTCCGACCCACAACAACAACAACCTTATCGTCAAGTTTGCTGACAACACCACAGTGGTCAGACTCATCTCAAAGGGAGATGAGGCAGCCTACAGAGAGGAGGTCCTGAAGTTGGCAGCCTGGTGTTCAGAAAATAACCACGCTCTGAACACCCAGAAAACCAAAGAGCTCATTGTTGACTTCAGGAAGCACAGCACCGACCTAGCCCCCCTCTACATCAACAACATGTATGTGGAGAGGGTCCACACCTTCCGGTTTCTCGGTGTCCTCATCTCCACTGACATCTCCTGGTCAGCAAACATTACAGCAGTCATTAAGAAGGTTCAGCAGCGGCTACACTTCCTGAGAGTCCTCAGGAAGTACAACTTAAACTCCAACCTGCTGCTGACCTTCTACCGCTCATCCATCGAGAGCATACTGACGTACTGTATTAGAGTATGGTACGGCAGCTGCACTGCTGTAGACAGGGAGAGGCTCCAGAGGGTAGTTAAGGCAGCACAGAAGATCATTGGCTGCCCTCTCCCCTCCCTGATGGACATTTACACCTCCCGCTGCCTTAGCAGAGCTAAGAATATTATCAAGGACAGCTCTCACCCTGGCTTTGATCTGTTCGACCTGTTGCCCTCAGGGAGGCGCTACAGGTGCATCAGAACAAAGACAAATAGATTAAAAAATAGCTTCTTTCCAAAAGCCATAACCGCCCTGAACTCGGATATGCTCTGACTTTATAGTCTATTTTATTTTACTATTTTACTAATTTATAAATGTGCAGTACTTTATAAGGTGACTCTCTCTATGCAATACTTTTATAATGTGCAATACCACACTCCATAATGTGAAACGCAACACATGCACCTCAGGACTGTGCACCTTACACACAACACATACACCTCAGGACTGTGCACCTTACACACAGCACATATACCTCAAGTCTGTGCACCTTACCTTACCTTGCAATAATTCATAATGTGTAATATTTTATCTTATAATATGACTCTCTCATGCAATAATTTATAATGTGACTGTCTCTGTGCAATACTATTATGTGCAATACCTCACTCCATAATGTGCAACACAACACATACACCTCAGACTGTGCACCTTACCCCCTTACACCCCCTTTCCCCCCCTTCCTCTCTCTCTCCCTCTCTACACGCTGTTTGCACTGTTATTGGAGATGCTTTAATCTCATTGTACATGTGTATAATGACAATAAAGGCATTCTATTCTATTCTATTCTATTTCTCCTCCAAACACGACAAGTTGAGTTTTTACCAAAAAGTTCTATTTTGGTTTCATCTGACCATATGACATTCTCCCAATCCTCTTCTGGATCATCCAAATGCTCTCTAGCAAACTTCAGACGGGCCTCAACATGTACTGGCTTAAGCAGGGGGACACGTCTGGCACTGCAGGATTTGAGTCCCTGGCGGCGTAGTGTGTTACTGATGGTAGCCTTTGTTACTTTGGTCCCAGCTCTCTGCAGGTCATTCACTAGGTCCCCCCCGTGGTTCTGGGATTTTTGCTCACCGTTCTTGTGATCATTTTGACCCCACGGGGTGAGATCTTGCGTGGAGCCCCAGATCGAGGGAGATGATCAGTGGTCTTGTATGTCTTCCATTTTCTAATAATTGCTCCCACAGTTGATTTCTTCACACCAAGCTGCTTACCTATTGCAGATTCAGTCTTCCCAGCCTGGTGCAGGTCTACAATTTTGTTTCTGGTGCCCTTTGACAGCTCTTTGGTCTTGGCCATAGTGGCGTTTGGAGTGTGACTGTTTGAGGTTGTGGACAGGTGTCTTTTATACTGATAACGAGTTCAAACAGGTGCCATTAATACAGGTAACGAGTGGAGGACAGAGGAGCCTCTTAAAGAAGTTGTTACAGGTCTGTGAGAGCCAGAAATCTTGCTTGTTTGTAGGTGACCAAATACTTATTTTACTGAGGAATTTACCAATTAATTCATTAAAAATCCTACAATGTGATTTCCTGGATTCTTTCCCCCCATTCTGTCTCTCATAGTTGAAGTGTGTAAATTACAGGCCTCTCTCATCTTTTTAAGTGGGAGAACCTGCACAATTGGTGGCTGACTAAATACCTTTTTGCCCCACTGTACATGGTGTTAACTGCAGCTGGAATCTGAATGTCAATTTCTTTGACTAGAAATTTATGCATTAATGATAAAGAAATAATGTTCATGTTTATTTCAATATATAGTCCGTGATCATGCACATGATGAAATAATAAAATTATTTTAAGTGCATATACTTTATTACAAAAGAGTGCATTCTTGATTATCTTGAATAGACAAATTGCTAAAGAGTACCACATATTAAAGTGATCTACTAACCTTTTGAAGATGCCACATATTATTGATGTAAATATTTGAATTCTGACACATTATACAGAACCTTACAGAACTAGCAATTTACCTGTCCCTAAACAGCTACAGTTCTTGTTTCGCTAACCCTTAAATAACTATGTATGGATATTCAGTAATTTAAAGTATGCAGTCAAAATAAACACACAGAACAAAAAAAAAATTTACAATATAAACACCCTGAATGATGACCAAAAAATAAATGACAAAGAACTGAAAGAAGAACTCTTTCCACTTGCACTACACATTTATCCTTATTCAAGAAGGGGGGACATTCACAAGGCATAATTATTATAATCACAATACTGTATTAATGTTCCAAGTAAGCTAAATCAGTGATTTCTTCCCACCCCCAATTGTCTCTAGAGGTACTGTGCCACTGTGCCAGAAATTCTGGCAATTCTTCGCTAAACTTTGTGCAAATTTCTTTTTCAAAAATCAGTATAGCATTTATAAATAATAATAATAATAATAATAATAATAATAATAATAATAATAATAATAATAACTGTGTTCATACGTGAATGGCCTATTTGTCCATGAATATATTAGATAGCAAAAGCTACGCTATTGTACTTCCTGTGTTAAGTTTATAAATCAGTAGGTTAGCACATGTACAGTTAAACAATTATGATTCTCCTTGCTTGTGCCCTTGCTTATGTCCTCCTTGAGAGGTTTTGGTAGTTTTATACAAAGGAATGTCAATCATCCATCCATTATCCATAACCACTTATCCTGTGCAGGGTTGCAGGGCAAGCGGGAGCCTATCCCAGCTGACTATGGGTGAAAGGCGGGGTACACCCTGGACAAGTCACCAGGCCATCACAGGGCTGACACATAGAGACACACAACCATTCACACTCACATTCACACCTACGGCCAGTTTAGAGCCACCAATTAGCCTAACCTGCATGTCTTTGGACTGTGGGGGAAACCAGAGCATCCGGCGGAAACCCACACAGACACGGGGAAAACATACAAACTCCACACAGAAAGGCCCCTGTCAGCCACTGGGCTCGAACCCAGAACCTTCTTGCTGTGAGGTGACAGTACTAACCACTACTCCACCGTGCCACCCGGATGTCAATCAGTTTTGCTAATTTTTGAGTAGTGATTAAACATATACTGTAGCATAACTGTGACTTCTCAAATTGTGCATTCACTTGCATACCAATAAACCCCCACATGTCCAGTATTTTGCTTTTTAGTGTCTTTGTTTTTATAAGTGTTTATTGTCACAATGAAACATGTTGTCAGGTTGTTTGTGCCCTTGCTTATGGCACACAGGCTTTATGGATGTTTGTGTTTACAATCCTGTGGAAGCCTTGGGGGTTTTGTCACCCCACCAACTTTTGATGCACTAGTTCTGTGGCTATCCACCAAATCTACTGTTTGTTCTGCAAGTGTGTGTTTGGCAACAAAGGTGCTAGTGCACTGGTTTTATAATGCTTCCTGGTTAAGCTTCTTCTTCATCAATGCCATCTTGTTTTTTTTTTTCCAGTGAAAACTGAAGGTTGGAGAAGCAACCTTGGGCCCAAAGTGTCACAGGTTTGATTCGTGGAACCAGCAGGAAAAATGTGGGGATAGTGAATGAATGAACAGCACTTTCCCCTCCCTTTGTATCATGGCTGAAGTGCTTTTGAGTAAGGCACCTAACCCCAACTGCTCCCCGGGCACTGTAGCATAGCTGCCCACTGCTCTGGGTATGTGTGTGCTCATGCATGTGTTCACTGCTTCAGATGGGTTAATAATTGCCATCTTCAGATGGCAGAGGAGGAATTTTGCTGTGCTTGAGTGTACATGTGACAAATAAAGTTTTCTTCTTATTCTGAATAATAGGCCAGGATTTTAGAAGATTACGAAGATGTCTGTGAATATTCTCAATCATCCAGGTCATAGTAAACTGTGGGTGGTAGAAATGGGCAACTGGACTTGCTTGAAGATTCTTGAAAACGTTTCACCTCTCGTCCAAAAGGCTTCCAAAAGGGAGATGCACAGTGGTGCTAAACAGCGGACTACCACTCCAGGATGACCAGTCTCCTCAGTGATACAACCACTTATGAAACATTGAGGAGGGACCCCACAAGTGGTTACAAAAGGAAAATTGTTAGCTGTTTGCAACAACTAGAAAAGGACCAAGCCATCAATCGATCTCTTTACTACAGATTGTACCCTGGGGAAGCCGTGCCTCTCATATACGGACTCCCCAAGATTCACAAAGAAGGAGCTCCTCTCAGACCTATTATCAGCAGTATAAACTCGGTCACATATAACATTGCTAAACACCTAGCCACCATCTTGGCTCCCCTGGTTGGGAATACACCATATCATGTCAAAAATTCCCAAGATTTTGCTTCTAAAGTTGCAGACCTCAAACTAGATTCAGATGAAACCATGGTTTCCTACGATGTCAATTCTCTGTTCACCTGCATTCCCACCACAGAAGCAGTCGAATCTGTAAGAAAACGACTCCTTCAGGATAGCTCCTTACTGGATAGAATGAAACTCACCACAGATCAGATTTGCACCCTGCTTGACCTCTGCCTGACTACCACTTATTTCCAGTTTAATGAAAGTTTCTACAGACAGAAGCATGGATGCGCCATGAGATCACCAGTGTCCCCTATTGTGGCCAATTTATATATGGAGGAAGTGGAACATATAGCTTTGACCACTTTTGCAGGAGTTGCTCCCAGCCATTGGTTTAGATACGTGGATGATACCTGGGTTAAAATCAAAATCCAGGAGGTGGAAGCTTTCTCGAAACACATCAATGCAGTGGATAGCAACATCAACTTCACTCGGGAGGATGTCAGTGGGAATAATCTAGCTTTCTTGGATTGTGATGTACACATTAGACAAGACAGAAGCCTTAGTATCGAGGTCTACCGGAAACCCACACACACAGACCAGTACCTACTTTTCGACTCTCACCACCCACTGGAACATAAATTGGGGGTCATTAGGACCTTGCAACACAGGGCTCAGAACATTCCTACAACATTAGAGGGAAAAGAGAAGGAGCAGAATCATATCAAGAAAGCACTTCAGAATTGCGATTATCCCAACTGGGCTTTCCTAAAGAGCATAAAAAGGAACATAACTGACAAGGATGATAACAGGAACAAATGCAAGAACATTGTCATTCCCTACATTTCTGGTCTATTGGAGAAACTCAGGAGGATCTTCTACAAACACAACATTCCAGTACATTTCAGACCCAATAACACCCTGAAGCAGAAACTGGTCCACCCTAAGGACAGAATACCCAGACACAAACAGGACAACGTAGTGTATGCAATTCAGTGCAGTGAGGATTGCACGGATTCATATATTGGGGAGACGAAACAACCGCTATACAGGCGCTTGGCCCAACACAGGAGAGCCAGCTCCTCAGGCCAGGACTCGGCTGTCTACATTCATCTTAACAACAAAGGACACTCATTTCAGGATTGTAACGTACGCATTTTAGCCAGAGAGGATCGTTGGTATGAGCGAGGAGTTAAAGAAGCCATTTTTGTCAACCTGGAACGGCCATCACTGAACAGAGGTGGGGGTCTAAGACATCATTTGTCAACCATCTACAAGGCGGTCTTGGACACTCTTCCCAGACGGCTGGGTGTAATAATAATAATAATAATAAGTTAGATTTATATAGCGCCTTTCAAGAAACCCAAGGACGCTTTACAATATAGACAAGGAAAAAAATAAATAAATAAATAAATAAATAAATAAATAAATAAAATAAAAAGTCCACCAAGTAGGGGTCAGGATGTAATTCCCGTGGTGTAGCAGCCACAGTCCCACCAAAAGGCGCATAAAAATGAGTCCCACATCTCCAGCACAGCCGCCGTGATGCCGCCAGCAACATCGCTCGAACACCACGCCACACAGCAAAATCCCCAGTGTTGAATTAACACCCAGAGTGTTGATTTAACACCATACTGTGTTTATATGTGTCCAGTTGGACACAAATGAACTCTGAAAGTGTTAATTCAACACTGGGGAATTTGCTGTGCATGGATCCACACAGTGAGCAGAGAAGCTCCGCCACGCAGAGCGCTGGTGTGTCCCAAACCGCCTGCACAACCGCCGCGACACCACCGAGCAACATCGCTCGGAACATCACGCCAAGCGTTAAAGCGCAGAGCGCTGGACAACCACAATGTAAAATGAGCAGCGAGCTCACTGCAGTCCATAGCTGGGAGCACAGGCATCACCCACAGCGAACCAAGGCCTGGAGGGAACCAACGCCCCAAACTGGGTCTGGAGCTACACCGCAACCGGCGGACAAAAACACTCAAACAAACATCAAACTACACAAACACACACAAAAAATAAATAAATAAATGAAAATAGAAAAAGAAAAAATAAATAAAAATAAAATAAAAAAGCTCTGGTGAGAAGCGGCAGCCAGAATGCGCACGACGTACTCTCAACCGGAAACGGAAAAAAAAAAGTTAATTTAAATGGATCAGATCACCTCTGCCAGGACCCAGCTGTTTTTGGTGACTCACAGGAGGACAGAGAGAGTCAGATTGCCATTGATCACCCTAACGGGCAATCCTTTGATCACCCTAATGACTCACCATTCACACCCAGCCTCCAGTGACCCACACCAACATGATGCCTCAGTACGTTTACATGCACATCCAAATAGAGCTACTGTCGGTAATCGAGCAAAGGGTCCCAGCAGGGGTGCCAGAGAAATCCAATCCTACATGCACAAGTGAAATCGGGCTATTGTGCAAGGTGCATTGTGCACCCGAGCCACACGTGGCGCTACATGCCCCATCGTGTTGGTACACTTCCGGTTGTCGTCATGAAGAAGAGCTATACTGTTGCCAGATACTGCTGACATATTCCAGCCCAAAACATGTTCAAATCCGCCAAAAAGCACTTAAAACCCCCCAATCTGGCAACATTGGGCCAGTTCCGTGTTCAAGCTGTTAGGCTTGCTCTAACAGACTGTATGGCTACAAACTGTCCTGCGCAGACCACTGTTTTGTAAGACAACTTATTTTGCACAATTGTATATTTTTCTAAAGTCCATTTTTTGCTTACAAAATTTTTTTTTTTTTGCTTACAATTTAACTTGTCTTAATAAACACACAAAAAGTAAAATTGTTTTGTTTTTATTGACATTCTTCAGATGTTGGACATCTATACACACACACACAAATACAGTGACTTGTTTATATACACAATTCACAGCTATGCAACAGCTGTACAGATGTATTTGGTGATACAGTAAGTGAGCTAAATTTTAACAGTGCAAACAATGCCACAAAAAGAAAAAGATTCATGCCGTTGTCATGCCGACCGAGGCTGCTGTGTTTCCCGCTTGTGGTCTCGTCACTTCCGGAAAGGACAGTGCTGAAGTAAGTAGCTCGAATACGTAGCTTAATAGGGTTTACATGCACTAAGTAGCTCGGCAGAAATCACATAATCTAGGTCGTGTAGCTCGATTCCGAGAAATCAAGTTCGGTTCAATTTCAGCCAAATTAAGGTGTATACATGGCATTTTGAACTTCGATTTCAGTCGAGCAACGGCAGAAATTCGATTCTCTCTATGTGCATGTAAACGCAAATGACACCTTAGATGAGCTGGTCATCAGAATTCTGATTCTGATTCTAATCCAGGAGAGGATACATATCTGATACTCCCTATTAGTCAGACAGAACTGAGGAAGCCTTTTGGATGAGAGGTGAAACGTTTTCAAAAATCTTCAAGCAAGTCCAGTTGCCCATTTCTACCACCCAAAGATTACGAAGAGTTAATAATGAGTGCTGATGTTGGGAAATCAATTACCCCTTTGACTAATGATGTGTCTGTTGCTAATTTAGTGGTCAGGACTCCCACTGCATTGTTGTGGTCATCAAACTACCCAATGTCCTACAAAAATGCCATCAAGTTAGCAAGCCTCTTCACTAAATAAGAGTATGACAAAGATCATTTTGTCTTCTAGTAATATCTAATACAGTGCAATAGTGTGTTGGCATACATGTCTCAAAATAGCTTTAAATGCTTGATTTCGGAGCCTCATGGTTAAAAGCCAAACATGTAGCCCTGGAAATAGTGACTTCATTATTTAAAATTGATAAAATTAAAAATGTGAATAGCAAGTTAAAACATTAGAATACACCTCAGGTTTGAAATAATAAATTGGGTTAAAAGTGAAATGGTGCACCTGAAAGAAATAGGTGAGAAATGATAGATCGATAGATTGATAGATCAATAGATAGATAGATTTATTAACGTAAAATTGCATGCAAGTAGGACAATATACTAAGGTACAATTGAACTAAATACATGAAACTAAACCAAGGATAGCACAACAAAGTGTAAAACACTTATTTCCATTGTGGTCCGAAGAAAAATTTCAGGATGGCACTATGTTGACTGTTTAATAATGGAATTAAGCGTATTATCAATACTAAATTTATACAAATAGCACTGAATAGAGTAATAAAAAACTTTAAAGGCACAAAAAAAACCAAAACTAAATTGCTGGCTAAATATGGATATAAAAAGCAAGATACAATAGTATTATAATGCCCCCAAGAGTAGCACCATGTAGTTGAGCACCACAGAAGGATCACATCAAGAACCCTATGGCAGAACATGCATAAGGCGAACCGCAGACCAGTTAAATTAAACTGACCAGAATAATTTAAAACTGCCCACTCTCCGCTGTCTGAAAACAGTTAAATAAATGCCTGTTTACTTTGTGCTTAAAGGTCATAGGCAAAGGTTTTCAATTTATGCACATTTGAAACTTTATATGTTAAAAAACCCTCTGTAATTTTCTTCTGGTCCCAAGAAGTATTGTTAATAAGTAATAATTAAAATAAGTTAGCGTGGATCACGGCGAATTTCTGCTCAGCGATTTTTGTGACCACTCGGCATGTGGCGTCATTCAAGGCAAACAAATTGCTTGAGTTGAGTCCACTTCAGTTTATTTGCATTCACCGATTGCTTCGCAACGGCCATAGGGTCATACATATATGGTTTCACCTCTCGATATTCAATTTGGAGAGTACTTCAAAATCGCCATCAGACATTTTACACAACCTCTCACGACCAAAGTCCGTACACGCGTGCTCGGTTCGCAAGTAAACACAGAACTGCTCCCAGTCTGTTTGCCTTGAATGATGTCACGACGACTGTCCCTTGGCGGTAAAAGTGCGCGTAAGTGAGATGTAAACAAACCTTTGGAACTTGCGCAAACCAGTATATTTTAACCGTTTTATTCAATTTTAGGGTGCAAATTAGACACCAGGAAGACTGAATTCACTTTTTGGGTCATTCTTCTATAAAATAAAGTTGATATTCTATGTTCCACCTCCGACCCTTGCCTATGACCTTTAAAACTAGAGAGAGACTGGATTGACCGAATGCCATTTGGCAGATTGTTCCACAACTTAATGGCATTGAACACAAAAGTTTTTTGACCTTGGCTGCCAGACTTGGGTATTGCCAGAGAGTATCGACTAAACCTAGTTTAATGAGTATGGATATCTATCACTCTAGTTATGCCATGCTGCAAGTATGAAGGTGAAGGGCCATTCAGGACTTTAAATAGTTGAGTTACACCAGAATCCCACACCCTTTGCTCAACAGGTAACCACCCAACCTTTCTATAGTCAGATACAGAGAGGTGTGCTCATGGATCCAAGCCAAGAATGAAGCGTATCAGCTTATTTTGACAAATCTGAAGGTTGTGTTTTGATTTCCTGGCCAAGCCAAAAATCCAGGAGAAAGAGGTATAGTCGAAGTGACACTGCGCTAAAGCTGTAGCTAAAGTACACTTTGACTGAGAAAGCGTGCTTGTCTCTAAGTGAGAATTCACAAGCTGTACAATTTTCTTGCTAGTATCTTCTCCATTAAGAATTTGGTCCAGGGCACACCCCAAGTGATTGACAGAGTCTTTGGCCACCATTTCAGCTACATTACATGTAATGTTTAGTTGAAACCTTTTACTAATTTTTCTTTTGGTGCCAAACAAAATCGATTCAATTTTGCCAAGACACAATGAAAGTTTATTGAGAACCACCTATTCATTAATCTTTTCCAACTCCCCATTCAATCGATTTTCAATGTACTCCACTGATCTGCCCAAAACTACTAAAGCTGAATCATCAACATGCAACAAAAGCTTACAAGACACAGCTCTCTGCATGTCATTAACATAGATCAAGACACAGCTCCAAGGAGGAGGAACAGAAGAGAAAATATCAGAGCCTTCTGTCACTTCACTTCAGGGTCAATCTCAGCAAATACCTAGATGTAAACTAAGTTTATGAAAAATTCTTTAAAATGCTTGCAACCAAAGCTACAATTAAAAAGGTAAAAACGTGCCCTTGGACCAGTCTACTCACTATGCATTAGTCAGATGCAAACAAAGGACAAATCTGTTTGACAAGTCGCAAGCACAAGGAAAGACAACTACTCACACCAATGATTTTGGCAAGGATGATAGCCACACAAGGGTAGACAGCTCCTCCCACAATGCTGGCCAGTATACCCACCATCAGGTAGGGCCACTCAGGTTTGTTCAGAGCCAGAATCCGAGTGAAAGGGACATCTGTAACCTTTTCTTTCTCCTGATAAAGAGATGAATATATTTAATAAACAAAACTGCCTTTGTATGGTTAGATGGTATTTAAAGTTATTATGTAGTCATTTATTCAGTAAGTTCATTTTGATCGCTGTATCTGTACGACAATAAAATGACAATAAAATGACCAAGTACATGACACAGTGTGGTTTAACAATGAGATTTCTTTGTAGCACTTCACGATCTAAATATCCAGAGCTATTGTATACATTCTACCATCTCTTTTTTAGACTTGGACTTTGTTGACTTCTTTTTCTGCTTTGAATTCCTATTTGATGATCTCCTTTGAAGAGTTACACTACGTCTTATTGAATTTCTCTCAAATCCACCATTTTCTGTTGTGACTTCCATCAGGTCATTAGGATTATCAAATGATTCCTCATATGTCTCTCCCTTATAATAATAATAATAATAATTGTCATCTGGACTCTGCTGTGACTATATACCATAGATACAGTGGTGCTTGAAAGTTTGTGAACCCTTTAGAATTTTCTATATTTCTGCATAAATATGGCCTAAAACATCATCAGATTTTCACACAAGTCCTAAAAGTAGATAAAGAGAACCCAGTTAAGACAAAAATATTATACTTGGTCATTTATTTATTGAGAAAAATGATCCAATATTACATATCTCTGAGTGGCAAAAGTATGTGAACATTTGCTTTCAGTGTCTGGTGTGACCCCCTTGTGCAGCAGTAACTGCAACTAAACGTTTCCGGTAACTGTTGATCAGTCCTGCACACCGGTTTGGAGGAATTTTAGCCCATTCCTCCATACAGAACAGCTTCAACTCTGGGATATTGGTGGGTTTCCTTACATGAACTGCTTGCTTCTGGTCCTTCCACAACATTTTGATTGGATTAAGGTCAGAACTTTGACTTGGCCATGCCAAAACTTTAACTTTAACCATTCTTTGGTAGAATGACTTGTGTGCTTAGGGTTGTTGTCTTGCTGCATGACCCACCTTCTTTTGAGATTCAGTTCATGGACAGATGTCCTGACATTTTCCTTTAGAATTCGCTGGTATAATTCAGAATTCATTGTTCCATCAATGATGGCAAGCCGTCCTGGCCCAGATGCAGCAAAACAGGCCCAAACCATGATACTACCACCACCATGTTTCACAGATGGGATAAGGTTCTTGTGCTGGAATGCAGTGTTTTCCTTTCTCCAAACATAACGCTTCTCATTTAAACCAAAAAGTTCTATTTTGGTCTCATCCTTCCACAAAACATTTTTCCAATAGCCTTCTGGCTTGTCCATGTGATCTTTAGCAAACTGCAGACGAGCAGCAATGTTCTTTTTGGAGAGCAGTGGCTTTCTCCTTGCAACCCTGCCATGCACACCATTGTTGTTCAGTGTTCTCCTGATGGTGGACTCATGAACATTAACATTAGCCAATGTGAGAGAGGCCTTCTGTTGCTTAGAAGTTACCCTGGGGTCCTTTGTGACCTCACTGACTATTACACGCCTTGCTCTTGGAGTAATCTTTGTTGGTCGACCACTCCTGGGGAGGGTAACAATGGTCTTGAATTTCCTCCATTTGTACACAGTCTGTCTGACTGTGGATTGGTGGAGTCCAAACTCTTTAGAGATGGTTTTGTAACCCTTTCCAGCCTGATGAGCATCAACAACGCTTTTTCTGAGGTCCTCAGAAATCTCCTTTGTTCGTGCCATGATACACTTCCACAAACGTGTTGTGAAGATCAGACTTTGATAGATCCCTGTTCTTTAGATAAAACAGGGTGCCCACTCACACCTGATTGTCATCCCACTGATTGAAAACACCTGACTCTCATTTCACCTTCAAATTAACTGCTAATCCTAGAGGTTCACATACTTTTGCCACTCACAGATATGCAATATTGGATCATTTTCCTCAATAAATAAATAACCAAGTATAATATTTTTGTCTCATTTGTTTAACTGGGTTCTCTTTATCTACTTTTAGGACTTGTGTGAAAATCTGATGATGTTTTAGGTCATATTTTTGCAGAAATATAGAAAATTCTAAAGGGTTCACAAACTTTCAAGCACCATTGTATATACAAAGGTTCAAAGATAAAGGTTTGCAGGTTCCTTTACATTGATTACACTTATGCAACAACTGTCTAATCAGACTATTGAGGCATAGCTGCAAGAGTACCTGTTGGGTGACGAGAGCAATAGAATCCTTTCTTGCTCATGAGCTCCCTGTGAGTGCTTTATTCCACCATCTGACCATCTTTGAAGCCCGCAACGATATCAGCAGAGTGGATTGTAGATAGCCAGTGAGCAGTCACTATGGTGGTTCGGCCTGATCTTGTCTGAGAAGCAACATCATGTGATAAGTTGTGCATCAGCTATTTCTCTATCATTTAATCAGGAAATCAAGGATCTTAGTGACTTAACATGAATAATTTATATGCATAAACATCTATCTAAGTTTTATGTCGTATTTTGGGAGTACCTGTATTTGTCTTATGTTATCTAAAGCAGGGGTTCTCAATCTTTTCTACCTTAAGGCCCACCTATTCATACTTGTAACTAGTCAGGGCCCATTAAAAAAGATCCCCAATTATTTTGGCTCATCTATTCTATTAGAATCTAGTAATCTATTTTTGTATTAATGGGATGCAACATCACTCTCTTTTACAGATGGGAATTACGTAAATACATGCAATAAAAACAAATTTTTAGATTGTAGGTATTGTATTTAAAACTGTACGGATGTGCCAGAACCCAAACCATGCATGCAGGTCATTCTCAGTCAAAAGGGATTAATGATCCAAAATTGGAGTCTGGTCCATTAACACAAGAACTTATTGCCATGTTTGTGTACAGCAAGTTATTACAACCAAGAAGTACACTCAAAAGAAGTGGATATAGAAACCGCTCAATGGGATTAGATCCTTACATGTTAACAAAGAAGGATTTTTCCTCTGAAAGAAAAATTTTCTAGCTAAATTTGACATTAGTAGAAGAAATTTTGATTCTATTGTAGCTGTAACTAAATACAAAGACAGTAATTATGCATACTATTAATTAACTTAATGTGAAGAGAATTAACAGATAATCAACAGATTTTAAGGGTTTTTTAAAATTGTATATATTTTTAGTCTTTTGTATTTGTAATTATTTGTATCTGTACATGCACAACCCCACTAGCTCTGCTGATCAACTTATCATGTTTAAATAAAGTTATTCATTCATTCATTATGAATTAGAAAATTATCCATCTGTTGAGTTCCCCGACATCTCAAACTACCTGGTACTGCAAACATAGTTCTACACGGACACACACAGATGAAAACCTGGAAGAGCACGGAGGGGTACAACTTTTTATATGTGGCTGGGTTAAAGATCTGTGCATCAGAACACTACAAGATAAATCTTGCATCATTTTTGCCTGGGTAAGGAGGAGTTTCTGGGCTTTTTGTACGTGTCTTTGTGATGGTTGGTAGGACACTACAAGTTTTAGTATCGGGTGTAAACAAACCATAGCTGCTCGATTCCCAATCCTCCCTGATCTTCTCTTCCAGCAGGCATCACAGATCCATATAATTTACCGACAAATGTATTTATTTATTGATAGCTCTGTGTGTGCATGTGTGTGCGTGTGCACACGCAGGTTAAATGTAGAGGAGGAACGTGACAAAATAAAGGCTTATTCATCTTAATTTACCCACAAATGTATTTATTCCACTTGAAAAGTGTTCTGCAAACCAGCTACCGGATTTGGGACACAATGACATCTTGAACTATTTAGTATTTGGCTTCAAACTTGGAAAAAAATTTGCGGGCCACTAGATGGCACTTCATGGTTGAGAAACACTGATCTAAAGCAGACTGGACAATAGCTTCACTCTGTGTGTCCAGGGCTGATGTAGCTTCATCAAGCAAGAGGATCGGCTTTTTGACCAAAACACAAGCAATGGCAATCCTCTGCTTCTGCCCACTGCTCAGTTGAGCCCCACACTCTCCCACCATGGTGCTTCTTTCCTCAGAAAATTAAATTATTTACACTACCGTTCAAAAGTTTGGGGTCACCCAGACAATTTTGTGTTTTCCATGAAAAGTCACACTTTTATTTACCACCATAAGTTGTAAAATTAATAGAAAATATAGTCAAGACATTTTTCTGGCCATTTTGAGCATTTAATCGACCCCACAAATGTGATGCTCCAGAAACTCAATCTGCTCAAAGGAAGGTCAGTTTTATAGCTTCTCTAAAGAGCTAAACTGTTTTCAGCTATGCTAACATGATTGTACAAGGGTTTTCTAATCATCCATTAGTCTTCTGAGGCAATTAGCAAACACAGTGTACCATTAGAACACTGGAGTGATAGTTGCTGGAAATGGGCCTCTATACACCTATGGAGATATTGCACCAAAAACCAGACATTTAGTAGAATTTAGCTAGAATAGTCATTTACCACATTAGCAATGTATAGAGTGTATTTCTGATTAGTTTAAAGTGATCTTCATTGAAAAGAACGGTGCTTTTCTTTCAAAAATAAGGAAATTTCAACGTGACCCCAAACTTTTGAACGGTAGTGTATGTGGTCTTCAAATTAAACTTGATTAATTATTTATAAGCTTGTGGCCTTTTTAGTATTATAAAGTTATAGCTACCTGTTCTGTTTTGACGTTTTGAAACAGAACACAGAGGCCTCGCAAGCAATATGTATTTGGTAATACAAAATATCATGTAAGTACTAGATTTTTACTCCTTCTCATATCATGTTGTATGTAATTGTGGTCACAGAATTAGAAATCCACAATCTTACCTGTGGTAGTCTGGAGATGAATTCATAAGCATTGGGCTCTCTCACAGCCAGTTCAGTGTCCTCACGACCATAGTGAATGTTCTCAGCAATAGTGGTGCCAAAGAGCACAGGCTCCTGGCTCACAATGCCCATGTTTTCTCTGAGCCAATGCACATTTAGAGTGCGGATATCTCGACCATCCAGGGTGACCTGCAAGCATGGATGCCCTAATCAGAGTAAGCAAACAAACAAGTAACCAACCACAGAGGCCTAAAAGCTCAAGTTCCAAGAGAGCTTTTTTTTTATTTGGTAGCACTCTGATTTCAGCATCCTTACCTCTCCTTGTTTTGGATCATAAAACCTTTGCAGCAGTTGAATGGTGGTGCTCTTCCCACAACCGCTGGCCCCCACCAGAGCAATTGTCTTTCCACAGGGCACTTTCAGACTCATTCCCTGCAGGATTGATGACAGGACAGAATATATCTGTAAAGAATAATAATAATAAATAGTACTCCTGTTTTCAATAAGAAAGCTATTAAATATCACATTGATTAACTTCGCATCCTTTTTGGAAGGGTAACTGAAATGAATGTTTTTGAATTCAATGTCACCTTTCACATTGTCTGGTTTGTAGCCTTCCTTTGAACTACTGTCAATGTGACGAGGCTAGGATAGCAAATGAAGAACTTAGTAAGTCTCGGATTGTTGTAAACCAATATACAATTACTACTTATGTGTTACCATATTGATGGTGTTGTAGATGGTATATGCAGTACCACGGGCTTTAGCTCCCTGATCCAGAGAGAATACAGCAATCAACACTGAGTAGAAGACCTAGAAACAAAAACCATTTTTACACAAGATAAATGTATAAGATGCCAGCAACATGTGCTTTACCATGTGATTCATCCATCTTGTATGCTATTATAATAGAACATTGTAAAGAAGAAATGTCTAGTACATGTGACACATTCCAAATTCACAATGATGATTTTTCCAATAGAGTAGTTTCCTGGTTCATCCACAGAGAGCTTTGTGCCATACCAAATGTCAGAGCATATGTTCCTAATATGAAGACCCGTGTTAGCCCCAATGACACATTTGTGGTAACAGCTTTTTTTTACTCCAAAGTTCTTTGCATCTACCAAGTTAGTTTCATACCTAGAATACAAAAATATAGATATTTAATTTAGTTGTTGTTTCCACTCTTTTATATGTGTCTGAAACTTGGACCTTATATTGAAGTGATGTAAAGAAACTGGAACACTTCCATCAGCAGAAGCTCCAGGCAATAATGCACATTAAATGAGAGGACTATGTCTCCAACATCTCTGTCCTTGAAAGGGACCAAGTCACCAGTACAGAAGCAACCACCATTAAGCACCAACTCAGATGGACTGGACATGTGTGCCGAATGAATGACTCTTGACTTCCATGCCAGGTGCTCTACAGTGAGTGCAGCACTGTTGGAAGAAGAGTACGGGGCTACAAAGACCAGCTCAAACAAACATTGAAAAAGACCAACATTAGTCAGGAAACCTGGGAGGTTCAAGCAGCCTATCCTAGGAACACTGGGCTTGCAGCAGGAATACACCCTGCATGAAACACCAATAAATCACAGAACACCATGCACAATTATTCACATGATTCCATCTACATGCATGTTTTAGGAGGTGAGAGAGAACTGGACAACCTGAAGGACACTCATTATGGACACAGTGAGAATGTGGAGAGAAACTCCACACAGCTTGGGATCAAACCAGGGACCCTGGAGTTATATGGTAACAATGCACTCTCTGCACTCGTTGGAATACATCCATCCATCCAGCCATTATCTATACCTCTTATCCATCAGGGTTGTGGGGGAAGCTGGAGCCAATCCCAGCTAACTTCAGGCAATCATTAATTACATATGAAATCTTGTGGGTGTTATGCTGTGAGAAAAAAAAAGGGAATTTAAAATTTTTAATCATTTATATTGTGTAAATCATATATATGATCATAAACAATGCATTGTTTCCTGAAAGTATTTTGGGACTAATTTAGCCAAAGTGGAGTGGCTTTGTGTCACTCGTGTCTGTACTTAAATACCTTTCAACTGATTTAAAAGGTTATATATATATATATATATATATATATATATATATATATATATATATATATATATGTGTGTGTTATTTACCAGCTGGGAGGTCAGTATCATGAAATATCGTGACCGAGGCCCTCTGGGCTGAGGTCAGTATTCAAGGCCAATGTCATGGTATTTCACCATATGGACCGACCTTAAACTGGTAAATAATATATTTATTTTTTTCTTTACCAAATTCTAACAGAAAACAAGAGCGCCCGAAAGGGAAAACCGAGCTGAGCCGAGACGCCATTTTGAATCCTCATTCACGGCTATAATGCAAATGGCTTCCTCCTCGGTATACAAGTGCACTTCCATGGCAGGAAAAAAGAAACTACATTTTGCCACCTATGTAGTCCCCTATTTATACAAAATTGAGTCATAAAGGATTCAGCCATGTTTTTGCTCGGCGTTAGCAACAGTTAGAGGTTTTTAGCTTTCTCCTGAAATGTTTTATTTTATTTCTTCTTCCTCAGGGTAGTAAAACTTGCTTTTGCTGTGAAGACTGTCGTTATCGCTATCCAGGCTGTAAAATTAATGCTATTCTCCTGAGAAATGCTGGCAAAAATTTAAGACTTTTGATAATCTTATAAATGAATCTTATAAAAAAAAGATAAATGTTGACAAAAAATGCTACTATATTTGTTGTTGCTGTGAATGAGCGAGTCATCAGAGGTCCATAACTGGGGTCCGTATCGTAGGATATGGACCTGCTTGCCAGCCAATCAGAGTGCAGGATTTGATGGAAACCAGACCGCGAAAAAAATATATATATATTGAACTATTGCAGTCTAATTGCTACAACTATATCTTGTCTTTATATCCGTTGATGAAAGGTGTATCAGATGGGTGTACAGGGCAGGCTCAGTGATAACATGATAGAGTGCATACCTCCACCAAGCCACATTCAGATTTGCAGCAAAATCTAATCAATTGTTCCTTGACCCATGGCCCACCTTTCCTCAAAATTTAATAAAAATCTTTTCACTACTTTTTGAATTGTGTTAGAAACAAACAAACGGAGGCAAAAACATAACTTTCTCCAACAGTTGGTGGAGGTAATTACAGTAAAGGTGTCACAATAATGAGGCAAAGGCAGACACAAGTGCAGATTTTTATTTTTAAATACAATGAAAAACAATACTATAAGCACACCCAGGCCCACTAGACAAAGAACAAACCTTAGCATGCATGACACACAACAAGAGCAAGCCACCCTAAACAGAGCTTAAATAGAGTGCTAAATTAGACACAATGAGTCACAGGTGAGGGAGCTCTATGAGGAATGTGACAGGGTCATGTGACATGTAGGGGCTGATGGGTATTGTAGTTCCTGACACCAATATATAAAGCAGTAGCTCTGCCGAGATGCAGGCCCGGCGCCAGGAACAGTTTGCTAAGGGGCCAATTAGAAATCGCAAGGGGGCAAATATTTTTTCATATAGTGTGTAGTAGTGATGGCGGTCTGACAACGTGTTTCAAACAATTAACTGCGCCAACCACAAAACCACCACGGCCCCGAAGGTTGCTTTAGTGCGGGAAAATCATGTGGCATATTACCAGGGCAGTTGCGCTTTATCAACTCCCGTGCCCACCTGTTAACCCTCCCCACCGATTTTCTCACAGACACGCGTTACAACCGGAAAGATGCCAAACATAAAACAACACACACAAACCTACAGTCCTTTACATTTAAAATACATACAAATAGCTCCGCGGCATGAAAACAAAACGTCAATGCAAGTCTAAGGTACTTGGCTCGGCGGCCAAAATCATAATTTAAAAAAAGTCAACAGACTCCGTGGCTGCACCAGTAATAGCCTTCCTGACTCGCACCGAGTTAACGCTAACCACTTAATCCGCGATCCCAGTTTAGGCGTTTAGGGGACAAAACACTCTGAAGTGATGAATTTTCACCCCCGCTGCATGGGGGGTGACGTCAACGACACATATTCTTACGCTATTTGCGCACAAAGCGGACCAAAAATGAACACATACACCAACATAAACGGAGATAAACTTAGCCTACAAAGAAAGAAAATGGATTCACAATATTGTGATTGAATTCGTTTAATTCGGTGGGGGAAAGACTACTCCCGTAAACTGACTGCATATTGCAGGATATTGCAGAGACAGTGCACTTGTAAGTGTACATGTAAAACCCCCGCCCGCACGACCCTTGTCCTTATCACAGGTCTGTGTGTGCGCGGCTGTGTCAGCATTTCACACATACACCCACAATAACTAGTAGTCCCCAGTAGTTAGGATTGATACACATGTCTAAAACAGGGTTAATATTAAATTCAGGCTTTTTGAAATAATCCTACCTTAATACAGTTGAATTCTACGATTGCAACGTAAGAATCATAACAACCAATCAGATTTGTTCTACCGTGCCAGTTTTAGTAGTGATTTATGTGAAATGTATTTTTGTGCAATGCGCAACCACTTAATATTTCGTATTTGAAAATGCAAATTATTAATACGTCTATAATACATTATATTTTCATAAGAAAACAATTAAGTGATCTGAGTCTCCGTTGAGGGGGCGGGGCTGTAGCCACGAGGGGGCGACGCCCCCTTTCGCCCCCCCATGGCGCCGGGCCTGCCGAGATGTTCTTTATATTTTGTTGCACCAATTGATCAGTTGTGGTTTTAGTACCCATATGGAAAAGAAATAGAAGAAACTTATAAAAAAATATAACTTTCCATCACCTTCAGTTTATGTTTCATGTATTGTGCATCATATAAGGAATATGATTTACTTCTGAAAGTGGCCACTTTTGCATTACTGTCATATATTGTTCTGATAAATACGCAAATCGTACAAGTTTCATTTTGTTCAAATTTACTAAGGATCTTATATCTGGTTTCAGTGTTGTATGCTTTACATACAAGTTTCAGACAAAGGACATACAAATTTGATAAGATTTATCTACATCTTTTCCATATGGGTAGAAACAGAAAAGTCATAATATATAAGCTTTAAAATAACTTTCAAAATAACAAACTATTAAAGAATTTAAAAAGATGTTCCTGCAAAGATGTGTTGTATAATCTCATCTCATCTCATTATCTCTAGCCGCTTTATCCTTCTACAGGGTCACAGGCAAGCTGGAGCCTATCCCAGCTGACTACGGGCGAAAGGCGGGGTACACCCTGGACAAGTCGCCAGGTCATCACAGGGCTGACACATAGACACAGACAACCATTCACACTCACATTCACACCTACGGTCAATTTAGAGTCACCAGTTAACCTAACCTGCATGTCTTTGGACTGTGGGGGAAACTGGAGCACCCGGAAGAAACCCACGCGGACACGGGGAGAACATGCAAACTCCACACAGAAAGGCCCTCGCCGGCCACGGGGCCCGAACCCGGACCTTCTTGCTGTGAGGCGACAGTGCTAACCACTACACCACCATGCCGCCCGTGTTGTATAATATATTGGATAAATATCTTAACAAAATATGAATAATTGTTGCTTTTCATATGTGGGAGAATAAATAGATAATGATATACACTCACCGGGGAGGGTGGTGTCAGGAAGGGCATCTGATGTAAAAACCTATGCCAAATCGAATATGGGGATCAGGATCCACTGTGGCAACCCCTAACAGGAGCAGCCGAAAGAAGAAGATACTGTATACAGGAACAGAAATCTGAGGCTACAGTGGGCACAGGCTCACTGAAACTGAGCAGTTGAAGACCAGACAATGTGAAAATCTCTGTCTGATCACTGTATGAAATGGCAAGTGTACAGGTGTTCCTATTAAAGTGGCTAGTGAGGGTATTTGTGGAATCTGTGATTAAATTAAATTAAATTAAATTAAATTAAAGTCAGGCATAATAATATGCTTTTCACTATACAAAAGCTTAGCTGGAATACATGTTTTAGGTACACATAAACACAGCCCTGTTTTTACAATGTGAAAAATTAAACCAAGATAGATCATGTCCAATATTTTTCCACCTTTAATATGATATAGCGATCAACAAATTTCAAGTGAAATTTCTCCTTTCATGGGAAAAAAAAACAAAGAAGAAACTTGTAATAACCTGGTTGCATAAGTCTGCACACCCCTTAACTAATACTTTTGTTAAGGCACCTTTTTCTTGTAATACAACACTGTCTACCAACTTTGATTCTTAATTTAGCAAATTTTATTCCACTCTTCCTTGCAAAAAATGCTCCAGATCTATCAAGTTGCAAGAGACCTCCTGTTCTTCTTCTGAAGCCATTCAGTTGTTAACTTGTGTTTATGTTTTGGGTAATTATGGTGCTGATAGGTGATTTTTTTTTTTTTTTTTTTTATCTTTAGCGGTCTAACAGAGGCATGCAAGGTTTGTTTCAACATAGACTGGTATTTGGAGCTATCTATGGTATTTCCCTCTATCTTGACTAGGCCTTCAGTCCCAGCTGAAGAGAAACAGCCTCATAGCATGATGCTGCCACCACCATGCTTCAGAATGAGGATGGTGTTGCTTTAGGTGATAAGCTGTCTTGTTTTTTCACTAAACGTATTGGAGAATTATGCCAAAAAAGTTCTATTTTAGTATCATCAGACCATAACACATTTTGCCACATGGTTTAGGGTGGCTTAGGGCTTGGGTTTTTGTTTGGTTTGGTTTTTTTAGTGGGAAAGGGCTTCCATCCTCTCACCACAGCTCACATGTGAAGAATATGAGAGACAGTTATCACATGCAGGGAGTGAATAGTACTTGTCAGACATTCCTGCAGCTCCTTTAATGTTGTCGTATGTCTCTTGGCAGCCTTTTCTTCTTGTTGTTTCATCAATTTTGGAAGGACAACATGTTCTTGCTAATGCCACTGTGATGCCTGATTTTCTGTGGGTTAACCAGAATTACTTCAGTGATGACAGGTGTATGACAATTACTTCTGAACACTGTTAGAAATAGGGGTACAGGAGGAGTCCATTTCTGTCCCCCGAGGTACAATTTACACTAATGTACCCCCTACGGCTCATTATTAGACCTCAAGGTAACTATTTGTACCTTTCTGGGGCCAAAAAGATGCATATATGTTCCCAAGTAGTATATAAAGGGTACAAATAAGTACCTTAGAGGGTACTGCTCCAGTGACAAGCCATTGTACCCCTAAAGGTACAACAATGTATTTTATTTTCTGAGCGTGAACATGAGTTTTAATGTTATGTGATTTTTACCTAAATGGTTTCTATTTGTTTTACACTTGAAAGCTGACAAAATTTAGCTTGGTTTCATTTTTTTTACATCACAAAGCCCTGCAATTTTAACATGGGTGTGTATTATTTCTATATCCATTCCACAGTGTATAAATGGAGTAGTAAGAAAAAAAATTTCAGGGTAGTTAAAAAAAAATAGGCCATTTGTTCTGTCTTAATACTAGGTTTTCCAGGTTATTCCCAAAGAAACTAGTAACAGAGGCCTATAGTCTCACTGGATGGGAAACTGTCCAAAGAGAATTCACCAGAATTCTCTTCTGTATATCCTCCTGGGAACCAAGAGAAAAATGTGTCTTTCAATTTCTCTTTTGTTGTGATTTCCTTACTAGGAATTTCCCAGCAACCCTCCTAGTCACATGATATATCATTGGAAAGCCCAGGATGTACTCTTTACAAGACACCAGGATTCAAGTGAATCGCTTGAAAGAGTAAGAGGGTGTGCACGTAAAACACATGTCAACTACAGAGGACACAAGTCTATGGGTTGGTTCTCAGGAGGATTTTAAAACTCCATAATAAGAATTTACTCTCAATATAGGCTGGATCAAAAGATTTAATGATTGGATTGTGCTCAGATATACCGTATAGTATAGTATATAGTACATAGTAGGAGGTTAAATAATGATAATTAATAGGTACTCATCACAGAAGGGGGGAAATCTCATCTCATCTCATTATCTGTAGCCGCTTTATCCTGTTCTACAGGGTCGCAGGCAAGCTGGAGCCTATCCCAGCTGACTACGGGTGAAAGGCGGGGTACACCCTGGACAAGTCGCCAGGTCATCACAGGGCTGACACATAGACACAGACAACCATTCACACTCACATTCACACCTACGGTCAATTTAGAGTCACCGGTTAACCTAACCTGCATGTCTTTGGACTGTGGGGGAAACCGGAGCACCCGGAGGAAACCCACGCGGACACGGGGAGAACATGCAAACTCCGCACAGAAAGGCCTTCGCCAGCTACGGGGCTCGAACCCGGACCTTCTTGCTGTGAGGCGACAGCGCTAACCACTACACCACCGTGCCGCCCAGAAGGGGGGAAATAGTCTGGAAAAAAGAAAAAATATGAAAAATTTTCCAGAGCTTATTGAATTAATGATTATTTTCTATTCTGTTTTCATTCACTTGATTACTTTCAGCAATAGCTTTATGCTCATCAGGGTTACGGAGAATCCAGAACACACCCTGGATGGAATGTATCGCAGAACTCCATACACACACACACACACACACACACACACACACACTTACTCACTCATTCATACATAGGACCAATTTACCTAAGCCAGTCCACCTATTGGCGTGTGTTTGGGAGGTGGGAGGACCCAGAGAACCCAAAATCCACATAGACATGCACAGAAACTCTACACAGAAAATACACTAAATCTACACACGAGGAAGTTTAGGATCAAACCTGGAGCATGAGGTAGCAAAACAGCCCTCTACACCTCCACTCTACATTCTGTTCTGTTCTCCTGCATGGGACATAATTCATAGTTTTCGGCTCATGACTAAAGTTAGTCAGTAGATGTCAGTCTTTGTCAGGTTTTTCTTTTTGTGCCACACAACAAAAATCTATCAATTTTCTGTACTATTTATCCCTTGTGGGTCCTGGGTGAGCTGGAGCCAATCCCAGCTGGCACTGGGTGAGAGGTGGAGTACACCCTGAGCAGGTCACTAATGTATTATGGGGCTAACACAGAGGGACAGACATCCATTCACACTAACTCCCTTCTCATTGGCTTCCCTACTAAATCCCTTCGAAGATTACAGTACATTCAGAACTCTGCAGTGAGACTCCTCACCCATACCAAACCATCTGCTCATATCACCCCCATTCTTTCTCAGCTTCACTGGCTACCTGTTCTGTCCAGAATTAAATATAAAATCCTGCTACTCACCTTCAAAGCTCTCCATAACCTTGCTCCTTCTTACATCTGTGATACTCCATCCCACTCTCTCAGATCCTCTAGCTATAATCTCCTTGCTGTTCCTCACACTAGACTCTCTACCCTGGGTGGCAGGTCCTTCAGTGCCACGGCCCCCAAGCTCTGGAATTCCCTTCCTCAACCCCTCCATGACTGCTCTTCTCTTCCTTTCTTCAAATCTCATCTCAAAACCTTTCAGTTTCATGAACATTTCTCCACCAGTGCATAAACTCACCACTCTTTAGCAACTCTTTGTGTGTGTGTGTGTGTGTGTGTGTGTGTGTGTGTGTGTGTGTGTGTGTGTGTGTGTTTTCTCTGACCTATGTAAAGCAACCTTGAGTTTGAGAAAGGCGCAATATAAATGTAGATTATTATTATTAAAATGATAAACTCTTCAGTTAGACTGAAATTTGTTTTTGTTCAAATAAAAATAGTACTTCTGACTAAGAATTCTTTGTTGTGCTTACTTTATTTTTCTAAGGCAATCGGTTTCCTGAATTCTATTAAGGAATCTCTTGTTAAGTCACATTAACTTGGGTTATACAAATTGGTAACACTTAGAAATGACCATTTATATGTACATGCTATTTAAAGTAAACTTAAATAAATGAAGCATGAAGTAAATTTAACTTGAAAGTAATAGCTATATTTACTTAACTTAAAGTAGGAAAAACTCAACTCATTGAGTCAACACAACTATCAGTCGTAGGCATTATAGTAAACATAGCGTGAAAGTAATGGTTGTATTTACTTAACTATTTCAAAGCAACCAGTACCCTGAATTTCTTTAAGTAAGATGAACTTGTCAAATTTACAGTGTAGGAGGAAAGCCACGCAGGCAGGAGAACATGCAAACTCCACCCAGAAAGAGCCCGGTGCAGGCAGGTTCAAACCCAGAACCTATTTTCTCTGAGGCGACATTGCATCACTATACCACCCACGTAACAAAATAAGAAACGATAATAATTACATTACATATTCATACTTGTGCTTGATTTGTCATATATTTGTTATTGTCCCAGTCCAGCAAAACTGATTTCAATGGTTTTGGTATCTACTTCTTTCCTTTAGTTGAAGAGCACCAGATTAGAAAGACTGCTCAGAAATAAAGTAAAGAATCTGCCTTATTTGAAGCTTGATATAGAATTTAAAAAGAGGTTTCTTTTCTGAATATTTTAAAATGAGTTATACAGTTAAAACAGTTTGAAGTGACTAACTGAGTGTGTTTTAAGGAGCTGCCACTGTATAAACAGGCTTATCTGCTGCGAATGAGATACTGCATACTATTCACGACTGAATCTATGTGAAAATGTATACACTCAGCTAAACTGTTTACAAAACTAAACCCAAAGAATAAACATAATATTGTCTTTTTTAAAATTATTATTAGAGATTATACATTATACGGTTTGTTTGTACAGTCAGGGTTTATATATATAGCATTGTGCAAAAGTTTCAGGCACCTGATTTTTTAGGACAGATTTTGTTATAGATGTTTATTTTGGGGCAGCACAATGGTGTAGTGGTTAGCACTGTCGCCTCACAGCAAGAAGGTTCTGGGTTCGAGGCCCTTTCGGGCCTTTCTGTGTGGCATTTGCATGTTCTCCCCGTGTCTGTGTGGGTTTCCTCTGGGTGCTCTGGTTTCCCCCACAGTCCAAAGACATGCAGGTTAGGCTAATTGGTGGTTCTAAAATGAGTGTGAGTGTGAATGGTTGTTTGTCTCTATGTTTCAGCCCTGTGGTGACTTGTCCGGGGTGTACCCCACCTCTCACCCATAGTCAGCTGGGATAGGCTCCAGCTTGCCTGTGACCCTGTAGAACAGGATAAGTGGCGACAGATAATGGATAGATGGGTTTTTATCCAGTGCTTATTTTTAATTTGCTTTTTAAAATAATGTGGGATTAATTTCTAACACGTTTTGCAGAAATATTCACAACAGTTTCATATAAAACTAGCTAAAACAGTTTTATTAGTCCACTGCCTTGTTGGACAATTGACAGTTTCTGTCATATAAGGGTGATAGATGGACGTAAATGCAGGGAAAGTTTGATTAAGAACAAGCTTGCAAACAGATCCAAAGGCAGAGTGGAAAACCAGGCAGTGGTCGAGTGGCTGTACGGTCCTAATATTGTATTCCATTGATTTTGTGCCTTTGCAAATATTTTGCTCATACACTCATCAGGAGAGCTGCTTTCAGGCAGTGCCTAAATATGCTGTATATATAGTATAAGAGAAATCATGTTAGATAGCGGGCGGCACGGTGGTGTAGTGGTTAGCGCTGTCGCCTCACAGCAAGGAGGTCCGGGTTCGAGCTCCGTGGCCGGCGAGGGCCTTTCTGTGTGGAGTTTGCATGTTCTCCCCGTGTCCGTGTGGGTTTCCTCCGGGTGCTCCGGTTTCCCCCAAAGACATGCAGGTTAGGTTAACTGGTGACTCTAAATTGACCGTAGGTGTGAATGTGAGTGTGAATGGTTGTCTGTGTCTATGTGTCAGCCCTGTGATGACCTGGCGATTTGTCCAGGGTGTACCCCGCCTTTCGCCCGTAGTCAGCTGGGATAGGCTCCAGCTTGCCTGCGACCCTGTAGAAGGATAAAGTGGCTACAGATAATGAATGAATGAATGAATGAATGAATGTTAGATAGCCATCATCACTGAAACCCCTAATGAGGGAATATCCTTTTGGAAGAATGGTGTTGATCCTTCATTACTGTTCCAGAGACTGATAAAGACAGTTCTGTGGGTTGAAATGTAATAATACACTTTACGTTGTTGCTGTTGTTGTTGTATGTGTATGTAGTGAGGGAGGCTGTGTAGGCTGTATGGTGACTCATCTAACTTTGCATCTCTTCTCTCTGCTTACAACAGCTAAAATATTTACATTCAATTACATTTCAGTCCAATCAGTTTCGTGATTTACTGCAGGTAGCCTAAATTACTTGTTTATTATTGACTTAGTATGACTACTTATACATACGCAGTTAACAAGTGTAATTACCACTGATAATCAACTTCCTATCTGAATATAGTAAGTGCCTTAATCTTATCAGGCTGCTGTCCAATACCCAACACACTCAACTTGCTTTTTTTTTTTTTCTTGACAAAATACTCAACCCACAGTGGCACTGGTATCTCTAACTAATCTCTTGAGCTGACAGAAAACTCAGATAAATAAGTCTACAAACTATTGTTTGACACTTGAAAAGTCTTGTGATGATGATGCGAACCCGGAATTAACAAGCGAGACAGCCTGTTTTCCCACGACTACCGAAACTACCTTCAGTTTCAGGGGTTGCAACTCATTTCTTGGGCGACTCTTTCTTGAAGCATAAAGCAGAGGAGTCTGGGGATTGGAGTCATAACCAGAGCCGGCTCTCAGCAGCTGCACGACTCTGACTGGGTGCTTATGACTACATTTCCCACAATCCATTTGTAGACTATGCAAATGAGGTTTCTGACGCTAATGTGTAAGGTGTATGGCTGTTGACACTCCCTGTCTGTTTTTATTTCAAAGTTGCTTTGTGAACGTGGCGGCGGAGATTTCACTGTTAGGTGAGTTCTAGTGAATTAGTGAACAGGTTGTTGTGTTGTGATAAGTTTTGGAAAACATCTCGGAGGAAGTGGATTTTGTGGCTTGGGTGAGTGGAAGCGCGTCCTGTCAGGAGCTCAGGTGTGGTTTAATTTCAATAAAGCCATATGGCTTCACTGGAATTAAACAACACCTGTGTGTGTGTATATGTGTGTGTGTGTGTATATGTATATATATATATATATATATATATATATATATATATATATATATATACACACACACACACACACACATATATATATACACACATATATACACAAAAAAGTGTGTGTGTGTGTGGTGTGTGTATGTATGTATGTATGTATGTATGTATGTATGTGTGTGTATATATATATATATATATATATATATATATATATATATATATAAAATGTGTGTATATATATATATATATATATATATATATATGAGTGATTCCACGCTTATGGGTACTGAAATGGGGACATGAACTTATTTTTAAAAATTCACCTAAAACCATTTCTTTTTTTTACCATCAGGTCACAAAACATGTAATCTTTAATGAATGATATGTTAAAAGATAACTTTAATTTTCTGAGATGTAATAAAAACATATTTATATGCCAAAGTCAGAACGTAACAGAAGTGTTGTGGACATATATATATTCTCAATTTTAACAATGTAGAATTACTTTTTGAAACATAGGAAGGTGATGTTTTAGCAAATATAATTAATAAACATGTGTATTAGAATAAACATACACATTCTTTCAATAAGATTAACATGGTATATAGCTAGATTGTAATTAATTTGTAACAGACGCGAGATGGACAATCGTAACAGAAGTAATGTAACAGACATCATTTTGGAACCCATAGGCTTGACTTTGGCATATAAATATGTTTTTATTACATCTCAGAAAATTAAAGTTATCGTTTAACATATCATTCATTAAAGATTACATGTTTTGTGACCTGATGGTAAAAAAAGAAATGGTTTTAGGTGAATAAGTTCATGTCCCCATTTCAGTACCCATAAGCGTGGAATCACTATATATATACACGCACACATATATACACACAAAAAAGTATGTGTGTGTGTGTATATATATACACACACACACACACACACACACACAACCCCGATTCCAAAAAAGTTGGGACAAAGTACAAACTGTAAATAAAAATGGAATGCAATGATGTGGAAGTTTCAAAATTCCATATTTTATTCAGAATAGAACATAGATTACATATCAAATGTTTAAACTGAGAAAATGTATCATTTAAAGAGAAAAATTAGGTGATTTTTTAAATTTCATGACAACAACACATCTCAAAAAAGTTGGGACAAGGCCATGTTTACCACTGTGAGACATCCCCTTTTCTCTTTACAACAGTCTGTAAACGTCTGGGGACTGAGGAGACAAGTTGCTCAAGTTTAGGGATAGGAATGTTAACCCATTCTTGTCTAATGTAGGATTCTAGTTGCTCAACTGTCTTAGGTCTTTTTTGTCATATCTTCCGTTTTATGATGCGCCAAATGTTTTCTATGGGTGAAAGATCTGGACTGCAGGCTGGCCAGTTCAGTACCCGGACCCTTCTTCTACGCAGCCATGATGCTGTAATTGATGCAGTATGTGGTTTGGCATTGTCATGTTGGAAAATGCAAGGTCTTCCCTGAAAGAGTCGTCGTCTGGATGGGAGCATATGTTGCTCTAGAACCTGGATATACCTTTCAGCATTGATGGTGTCTTTCCAGATGTGTAAGCTGCCCATGCCACACGCACTAATGCAACCCCATACCATCAGAGATGCAGGCTTCTGAACTGAGTGCTGATAACAACTTGGGTCGTCCTTCTCCTCTTTAGTCCGAATGACACGGCGTCCCTGATTTCCATAAAGAACTTCAAATTTTGATTCGTCTGACCACAGAACAGTTTTCCACTTTGCCACAGTCCATTTTAAATGAGCCTTGGCCCAGAGAAGACGTCTGCGCTTCTGGATCATGTTTAGATACGGCTTCTTCTTTGAACTATAGAGTTTTAGCTGGCAACGGCGGATAGCACGGTGAATTGTGTTCACAGATAATGTTCTCTGGAAATATTCCTGAGCCCATTTTGTGATTTCCAATACAGAAGCATGCCTGTATGTGATGCAGTGCCGTCTAAGGGCCCAAAGATCACGGGCACCCAGTATGGTTTTCCGGCCTTGACCCTTACGCACAGAGATTCTTCCAGATTCTCTGAATCTTTTGATGATATTATGCACTGTAGATGATGATATGTTCAAACTCTTTGCAATTTTACACTGTTGAACTCCTTTCTGATATTGCTTCACTATTTGTCGGCGCAGAATTAGGGGGATTGGTGATCCTCTTCCCATTTTTACTTCTGAGAGCTGCTGCCACTCCAAGATGCTCTTTTTATACCCAGTCATGTTAATGACCTATTGCCAATTGACCTAATGAGTTGCAATTTGGTCCTCCAGCTGTTCCTTTTTTGTACCTTTAACTTTTCCAGCCTCTTATTGCCCCGTCCCAACTTTTTTGAGATGTGTTGCTGTCGTGAAATTTCAAATGAGCCAATATTTGGCATGAAATTTCAAAATGTCTCACTTTCGACATTTGATATGTTGTCTATGTTCTATTGTGAATACAATATCAGTTTTTGAGATTTGTAAATTATTGCATTCCATTTTTATTTACAATTTGTACTTTGTCCCAACTTTTTTGGAATCGGGGTTGTGTGTGTGTGTGTATGTGTGTGTGTGTATATATATATATATATATATATATATATATATATATATATATATATATATATATATATATAAAAAATATAATCATATAAAAAAATGTAATGTGTGTGTGATATCCTATTTTATAATCACATGACTGGTGTTTTGTTGGTCCTTGTTTGTTCTATGTTTTCATTTGTGGAGTCGGAATTTATCTTTATCACACTGCTTTATTGGATGTCTGTACTGCCCGAGCCTGTAGGTTGTGTTTTACATCCTATTCATACACACACAGGCTAGAGATGGAGTGTTTTTAGTTACTTTATACCCAAATTAGTACGCTTTTATGTATGTAGGGTATGGAGAGAAGTAATTTCAGATGATTTCCAGGTGTGTGTGTTGTGTAAACATGGAGAGCTGAATAAAAGCTTTCTGTCCTCCATCAAGAGCCCCAAGAGTAAGCGGTGTGTTTGTGATTGAGACAGGTTCAACCTGTTTTTGTGCAGCGGGGTAGTAACGCACATGATTAATGACTAACTTGACTTGTTTCAAAGAAAACACTAAAGTGACCATTCCATACAACAGGAAATGCGCTTCGCACTAATAGCTGGTTTCACGTTTGCATTGCTAGACTATTATGAGTGACTATTAGACTGTAATAATGCACAAGGATCACAATGAAGTTAAGTGCAAGTTTGAAACTGTCACACAATATCCCATTGATTTTATTCAATTATCACCTCTATCAAGGAGGTTATGTTTTCGGTAGCGTTGGTTTATTTGTATATTGGTTTGTCAGCAACATTATGGAAAAAGTTATGAATGGATTGCTCTGAAATTTTTTTCCAGACGTGTGACTGGGCACACGTAACAATCCATTAAATTTTGGCGGTGATTCGGATCACCTTCTGGATCCCATATTTTTTTTAAAGGATTCTTGGCGGAGGTCTGCGCTCTTCGAGTGCTTTTCTAGTTTGCTTTTTTCATCACTAACATAACATGGAAACTTTTTTTTTTTTACTAGTTACTTTTTACAGTGAAGATATCATTACTTATATCACATCTGAACAAGTTGCAGATTTACACACTGCATTAAAATGTAATCATTCTCACCACTTAGTTAAATTATATTTTGATTACAATTCAAATGTTTTTGTAAAATTGATTTACATATAAAATAACTACGTCATGAAGAATTAAAGCCCCTCCTTCACAGATGAGTGAAAATATTGAATAAATTTCCTCTTTTTGATTGTTTGGGTTAAAAATGCCAAGTTATGATGACTGAATTGATTATTCACTTAAATATGAACAATATGATACATTTTGGGTATTTGATATGGCGAAATAGGACACAATGGAAAAATCAAGAACACACCGGAAAGATGAGAATAATGGCGGTGGTAAAAGAACAGCGACTGTACTGGCTGGAGGTCGCGTGGGTCTCTGCTGCGAGGCGCAAGCAACGGGACATCACTACCGCACCGGATGAAGCGGGGGCAGGGCAAAATGACTGGCTGTAGAGTCTATCAAAAGTTTGATCTAAATTAACCATGGTTGCAAAATATTGGCCAAAAATACGCCAACACTACGAAATATGAAAGTAAGATGAAAAAGAAACATTCTATTGCCTTATACTGCAAGACTAAAATAAAACTGTCAAAACTCACCTTTTCAGTGATGACGTCCGAACAGATCACTCGCGTAACAGAAAGACCGCAAATGGAAGCACGATCAACTTCTAACTGTTGGAGTGGAAAATTCCATTCTACACATGCAAATTGTTAATGTGTGTCCTTCCCCACACACAAATGACACGCTACAGTAAAAAATGGACCACAACTCATTTTATAGCTCAGAAATTCATACAAGACCAGCTACCATCGTAACACATTCTGTAACAAACATATTCTATACCTAACTTTCAGCTTTCGTTTTAAAAAACAAAATCGCAGATTTATAACTAAATGTTTATATGGCGTAGTGATTTTAAGTTACTACTTTTGGTGAGGTAGTGACCTTGACCCTGAGGCTTTCTGTTTAGATCAAAACACACGATCGTATTGGTTTTGGGTCTGCGGAAAATGGAGTTACAACGGTGATCAAATATTTTGCATGATGTTTTATTACGGTTCTGTGAGCGCACCAATCCTTAGGTGTATAAAGATACAACTTAAAATACAATTAGTGATAACTGTAGACTTTTCAGTGGACTACAACCTTTTTAAGGGAATGCGATGTAGTCAACCATTTATCATGTCCCAGATCAAGCTGCCATTTTTCCACAAATTTGCAGAATTTTTGCCAAATTCTGAATAGAGTATTCACATCAAAGATTTAGTTTTATCTGTATTTCTTTCAACATTTTATTTCAAATTACAACCAACATTACCATTCAAAACCGTATAGTTTATTGACTGAGTATATTTAGTGGGGTACCCCCACAGTACCCAGTTTCTGATATACAGTGGGGCAAAAAAGTATTTAGTCAGCCACCAATTGTGCAAGTTCTCCCACTTAAAAAGATGAGAGAGGCCTGTAATTTTCATCATAGGTCCACTTCAACTATGAGAGACAGAATGGGGGGAAAGAATCCAGGAAATCACATTGTAGGATTTTTAATGAATTAATTGGTAAATTCCTCGGTAAAATAAGTATTTGGTCACCTACAAACAAGCAAGATTTCTGGCTCTCACAGACCTGTAACTTTAAGAGGCTCCTCTGTCCTCCACTCGTTACCTGTATTAATGGCACCTGTTTGAACTCGTTATCAGTATAAAAGACACCTGTCCACAACCTCAAACAGTCACACTCCAAACTCCACTATGGCCAAGACCAAAGAGCTGTCAAAGGACACCAGAAACTAAATTGTAGACCTGCACCAGGCTGGGAAGACTGAATCTGCAATAGGTAAGCAGCTTGGTGTGAAGAAATCAACTGTGGGAGCAATTATTAGAAAATGGAAGACATACAAGACCACTGATAATCTCCCTCGATCTGGGGCTCCACGCAAGATCTCACCCCGTGGGGTCAAAATGATCACAAGAACGGTGAGCAAAAATCCCAGAACCACACGGAGGGACCTAGTGAATGACCTGCAGAGAGCTGGGACCAAAGTAACAAAGGCTACCATCAGTAACACACTACGCCGCCAGGGACTCAAATCCTGCAGTGCCAGACGTGTCTCCCTGCTTAAGCCAGTACATGTCCAGGCCCATCTGAAGTTTGCTAGAGAGCATTTGGATGATCCAGAAGAGGATTGGGAGAATGTCATATGGTCAGATGAAACCAAAATAGAACATTTTGGTAAAAACTCAACTTGTTGTGTTTGGAGGAGAAAGAATGCTGAGTTGCATCCAAAGAACACCATACCTACTGTGAAGCATGGGGGTGGAAACATCATGCTTTGGGGCTGTTTTTCTGCAAAGGGACCAGGACAACTGATCCGTGTAACGGAAAGAATGAATGGGGCCATGTATCGTGAGATTTTGAGTGAAAACCTCCTTCCATCAGCAAGGGCATTGAAGATGAAACGTGGCTGGGTCTTTCAGCATGACAATGATCCCAAACACACCGCCCAGGCAACGAAGGAGTGGCTTCGTAAGAAGCATTTCAAGGTCCTGGAGTGGCCTAGCCAGTCTCCAGATCTCAACCCCATAGAAAATCTTTGGAGGGAGTTGAAAGTCCGTGTTGCCCAGCGACAGCCCCAAAACATCACTGCTCTAGAGGAGATCTGCATGGAGGAATGGGCCAAAATACCAGCAACAGTGTGTGAAAACCTTCTGAAGACTTACAGAAAACGTTTGACCTCTGTCATTGCCAACAAGGGGTATATAACAAAGTATTGAGATGAACTTTTGTTATTGACCAAATACTTATTTTCCACCATAATTTGCAAATAAATTCTTTAAAAATCAGACAATGTGATTTTCTGGATTTTTTTTTTCTCATTTTGTCTCTCATAGTTGAAGTGTACCTATGATGAAAATTACAGGCCTCTCATCTTTTTAAGTGGGAGAACTTGCACAATTGGTGACTGACTAAATACTTTTTTGCCCCACTGTATACTGTACAATTATTTTTTTTAAATGTTGAAATATTTCATTGTTTTAAACCATTTTTAGTCTATAGCATTTCTTTACATGTGCCTAAGACTTTTGCACAGTACTGTGTGTGTAAAATTAGGATATTATATGATTGCACAGCAATCTGAAGTTTATCTTCTCATATTGAAAAATATCACTCGTTCATGTCTCTCACTCATGAGATATACATAGATTCACCACTTGAAGTTTATTATGAGTGAGCGATGTGCAGGAGTGATAAATTTTTCAACACGAAAAGATAAACTTCATATCTTCGTGCCACCGTGTAATGTTCTTTATATTATATGGACACGTCCACAAAAAATATGCCAGTTAATCAAAAGAATATTAATTTTGAACCGGTTTGCCATTTTGACATGCATCCAGTCAGCGGAAAAACACTGGGAGTGACATCATTGGAGTGAAATATCAGGAATTATACATACAGGACACTTTTTTTTTTTTTTTAATATGGAATAAAAACATGTATTCTGTGCCCTCCTAGCAGGTTTCATTCATTTGGTTTGCAATATTGTTAGAATATTGCTTATTCTATGTGTATTATGGCACTCTACCCAATGGAGAATGAGCACTGAATATGGTCGACAACATGGCGTCACATGTCGGAGGTGTAAAACTTCCGCACTATAGCGACTGTGACAATTTGTAAACTAACATGGCTGCCAGGTTTGCTTTGTTAAATATGGAAGATTTTGAGAGAATTTTGAAAGAGAAAGACACATTGAACACCTGAAAGGAGTGTGTGTGTGTGTGTGTGTGTGTGTGTAATAATAATAATAATAATGGCTTTTTTTATGGTATATCAAATATATTCAATTCGGCTAGCATGATATTGAACTTATCTTCAACTTGTTCAGTATCATGCTAACTGAATGGAATATATCTGATGTACCACGAAAAAAGCCAGCCAATATTATTTAAATATGTCACTCAGATCTGCGATGTATTTTGTATGAAAAATGCGAGTTTTTCAACACGAGAAGATAAACTTCAAGCCAATGTGTGATCATCTTTTTATTATATAGACATGTTCACAAATAAAAAGTACCCAAATTTATCAACACAATTCATCGATTTCCTCACGAGTGACATGCAGAGACTTGTCACGATTTTGGATCTCAGTGTTGCTCAGATGAAAAATAAGAGTGGTGTATTTCCCAATAAAGCACTCATGTCTATATAATATAAACATATATCAGACACTTTTATAAAATCACATCATACAAACAGTAGTTAGAAAAACATCTTAATACGAGCTAAACCTTTTCTTTTTTTTTGTGCTATATGCTTCAAGCTAAGGTAGGCAATTTTATTTTAGAAGCATTTTTTTTGTAATAGTTCTTGAAATTCTCTTTACATCCAACAGCAATATATAAATCAAATGCTCTGATGATAAAAAGAAGAAAATGCATCATTTGTGGCAGCGGGGGAGTTGTAAAAAGCCCATCCAATTATTGCAAGAAAGAAATGACTGCATGGCTTACCCCCTTGCCTACCTACGTACATGCACTCTGCTTGTGCACTTATTGCTATAGCTAGGAAGCTGGTGATAGCTGTGATTTAATATGAGACACGAGGTAGTTGGATATGACAGTGATGTACTATGTGCTCCCCCCCCAGTGGTCGGTGTCTCTCTCTCTCTCTCTCTCTCTCTCTCTCTCTCTCATATGAACTCATCCTCCAGCAGTAGTCAGGCAGTGTGCGTTCATGTGTTTTGGAGGAGTAGCTTTGGAGGAAGTGCTGAAGAGTTGGGGTGAGATCTGTCGGTTGGATACTTTCAAAATCTCAGATACTCTTGCTGGTTTCTCTAACATTGCCTACCATAGGTTTTAATAAATTTAGTATGCCAATTATAATATTTTCCCCCAATAACTTTTCAGTATTACTCTTACTACTTCTATTTTTAGGGATTCGATTCATAATGCCTACAATTCAAGTGTATTTATGTTCAACCTAACGTTTGTTTTTCTCCACTTAGATGTAAATGATGGCAGCTGTAAGAGCAAAGTCAATCCGAGGAGCTGGGAGTCTGCTTCGAAGTCGCTCAGAAGGGACTCTGATCGATCTAGATGACAGTGTAACAATCAACAACAATAACTTGCATGGTAATCATAAACAGTTCATTAATAGAGCATGTAATGTAATTTGGGCATGCATGTTACTGTACTTGTGTATTTTACTATTTTCAGTTCTCTGTTGTATGCACAAGCTGGTACGGTTAAACGATGGCGTTTAAGGAATAGTACTGATTTTAATTTTAGGTATTGTCTGGACTTATATATTTTCATTTGGAATTCATTTTCTGTACAGCTGAGGTGTGGTTATGTTTTCAGCCTTAAGGAAATATTTAGCTCAGCATGCCTTGCATTCGTTACCGTAGGTTAGGCAAACAATGCCTTTCTCTACATTTTACGGTCTTAATTTAAGACTCTTTGGCAAGATTTTTAGAAAGGTTTTCTGGTTGCTTTGTAAAAGCACCTTTCAAGAGTGTTACGCAACTGCAAAACATTCACTAACCTCAAATACCTGTTTTGTTGATTTTGTTAAACATCATCTGTTAAGTCTGGATGCATTTTACTTTTACAGACCGAAATACGTTTAAGCAATACTACACTAAAAAAGAGTGCTGTTTGTACTTGAATATCGGTACAGCTGTGATAGTCATAAGCATGAGGCCAAACGCTGAGTGCTGTAGATAATCTTGGCTGTGCTGATATTCGGGTACAACAGCACGACCTCGAGTGTGGTATTGCTTTTATACAACAGTTCTATAAACAAGAAATAAATATCAAGTAAGTGATGTTTGGCCATATTGTGTCCCAAGATGTTTCATTTATTTTTGCTCTGCAGGCGGAAGTAGATTCTGAAGAAGCCACACTCAGTTTATACGGTAGCACATTGATTTGTACAGTCGTATTAAAGGTGCTTCTGATGAAATTGGTATCTTTTCAGTAACATAACGTTTGACTTAAAATATGAAGGCTCATCAAATGAAGATGAAAAGGAAGAAGGCTTCCTTTTCATCTTTATCTGACGACCTTTCATATTTTAAGTCAAATGTTGTCATGAAAAGTATCGATCGCCATGCCTACCGATGATGTCTCGAACACTACTGTAGTAACCATTTTGAAGTAGGAGGTGGAATTTTACATTGATGAGCGGAGTGATATGCACAGTGAAACATCCCAGTGCAGTTATCTCGAAATATTGGCGCTCTTGGAACACTGCTCAGCCAATCACATTAGTGGACCAAAACTAACTGTTTTGCTGAACATATCCGATGTCATTGTGCTGCTGACATCTTTGCTGCATCATTAGTTAAAAAAACAGAATCGGTCCTATAGGTTGTCATGCATGCCTTAGTCCTGATTATATGGTCTTGCATTACAGATAGCTGGGTTTCTCTCCATTTTAGCATCTCTCATGTTGGTGGATGTTTGTATTATACAATGATAATGTTTCAAAAAGTCTTCCATCTCTTTTTAATGATAGATTTAGGCAATATCTTTAAGCATACCCCAGTTCTGTTCTTGAATACTTGTGTAAGCAACATGCTGTTGGACCTGGAGGATGTTTTAGTTCTAATCAGTTTTATACCCAACATCAGAACATTTTTATGATCAGCAGAACTGATATTTTTTTACTTTTTATTACATTTTTTTTTTTTGCCAAAATTCTGTGGTGATACTACTCATGTAGGTTTGTGCAAATTAATGGCATAAAAATACCAGTGATGTGAGTTAGATTTTATTTATTTATTTATTTATTTGACCTTTATTTAATCAGGCAAGTAACTAAGAACAAGATTCCAGCACATTGGTGAAGTTATATGCAAGAGCTATAAATTTATTCACTTAAAATTATTTTTGCTGTTATTTACCCTACTAATTTACCCAAAATCTTTTTCATCCAGGGAGTTATATGTCAAAACCTTCAGAATGGCCTGTTTTCCAGCCAGATATCCAACCCCAAGGACGAACAACAAATCCCTTCTGGAACAAACTCTCCCAGTCAAATCCTTTCTTAGATGACATTGTGTGCAGAAACAGCACTGATTCAAGTGTGTCCATACTGAAGGAGGATCCATCAGCTTTCTTCCGTAACAGTATTGAAGATTGTGAAAGTACATCTTCAGATGAAAACAATTTTGGTCATTTTGCACAGCGTGACAGAAACAACCTTAATCATTCCGGGCGGTGGAGAAGTGCCTCGGACATTCTTGACAGTCTTGCAAAAAAAGAAACCAAAAAGGAGAAGAGCTTTTGCTCTCAAGGACCGTTCTTGAAACCAGATTTTGACTGGCTTAAAAATGATATGGAGGCTTACAAAATGGCCTGGCTGAGTCACAGACAGTTGACCAGGTCCTGTTTGAACCTCAGTTTCATAAAACAAAGTCCTGGTTGGGCTCAAACCCAAGCCACGAACACACAAATTGTCTGCAAGATCGATCACAAAGGAGGCTCAGTGCAGTTGCCCGACTCCAATATCAGTGCCCATATTCCCCAAGGTCACGTTGCTCCAGGGGAGATCCAGGAAATTGGACTCAAAGCTAGCCTTGATCCACCATCTGGACTCAATAATAATTATGTAACATCTGTGAGTCCTCTTTTGGAAATCAGTCTCAGCAATCCCAATACTATGGAAGGCATCTCGCTTGATATTAAAATGGCAGCTGAAATAAAAAATGACCCTTTGAGCCAAGTCATGACAACATTTGTAGGTCTGATGGCCCATAAGAAAGATGGACCTTACGAAAAGGTGAAGGACTGTTACATATATCAGAACATTTTACAAATGAAGATCCAGGAGCCAAAGCCTCACATGTACATCATTGCCGTTGCCGAGGCCACAGTCATCCAACCTCCAGCAACTTCAGTATGGGACTATTTAGACCGGCAATTCACAGTGGCAGTTTATGGTCCCAAGCATATTCACCCATCATTCAAAGTTGTGCAAGTCATCTCTTGCTATCATAGTGTTCCATCCAGGCTTCCTTTCTCTGATCTCCAAAAAGGTAACAGAAACTTGCCCCCTGTTGTGTTGCAACTGTGGGGAAAGCATGAGTTCAGTCCATGCAGTTTAAATGACTTGCACATTAAAACCAGTGTGATGGAATCAAATTTTGAAGTGAAAGATGAGGATAAGAACAAAGAGGTCAAAATAGAGGTGCTCAAAACGGGCAGAATGATCCACTTGCCATTGGAACTATCCAGGACAGGCAATGGCGAGATGGCTCAATTCAAACTAGCTATCCAGGTGAAGGACTCAAATTGCCTCTCTTTAGCAGACTTTCACATTACTTCTCCTGAGGCTGCTCCTCTGAGGACAGACAAACATGGACTCAGACATGCGGATCGTCACAAGGAAGTGACCCGATCTCAAGCTATTCCAGAAGAATCTGTCCCAGAGATTCCAAAGTTCCAAGATGTGCCTGTGAATATTCAGTGGTATGGTATTGCATTGAAAGCTCTTTTTCGACAGCCGAGAGTGGAGTATCTTCTAGAGTACTTCAAGGGTGACACAATTGCTCTGCTTTCCAGAGAAACTGTTAAATCTGTTGGACAGTCAAAAGTGAAAGAGTGGTATATTGGCTTTCTCAGGGGAAATGTTGGTTTGGTACACTGTAAGAATGTGAAGGTTATAACAAAAGGCCAAGTAATTGACTTCTCTGGAGTTAGACTCACGACGCAAATCCTGCTGGATAACATGACTCAGCCTTTTAAGAAGCTCACATACATGTACTCTGCCATTCAGACCCTAGTAACAGATCACATAACCTGTTGGAGGACTTTTGCTGTAGCTCTGGGTTACCCAAACCTCTCAGTCGACGGTTTCTCTAGGAGGCAAGTTGAGACAGAAACCGAGAAGGTAGCATGTGTCCTTGAGAAGCTTAAGGAAGACTGCCACACAGAAAAAACTAAGAGGAAATTTCAACATGAACTCATAATTGTAAGTATCTTTAGTTGTATACGTTCATCTTGGTATTTCGTTGATTAATTTGAGTATTGAGTGTCCTAAATATATTTGGATGAGCTTGTTGTGTTCTTACCACATGGAATAATGTAATTTCCTTTCTTAACAGGGACTCTTTAAAATGGATGCCCAGGGCCTTGTAGTCCATTTAATCCAGAACACAGTTATTCTGTCCACAGCTGTTGAGCTCGGTGTGCGGTGGAAGGAACTGGCTGAGAAACTTGGAAAACTTTCCAATTCTCAGATCAGTGCTTTTGAGGCACCACACAGAGGGAAAAATGGAGAAGTCAGTGCCCAGGTAAGCATCTGTAAAGCTTTTCTGTTGTGGATGCTACTGAAAGACTTTAGTACTGTGCCTTACATAAGTATTCAACTCGTTGAACTTTACAACCTGGAACTAAAAGAGTCTTAATTGGGATTATGTGCCATACACATAATAGTACACATAATAAACCATAGTATTTAAGTGGGAGGGGGGAAAATACAGTTCGTAAAACTATTTACGAGCATAAAAATGTGATTTGTATAAGGATACACCCCCATTATTGTGAAACCCTTAAATTAGTTCTAGTGGTAAAGTTATCAGAAGTCACATGGCTTCAATATAAATGCACCTGTACCTTGAAGGCCCCAGAGATTGTTACAGAATACAGGGCGTTTCAAAAAAATTTGATATTTGAGATGTAAATATTCCAGAAACTACATAGTCTAGGCAAATGAAACTGAACAGGCTTAATGTTGAGCAATATAAGATTTATTCCTCAAAATTTGAATGAGAAATTCAAAGGTATGTGGGTTCCATGAACGATTTCACAAATTTTCAATATGCACGCCGCCTGAGACATGGCACTCTAACACACAACGCCTTTTCTTTTCCAGTGAATGGCCTTTCTATACCTAAAAAGATTTTTTTTTTTTTTTTTTAAAGTGAAATACAATTTTGACCCGTTTCCACACATGCTGTTAAAATTTGAGGTCAATTGAACGAGAATTGGCAAAGTTATGAGATTGTGAAATTATATCAAATTTTTTGAAACACCCTGTATATTTAAACAAACAGCATCCTGAAGGACAAAGAGACATTGAAACAAACCCGGGCATAGTTCTGGAAAGATATCACACGGTTTGTTTATTAAAATGGCCCAAACTGTGAACATCCCACAGAGCACTGTTAAACACATTATTTAACTCGTGTGTCCACGTGGAGCATGCATCTTACAAAAACATTAATGGAGGCGGAGGCAGAAGTGCTTTAAAACATTTAACTTTATCACTAGGCTACTACATAATATGTAGGCTTTCTACAATCCCCTCGCGGTACAGAAGAGAACGAAAAGTGGGGAGCTCTGTTTTCTTTTATAGCCCCCCCCCATGACTCTAAGCATCATGGGAGGTGAAGTTGAAATACCCATACACAACATTCCTCCCCGGGAACCTTTAACCTCACTCATTTCATGTAACTCAAAACAACAATGTTTACCTTCACACTTACAAATCATTTTTTATTCTAGTGTGTGAACACAAAAAAAAATCATCTGCATCTTTTCCTCAAGGATAACTTCCTTAGATATCTTTACATTTCAATTCCTAGGTATAAATTCAAACGTTCAGGAGCTCGCCTGACTCTCTGTGGTCGGGCGCTCACTTGTTCATCCACACACTCATTTAATTCATCTCCTTCCAGTTCAAGACTGGGTACAATCTCAGTTTCTGGAGTGTCATACAAATGTTCTGCAATCTCCGCATTCTCAGTGTTTGTGCATTGACCAGAAATCTTGGTAGCAATCAGCTGGTCTATGTGCTTTTTGCTTGTTTGTCTTTCTACGTTTACCAAATAAGTCACAGGACCTAGCACTTGCTCTATTACCCCTGATTTCCATTTCTTTCCTTCCCCTCCCCGGAAATTCTTAACCAGCACTGCTTGATTTGGCTGTAAGACTCTCACACGGGTCTGGTTGTTTTTGACATTTGCTTGTTTTTCTTGCATCTGCACAGAGAAATTTGGTGTAACTTGTGATAACCTGATCCTGACACTTCTCTTCAGGAAAAGCTGAGAAGGCGTTTTCCCTGTAGATGAGGACGGTGTGTTTCTGTAACTAAACAGGAAACTATCTATGCAATGTTGTAAGGAACATCCAGAATCTTTTTGTCCAATGACTGCTTAAAAGTCTGAACCAACCTCTCGGCCAATCCATTAGAGGCTGGACTGTACGGGGCAGACTTGATATGTTTAACCCCGTGAGCTTCCAAAAAAGTTTCAAACTCTTTTGAGACCAACTGTGGACCGTTATCCGAAACGACCACTTGAGGGAGCCCATAAGCTGCAAACAGACCCCCTCACAACTTCTACGGTAGCTGTAGCGGTGGTACTAGTCATCACTTTAACTTCTGGCCAGCGTGAATAGGCATCACTAACCAACAGAAACTGATGCGTTCCCTTTTCTGCAAAGTCTATATGAATTTGCTCCCACGGCAGCTCTGGCCACTTCCATGGGTGCACTGGTGCTTTGTTAGGTGCATGTCTGTTCTTTTGACAGATCGGACAGCTATTCACCATGTCTTCAATTTCTATATCCAGACTGGGCCACCAAAAATGGCTTCTAGCTAATTCCTTTGTCCTAACAATGCCCAAATGCTCTTCATGTAGCTCTTTTAACATCTGAGGTCTCAGTGCCCTAGGTATTATTACTCTTAAACCCCACAAGACAAAATCTGCTTCTACAGTGAGTTCCTCACGTCTGTTCCAGTATGATTTAAATTCATCATCCAGCACGTTTTGGCCATCCATTCTGTGTTAAATGTCTCACTTTGGTAAGTATTATGTCTTTGTCTCTTTCTTTATATCTTTGGCTGATACAGGAATTGATTCCAACCAAGACACACTAAATTCTGGGTTGCTTTGTGGTGCCTCTTTCTGTAAGGGTAATCTTGATAACCCATCTGCACTGGCATGTTCTAAGGAGGCTTTGTAAACTATGTTGTACTGATAAGCTGACAGTAATAAAGCCCATCTTTGTAGGCGGGCAGCAGCTAACACTGGCACCCCCGTCTTTGGCCCCAAAATCTTCACCAATGGTCTGTTACCAATACAAATTTCCTGCCATAGAGATAATCCCTAAATTTCTGTACACCAAAAATGATGCCTAACACTTCCTTCTCGATTTGTGAGTAATTTACAGTACTTCAGTCTTGCTCAAAGTGTGTGAAGCATATGCTATAGGTCTTTCACTACCGTCAGTCATTTGGTGGGATATCACAGCCCCTAGACCATATGCACTAGCATCGCAAGCCAACAAAATCGGCAATTCAGGATCAAAATGAGTTAGAACGGTTGAAGACGACAACTGTGCTTTAGCCTTCTCAAAAGCTGCTTGACAATTGGTGGACCAGTTCCACGGACTGTCTTTCTGTAGCAGCATGGTCATTTGGCTTAATGACTGTTGAAAGGTTCTCAAGGAACTTCCCATAGTATGTCAATAATGCTAAAAATGCCCTAAGCTCTGAGATATTCTTAGGAACTGGAGTGTTGGCTATCGCTTCCACTTTCTCGGGTACTGGATGTAATCCTTCACTGTCAATTTTGTGTCCCAAGTAGTTTACACTTGGTTGACAGAAGCTACATTTGTCTCGATTTACCCTAATGCCTCTATCTTGTAGTTGTTTTAACACCTGTTCAACATTTTCCCAGTGTTTGATTTCTGTTTTTCCCGTTATTAAAATGTCGTCAAGGTAGCACACAACACTTGGTAAGCCTTGAAGTATCCGATTCATAATACGTTGGAATATTGCCGGTGAGCTAGCTGTTCCATAGGGTAACCTATTCATTTGGTAGAGCCCCTTTTGTGTATTGATGGTCAAGTACTGCTTACAGTAGAGTCATCATCTAGCTCCACCTGTTGGTAAGCCTGTGTGAGATCTAGCTTTGTGAAGTATTTGCCCCCAGCTAACTTGGCAAAAAGATCCTGTGTTTTAGGAAGAGGGTATTTGTCCACCTCTAACCAGGGATTTATGGTTACTTTATAGTCGCCACAAATTCTGACCTCACCATTGTTTTTTGGTATGCATACAACTGGAGTTGCCCATTCGCTATATTCCACTGGAGTGGAAACTCCCATTTCTTGCAACTTTGCTAACTGTGGGTGGTAGAAAAGGGCAACTGGACTTGCTTGAAGATTCTTGAAAACGTTTCACCTCTCATCTGAAAGGCTTCCTCAGTTCTGTCTGACTAATAAGGAGTATCAGATATTTATCCTCTCATGGATCAGAATCAGAATTATGACGACAAGCTCATCTAAGGTGTCGTTGAGGCATCATGTTGGTGTGGGTCACTGGAGGCTGGGTGTGAACGGCGAGTCATTAGGGTGATCAAAGGATTGCCCGTTAGGGTGATCAATGGAAAGCTGACTCTCTCTGTCCTCCTGTGAGTCACTGAAAACAGCTGGGTCTTGGCGTGCACCCAGCCGTCTGGGAAGTGTGCCCAAGACCGCATTGTAGATGGTTGATAAATGTTGTCTTAGACCCCACCTCTGTTCAGTGATGGCCGTTCCAGGTTGACAAAAATGGCTTCTTTAACGCCTCGCTCATACCAACGATTCTCTCTGGCTAAAATGCGTACATTACAATCCTGAAATGAGTGTCCTTTGTTGTTAAGATGAATGTAGACAGCAGAGTCCTGGCCTGAGGAGCTGGCTGTCCTGTGTTGAGCCACGCGCCTGTATAGCGGTTGTTTTGTTTCCCCAATATATGAGTCCGTGCATTCCTCACTGCACTGAATTGCATACACTACGTTGTCCTGTTTGTGTCTGGGTATTCTGTCCTAAGGGCTGACTTGGAGGAAGAAATCTGACCAGGCTACACAACCGGACATAGAAGAGAAATGGGTGAAGAACTTATCTGACAGGGTACTCACCCAACCAGAGAGAGATGTCTTATCCAAGGGTCTTAACTTTGCAGTTTCACCTGAGCAGATACCGGTAGTAGAACTCATCACAGCCACAGAGACAGCAATCAGGAACAACAACCTGACCAACACAGAGTCAGGACAACTTAGACTGAAGATATCAGCTGCTCTATCCAGTGCAAAAGCACCCCCCTCCAACCTCACCAGCCAAGAAAGGAGGGCTCTTACACTGCTTCAAAGAGACCGGAACATCACCATCCTTCCTGCTGACAAAAGGAGATGCACAGTGGTGCTAAACACAGTGGACTACCACTCCAGGATGACCAGTCTCCTCAGTGATACAACCACTTATGAAACATCGAGGAGGGACCCCACAAGTGGTTACAAAAGGAAAGTTGTTAGCTGTCTGCCACAACTAGAAAAGGACCAAGTCATCAACCGATCTCTTTACTACAGATTGTACCCTGGGGAAGCCGTGCCTCTCATACGGACTCCCCAAGATTCACAAAGAAGGAGCTCCTCTCAGACCGATCATCAGCAGTATAAACTCTGTCACATATAACATTGCCAAACAGCTAGCCACCATCTTGGCTCCTCTGGTTGGGAATACACCATATCATGTCAAAAATTCCCAAGATTTTGCTACTAAAGTTGCAGACCTCAAACTAGATTCAGATGAAACCATGGTTTCCTACGATGTCACTTCTCTGTTCACCTGCATTCTCACCACAGAAGTAGTCGAATCTGTTAGAAAACGACTCCTTCAGGATAGCTCCTTACTGGATAGAACGAACCTCACCACAGATCAGATTTGCACCCTGCTTGACCTCTGCCTGACTACCACTTATTTCCAGTTTAATGAAAGCTTCTACAGACAGAAGCATGGATGTGCCATGGGCTCACCGGTGTCCCCTATTGTGGCCAATTTATACATGGAGGAAGTGGAACATATAGCTTTGACCACTTTTGCAGGAGTTGCTCCCAGCCATTGGTTTAGATACATGGATGATACCTGGGTTAAAATCAAAATCCATGAGGTGGAAGCTTTCTGGAAACACATCAGTGCAGTGGATAGCAACATCAACTTCACTCGGGAGGATGTCAGTGGGAATAATCTAGCCTTCTTGGATTGTGATGTACACATTAGACAAGACAGAAGCCTTAATATCGAGGTCTACCGGAAACCCACACACACAGACCAGTACCTACTTTTCGACTCTCACCACCCACTGGAACATAAATTGGGGGTCATTAGGACCTTGCAACACAGGGCTCAGAACATTCCTACAACGATAGAGGGAAAAGAGAAGGAGCAGAATCATATCAAGAAAGCCCTTCAGAATTGCGGTTATCCCAACTGGTCTTTCCTAAAGAGCAGAAAAAGGAACATAACGGACAAGGATGATAACAGGAACAAATGCAAGAACATTGTCATTCCCTACATTTCTGGTCTATCTGAGAAACTCAGGAGGATCTTCTACAAACACAACATTCCGGTACATTTCAGACCCAGTAACACCCTGAAGCAGAAACTGGTCCACCCTAAGGACAGAATACCCAGACACAAACAGGACAACGTAGTGTATGCAATTCAGTGCAGTGAGGAATGCACGGACTCATATATTGGGGAAACAAAACAACCGCTATACAGGCGCGTGGCTCAACACAGGACAGCCGGCTCCTCAGGCCAGGACTCTGCTGTCTACATTCATCTTAACAACAAAGGACACTCATTTCAGGATTGTAATGTACGCATTTTAGCCAGAGAGAATCGTTGGTATGAGCGAGGAGTTAAAGAAGCCATTTTTGTCAACCTGGAACAGCCATTGCTGAACAGAGGTGGGGTCTAAGACATCATTTATCAACCATCTACAATGCAGTCTTGGGCACACTTCCCAGACGGCTGCGTGCACGCCAAGACCCAGCTGTTTTCGGTGACTCACAGGAGGACAGAGAGCGTCAGCTTTCCATTGATCACCCTAACGGGCAATCCTTTGATCACCCTAATGACTCACCGTTCACACCCAGCCTCCAGTGACCCACACCAACATGATGCCTCAACGACACCTAAGATGAACTTGTCATCATAATTCTGATTCTGATCCATGAGAGGATAAATATCTCATACTCCTTATTAGTCAGACAGAACTGAGGAAGCCTTTCGGATGAGAGGTGAAACGTTTTCAAGAATCTTCAAGCAAGTCCAGTTGCCCTTTTCTACCACCCACAGTTTACTATGACCTGGATGACAGAATCTTCACAGACAACTTTGCTAACTGCTTGTCAATGGCTGAGCTCAAGGCATAAGGCACTGATCTAGCCTTGCATAATTTTGGGATTGCATTCTCCATTACCCTTAGCTTTGCTTTTACCCCAGAAATGACTCCATGATCTGCATTGAACACATGAGAGTATTTCTTGTACATCTCTGAAAGAGGATCTGCTACTGGTACATGATTCGCTCTAGACCAGTCTAAGCGCAGGTACTGAATCCAATTCCTACCCATTAGTGTTGGACCACTTCCCTTTGACACTAATAAAGTCAGCTGTTCTGTCTGATCTCCACACTGCACCTTCACTTGGATTTTACCCATCAGTACAATTGGCTCTGCAAAGTACGTTTTAAGACGCACATCACATGGCTGGAGTTTGCACTTCTTAAAACTCTGTTTGTACAGTTTCTCTGAAATTATGCTTATAGCTGCACCTGTGTCTACTTTCAGTTTTATCTGAATACCATTGCATCTCACCATGACCACGTAGGGCTTTACATACTCACTGTCACCTTTCACTGTAAACAGTTCAAAGTCCTTTGTGGCCCCTGGCAATTCTATGTCCATGCAGTTCTCAGGCCCTGGAGGCTGTCCTAGTGCGTTCGCCGTTCCATCCAAGGGCGATGCTGACCATTGACTCAGCGTCACAGTACTTAGTCCCTGGTCTGGTGGTTCCCTCACAATGTAGTGGGTGTCTCGCTCTGTTTGGGTGCTTCTCATGGCTGCTCACGGGCAGCCGCCCTGGTTGACAAATTCTTTGGTCGATGCATTTCTACATGCTTGCTTAAGATGTCCTTTCTTGTTGCATGCTCAGCACTGCAAGTCTTTGTATTTGCACTTATCAGGTGGATGTCCTTCTCTTTGGCATCGATAGCACACGCTCTCACCGCTGGCATTTGGCTTTTGTTTCCTATCCGGCTCCTTTTGGCGCGCATGAGCCTTTCCTTTGTAGCTGCTCACACTATCTGTTCTTAGTTTGTTGAAACATTTTCAGACTGCTAGTGGTGGACTCGAAATTATTCACAATGTCCATTACTTTAGCCCATTTCAACTGTTCTCCATAAGCAGCACTTAACAGCTTAGTTCGTAGCTCTTTACTGCTAATTCCATAAACTAACTGGCCCCTTAGCTGCTCTTCCAGCTTTTCGACGAACTCGCATGTAGTCGACAGTCCTTTTAGCACAGCAACATATTCCGCCAGTGACTCTCTGCTTTGCTGCTTTCGTGCACGGAATGAGTAACGTTCACTTAAGACGTTTTTCTTTGGTGCATAAAATTCTCTCAGCGCTTTTAGAATGTCCTCTAATGTGCAATCAGGCAGCTTTTTTCAGTGCTAGCAAGTCTGTGAGCAATGAGAGTCTTTTCACCTACCATGGATAAGAAAATAGCCCTTTGTTTCTCTTGCTGAATTCCGTTGGCTTCCACAAACTGTGCAAAAAGTTGCTCATAGAGCTTGAAACTTTCATTGCCTTTATCAAAGCATAAGCCTGTCTCACTGCTGAAAACCGCCATCTTTATGCTAGTGTCTTGCTAGCTTCAATGCAGTTCTAGCATATTCGTTCCGCTTCCAAAAAATTTTCATCATTAGCAAATCCACACCTCGTCGCTAGTTTTGTAGTGTCCAAGTGGAGCACGCATCTTACAAAAACATTAATGGAGGTTGAGGCAGAAGTGCTATAAAACATTTAACTTTATCACTAGGCTACTACATAACATGTAGGCTTTCTACAATCCCCTTGCGGTACAGAAGAGAACGAAAAGTGGGGAGCTCTGTTTTCTTTTTGACTCCAAGCATCATGGGAGGTGAAGTTGAAATACCCATACACAACATTAACAATTATTCGCTGATGGCGAAGTGCATATCAGTGAATAATTACCGAGACAAAGTCTCGGTTATTATTCACCGATGTTGACTGAACCTGAGGTGGAGAATTGTTTTAGTATAAATACACAGGTGATTGATTTATTTTAAAAAAAAGAATTTAAAAAATTGTATTTAAAAAAAATAATTTATTTCAAACTTTTATAAGCAGCATGCAATGTAATAACGGTGCGGCGCAAACTTGTCACTTGTCTATGCCGAGTCACATAAAATACTTTATTTTGAAATGGATAAAATAAATCACAATTCCACCTTATCTTTTAAGTTTTAGACCAAACTTTGTAGCATCTTTAGTGTTTTTAGGAACAGCATTGTCTTTCATAATTTGTAATTCTTCCTCACTTATGGTGATGAAACAATTGGCTGCCATTTTGCTTAGTCAATTGTGAAGTGATTATCGCGAAATAGTCCGAATCTCTCGACCAATCAGCGCACGCAATTTCCTATAATCACCTGTGTATTTATACTAAAATTATAAAGACTATGGCACAACCACAACTTTGAATAGAGGAGTCCATCCATCAAAAGTGTAATGACCAGGTAAGGAGGACGTTTGTCAGAGGCCAAAGGTAACTCTGAAAGAGCTATAGAGATGAATGTTGGATGAGAGATGCTGTTCACATAACAATCGTAGCCTTAAAATCATTCTAGAAACTCAGCAAATGTAGATAAAAGACCCTTGTTTGAGACCAGGAGCCGGTTTCACTAAGATAGACTATGACTATAACTTAGACAGAGTGTATAGTCGGACTTAGCATAGACGTCTAACAAAAACTGTTGCACAAAGCAGTTAAGACTCTGACTATCTTAAGTCGTACTATGCCGCAAAGGATTGTTGGTAATTTAAGACTCTTTTAAAAAAAAAAAAAATGGCGGACAGCAACCGGTCAGTGCCGTTCACGCACTCAGAGAATTTAGCCATTCTTGAAGAATTTAATTCCTACAAAGGGGTTTTGTTGGGGAAATTCAATGAGGAGTGTACCAACAAAAAGAAACATGAGGTGTGGAAAAAAAAAATCACCGATGCGGTGAACAGCGTTAACCCCGCTGCGGTACGAGACGTGTCAGCTGTGCAGAAGAGGTTTAAAAATATGGTGCCAGAGGCAAAAAAGGAAATATACAAGCGGAAAACGGGACCCCCAACGGGAGGAGGGAAAGCGAAGAAACTAAAAGTCACCACTGAAATGGTGATAGAGATCTACGGAGGCGAGTCGCCGTTATTATCTACATCACTCCTCCATCTGCGCGAGTCTCTTCAATTTAAGTGGCAGTCTTTCCTTTTGAAGCGACTGCAACTTAAATTGAAGAGACTCGCGCAGATGGAGGAGTGATGTAGTAGTGTGTGTGTGAGTGTATGAGAGAGAGAGATAAGTGATGAGCGGTGATGTAATTATATGCATAAATGAATTGATATATTTATATTATTTATAAGTAATAAAATGAATAAGCTGGCATTACACTGTTTGTTCTTTATTGGATACTTTATAGTTAGATTATAATAGCCTAAATTTGTGTATTACATACTTGCACTTCACTGCCTTAACATTTCAAGCTTTCTTGTAGTTATTGACATTGATGGCACTTATGGCTTGACTGTTTTTTTTTTTTTTTAAATTCAATTTTATTCATTTAAGAAAGTATGTCCAGTAATAGTAACAATAGTAATAATAACAAGAACACAATAACAACACAATAATAATAATAATAATAATAATAATAACACACACACACACACACACACACACACACACACTGATTCACACACTATTTCAGTTATTACCATGGTGATATAGCCCTTAGACCCATATTAGACTGGGGGGAGGGTGTCTTACTTTTTAAGCCTAAAATTAGACTTAAAAAATTAGTCTTAACTTTTGTGAAACTGTCTTACTTGCATTAGACTGATCTATAAAGAAACTTAAGACCAATCTTAACCCATAGACCAGTCTAAACTACTTTAGTGAAACCGGCTGCAGAACTGCTTCCCCCCCCCCCTCCCCCCCCACACTTAATTAGCCTGTGTTACAATACAATATTTTGCACCTTTTATATGTTAGACATAATATGGAAAACATCAGATTTAAGTCCATTTCAAATTGTAGCACTACAAAATGTGGAAAAGTTGAAGGGAAGGGAATACTTGTGCAAGGGAAAGTATATTAAAATATGACGTTTCTGTTATTGTATTAAATGTTTGTGATGTATAGGTTAGCGGTGTATAAAGAAGCATTTAATGTTGTGGTTTAAGGTGATTTTATTGTTCACTTTCAGTCAATGTGGAAGCCTGCATATGACTTCCTGTATTCCTGGAGTATGCAGTATGGTGAGGGCTATCGGGACATGATTCAGGATCTCCACCTGGCCCTGGACAAGATGAAGAGCCCAGTGACTAAACACTGGAGACAGATGACTGGAGCTCTCATTACAGTAAACTGTATGGAGATCTTGAGGGCCTCTGCCTTCCACATAGCATAGTGAACATTTAAGTTACAAACACAGGTGGGTTTAAGAATGTCATACATTTTTTTTTCTTCCTGTATTTGTATAGCAGTGAGCAATAAATGCTTTCTTTGTATTTTTATAACCAAAAAATGGCACAAGACAAATGCTGTTGGACTTGGAATGCATTCTTTTATACTGTTCAACATATGAATTTGCCCAGGTCAACACAAACATTACTCAAATTATTATATTTTTCATGTATATGTATACACTGTATAGTTTTATATTTGTGTGTTAAATGAAATGCCTCCCATCTAACGTCTGGGTCCTTGTTATGTTATATGCGTTTTAATCTGTTAATTTTTAAATAGAGACAATCTGGACACTTTCTCGATATCAAAGTCCTGTGTAAGTTCCTTCTGCTGTTGGGACAGCTGATTGCTTTATGAGGAGTGACCTTTTCTGTCTATCTTAAAGGATAAACTCTAAAAGTGGGCCAAGCTTTTGCATTATAAAATATACGTTTTTTTTTCTGCACTTACTGTAATTTTACCAGTGTACCTAAGATATCTTGTTAACTGTACTATTTTTAATATTAATCTTGTAGCTATTATTGCTGAACTAAAATAAAAAAACAGATTTTAACTGTTTCATGAATGCTCAGTCAATTTAACTAAGTATATTTTATTTTCATTTTACACTGACCTTACATGGGCTATCATACATACTGAGTCACAGAAAATCTTGTATCAGCAAAGTGTCCTGGCTGTTTCCGTGGTTTGCGTTTGCATGACCGGCTGGTCCTTTTCTCTCCGTGGCTCTTTGAAGTGATGCTATTTGCAGAGTGCAGGACTGTGGAGTGACCTCAATATCACAAAGGTCCATTTATAGCAGAGTGACCCAAATACACTTTTTCAATATACTAATGGATATACAGTGGTGCTTGAAAGTTTGTGAACCCTTTAGAATTTTCTATATTTCTGCATAAATATGACCTAAAACATCATCAGATTTTCACACAAGTCCTAAAAGTAAATAAAGAGAACCTAGTTAAACAAATGAGACAAAAATATTATACTTGGTCATTTATTTATTGAGGAAAATGATCCAATATTACATGTCTGTGAGTGGCAAAAGTATGTGAACCTTTGCTTTCAGTATCTGGTGTGACCCCCTTGTGCAGCAATAACTGCAACTAAACATTTCTGGTAACTGTTGATCAGTCCTGCATACCGGCTTGGAGGAATTTTAGCCCATTCCTCTGTACAGAACAGCTTCAACTCTGGGATGTTTGTGGGTTTCCTCACATGAACTGCTCGCTTCAGGTCCTTCCACAACATTTCGATTGGATTAAGGTCAGGACTTTGACTTGGCCATTCCAAAACATTAACTTTATTCTTCTTTAACCATTCTTTGGTAGAACGACTTGTGTACTTAGGGTTGTTGTCTTGCTGCATGACCCACCTTCTCTTGAGATTCAGTTCATGGACAGATGTCCTGACATTTTCCTTTAGAATTCAGTGGTATAATTCAGAATTCATTGTTCCAACAATGATGGCAAGCCGTCCTGGCCCAAATGCAGCAAAACAGGCCCAAACCATGATACTACCACCACCATGTTTCACAGATGGGATAAGGTTCTTATGCTGGAATGCAGTGTTTTCCTTTCTCCAAACATCACACTTCTCATTTAAACCAAAAAGTTCCATTTTGGTCTCATGCATCCACAAAACATTTTTCCAGTAGCCTTCTGGCTTGTCCACGTGATCTTTAGCAAACTGCAGACGAGCAACAATGTTCTTTTTGGAGAGCAGTGGCTTTCTCCTTGCAACCCTGCCATGCACACCATTGTTGTTCGGTGTTCTCCTGATGGTGGACTCATGAACATTAACCAATGTGAGAGAGGCCTTCAGTTGCTTAGAAGTTACCCTGGGGTCCTTTGTGACCTCACCGACTATTACATGCCTTGCTCTTGGAGTGACCTTTGTTGGTCGACCACTCCTGGGGAGGGTAACAATGGTCTTGAATTTCCTCCATTTGTACACAATCTGTCTGACTGTGGATTGGTGGGGTCCAAACTCTTTAGAGATGGTTTTGTAACCTTTTCCAGCCTGATGAGCATTGACAACGCTTTTTCGGAGGTCCTCAGAAATCTCCTTTGTTTGTGCCATGATACACTTCCACAAACATGTGTTGTGAAGATCAGACTTTGATAGATCCCTGTTGTTTAAATAAAACAGGGTGCCCACTCACACCTGATTGTCATCCCAGTGATTGAAAACACTTGACACTAATTTCACCTTCAAATTAACTGCTAATCCTAAAGGTTCACATACTTTTGCCACTCACAGATATGTAATATTGGATCATTTTCCTCAATAAATAAATGACCGAGTATAATATTTTTGTCTCATTTGTTTCACTGGGTTCTCTTTATTTCTACTTTTAGGACTTGTATAAAATCTGATGATGTTTTAGGTCATATTTATGCAGAAATAGAGAACATTTTTAAAGGTTCACAAACTTTCAAGCACCACTGTAGATCCAAAGTATCACTTGTGAGTTAGATCACTTTTGTCTTGAATATTTTTAGCCATCCATGAAAAGAGCAGTACAGTCAGTAGTGCAGCGGTTAATTGCATATTTCATAAGAATCCTTCAAATGGTGACACAAGCATGAAATTCTCCACAAATGTGCTTTAATGTCCTCTCTTTTAGAAAAGGGTCCTGGCCATGCCAAAAATTCAAGATGGCCGCCATTTTCCAAGATGGCTGCCCGAATGTGACAATTTTTTATTTTCCCTCTTTTCTTAATTTTCCAAGTGAACCATGTTTATGCTCTTATATGCTAATTTTACAGATTTTGTTGTCTCTGATATAAATTTAAGAAGGTTAGCCTTCAATGTGGTGCCCAAAATGGCTGCTACTGTAGATGAGGCGAGGCTCGAATTATTTGCCAGGAAACAACGACCTTATGAGGCCATCCCGCCAACCAAAGCCGCTCTTCTCCAACATACCAAGCGTGCTGCCTACCAGGCCGGTTGTGTGTGGGGCCAGGCAACCCTGTGTCAGCCTGAACCTGAGAGTCCTGCTGACTGGGGATGGCAGAAGTCTGGTGAACAGTGGCACGTTTTCTGGACGGCCAATGTTCCCATAGCCAAGAGCTGTGAGCAACTGACCAAATGTGGTTGCAAAACCAGCTGCCGTGGTAGATGCAAGTGCTTCAGGCTGGGCCTTGTGTGCACAGCACTCTGCTCCTGCAAATGTGAACTGTAGATAAATTTTGCACATTGATTTTGTTTGTCTTTTGGTGGATGGCACGCGTTGTCAGACCATCACTTTTGGGATTATTGCGACTTCCTACAGCCTAAAGTTTTTTTATATAGTTGCAAATAAGTTAGAGTTAAGTTAGTCATAAGTGTTAGAGTTAAGTGTGTTTTAGAGTTAAGTGTTAGAGTTAAGTTAGTCATAAGTGTTTTATAGTTATAAGATATGTATAGGGCGGCACGGTGGTGTAGTGGTTAGCGCTGTCGCCTCACAGCAAGAAGGTCCTGGGTTCGAGCCCCGGGGCCGGCGAGGGCCTTTCTGTGCGGAGTTTGCATGTTCTCCCCGTGTCCGCGTGGGTTTCCTCCGGGTGCTCCGGTTTCCCCCACAGTCCAAAGACATGCAGGTTAGGTTAACTGGTGACTCTAAATTGACCGTAGGTGTGAATGTGAGTGTGAATGGTTGTCTGTGTCTATGTGTCAGCCCTGTGATGACCTGGCGACTTGTCCAGGGTGTACCCCGCCTTTCGCCCATAGTCAGCTGGGATAGGCTCCAGCTTGCCTGCGACCCTGTAGAAGGATAAAGCGGCTTGAGATAATGAGATGAGATGAGATATGTATAAGATTGTGTAACAGTATTACTAATGTAGATATTAAGATAACACTAGAGGGCAGTAACAGATACGAGATAAGATAACATAGAAGTTATAGATGTCACTGTAAGTAAAACAAATCGAATCCTGTTGCTTTCTTTTCAATGCAGTTCAATACAATTAATTTTTTTTTTGTTGGATATCTTCGCTGATTGCGCATAATAGAACAACATTTTCTTCTCTTCTTTATTTTCTCTGGGGCTGGAGCCAGGTTCGCCTGGTTTGGTGGCCCCATGATAACTGGGCTGTGCCCAGTGCCACTGCTGGTCTGTGGCTGGATACGGAGCAGGCAGAGCTGGGCTCTCCTAGCTCCGATAGTTTAGGTTGGACTTGGAGGTCTTCTTTGTTTAAATCTTGAATGACATGGTAGATTGTGGGAAACAGTTCATGATCACAATCCCATGATTTAAAGTTCATTTAAATGGAAAAAGCATGTTTATTTCAACAGATATATGGTCTTGGTGTGAGATTGCCAGATACTGATGGCGGCCATCTTGAAAAAAGGTCGCCATCTTGAATTTTCACGTGGCCAGGATCCTAATCTGAAAGAGTATATCCAGGAGGTTATCTGTGCAAAATTTCATGCTTGTGTCACCATTTGAAGGATTTTTTTAGTTATCTGCTCCACTACAGGGACTGCCCAAAGGAAAAAAAAAGGGTATGTGTGTATGTTTGGTTGTTTTTTTCCTTCATTATTTGCTTCCCCCTAAATACCTCTGTCCTGTTCAAAAGTTGACCATTTTGTATAAATTACCTTTTTATGAAAGATTATAGCCCTGTGATGATCTGGTGACTTGTCCAGGGTGTACTCCGCCTCTCGCCCATAGTCAGATGGGATAGGCTCCAGCTTGCCTATGACCCTGCACAGGATAAGCGGTTACAGATAATGGATGGATGAAAGATTGTGCTCTCAGCATTTAAATCGGAGGAACACAGTCAATATAGAACAAATGCTTCACCAGGGTTTCAGTCATGTTTTAATTATGTGAATGTGTTAATAGGGTGGCACAGTTGGTGTAGTGGTGAGCACTGTCGCCTCACAGCAAGAAGGTCCTGGGTTCGAGCCCAGCGGTTGGCGAGGGCCTTTCTGTGTGGAGTTTGCATGTTCTCCCTGTATCTGCGTGGGTTTCCTCCGGGTGCTCCGGTTTCCCCCACAGTCCAAAAACATGCAGGTTAGGCTAATTGGTGGCGCTAAATTGACCGTGAGTGTGAATGGTTAGTTGTGTCTGTGTCAGCCCTGTGATGACCTGGTGACTTGTCCAGGGTGTACCCCGTCTTTCGCCCGTAGTCAGCTGGGATAGACTCCAGCTTGCCTGTGACCCTGCACAGAATAAGTGGTTATTGATGATGGATGGAATGTGTTAATAGGTTTTTTTGCCCCCCCCCCCCCCCCCCCCCCCCCCCCCCCCCCCCCCCACCGTCTGTATGCTGGAACGGGAAAAGAGTTTTCTGCAAACTGCTGCCAGAAATTGGAAGTATGCAATTGCCTCAAATGTCTTTTTATGCCACTCTAAAAAGTAATTCAGGCGACCTGTTACCACCGCTTAATTAAATGTATAGTTGCAAGATAAAAAAATAAATTTTATTGATTTTTACATAAACTTTTTAAGTTGCAAACATGTTGCTAATTACATCAGCTTAATATTGTGTGTAATTTAAGCTCAAAATTTTGTTTTAATTGATGTAAAACAAGTTGTAGTAACTTAATTGGCTTGATTTTTCTCCAATTTGAATTCAGGATTTTAAGTCTCTTTCCCTACCCGCTCAACATACCTGGACAAATTCAGACAGTTAAGACTGTGTTAGACCAGGGGTTCTCGACCTTTTCTGCTTTAAGCCCCACCTATTCATACTTGTAACGAGTCGGGGCCCATTAAAAAAGGTTTCCAATTATTTTGGCTCATCTATTCTATTAGAATCTAATAGCATATTGTAAAGTGTATTAATGGGATGCGACATCACTCCCTGTCACAGACGGAAGCCCAGGAATTAAATAAATACAATAAAAACAAACTGTTTTTAATTGTAGGTATTCTATTTAAAACTGTACAGATGTGCCAGAAGCCAAACCACGCCTGCAGGTCATTCTCAGTCAAAAGGTATTAATGATCCAAAAGTGGAGTCTGGTCCATTAACACAAGAACTTATTGCCATGTTTGTGTACAGCAAACAAGCAAGTTATTAAAACAAAGTACACTCACAAGAAACAGATATAGAAACCACTCAATGGGATTAGATCCTTACACGCTAACAAAGAAGGATTTTTCCTGTGAAAGAAAATTTTACTAGCCAAGTTTGACATTAGGCGGCACGGTGGTGTAGTGGTTAGCGCTGTCGCCTCACAGCAAGAAGGTCCGGGTTCGAGCCCCGTGGCCGGCGAGGGCCTTTCTGTGTGGAGTTTGCATGTTCTCCCCGTGTCCGCGTGGGTTTCCTCCGGGTACTCCGGTTTCCCCCACAGTCCAAAGACATGCAGGTTAGGTTAACTGGTGACTCTAAATTGACCGTAGGTGTGAATGTGAGTGTGAATGGTTGTCTGTGTCTATGTGTCAGCCCTGTGATGACCTGGCGACTTGTCCAGGATGTACCCCGCCTTTCGCCCGTAGTCAGCTGGGATAGGCTCCAGCTTGCCTGCGACCCTGTAGAACAGGATAAAGCGGCTAGAGATGATGAGATGAGATGAAGTTTGACATTAGTAGAAGAAAATTTGATCCTGCTGTAGCCGTAACTAAATACAAAGACAATAGTTATAGATACTATAAATTAACTTGATGTGAAGAAAATTAACAGATAATCAACAGTTTTTAAGGGTTTTTTTTAAAGATTGTTTATATTTTTAGTCTTTTGTATTTGTAATTATTTGTATCTGCATATGCACGACCCCACCAGCTCTGCTGATCAACTTATCGTGTTTAAATAAAGTTATTAATTTATTATGAGTTGGAAAATTATCCATCTGTTGAGTTCCCCGATATCTCAAACTAACTGGTGCTGCCGACATCATTCTACATGGATACACACATGAAAACCTGAAGGAGCATGGAGGGGTACAACTTTTTATATGTGGCTGGGTTGAAGATCTGGGGATCAGGGCACTACAAAATGAATCCTGTATCATATTTCCCCGGGTAAGGAGGAGTTTCTGGGCTTTTTGTACGCGTCTTTGAGAAGGTTGGTAGGACGCTACAAGTTTTTGTATCGGGTGTAAACAAACCACAGCTGTTCGATTCTCAATCCTCCCTGCTCTTCTCTTTCAGCAGGCATCACAGATCCATATAATTTACCCACAAACGTATTTATTTATTCAACCACCTGCTCTCTCTCACTCTCTGTGTGCAGAGGTGGACAGTAACAAAATACATTTACTTGAGTATTGTACTTGAGTACACTTTTTGAGTGTCTGTACTTTACTCAAGTATTTTTTTAAACTTATGACTTTAACTTCACTACATTTGAAAGACAAATATCGTACTTTTTACTCCACTACATTTCTATCAAGGTCCTCGTTACTTGTTACTATAAAGCAGCTTTGAAAGTGGATGTTTTTTATCTTCTTTTCTAAAACATAATTGGTTTTTCGCAGGTGACACTGAGACGGCCTGTCAGTAATCACTAGGGTTATGTCACATCCATAGACTGGATAAAATCAAGTTCAATTATTTCTCAGCAGCATTATTTGAACACGATCAGTTGATGGCCCAACAGAAGGAGGTGGTTCTTCTGGGGAATGCACACACCCATGGCCCATGAACCCATATTTCAGTTTTCTGTACGGATTAAACATTTGTTTCGTTTTAATCGTTTGTTTTGTCTGCCTAAAACAAACCACATCACGGCCTATAAAACCTTGCCATCCAACCTGCGGAAGCATATTGAGGGATGTAAACATTTTATTCCAAGTTGTCTGTGCTTTTAGTGCTAGCAATAATGTTGCTATGCAGTCTGGTTCGTCAAATGACTTTCTATGGATTTGCCTGCCAAGTTGCCGTAGCCTTGTCCACAGCTAACGTTAACACATAGCTAGTTACCGTACAGTGGGGCAAAAAAGTATTTAGTCAGCCACCAATTGTGCAAGTTCTCCCACTTAAAAAGATGAGAGAGGCCTGTAATTTACATCATAGGTCCACTTCAACTATGAGAGACAGAATGGGGGGAAAGAATCCAGGAAATCACACTGTAGGATTTTTAATGAATTAATTGGTAAATTCCTCAGTAAAATAAGTATTTGGTCACCTACAAACAAGCAAGATTTCTGGCTTTCACAGACCTGTAACAACTTCTTTAAGAGGCTCCTCTGTCCTCCACTCGTTACCTGTATTAATGGCACCTGTTTGAACTCGTTATCAGTATAAAAGACACCTGTCCACAACCTCAAACAGTCACACTCCAAACTCCACTATGGCCAAGACCAAAGAGCTGTCAAAGGACACCAGAAACAAAATTGTAGCCCTGCACCAGGCTGGGAAGACTGAATCTGCAATAGGTAAGCAGCTTGGTGTGAAGAAATCAACCGTGGGAGCAATTATTAGAAAATGGAAGACATACAAGACCACTGATAATCTCCCTCGATCTGGGGCTCCACGCAAGATCTCACCCCGTGGGGTCAAAATGATCACAAGAACGGTGAGCAAAAATCCCAGAACCACACGGGGGGACCTAGTGAATGACCTGCAGAGAGCTGGGACCAAAGTAACAAAGGCTACCATCAGTAACACACTACGCCGCCAGGGACTCAAATCCTGCAGTGCCAGACATGTCCCCCTGCTTAAGCCAATACAGGTCCAGGCCCGTCTGAAGTTTGCTAGAGAGCATTTGGATAATCCAGAAGAGGATTGGGAGAATGTCATATGGTCAGATGAAACCAAAATAGAACATTTTGGTAAAAACTCAACTTGTCGTGTTTGGAGGAGAAAGAATGCTGAGTTGCATCCAAAGAACACCATACCTACTGTGAAGCATGGGGGTGGAAACATCATGCTTTGGGGCAGTTTTTCTGCAAAGGGACCAGGACGACTGATCCGTGTAAAGGAAAGAATGAATGGGGCCATGTATCATGAGATTTTGAGTGAAAACCTCCTTCCATCAGCAAGGGCATTGAAGATGAAACGTGGCTGGGTCTTTCAGCATGACAATGATCCCAAACATGCCACCCGGGCAACAAAGGAGTGGCTTCGTAAGAAGCATTTCAAGGTCCTGGAGTGGCCTAGCCAGTCTCCAGATCTCAACCCCATAGAAAATCTTTGGAGGGAGTTGAAAGTCCGTGTTGCCCAGCGACAGCCCCAAAACATCACTGCTCTAGAGGAGATCTGCATGGAGGAATGGGCCAAAATACCAGCAACAGTGTGTGAAAACCTTGTGAAGACTTACAGAAAACGTTTGACCTCTGTCATTGCCAACAAGGGGTATATAACAAAGTATTGAGATGAACTTTTGTTATTGACCAAATACTTATTTTCCACCATAATTTGCAAATAAATTCTTTAAAAATCAGACAATGTGATTTTCTGGATTTTTTTTTCTCATTTTGTCTCTCATAGTTGAGGTATACCTATGATGAAAATTACAGGCCTCTCTCATCTTTTTAAGTGGGAGAACTTGCACAATTGGTGACTGACTAAATACTTTTTTGCCCCACTGTAACTTGGACACAGTTAGCATATAAAATCAGAGTCATGCTAACATGAATAACGTTAACTTACCTGAAGTCCTCTCAGAAATATATTTTAGCATAATCTTGCCAAATAAACAATGCAGAAATCTGTGTTTATCTGTGTTTAAAGGAGTTTATTCTACAGGCTCTACAAGCTAGTCAGTAAGTCCAGTAGGTTGCTTCAGAAGCATTAGGTTTTGTAAGCGTTGTGGCAATAATACAACAATGCACTGGCAAAAAATGTACGTTTGATACTTAAGTATTTTTAAAAGCAAGTACTTCAGTACTTTAAATTAAGTACAAATCTGACTGTACAACTTTTAGTTGTATCAGAGTAACATTTGACCAGTGGGATCTGCACTTTGACTTAAATAATGAAGCTGGGTACTTTGTCCACCTCTGTGTGTGTGCGCCACTCAATGGGATTAGATCCTTACACGCTAACAAAGAAGGATTTTTCCTGTGAAAGAAAATTTTACTAGCCAAGTTTGACATTAGGCGGCACGGTGGTGTAGTGGTTAGCGCTGTCGCCTCACAGCAAGAAGGTCCTGCGTTCGAGCCCCGTGGCTGGCGAGGGCCTTTCTGTGTGGAGTTTGCATGTTCTCCCCATGTCTGTGTGGGTTTCCTCCGGGTGCTCCAGTTTCCCCCACAGTCCAAAGACATGCAGGTTAGGTTAACTGGTGACTCTAAATTGACCGTAGGTGTGAATGTGAGTGTGAATGGTTGTCTGTGTCTGTGTGTCAGCCCTGTGATGACCTGGCGACTTGTCCAGGATGTACCCCGCCTTTTGCCTGTTGTCAGCTGGGACAGGCTCCAGCTTGCCTGCGACCCTGTAGAACAGGATAAAGCGGCTAGAGATAATGAGATGAGAAAAAATGTATGGCAAACCAGCTACCGGATTTGGGACACTACGATATCCTGAACTATTTAGTATTTGGCTTCAAACTTGAAAAAAAAATTGTGGCCCACTGGATGGCACTTCGTGTCCCACTAATGGGCCATGGCCTAGTGGCTGAGAAACACTGTGTTAGAGGATGTTTATGCTGAACAAATAAAATACAAAGGACATTTGAAGGTGAGAATTATTTCATTTACAAATAAATTTTACTAAGGCAATGAGTTTGGGCATATTCTCAATTGTGATATGACCAACAGTGGTCTTGTAATCAGAGGTGAGGCTACCCCTGCTAATGCAGTTGATGGAACATGCTATACATAGCTAAGGCGAGTCATATTTATCAGTGTAATTTGGCCATCCTACCCATTAGTTTTAGCATAGCAGTGGATAAGAATGATAGTTTCATTTGACAAATCTGCTCAGCTAGAGAGCACTTTTCATTTGTGTCGTGAGGAGGAAAAGCGTGGTTAAATTTTTGCTTATTCATGTAACCATCCACTACATTGTGTAATCTAATTAAACTAAACTAAACTAACGAGAAGGGCACTCAACCAAGCCAAGAAGCCTTTATTTGTCACACATGCACTCAAGCACAAACTTAAGCACACAGTGAAATTTAACCTCTGCATTTAACCCATCTAACTCAGTGAACACACACAAGTGAGCAATAAACACACACACACACATACCCAGAGCAAGCAGCTATGCTACAGCGCCTAGGGAGCAGTTGTGGGTTAGGTGCCCTTGCTCAAGGGCACTTCAGCCCAACCTCAGGCCAAGGCTGCCCAATGTTAACCTAATGGCATGTCTTTGGACTCTGGGAGAAACCGGAGCACCCGGAGGAAACCCTCACAGACACGGGGAGAACATGCAAACTAATTTCTCTCTTTAGAACGTTCCATCACATGTTATTTGGCTTTGGCTGTGAGACTCTGATTTTGAAGGAGTCGCATGTATTTCAATGTGTTCCAAAATCTGTTGTACTACCTTTAGAACTGGTTTAGTCATTTATACAATGGCAGCATTTAATCCTCAGTGAAGTATTGATGAATGAGCAAGCATTGTGTTAAAAATTTTCATACTGTTTCAAAGACTGACTGTGTGCTTGCAAAAACGTTTCACTGTGTGTATCAGTCCACTTACATGATGTAAGACTCCCCTTCCTAGTTCTAAGTGGTTACTATGGTAGTGTCAGTGACATCATTGGTGGATGTGGCAAATGGAATATATTCTTTTCAGGAATATAACTTTTGATGTAAAATATGAAAGCTTATCAGATGAAGATGATAGAGATCTCTGGCATGCTTGGAACTGGTACAGGCTGGTCTGATTGCTACTTGTTGTGGCTAGTTCTAAGTAACTCCTTGAAATTTATCTTCGCTAGGACATCTGCTCTCGAAACATATCTTGATCAGAAATGTCTCTCTTTACTTTCATAAGGTTATCCTGACTAGTGATGTAAAGCTCATTCACCCATTGGCATTACCGTGTCATACATGGATAACTTAGCTTCGTCAATCACATCTTCCAACCATTATAGCTACAACGCACTCTTGAATGTGAATATATATTCATGTTTGTCCTATAATAAACAGCGATACATCTCTGAACAGCTGTGTCTGTGTCAGTGACTGTTTGCTCCCAGATCCGTGTGGTAGAATCTCCAATGTGGCAGAGCTCTACATTCCTAGATCATACCTTGTCAATTCAACCTCCTTCAGTACAGACAGATCAAACCCTATCAGAATAGATGATGCCAGTTTTACCAGAAGCACCTGGGTGGCACGGTGGTGTAGCGGTTAGCACTGTCGCCTCACAGCAAGAAGGTTCTGGGTTTGAATCTGACAGGGTCCTTTCTGTGTGGAGTTTGCAAGTTCTCCCTGTGTCTGCGTGGGTTTCCTCTGGGTGCTCTGGTTTCCCCACAGTCCAAAGACATGCAGGTTAGGTAAAATACCCAGCCGCTGGGTTTGTACAAGACAGTGCATACTTAGCACTGGTCCCAAGCCCAGATAGATTTGAAAGCCCAGTGTGAGATTAGCGTGAGCTAAACTGGTTATTAACCTTCTAAAAATAAATAGTCTTTAAACACCTTTAACAGGAATGTACAAATCAATGTGAGCTAGCTAGCCAGCTAGCCAATGTGCTAAAATTTATTTATAATTTGTGAAACAATTTAATTTTGAGCTGATTTTGCCTAAAAATTTTGTTGGTGAATGAATTAACTTCTTAAAAGCTACTACATGGTGGCACGGTGGTGTAGTGGTTCACACTGTCGCCTCACAGCAAGAAGGTTCTGGGTTTGAGCCCAGCGGCCAATGGGGGCCTTTCTGTGTGCAGCATGTTCTCCCCATGTCTGCATACGTTTCCTCCGGGTGCTCCGGTTTCCCCCACAGTCCAAAGACATGCAGGTTAGGTTAACTGGTGGCTCTAAATTGACCATACAGTAGGTGTGAATGTGAGTGTGAATGGTTGTTTGTCTCTATATGCAGCCCTGTGATGATCTGGCAACTTGTCCAGGGTGTACCTCACCCATAGTCAGCTGGGATAGGCTCCAGCTTGCCTGCGACACTGTACAGGAAAAGTGGTTATGGATAATGGATGGATGGAATGGAAGCTACTACATAAACAAAAACATGAAAAAGCTAAAAAGCACTGAAGAAAATCTAATTGGAGCAACTTAAAAACCTATGTTAATAATTATGGTTATTAGGTACTTGACATTTAAAATTCCTTTGAAATAACGTGGAAAAACATTTGGAACAGCTTGGGGTTTTTTTATGAGTAGTCAATTTAAAAACTTGTGTTTATGCTACCAATTATTGAAGGAGATATGCAGAACCATGGCCTCACTTTTGTTTATAAATGCCTTGAGACCTCAAGAATGGCACAGGAATAGTTTTAAGCGTTAACAATAAATCTAATATAGTAATTTTTACGATTAAAGTGATTCATATAGGTAGTGGTCTGAGTGAATGACTTTGACGTCCGTAACGTCACAGCAGGAAGTCTATCGGTCTCATCGCCATTTCCGCTATACTAAAACACATAGCTGACTGCGACTCCGATCCTCCATTTTGAGCTAATTTATCGCCATGCCACGTAGATGTGTTGCTGACGGGTGCAGCAATACGACAGAAGGTGAATTTATGTTGCATTCATGGCCCAAGAATGTTCAAACTGCAAAGATTTGGATGCGTTTTGCGAGAAGTTCACGGGCACATTGGGAGCCTACAAAGTGTTCTCTCCTCTGCTCTGCGCATTTTACTGAAGACTCGTATGAAACCTCTGATCTGTTGAGGAGCATTGGCTATAAGCCCATATTGAAAGAGGATGCAGTACCAACAATTAAATAAAACTACAAGAAAAGGAAAGTCTCATCTCATTATCTCTAGCCGCTTTATCCTTCTACAGGGTCGCAGGCAAGCTGGAGCCTATCCCAGCTGACTACGGGCGAAAGGCGGGGTACACCCTGGACAAGTCGCCAGGTCATCACAGGGCTGACACATAGACACAGACAACCATTCACACTCACACCTACGGTCAATTTAGAGTCACCAGTTAACCTAACCTGCATGTCTTTGGACTGTGGGGGAAACCGGAGCACCCGGAGGAAACCCACGCGGACACGGGGAGAACATGCAAACTCCACACAGAAAGGCCCTCGCCGGCCCCGGGGCTCGAACCCAGGACCTTCTTGCTGTGAGGCGACAGCGCTAACCACTACACCACCGTGCCGCCCCAGAAAAGGAAAGTATTTATTTTATTATTTTTTTTTAAAAGGAAAGTAAAGTTCAGTTGCACCAGTTCTCCTGGAATGTAAGCCGAGGGTTGTTGGTAAAACCCAGGACGGAACGGGACGTGACATATTATTGCTCGGGCAGTGACCTCCCCGTGGTTGTTGCTAAAACCGGTGACGTCCCGTCCCGGGTTTTAGTAATTGCCTGAGCTGAGCAGTAATGGCGGAGTACTCAGTATGGAGAAAATGGAGAATGAGCAGCAGTCTGATTTGTCCGTTGGATATTGCTGCCATCTCGCCCTTACGTGGAATGAACGGAGAACTGAACGAACAACTGAAAGTCAGATTGTTTCAAAACAGTTGGCCACAAGAAATTTTTGCTGTCCCCTTGTGTATTCAGTGCTGCTGGATATTCAGTGATTCAGTCCTGTTATAATAATGCTTTGGTCTGAATCTGTGACATAACCACACGCCATTCATATTGCATATAACAGATGGAATAAAAAGAGCTGGGAAATAAATGTGGCATTTGGAAATGAAAGTCCCCTGAAATAAATAAAGTAAGTACAATAAAGTATAATATAATAAATAAATTAACTATAATAAAGTAGTTCTATGAAAAATGTCATCTTGAAATAAAAACATTTATTTATTGAGCAATATAGATTAATTTATACATTTAAAGTTACATTTATATATTTATAGCTTAATTTATTTAATTCAGGATTTATTTCATAGGAATTTTTTTTTATTTCTTGAATATTGACTTAAATGGCATTCCATGCAAAGAAGATTTTCCTGCAGACTGCACTGTTCAACAGACACTGAATTTAACGAATGAACAGCACAAGATATTTGATTGTTTGATTTGCCAAAATATTGAATTCCAACAAAATTTATGAACAACAAACATTTAATCAGCAGATGTTACTGAAATTTTAGGGAAAGCCCCTCTTCCTGTGTAGTCTTAAAGCAATTACCTGTGTAGAAGATGTTATAGGTACAGCCTCAAGAAGAAGGAAAGCTTGGTTTTGTAGTGCTAGTGGTGTGCTTTATCAATGATGAATACTGTGTAACACAAGCAGGCCCGCCGACAGGGGGGGACAAACGGGTATGTTGTCCCGGGCCCAGGAATGGGGAGGGCCCAGAACTGGGCTCTCATGAAGTTGCGATTATTTTATTTCATTTCAAAATGTATTGATTTGGGAGAGAAATGTGCTTTCTAGATCTAGATTTCTAGATCTTTTGCCTTTATTGTCTTTGAAAAAGGCGTCAAGAACCCCCTACCACCCCTAATGCAAAAATGGTTTGGTCTGACTCTTTGATTAAGGGGAAAAAAACGACATCGTTCGATCATAGCGCTTCGACAATCAGCGTGCATGCCATTTGCCAACATGCACAAGTCAGGAGCACAGAAAAGAAAAGAAAAGAAAAGGAGAAAAAGAGAGGAAGAAACCAAGAGACTCAGGGGCTCACTGCATAAATATTTTTAAAAAGATTGGGATGATGCAGCAGGTACTAGCAAAGGCAGTGGGGCAGCTGAGCCAGGTAAGACACAGCCAACTTTTTCCAGCCCCGTAAAGTAACCCCAACCAAGGCACGCGCGGCACGCAATTCATGTTACAAACGAGGGGAGAGCAAGTCACACCGAACACCATATCAAATGCACAGGGCATTGAATCATTTCATAACCACAACGGCTTAATAACATTGTGTTTCATATATCTGATTGAAGCTAAGAATATTCACATTAGCCCGCAATCATATCCCGCCGTTTCTCGAGCGGTGTGTTCTTCTCTGCTTTTCACACTGGACAGTACGCACGCACAACAAAAGTCCGGCGCATTGCATTTCGCACCTGAATAGTTGCAGACTAAGGAAATGTTAAAATGTTAAAACTGTAAAAATGTTGAAATGCTAAAATGAAATGGTTGTTGACCGGTTGAATGGTTTTTGAATACCTGTCATTTAAGGGTTGGAGTGAGTAGAGAGAGGTGGGTTGGCCCGGGGGGGACATTCAGAGCATTTTGTCCCTGGGCCCAGCCAAAGCTGTCAGCGGCCCTGAACACAAGTCACTAAACCATGAGTCTGAGTCCAGTCTCGAGTCCCCAGTGTTCAAGTCTGAGTCAAGTCCAAGTCATTAAAAAAAATTTGAGTCGAATCCAAGAGCAAGACTCCACCCACACCATTTGACGGTGGCTGTTTTAGTGCCATTAACATTAGTTTGTTCCTGAACATGATGTATGAACAGGTGAATGTGCATTCTCTTCACCAGGGAGTGCGAAGTATTCTGTCAGAGATGGTTGGATGTAAGTGCAGAAGGTGTGTTTATTAATACAAGTGAAGAGGGTAAACAATCCAGAACGGTAGGCAAAATCATAAAACAGTGAAACAGGCAATAGGTCATGCGAGGCACAAACAGGCTATCGTAGACTCGGCAGAATCAAAGACAAGAAACAGGAAATCAGGGATCAGGAAACCAAACAAGGAAATAAGGCTCGGTAATGTGTCAGCAACGCACCTCAATACTTCGCAAAGTAAGTGTGTCTTCACAGTTTTTATATAGGCACGCTGATTGCACCTTAATCCTGTGCAGGTGCGAGTTGTTTACAGCACGCGCATGAGAGTCTGTTTGGTGTGCGCGCTGTCCGGAGCGTGTCCGAGAGTCTATCTGATGCACATGTGAAGGCGTGCAGGTGTGACACTGTTGCACGAAATTAGTGCAAAAATGAATGTAGATATAAATATTTTATGCCAAATTATTGTGGCATGTTACAAAAAATAAATAAAAAATCCAAGTCCTTGTCTCCAATTTACGAGTCCGAATGCAGTTAATGCACGAGTCCAAGACCGAGTCATCAGTGCTCAAGTCCAAGTCAAGTCACAAGTCCTTAAAATTAGGGCACGAGTCAGACTCGAGTACTACAAGCCTGCTGTGTAATCAGGTCATACATTCACTGTACTCAAAACCAAGTAGGCTGGAGGAGGATTTACATGTTGAACAGCATGGTGCTCACCACTGCACTGCCATGTGCTGTTCAACACTTTAGTTATGAGAGTCCAGAGATTTTGCAGTATCCACTGAGGCCCAGTGAGAACAGAAACAGAGTAGCACCAAAGTGGACTTTTTTCAAGAGCACTGAGTCAGATTACATTGTGATTAATGAGCTATGACCTCTTTTGTTGCTTCATGCTTATAATCAGTTGGATCAACATTCATGCAAAATCTGTTTACATAACAGTGAATGAGGGCTAAAAAAAAAAAATCAGATTTTTAAAAATAATTCCTTTCAGCATAGAGTGAGTGCGCCACAGTGTGGTAGGCAGATGTATAGGCATTTTACCTAAAACATATTTGACACCCATCTGAACATTTGCAGCAGCAGAAATAATACATTATTATATACACTTTTTGAAGTAAAGGTTTATTACAGCAGCATGCATTCTGACCACAACAAGCTTATAGTTAGTTAATGAGTCGTGTGACATCATTGTCATTACATTTGGGAACTATAAGCCACCTTTATTTTTCTATATTTCAGGCCATATTGTAATATTTACAGTACTGTGCAAAAGTCTTAGGCACATGTAAAGAAATGCTGTAGACCACACATGGCTTAAAATAATGAAATGAAATATTTCAATATTAAAAAAATATTATAAACAGCAGTAAGCCATAATAAATGAAACAGAGTTAATATTTGGTGTGAGATGATCCTTTAAAAAAAATAGTAGTCTCAGGTACAATAAATTCTTGATCTATACAAATATTTATTTAGAAATTTACAAAAAAAATTGAGATATTCTAGTTGTATCGTATGAACTGACCTTTCTAAATATATCTTCATTATATGAATTCACACTGTAGTGCACTGCAGTACTGACACTCGCTGCAGTGAAGGAATAAGGAAGACCCTGTTATCCATTTTTAGAGGTCACACCCGTGACAACTTTGTGTTGATAACATATTTACACTGAAATACCAATATTTTCTTAGCAGTCTAACCAAATCGCACCCCTTTAATTGCCAAGAAAAATATATTGCTATAAACTGATAAAAACATCATTATTTTTCCAAATTTCACTGCTCAGATTGGACTGCAACAAAATGTGAAGATCATATATTTTCAGAGTACAATTAATATCATGAACATTTATACAGTTCTGTGCAAAAGTCTTATTCACATGTAAAGAAATGTTGCAGAACATCAATGGCCTAAAAATAATGAAATTAAATGTGTGGCAGCGGGGGCATGGCCAAGCGTCGATCTGTGACTGGAGGGCGGAGTCAGGGAAGGTAAGTGGCAGAATCACTACACCTGATGTTAATTAATGTGTTTGTGTGTCTTCCCCAGTGACCGCGCCCTATTTAAGGAGAGAGAGCGAGAGCAGAGGGAGCTCTCCCCCGAACCAGATGCCAGTTGTGTGTGTGTGCGTGCGTTTGTGTGTTATTAAGTGAGAGACCACTGAGAAGTGTTAAAAATAAAAAGGTTTACCAACCTTAGCTCTGTCCTGCCATCTTCTGTGCTCCGCCCATTCATACGAACTGCCACAGTGGTGCCGAAACCCGGGATGTGGAGCGCAGAAGCAGAACAGCCCCATGGAGTCCTCCCCTTTCGCCGACCCGGTCCACGCCCTCGCCACGGCCCAGCAAAGCCAGCACCAGGTGCTAGTTGCCCTCTGGAAGGAGCAGGAACAACGGTTCGAGGCCCTGGTGTTGGCTCAGCAGGAAGATCGACAGGCGTTCCGGCACCTCCTCGTGTCGGCGGGGTCCACCAACTCCACCGCCACGGGCCCTTCCCCCCTCACCCTAACGAAGATGGGCCCACAGGACGACCCCGAGGCCTTCCTCACGCTCTTTGAGCAGGTAGCAGAGACCTCGGGGTGGCCGGTGGAACAGCGCACGGCGCGCCTCCTCCCCCTGCTAATGGGAGAGGCGCAGCTGGCCGCGCTACAGCTCCCTGCCAACCGCCAGCTGGCCTACGTGGACCTTCTCCGGGCTGTCCTCCAGCATGTGGGGCGCACCCCCGAGCAACAACGACAGCGCTTCCGTGCTTTGCGCTTGGAGGAAGTCGGCCGGCTGTTTGCGTTTGGCCAGCAACTCCAGGACGCCTGCTGGCGGTGGTTGAGGGCCGACAACCGCGACGCTGAGGGAATCATCGACCAGGTGGTACTGGAGCAGTTCATCACGTGCTTACCAGCAGGAACCGCAGAGTGGGTCCAGTGCCACCGCCCGGCGTCGCTGGATCAGGCAATCGAGCTGGCAGAGGACCATTTGGCGGCTGTCCCAATGGCAGGACAGCAGACAACCTCTTCTCTCCTCTCCTCTCTCTCTCTCTCTCTCTCCCCCTCCTCCTGTGTCTCATCCTCGCCCCGTTCCCCCACCGCAGAGGCGGGGCCAGCGCCACCCCAGCCGGCCCGCCGCACCCGCGGTGCCCTCCCATTTCTCCCTTCTGTGTCTGTCTCTCCCCCCCTCAGGTGAGTGAGCCCCAGAGCACTAGTGCGGAGAGGAAGCCCGGGCTGGTTTGCTGGCGCTGCGGGGAGCCGGGCCACCTCCAACAGCAGTGCTCAGTAATGGAGGTGGGCGCGGTGGTTCGGATCCCCGACGCGCCAGGAGCCGCCCTCGATCAGGCCGGAGCGTATCGCATACCGGTGAGTGTCCAAGGGGATACACATCAGGGATTGGTGGTTTCTGGTTGTAATCAGACCTCAATCCACCAAAGCCTGGTGCAAGACGAGGCATTGGGGGGAGCACAATTGGTGAAGGTGTTGTGTGTGCACGGGGATGTTCACAACTACCCTCTAGTGTCGGTCCACATTCTTTTTCGAGGGGAAAAATTTATAGTAAAGGCGGCGGTTAATCCTCGCCTTACCCACTTGATAATTTTGGGGACTGATTGGCCGGGATTTGGGGAATTAATGAGTCATCTAGTGAAGAGTGGGTCCTGCCGTAGTTTAACAGGGGGAGGTCCTGGTGTCGCGTTGGCGGGAGCAGCTGTCACAGAGCCGTCTACGTCATCTCCGCGTCAGAGTGAGGAGCCGCTGGCTCCTCCTCTCTCTATTGGGGAATCCCTCGCAGATTTTCCATTAGAGCAGTCGCGAGACGAGACTCTGCGGCATGCGTTTGACCAAGTGAGAGTAATTGATGGTCAAACGCTCCAGCCAAACGCCACCCCGTTCTTCCCCTACTTCGCAATTATGAAGGATAGATTATACAGAGTGATGCAGGACACTCAAACTAAAGAGCAAGTCACGCAGCTTTTGATTCTGAAGAGCCGCCGGGAATTGGTATTCCAGGCGGCTCACTTTAATCCCATGGCTGGACACTTAGGGCAGGATAAAACACTAGCCCAAATAATGGCCCGGTTCTACTGGCCAGGGATTCGCGGCAATGTCCGTAGGTGGTGTACGGTGTGCCGCGAATGCCAGTTAGTAAATCCAGCGGCCATTCTAAAAGCGCCTTTGTGCCCTCTCCCATTAATCGAGACCCCATTCGAAAGAATTGGGATGGATCTCATCAGGCCATTAGATCGGTCAACACGAGGGTACCGCTTTATATTAGTTCTGGTGGACTATGCAACGCGATACCCGGAAGCAGTGCCTCTGCACAATATCTCAGCACGCAGTATTGCGGAAGCGCTCTTCCACATCGTCTCCCGAGTTGGAATCCCAAAAGAGATTCTGACTGACAAAGGCACCTCGTTTATGTCACGTACACTGAACGAACTGTATGGGTTGTTGGGTATTAAGCTGATCCGCACCAGCGTGTATCACCCACAAATGGATGGTTTAGTTCAGGGGTGTCCAAACTGATCCATAAAGGGCCGTGCGGCTGTAGGTTTTCATTCCAGCCATGCAGCAGCACACCTGACTTGGCTCACTCAATCAACTGAACTGTCTTCACACAGTCAAATACTTGCAGCCACACCCACCCTTGATTAAAGGGTGGGTGTGTCAGTTGATTGAATAAGCCAAATTAGGTGTGCTGCTGCATGGCTGGAATGAAAACCTGCAGCCACACGGCCCTTTATGGATCAGTTTGGACAGCCCTGGTTTAGTTGAACAGTTCAATCACACCCTCATCTCATCTCATCTCATTATCTCTAGCCGCTTTATCCTTCTACAGGGTCGCAGGCAAGCTGGAGCCTATCCCAGCTGACTATGGGCGAAAGGCAGGGTACACCCTGGACAAGTCGCCAGGTCATCACAGGGCTGACACATAGATACAGACAACCATTCACACTCACATTCACACCTACGGTCAATTTAGAGTCACCAGTTAACCTAACCTGCATGTCTTTGGACTGTGGGGGAAACCGGAGCACCCGGAGGAAACCCACGCGGACACGGGGAGAACATGCAAACTCCACACAGAAAGGCCCTCGCCGGCCCCGGGGCTCGAACCCAGGACCTTCTTGCTGTGAGGCGACAGCGCTAACCACTACACCACCGTGCCGCCCTCAATCACACCCTCAAGAATATAATTAAAAAAAAATTTGTAAGTGAGGATGCACGAAATTGGGATAAATGGCTCGAACCCTTGTGATTTGCAGTGCGAGAGGTCTCCCAAGCCTCCACGGGGTTCTCCCCGTTTGAACTGTTATATGGGCATAAGCCGCACGGCATTCTAGATGTGCTGTGGGAAAATTTGGAGGAGGGACCTTTACCAAGTAAAAATGAAATCCAATACGTTATTGACCTGCGCGCAAAACTCCACACATTCACACACCTAACCCAGGAGAATTTGCGGCAGGCCCAAGAACGACAAACCCGCCTGTACGACAAGGGTACGCGCCTTAGGGAGTTTGCACTGGGAGATAAAGTACTCGTACTGTTGCCCACATCGAGCTCCAAATTGGTCGCCAAGTGGCAAGGACCCTTTGAGGTCACACGGTGAGTCGGGGATGTTGACTATGAGGTGAGGTGAATGGACAGGGGTGGGGCGCTACAGATTTACCATCTCAATCTGCTCAAACTCTGGAACGAGGAGGACCCCGTGGTGTTGGTGTCGGTGGTTCCAGAGAAGGCGGAGCTGGGGCCGGAGGTTCAAAAGGGAACATTGGCATCACGTACCTCTCTGGTCCACTGTGGAGACCACCTCTCCCCGACCCAACTCGCGGAAGTTGCCCAGTTGCAGACCGAGTTTTTGGATGTGTTCTTGCCCCTGCCCGGCCGCACCAACCTCATAGAGCACCACATTGAGATGCCCCCGGGGGTGGTAGTGGGTAGCCGCCCTTACAGGCTACCCAAACACAAGAAAAAAGTGGTTGGGGAAGAACTCGAGGCCATGCTCGAAGTGGGCATCGTCGAGGAGTCCCACAGTGACTGGAGCAGCCTGGTGGTCTTGGTACCCAAGGCCGACGGGTCGGTCCGGTTCTGTGTAGACTATTGAAAAGTCAACGTGGTGTCTAAATTCAACGCGTACCCAATGACTCGTATTGATGAGTTGCTCGATCGACTAGGCACGGCTCACTTTTACTCAACACTGGATTTGACAAAGGGTTATTGGCAGATCCCCTTGACTCCATTATCCCGAGAAAAAACGGCCTTTTCCACACCATTCAGCTTACACCAGTTTGTCACACTTCCTTCTGGGCTGTTTGGGGCGCCCGCTACGTTTCAGCGGCTGATGGATAGGGTCCTCCGCCTCCACGCCACCTATGCAGCTGCATACCTCGACGACATCATTATTTATAGTAATGACTGGCCGAGGCACCTCCAACATCTGAGGGCCGTCCTTAGGTCGCTGAGGCAAGGGGGTCTCACAGCCAACCTGAAGAAGTGTGCGATTGGGCGGGTGGAAGTACGGTATCTGGGCTTCCACTTGGACAACGGGCAGGTGCGTCCCCAAATTAACAAGACAGCAGCAATTGCGGCCTGCCCGAGGCCCAAGACCAAAAAGGGGGTGAGACAGTTCCTGGGGCTGGCTGGCTATTATCGTAGGTTTATACCTAATTATTCGGATGTCACCAGCCCGCTGACTGATCTGACTAAAAAGGGGGCACCAGATCCGGTCCAGTGGACGGAGCAATGCCAGTGGGCTTTTTCTGAGGTAAAGGCTGCACTGTGTGGGGGGCCACTTTTACACTCCCCTGACTTTTCTCTCCCCTTTATGTTACAGACGGATGTGTCGGACAGAGGGCTGGGGGCTGTTTTGTCCCAGGAGGTGGAGGGGGAGGACCGCCCAGTGCTGTATATCAGTAGAAAGCTGTCGGTGTGTGAGGGGCACTACAGCACAATTGAAAAGAAGTGCCTAGCAATCAAGTGGGCGGTCCTCGCCCTCCGTTACTACCTGCTGGGACGCCCTTTCACCGTCTGTTCGGACCACGTGCCCCTCCAGTGGCTCCACCGCATGAAGGATGCTAATGCGCGGATCACCCGTTGGTATCTGGCACTCCAACCCTTTAACTTCAAGGTGATCCACAGGCCGGTGGGCGCAGATGGTCGTGGCGGACTTCCTCTCCTGTCAAGGGGGGGGGGGGGGGAGTCAGCTACAGGCCGGATGGCCGCCCAGCCTGAGTCAGGCGGTGGGGGTATGTGGCAGTGAGGGCGTGGTCAAGCGTCGGTCTGTGACCGGAGGGCGGAGTCAGGGAAGGTAAGTGGCAGAATCACTACACCTGATGTTAATTAATGTGTTTGTGTGTCTTCCCCAGTGACCACGCCCTATTTAAGGAGAGAGAGTGAGAGCAGAGGGAGCTCTCCCCCGAGCCAGACACCGGTTGTGCGTGCGTGCGTGCGTCTGTGTGTTATTAAGTGAGAGACCACTGAAAAGTGTTGGAAATAAAAAGGTTTACCAACCTTAGCTCTGTCCTGCCGTCTTCTGTGCTCTGCCCATTCATACGAACTGCCACAAAATGTTTCAACATTAAAAAATATTATAAACAGCAATAAGTGATAATAAATGAAACAAAGTTAGTATGTGGTGTGAGACGAACGACCCTTTGCTTTAAAAAAAATATAGTAGTCTGGGGTACAGTGAGTGCAGTTTGATAAGGAAATGAGCTGTAGGTTTTACTGAGCATCTTACAGAACTAGCCACAGTTCTTCTGGATACTGACTGTCATACTCGCTTCTTCATTTTCTACCGAAACCCAGTTGCCTTCATTATGCTTTCTTTTTAATCTGAAAAGTGGTTTCTTATGGAATATGCTGCTCGGATACAAACACTTTTTTTTCCTATAATATTTAATTTTGTGCTGGAAAATGAACGTTTGGACTCTAAAATGTTTTTGTACTGACTCGATAATGTAGAAGTCATAAAATAGAAATCTATACCACAGTTTATATGAAAAAAAAATAGGGTGCCTAAGACTTTTGAACACTACTGTAGCAGTGTAACTATATTATGTCTACATATTGTATGGTTTAGTTAGAGATTTTCTGAGGAAATATTTGACTGTAACTTAACCATACAGGCAAATGCAATAGACATGTCAATATCTGGCCTTTAGCCACCATTTCTATATGAAAAGCTTTTCGCTGTGTGTATGTGATGAAGCATAACTATGATGTATAACATTGTGAGAATGGATCATTTACATTTGAAAATTAAACAGTGAATACACTAGAACAATGCTAAAGCCAGTCAGATCTCTAGAGGACTACTAAAGAACTTATTTATATTATATAGTAGCTATAGAAAAGAAAGAGGAGAAGAAAGATATGCAAGAAAATGACAGTCATCAGCAGGATTGTAGTGTCGCTTCATATTCCAAAGTATCCATCCATTATCTGTAGCCGCTTATCCTGTTCTACAGGGTCGTGGGCAAGCTGGAGCCTATCCCAGCTGACTATGGGTGAGAGGTGGGGTACAACCTGGACAAGTCTCCAGATCATCACAAGGCTGACACACAGAGACAAACAACCATTCACACTCACGGTCAATTTAGAACCACCAATTAGCCTAACCTGCATGCCTTTGACCTGTGGGGGAAACCAGAGCACCCAGAGGAAACCCACGGAGACAACATGCAAACTCCACACAGAAAGGCCCTCGCCGGCCACTGGGCTTAAACCCAGGACCTTCTTGCTGTGAGGTGACAGTGCTAACTACTACACCATCGTGCCACCCATATTTCAAAGTATGTTGGTTTTTATCTTTTAGCTCAAAGAGCCTGATTGAACAGCTTGGTTATTATTTATAATGTGAAATAATTCAGTCCTGTTGTGCCAGAATGTCAGTGCTTGTCTTTGTTCTTCCAAGTACAGATATGCTATTCATGTGTACAACATCACTGCCTTTAAATTAATAAGTTACAGTTATTTTTGATATTTTATTAGCTACACAGGTAATAAATACAGTTTACTATTTGTTCTTGTAGTTATTCAGTAGTAACTGAATAGGGTTTTTTTTAATTATCCATCCATCCATCTTCTACCGCTTATCTGGATCCAGGTCGCGGGAGTAGCAGCCTAAGCAGAGCAGCCCAGACTTCCCTCTCTCTGGCCACCTCCACCAGCTCTTCCGGGGGAATACCGAGGCATTCCCAGGCCAACTGAGAGATGTAATCTCTCCAGCATGTCCTGGGTCTGCCCCGGGGTCTCCTCCTGGTGGGGCATGCCCTGAAAACCTCCCCTGGAGGTGTCCAGGGGGCATCCTAACAAGGTGCCCGAACCACCTCAACTGACTCCTTTCGATGTGGAGGAGCAGCGGTTCTACTCCGAGTCTCTCCCGAATGACCAAGCTTCTCACCCTGTCTCTAAGGGAGAGCCCAACCACCCTGCGGAGAAAACTCATTTCTACCGCTTGTATCCGCGATCTCATTCTTTTGGTCACTACCCTTTGTTAGGACTTGGACTGTTTTGGCCTCTAGAGGCCGCTGTTATTTCCTTTTCGTGTCATATTTATTTTGGCCTCTAGAGGCCGCCACTGTTCCTGTGTTTTGTGTTTTTTTTTGTTAATTGCCTGTTAGTCCTAATTATCTTCACCTGTGTCCTTAATTAGTTTGTGTATTTATACCCCTGAGTTCAGTCCTCTTGTCACGGAGTCTTTGTGCTGTTATGTTTATCTCCAGTTTCCTTTGTACTGTGTTTTGTGGATCTTCTGAGCTTTTGCATTTTTGCCTTTTTCTTTTTGAATTATACTCTTTGTTTTTTTTTGTTTTGCCCTGGATTGTATATAGTGTACATAGTATAAATAAACCTTTTGTTACTTTTTCTACTTCTGCCTCACGCCTCTGCATTTGAGTCATTCCCCTGGTGGCCTAGTGGGGGTTTGCTGGATCATCACACCAACGAACCAGGTTCGAATCCCAGCAAAACCCTAACACCCTTAGCTTGTGACCATAGGTGAGAGTGGGAATGTAGATGGACCAGTAAATTGCGAGCTTTGCCTTTTGGCTCAGCTCTCTCTTTACCACAACAGACCGGTTTAGTGTCTGCATCACTGCTGACACTGCCCTGATCCTTCTGTCCAACTCCCGCTCCCCCTTACCCTCACTCGTGAACAAAACCCTGAGATACTTAAACTCCTCCACTTTAGGTAGCAACTCCCCCCTGACCTGGAGTAGGCACTCCACCTGTTTCCAGCTGAGCACCATGGCCACGGACTTGGAGGTGCTGATCCTCATCCCGGCCGCTTCGCACTCAGCTGCAAACCATCCCAGCGCATGCTGTAAGTCACAAATTGATGAAGCCAACAGGACCACATCATCCGCAAAAAGCAGAGACATGATCCTGATGCCACCAAACCAGACACCCTCCGCCCCTTGGCTGTGCCTAGAAATTCTGTCCATAAAAGTTATGAACAGAACCGGTGACAAAGGACAGCCCTGGCGGAGTCCAACATGCACCGGGAACAAGTGCGACTTACTGCCAGCAATGCTAACCAAACTCCTGCTCCGGTCATACAGGGACCGAATGGCCTGCAGTAGTGGGCCCTGAACCCCATACTCCTGAAGCACCCCCCACAGGGCACCACAAGGGACACGGTCGTAAGCCTTCTCCAGGTCCACAAAACACATGGGCAAACTCCCATGCACCCTCCAGTACCCTTGCAAGGGTAAAGAGCTGGTCCAGTGTTCCACGACGAGGACGAAAACCGCATTGTTCCTCCTGAATCCGAGGTTCGACTATCGACTGGACTCTCCTTTCCAGCACCCCAGCATAGGCTTTCCCAGGGAGGCTGAGAAGTGTGATCCACCTATAGTTGGAACACACTCTCTGGTCCCCCTTTTTAAAAAGGGGGACCACCACTCCAGTCTGCCAATCCAGAGGCACTGTCCCCAACCTCCATGCAATGTTGAAGAGGCGTGTCAGCCAAGACAGCCCAACAACATCCAGTGCATTCAGGAACTCAGGACAAATCTCATCCACCCCCAGAGCCTGGCCACCGAGGAGCTTTTTAACCACCTCGGCAACCTCAGCCCCTGTGATAGGCGAGTCCTCCCAAGCACCTTCAGACTCTGCATCCTCCTTGGACAACATGAAGGTGGGATTGAGGAGGTCCTCAAAGTATTCCTTCCACTGTTGGATGATGTCCCCAGTTGAGGTCAACAGCACTCCATCCTCGCTGTAAACAGTAGGGACGGAGCACTGTTTTCCTTTCCTGAGCTGCCAGACGGTTTGCCAGAATCTCTTCGAGGCTGACTGAAAGTCACTTTCCATGGCCTCTCCAAACTCCTCCCACACCTGAGTTTTTGCTTCAGTGACTGCCAGAGCCGCATTCTGCTTGACAGCTCCCCTCACCACAGGTATCCACCAGCGTGTTCGAGGATTACCGCCACGACAGGCACCAACAACCTTGCAGCCACAGCTCTGCACAGCCACCTCAGCAATGGATGGAGGTGCGGAACATGGTCCACTCTGACTCAATGTCCCCATCCTCCCCCGGTATGCAGTTGAAGCTCTACCGGATGTGACCGTTGAAGATCCGACGGACAGGAGCCTCCTCCATATGTTCCCAGCATACCCTCACTACTTGTTTGGGCCTGCCCGGTCTGTCCGGCCTCCTCCCCCGCCATCTGATCCAGCTCGCCACCAGGTAGTGATCAGTTGACAGCTCTGCTCCTCTCTTCAACCAAGTGTCCAAGACATACGGTCGTAGATCAGATGAAGCGACGACAAAGTCAATCATCGATCTGCAGCCTAGGGTGTCCTCATGCCACATGCACTTATGGACACCCTTATGCTCGAACATGGTGTTCATTATGGTTCGTTTTTAAATTATGTAATTATTAATTAATTTTTAAAGTGATTTATTCATTACTTTTCTCTGTTTAATGCATATTTGTTTGGTTGTTGTTGTTGTTGTTGTTGTTGTTTTATAGTCATCCCTTGAAGTTATGAAGTTTGGAATGAAGCAGTCATGAGATTGTAGCCATGTCTTCAAATAATTTGAACCAATCAAACATGTTCATCATGCAATCTTAATTATTAAAGAAGTAGAGGTTCTAGACTGTGCGTGAGCATCAGGAACATTAATCCAGCTTAAAATAAACACTGTTATTTATTGCCTGTAATCAAAAATAGCTATAATCAGTAGCTCTGTAGGTATATTATTTAGTTGCTTATTTAGTCGGCAATGCAGAAAAACAAAAAAAATCTTAACAAGAGAGTCCTGAGAGAAAACCAGAGTGTGCACAACATGCTCTGGAGCCTACGAATGATATGTGCATCCATAATTAATGTGTCAATCTTCAGCACGTGAAGCACGGAATATTGCACAAAGACACAAGTTGAAGCAAATGAACATAGAGTAGTCTAATTCAATTCAAACTGATTTTCTTTGCATGAAAATGTAACCTGCCTTACTTATTTTGGGAACTAAAATCCCTAAATGTACAATGAATGACAACACAATTCACAAATGTGCATGGGTAACTTTATTTAAATACATGCTCTCATGGGTTTTTAAAGCTGACAATGTTTGATGGTCCTCTCTGGCCGTCAAATCACTTCAGCTTTTAGTAGTACTGCTTTCCAAGTGCAGAGACTACAACAGACATGAACTTCTGCAGAGTTGCCTGTATTTCAGCTGTGAAGCTGGTACCCAGAGAGGCGGCAATGACAATGGTGATGCAGTCAGCCAGTAGCTGTAAGTGGAAACAGAGTGAACCCGGGTTAACTTATAAAACAATTATTGTAAGTGCTAAATGCTCAGATGACAATGAATTCAAACTAACAGAAGGAATAACTTATAAATCAATAAAACCAGACGTACCTTGAAGTTATCAGGATCCACTTTCAGTTTCTCAGAGTGCAGCACACTCAGCTCAGTGAAATTGGCCTTGATGCTGTCCATGTTCTTCACAGCTGTCTCCAGACCACGGACTACTGTCAAGCCGTGGGCAGCAACCTTGGCGTTTCCAATGATGGCAGAGGCGTTGTACAAGTTTCCAAAGTTAGCAAAGTACCTCTGGGTCCATGGGTACACGACAAGACACCTGAGCAGCAAAATCAGAGACGTGTGGCTTCACATTTACAACAACAAACAAAAAGAATTCAAAATTTAGGAGGAAAAAATGATTTTCCAAAACCCACCCCTACCTTGCCAGTGCCTGGTGACCGATTGATGCGGCATCTATCTTGGAAAAGACATCCTGGATGGTAGAACGCTCAAAGTCTGTCCACTCAACCATGTTGCTGGTTTTTGGGGTTTTCTAAATGTCCCGATGAACAAAGAGCTGTAATGTTAGTCTTTTTAGGCCGCTTATATAGACCTCTGTGTTTGACTGCTCCTCCCAAGACCTTCAAATGTTTGCTGGGGTGCCTCTTGCAGTCTGACTGATTTTGATTAGATATGAATACTTATCTTTCAAACAATTGTGTCATGGTAGGATGTGATAAAGCCTCCTGTTCGCATGCATACTGTTTTATGGCAATTATTAGTAGTGATGTATTCTGTATATCTAATCAAGTAAAAATAATGCCACTTCAAACAACGGATTACATAATAACCAAAAACATCTCATAGTTGGCTAATAATGACAGAGCTTCAAGGAAATAAATTTGTGCTTGTTGTAATTACATCATTATCAATGGATGCTGGTAAAGTATCATTTAAATGTTGTATATAAATTATATTTACAAACAGTTAAATATGAATTACATGTTTTTTTTTTCAAATACAGTCAGAGTTTATAAATGTGCAGTTGAATGCCATAGAGGAAAGGGTGAGATCAGACATATTGTGACTACACACACACATACACAATAAAGAAATGCTGTCGAACAAAAATGGCTTAAAAATAATGAAATGAAATGTTTCAACATTTAAAAAAATGCTATAAACAGCAGTAACCAATAATAAATGAAACAAAATCAATATTTGGTGTGAGACGACCCTTTACTTATAAATAAATAAATAAATAAATAAATAAAATAGCAGTCTCAGGTACAGTGAGTGCAGTTTGATAAGGAAATGAGCTGTAGGTTTTACTGAGCATCTTACAGAACCAGCCACAGTTCTTCTGGATACTGACTGTCACACTCGCTTCTTCATTTTGCACCAAAACCCAGCAGCCTTCATTATGCTTTCTTTTTTAATCTGAAAAGTGCGCTCTTATGTAATATGCTGTTTAGATACTTTTTTTTTTTCCTGGAGCATTTAATTTTGTGCTGGAAAACAAACGTTTGGACTCTAAAATGATTTTGTTCTGACTTGATAATGTAGAAGTCATAAAATAGAAATCTATTACAAAGTTTGTATGAAAAAAATAGGGTGGCTAAGACTTTTGCACAGTACTGTGTACACACACACACACACACACACACACACACACACTTGTCAGGAAATCCTACTAGGACAGCTGAACTTTATTTGGGGTTAATCAGACTTATTTTAATTGATGGCAGGTGTGAACCCAAAAAGACTGAATGCTGTAATTAAATCAAAAGGTGCTTCAGCAAAGTATTAGTTTAAGGGTATGCACACTTATGCAACCAGCTTATTGTGCATTTTTTTATTTTTATGTTTACCCCTAACAGATTTGTTTGTTTTTCAGTTAAATTGTACAGGTTATAGGTCACATTAAGGTGGGAAAAGTTTTGAAATTATTTATCATGGTCTCATTTTTTTACATCAGAAAAACCTATCATTTTAACAGGGTGTGTAGACTTTTTATATCCACTGTATCTCATTCCCATCTCATCTCATTATCAGTAGCCGCTTTATCCTGTCCTACAGGGTTGCAGGCAAGCTGGAGCCTATCCCAGCTGACTATGGGCGAAAGGCAGGGTACACCCTGGACAAGTCGCCAGGTCATCACAGGGCTGACACATAGACACAGACAACCATTCACACTCACATTCACACCTACGGTCAATTTAGAGTCACCAGTTAACCTAACCTGCATGTCTTTGGACTGCGGGGGAAACCAGAGCACCCGGAGGAAACCAACACGGACACAGGGAGACCATACAAACTCCACACAGAAAGGCCTTCGCAGGCCATGGGGCTCGAACCCAGGACCTTCTTGCTGTGAGGTGACAGCGCTAACCACTACACCACCGTGCCGCCCTCCACTGTATCTATCTATCTAAAATATACACTCTGGGTTTTATCCACATATTTACCTGAATTATTTGAGTACAGAATTTAAAGTACTTAAGTAATTCTAATAATTTGCTTTTTGTGTGTAAAAATAACCGATTTATTTTTGTCATATTTACTGAAACACTCAATCTTTTTTTTCCAGTGATGTCCATGCCTGACCATAACCTCCCATATAAGGACCTTCACCAATTTTTTTTGCCACAAAGATTTCATATTTTTTGACATGATTGTCTAATATGAGTTATGCTTTCCATTCACTGAGACCAAGAGGCCCAAACCTGTTCCTATGCACAGAACAAGGTCCATAAAGACATGGCTTGCAAAATTGATTTGAAAGAACTTAAGTGACCTGCAACCCTACTGAACATCTTTGGGATGAATTGACTTCAACCCTTGACTTCAACCCTACTGAACATCTTTGGGATGAATTGGAGTGCCAACTGCGCCCCAGGGCTCCTCAACCGACATCATGCCCAATCTCACTAATGCTCTTGCAGATGAATCAACACAAATCTCCACAACCATGCTGTAAAATTTACTGAAAAGCCTTTCCAGATGAGTGAAGATGTTGTTATAGCAGTAAAGGGGGTCAGCTCCGTATTAACACCATGCCTTTGGAACAGGATGTACAACAAGCAGATGGTCATGTGTCCACATACTTTTGGCCATAGGGTAGTGACACCAAAGAACAGAGTATGAAACTTATAATTATGAATATAAATATATTAGGTTAGCCAATCAAAGATAAATAAACAATTAAATTTGCTGGTTTAAATATCCTGGGACATATAAATCTTTGTCAGTCTCTGTGAGATGTTGTAGGTAGATGGGTTTCATGTGACTTGATCAGCACTAAGAGATCAATGCATTATCCTTGTCACAAAGCAACATACAGTGACCAGGCCATTGTTCTAGTGGCAATTATTTAATTTTTTTAATAGCTTTAAAGTATTTTGATAGATTATACTTTTTATGAAAATATAGTTCTTTAAGGACAATAATATATGATCATATTTTTTAAATATAATGAATTCCATGGGCGGTACGGTGGTGTAGTGGTTAGCACTATCGCCTCACAGCAAGAAAGTCCTGGGTTTGAGCCCAGCGGCCGACGAGGGCCTTTCTGTGTGGAGTTTGCATGTTCTTCACATGGGTTTCATCCAGGTGTTCCAGTTTCCCCCACAGTCCAAAGACATGCAGGTTAGGTTAATTGGTGGCTCTAAATTGACTGTAGGTGTGAGTGTGAATGGTTGTTTGTCTGTATGTGTCAGTCCTGTGATGATTTGGCGACTTGTCCAGGGTGTACCCCGCCTCTCACCCATAGTCAGCTGGAATAGGCTCCAGCTTGCCCGCAACCCTGTACAGGATAAGCGGCTACAGATAATGGATGAATTCCATGTTTTTATAATATGACATGAAACATGGTAGATGTAATTGGGTTGAGTCCTGACCTCAACCTCAGTGAACACCTTTGGGATGAACTGGAGCACTGACTGTCCCCAGGAATTCCTCATCGCTCACACTAATGCTCTAGTGTGTGAAGGGGCAAATCCCTACATAAGGCAAAATCTAGTGGAGAGCCTTCCCAGAAAAGTGGGAAGTATTATAATAGTAAAGGTGTGACTAAATTTGGACTAGAATGTTCAAAAAGCACATATGCTGTGATGGTCAGATGTCCACATACAGTACATTTGGTTATATCGTATATAATAAGTGTGACTTAGATTGCCTTGCTCAAACAAATCTGCTTTATTTTTCTTTACTGTGAGTGCACAGATCACATCAAAGCACATTCAGCCATTAAAAATGGTCAATAAGGAAATAATGACAATTGATAGAATTCAGATCAGAATTCACTGCTATGTCGCATGGACGTTTATAACCCTCAGTCACTCTCATTTGCTTGTTTTACATGAATGAAAAAGTAATAATTAGCCAAATATTTAGTTGCATAGGGTACATCATATACTGTGTCGCTAACAATACTAGCAATAAATTCTTGATCTATACAAATGTTTATTTAGAAATTTACCAAAAAATATTGAGATATTCTAGTTGTATCGTATGAACTGACCTTTCTAAATATATCTTCATTATATGAATTCACACTGTAGTGCACTGCAGTACTGACACTCGCTGCAGTGAAGGAATAAGGAAGACCCTGTTATCCATTTTTAGAGGTCACACCCATGACAACTTTGTGTTGATAACATATTTACACTGAAATACCAATATTTTCTTGGCAGTCGTACCAGATCCCACCCCTTTAATTGCCAAGAAAAATATATTGCTATAAACTGATAAAAAACAAATCATTATTTTTCCAAATTTCACTGCTCAGATTGGACTGAACAAAATGTGAAGATAAAATATTTTCAGAGTTCAATTAATACCACGAACCTTTATACCTATACAGTGCTGTGCAAAATTCTTATTCACATGTAAAGAAATGCTGTAGACCAAAAATGGCCTAAAAATAATGGAATGAAATGTGTCAACATTAAAAAATGTTGACGGTGTTGGACGGCCCTTGGCTTTAAAAAAAAAATATATATATATATATATATATATATATATATATATATATATCAGTCTCAGGTACAATGAGTGCAGTTTGATAAGGAAATGAGCTGTAGGTTTTACTGAGCATCTTACAGAACCAGCCACGGTTCTTCTGGATACTGACTGTCACACTCGCTTCTTCATTTTGCACCAAAACCCAGTCACCTTCATTATGCTTTCTTTTTAATCTGAAAAATGCACTCTTATGGAATATGCTGCTCAGATACAAACTTTTTTTTTTTCTGGAGCATTTAATTTTGTGCTGGAAAATTAATTCTTTGGAACTCTAAAATGTTTTTGTACTGACTTGATAATGTAGAAGTCATAAAATAGAAATCTATAACAAAGTTTGTATGAAAAAATAGGGTGCCTGCACAGTACTGTATGTCTATGCAAACTAATAATTTGTTTTATCTTGTTAATTCAGATCATTCATATTTATATAAAAGTAATGGAAAAAAATAACCTCAAACAAATAAATAAAAAAACAAATCAGGCTCGAGAAATATTCTGCAATTAATCATTTTGTGTGCTTTGTTTTTCTGAGCTGAGTATTTTAAATATTTTGGATCAAATGTCATGCGCGAAATGGGCAGGTTGTCTCCTATCAGGCGTGAAAGTTATCTCTTACATGCAGCAGAAGTGTTGACTAATCTGTCCGATATGAAATGAATCCAAATTGTCACGTATTTGAGGTGGGTCCTCAACCGACATCATGCCCAATCTCACTAATGCTCTTGACACAAATCTCCACAGCCATGCTGTAAAATTTACTGAAAAGCCTTTCCAGATGAGTGAAGATGTTGTTATAGCAGTAAAGGGGGTCAGCTCCGTATTAACACCATGCCTTTGGAACAGGATGTACAACAAGTACATGGTTAGGTGTCCACATACTTCTGGCCATACACTGGGTAGTGACACCAAAGAACAGAATATGAAACTTATAATTATGAACATAAGTATATTAGGAGGGTGGCATGGTGGTGTAGTGGTTAGCACTGTCGCCTCACAGCAAGAAGGTCTGGGTTCGAGCCCCGTGGCCGGCGAGGGCCTTTCTGTGTGGAGTTTGCATGTTCTCCCCGTGTCCGCGTGGGTTTCCTCCGGGTGCTCCGGTTTCCCCCACAGTCCAAAGACATGCAGGTTAGGTTAACTGGTGACTCTAAATTGACCGTAGGTGTGAGTGGTTGTCTGTGTCTATGTGTCAGCCCTGTGATGACCTGGCAACTTGTCCAGGGTGTACCCCGCCTTTCGCCCGTAGTCAGCTGGGATAGGCTCCTGCTTGCCTGCGACCCAGTAGAACAGGATAAAGCGGCTAGAGATAATGAGATGAGAAGTATATTAGGTTAGCCTATCAAAGATAAATAAACAATTAAATTTGCTGGTTTAAATATCCTGCGACATATAAATCTTTGTCAGTCTCTGTGGCGATGTCGTAGGCACCAGTAACAATACTAGCAATACATTCTTGATCTATACAAATATTTATTTAGAAATTTACCAAAAAAAATTGAGATATTCTAGTTGCATCATATGAACTGACCTTTCTAAATATATCTTCGTTATATGAATTCACACTGTAGTGCACTGCAGTAGTGACACTCGCTGCAGTGAAGGAATAAGGAAGACCCTGTTATCCATTTTTAGAGGTCACACCCATGACAACTTTGTGTTGATAACATACAGTATTTACACTGAAATACCAATATTTTCTTGGCAGTCGTACCAGATCCCACCCCTTTAATTGCCAAGAAAAAATATATTGCTATAAACTGATAAAAACAAATCATTTTCCCAAAAATTTCACTGCTCAGATTGGACTGCAACAAAATGTGAAGATTGAATATTTTCATTAATAATTTAAACCTTGATACCTATATGTCTATGCCAACAAATTTTTTTTTTAATTCAGATCATTCATATTTATATAAAACTAAGGGAAAATATAACCTAAAACAAGCAAATAATAACAGAAATGCTACATAAACATTCAGCTTTTATTCATTTCATGTCATTTTTTTCTGAGTTGATTGTTTTAAATATTTTGCATCAAATATCATACTTGAATTGGGCAAAAAATGAGCAGGTTGTTTCCTATCAGGCATGAACGTTATCTCTTACAAGCAGCAGAAGTGCTGACTAATCTGTGCCATTTGAAATGAAGCCAAGTTTTCACGTATTTGAGGTGGGTCCTGGGCGTGCCTGCTTCGGCTCTTTGTATAAAAGGAGGTTTGTTTTTTGAGGCAGTTTACAGAAGTCTTCTTCCAAACTACTTTGAAACCATGAGTCTCTCTGGCAAGGACAAAGACAACGTCAAAGCCTTCTGGGCCAAGATCAGCTCAAAGGCTGACGAGATAGGTGCTGATGCTCTGTACAGGTAGGTGCCTGAGTAGGCTAACTCTTCTCTTCATTACTATTCATATTGATTCCTCTTTCAGTACCAAGGAGTATTTTTTTTTCATTTTACTGCACAGGATGCTGACTGTTTACCCCCAGACCAAGACCTATTTTGCCCACTGGAATGATTTGAGCAAGGGCTCTGCCCAAGTGAAGAAGCATGGAAAGATTATTATGGGTGGCGTGGGAGAAGCTGTCAAAAAAATCGATGACCTGACCAATGGGTTGCTGAAACTAAGCGAGCTGCACGCTTACCAGCTACGTGTTGACCCGTCCAACTTCAAGGTAATCCTACACGATACCATCTTTATTTGCTCTGTCGTAATTGAATCTTGCTTTTACTATAAATCCTGTCTCACAACATGCTTGTTAAATCTAAATAGTTTCCCCCTTTCCTTGTAGATCCTGGCCCACAACTTGCTTGTTGTTCTGGCCATGTTGTTCCCTGATCACTTTACTCCTGAGGTTCATGTGTCCATGGATAAGTTTCTTGCTGCCGTGTCCCTGGCTCTCGCTGAGAAGTACCGATAAGAAGCTCTGCAGGAAACAGATGGACACCCATACCCATGAGCTGTCTTTCTCAGATCCAGCAAATGTCCTTGATTGATCTAAATAAAAGCCAAATATAATTTTGGCCTGCTATTGGAAATAAGACTGTGTCTTCTCTGGTCGTCTCTATTTTTTTAATAAAAGGCTATGTATTCGTATTAGATCCAAGACTGAATGATAGTGGTACTGGAAGGAAAGATAAACAAACATATGACCATACAAATATATATTTAGTTCAGTGAAAACCTCCATCTCACTATACTTTATAAATTTGAAAAGCTTTTGTTTTTGTTCAAGAAAATAGACTAGATAACCCAGCACAAAGATGTGCACAGCCTAACTGCAGAAAGTCAAATAGCTGTCAGAGAGAATCGCTAAGAAAAAACAAATAGCTAATTCAATAAAATCAAAAACATGTAACAGAAAGGCATTAATGACAGCGACAAAATACAGTAGTTTGTTAACAAATCTTGGTATCTATCACATCACATGGTCAGATCTGATGGGCACATCCATAACTGTACGTAGAAAATTATGTACATTGATGGGGGTATTTTGGCTGCCTAACCCACAAAAAAGGGCCATATGCGGGCATCATTTGAAACATGCAGTCAGAAAACATTTCATTTTTAATGCTGACTCCGCAGCAGTGTGCATTTCCTTTGAGGTTTGTGCTTTAGTTATAGGGCTTGCATAAGTGTGGTGCTTATGGCTTAATGTGAATTTGGAAGATCAGTGATTTGTATGATGCCTAGGTCCACACTGTGCGGATTTTTTGTTTTTCCCAATTATTAACTCAAAAACAACTTCGAAAACGCCATAAAGACAGAAGGACATGACAAAACTAATGAAAACAACTCGAAAATTGCACCTCTGACTGTTAAAGATCTACAGTGCAACCTTGTGTGTGCATAGGTGTAGAATTTGGATGGTATGGACGTGTCCCTACCAATATCAAACGACGGCTGATATGTCCCTACCAATATTTCTGATTGAGGAAAAAAAATCACGCTCCGTGCATGGTACACAAATGGTTACTGTAAGTTTCCACTGGGTGAAACACCACGCAAAATTCGCTCATGAATATTTGCTCTGGGGGTGTGGTCGCGAAAACAGCAAGCAAGTTTGGCTACCATGTCAATTAGCAAGTGCGGTTGCAGTGCAGTGACTGGCTGCTAGCTAGCAAGCTAGCAAACTGTCCTTGAGGAATGTAACGTTAGATTAGCTTGTAAAATGAATCAGTTAATAACAGTACGTATTCAGTGTGTAAAAACGACAGCATACAAATATGACTGTTTTCTAAGTTTGTGTGGCATGTAAATAACAATCCGACTTGATACTGACAACAACTGGTGTTCATTAAGGTCACAAAGACATTATTAAATCACATCAAATTGTGCTAATGTTGGCTAATATTGCACCGAGTCTTGCTTGTGAAGTGCCTGCAAACTTTAGCAGCCCGCTAACCCTTAATTTGAAGTGCTTCAGTTAAGACCTGCAGAGAGCCCTGACCAAGTTCGTGTAACACGACACATAAACACCAACCTGATGGTGATGTGGACATTGTTTGTGGCCCAGACACCTTTTAATCAAATAAAACATTTTCACGTAATAAGCATAACAGCCTCCGCCTTCTTGATCAGAAATTTTTGGTTACTCCCGCCTCTCTTTTGAAAACATCACTGTGGCAGTGGGGGCGTGGTCAAGCGTCGGTCTGTGACAGGAGGGCGGAGTCAGGGAAGGTACCGTAAGTGGCAGAATCACTACACCTGATGTTAGTTAACCTGTGTTTGTGTGCCTTCCCCAGTGACTGCACCCTATATAAGGAGAGAGAGAGCAGAGGAAGAGAGCTCTCTCCCCAACCAGATGACTTACTGTATGTGTGTGTGTGCGTGTGGCTGGGAGAGTGTGTTTTTGCAACTTAAAAGTGCAAATAAAAAGAGTTTTTGGAACTCAGTTCTGGGCTGCCGTACTTCTGTGCTCCACCCACCTGCTCTGATTTCTACAGTGGTGCCGAAACCCAGGATCCGAGCACAGAGGAGAACAGCCCCATGGAGTCCTCCCCCTTCGCAGACATGATCCACGCCCTCACCACGGCCCAACAGAGCCAGCACCAGGCGCTGCTCGCCCTCCGAAAGGAGCAAGAACAACGGTTCGAGGCCCTGGTGCTGGCGCAACAGGAAGATCGTCAGGCACTCCGGCACCTCCTCACGTCGGCGGGGTCCACCATCTCCACCACTGCGGGCTCACTCCACCTCACCCTAACGAAGATGGGCCCACACGACGACCCTGAGGCCTTCCTCACACTATTTGAACAAGCAGCAGAGGCCTCGGGGTGGCCAGTGGAACAGCGCGTGGCGCGCCTCCTCCCACTGCTAATGGGCGAGGCGCAGCTGGCCGCGCTACAGCTCCCCGCCGACAGCCGGTGGGTCTACACAGACCTGCGCCGGGCCGTCCTCCAGCGTGTGGAGCGCACCCCCGAACAAGATCGTCAGCACTTCCGTGCTCTGCGCCTAGAGGAGGTCGGCCGCCCGTTCGCGTTTGGCCAGCAACTCCGGGACACCTGCAGGCGGTGGCTGAGGGCTGACAACTGTGACGCCGAGGGAGTCGTCGACCTGGTGGCACTGGAGCAGTTCATCGCGCAACTTCCCAAAGGAACGGCGGAGTGGGTCCAGTGCCATCGCCCAGCGTCGCTGGATCAAGCCATCGAGTTGGCGGAGGATCATTTGGTGGCTGTTCCCGCGGCAGGATCACAGATCCCCTCATCGCTTCTCTCCTCTCTCTCTCTCCCTCCCCCTCCCCTTCTGTGTCTCGTACTCGCCCCATTCCCCCACCACGGAGGTGGGGGCCGGCTCCCTTACAGCCGGTCCGCCGCACCCGCGGTGCCCTCCCGTTTCCCGCTTCCATGTCTGTCTCCCCCCCCCTCAGGTGAGTGAGCCCCAGAGTGCCGGTGCAGAGAGAAAGCCCTGGCTGGTTTGCTGGTGCTGCGGTGAGCCGGGGCACCTCCAGCATCGATGCTCGGCAAAGGAGGTGGGCGCGGTGGTCCGGATCCCCGACGCGCCAGGAGCCGCCCTCGATTGGGCCGGAGTGTATCGCATACCGGTGAGTATCCAAGGGGATACGTATCAGGCTTTGGTGGACTCTGGCTGTAATCAGACCTCAATCCACCAAAGCCTGGTGCAAGACGAGGCATTGGGGGGAGCACAATTGGTGAAGGTGTTGTGTGTGCACGGGGATGTTCACAACTACCCTTTAGTGTCAGTCCACATTCTATTTCGAGGGGAGAAATTTAGTGTAAAGGCGGCGGTTAATCCTCGCCTTACCCACTCGATAATTTTGGGGACTGATTGGCCGGGATTTGGGGAGTTAATGAGTTATTTAGTAAAGAGTGGGTCCTGCCGTTGTTCAGCAGGGGGAGGTCCCGGTGTCGCACTGGCGGGAGCAGCTGTTACAGAGCCGTCTACGTCATCTCCACATCAGAGTGAGGAGCAGCAGGCTCCTCCTCCCTCTCTCGGGGAATCCCTAGAGGATTTCCCATTAGAGCAGGCATGAGACGAGACTCTGTGGCATGCGTTTGACCAAGTGAGAGTAATCGATGGTCAAACGCTCCAGCCAAACGCCACCCCGTCCTTCCCCTATTTCTCTATTATGAAAGATAGATTATATCGAGTGACGCAGGACACTCAGACTAAAGAGCATATCACACAGCTTTTGATTCCAAAGAGCCACTGGGAATTAGTATTCCAGGCGGCTCACTTTAATCCCATGGCTGGACACTTGGGGCAGGATAAGACACTAGCCCGAATAATGGCCCGGTTCTATTGGCCAGGGATTCGCGGCAATGCCCGTAGGTGGTGTACAGCGTGCCACGAATGCCAGTTAGTAAATCCAGCAGCCATTCCAAAAGCGCCTTTGCACCCTCTACCATTAATCGAGACCCCGTTCGAAAGAATTGGGATGGATCTCATCGGGCCATTAGATCGGTCAACACGAGGGTATCACTTTATTTTAGTCCTGGTGGACTATGCAACGCAATACCCGGAAGCAGTGCCTCTGCGCAATATCTCAGCACGCAGTATTGTGGAAGCGCTCTTCCACATCATCTCCTGAGTTGGAATCCCCAAAGAGATTCTGACTGACCAAGGCACCTCGTTTTTGTCACGCACACTGAGCGAACTGTATGGGTTATTGGGAATCAAGCCGATCTGCACCAGCGTTTATCACCCACAAACGAACGGTTTAGTCGAACGGTTTAATCGCACCCTCAAAAACATAATTAAAAAATTTGTAAGCGAGGACGCACGTAATTGGGATAAATGGCTCAAACCCCTGCTTTTCGCAGTGCGAGAGGTCCCACAAGCCTCCACGGGGTTCTCCCCGTTCGAATTATTATATGGGCATAAGCCACGTGGCATCCTAGATGTGCTGCAGGAAAATTGGGAGGAGGGACCTTCAACCAGCAAAAATACAATTCAATACGTTCTCGACCTGCGCACAAAACTCCACACCCTCACGCACCTAACCCAGGAGAATTTGCGGCAGGCCCAAGAACGGCAAATCCGCCTGTACGACAGGGGCACGCACCTTAGGGAGTTCGCACAGGGAGGTAAAGTGCTTGTGCTGTTGCCCACGTCAAGCTCCAAATTGGTCGCCAAGTGGCAAGGACCCTTTGAGGTCACACGGCGAGTCGGGGACGTCAACTATGAGGTGAGGCGAATGGACAGGGCTGGGGCATTACAGATTTACCACCTCAATCTGTTAAAACTCTAGAGTGAGGAGGTCCCCGTGGTGTTGGTGTCGCTGGTTCCAGAGAAGGTGGAGCTGGGGCCGGAGGTTCAAAAGAGAACATTGACTACCACTCCAGTCCCCTGTGGAGACCACCTCTCCTCGACCCAACTCTCGGAGGTTGCCCAGTTGCGAGCCGAATTTTCGGACGTGTTCTCACCCCTGCCCAGCCGCACCCGCCTCATAGAACACCACATTGAGATGCCCCCGGGGGTGGTAGTGCGCAGTCTCCCTTACAGGCTGCCCGAACACAAAAAAAAAGGTGGTTTGGGAAGAACTCGAGGCCATGCTCGACATGGGCATCATCGAGGAGTCCCACAGTGACCGGATCGGCCCAGTGGTTCTGGTTCCCAAAGCCGACGGGTCAGTCGGGTTCTGTGTGGACTATAGAAAAGTCAATGTGGTGTCTAAATTCAACACATACCCAATGCCTCGTATTGATGAGTTGCTTGATCAACTAGGCATGAATCATTTTTATTCGACACTGGATTTGACAAAGGGATATTGGCAGATCTCCTTGACTCCATTATGCTGAGAAAAAACAGCCTTTTCCACACCGTTTGGCTTACACCAGTTTGTCACACTTCCTTTTGGGCTGTTTGGGGCGCCCGCTACGTTCCAGCGGCTGATGGATAGGGTCCTCCGCCCCCACGCCACCTATGCGGCCGCGTACCTCGATGATATTATTATCTATAGTAATGACTGCCCGCGGCACCTGCAACATCTGAGGACCGTCCTTAGGTCACTGAGGCGAGTGGGTCTCACAGCCAACCCAAAGAAGTGTGCAATTGGGCGGGTGGAAGTACAGTATCTGGGCTTCCACTTGGGCAATGGGCAGGTACGTCCCCAAATTAACAAGATGGCAGCGATTGCGGCCTGCCTGAGGCCCAAGACCAAAAAGGGGGTGAGACAGTTCCTGGCTACTATCGTAGGCTTATACCTAATTATTCGGACGTCACCAGCCCGCTGACTGATCTCACTAAAAAGGGGGCACCAGATCCGGTCCAGTGGACAGAGCAATGCCAGCGGGCTTTTTCTGAGGTAAAGACTGCACTGTGTGGGGGGCCACTGTTACACTCCCCTGACTTTTCTCTCCCTTTTATATTACAGACGGACGCGTCGGACAGAGGGCTGGGGGCTGTTTTGTCCCAGGAGGTGGCGGGGGAGGATCGCCTAGTGCTGTACATAAGCCGGAAGCTGTCAGTGCGTGAGGGGCGCTACAGCACCATAGAGAAGGAGTGCCTGGCCATCAAGTGGGTGGTCCTCGCCCTCCATTACTACCTGCTGGGACGCCCTTTCACCCTCTGTTCGGACCACGCACCCCTCCAGTGGCTCCACCGCATGAAGGATGCCAGTGCGCGGATCACCCGTTGGTATCTGGCACTCCAACCCTTTAACTTCAAGGTGGTCCACAGGCTGGGGGCGCAGATGGTCGTGGCGGACTTCCTCTCCCATCAAGGGGGGGTGAGTCGGCTGCGGGCCGGACAGCTGCCCGGCCTGATTCAGGCGGTGGGGGTATGTGGCAGTGGGGGAGTGGTCAATCATCGGTCTGTGACAGGAGGGCAGAGTCAGGGAAGGTAAGTGGCAGAATCACTACACCTGATGTTAGTTAACCTGTGTTTGTGTGCCTTCTCCAGTGACCGCGCCCTATATAAGGAGAGAGAGAGCAGAGGAAGAGAGCTCTCTCCCCAACCAGATGACTTATGTGTGTGTGTATGCGTGTGGCTGTGAGAGTGTGTTTTTGCGACTAAAAGTGCAAATAAAAAGAGTTTTTGGAACTCAGTTCTGGCCTGCTCTACTTCTGTGCTCCACCCACCCACTCTGATTTCTACAGTCACATACCAAGTACATACATACACTGAACTGATTGGCTTTCGAGGATGTTCATTTGAAAGCGATAGGCGAGATGTCAGGAAAGAAAAGAAAGCTGGACATTCGCAGCTATTTTTCAAAACAAAGTGTAAGTCACTCGAGGAAAATAGTTTCCCCTTACCACTAATGAATACATTACAATGGCATCTTATCCCACGGTTTCCCTCAATGTTCATCAATTACTTTGCCGGGTGACAGAAGCAATGCAACCGCATTGTACCTCAGACAGCGGTGGAGTGGCAGGGTCACAGCATAAGGTGAAGTTGATGAAGGACTTGGACTTGGCAGTTTTTAGTTGTAATAGCCTATTTAAACTGACGTACGCTACTGGTGTTTGAAATGTGAGGTGTGCTGTATCACTGCTCATGGCATCAATGTGTTATTTATCAGGTAACAGAAGATGCCTGCCTAAGTTGTTGCTGAGATAGAGGTGAAGAAGAGTCAGGGTCACAGGTAAATTTGACTTAGTTGCTACTATGTTAAATGCAAATGTTTTGCTGCTTATGTATAATGGGTAATGTCTGACATAAACTTTGAATTGCCATGCATGATGTATCATTTGTTAATTCATTAGGGTGCTGCAGCAATCTTGGCAGATTGTCGTTCACTGAGAGGCGAGGCAGAGTTGCAGGTTCCATTTATGAGGGAAAGGAACACACCCCCTCCCGACAGTCAATGCGTTATTCGCTTGTAAAACACATTTGCAAATTGGTAGAATGAGTTAATCATCACATGCAAGATTTGCAATTAATCAAATGAATTGTATGTTATTATTATTATTATTATTATTATTATTATTATTATTCATGAATTACTACAATTCTGAACTTCAAATTTTAAAAGTCTGGACTTTGGAGAGATGATGGATACTCTTCTGGTGGAACACAACAGAGCAAAATATTGTGGCCCTCTAATGTTGACCTGAAGTTGGCACCACTGGGGGTTGGCACTAGGTTTATGTCCCCACCAATGTTAATACTAAACCTACACCCTTGTGTGTGTGTGTGTGTGTGTGAGAGAGAGAGAGAGAGAGAGAGAGAGAGAGAGAGAGAGAGAGAGAGAGAGAGAGGACTCAAGATACAGATGAGTTTTGTCAGAGCTGTGTGTTCCTTTTGCTTTTTTCATTATTTCGCCTGCTTTCATCTCATCTCATCTCATCTCATCTCATCTCATTATCTCTAGCCACTTTATCCTTCTACAGGGTCACAGGCAAGCTGGAGCCTATCCCAGCTGAGCATGGGTGAAAGGCGGGGTACACCCTGGACAAGTCGCCAGGTCATCACAGGGCTGACACATAGACACAGACAACCATTCACACTCACATTCACACCTACGGTCAATTTAGAGTCACCAGTTAACCTAACCTGCATGTCTTTGGACTGTGGGGGAAACCAGAGCACCCAGAGGAAACCCACGTGGACACGGGGAGAACATGCAAACTCTGCACAGAAAGGCCCTCGCTGGCCATGGGGCTCGAACCCAGACCTTCTTGCTGTGAGGCGACAGTGCTAACCACTACACCACTGTGCCGCCCCACCTGCTTTCATAAAACACAAAATCAAATGAAAACCAAAACTGAACCACTCATGGCTTTCTGCCTTCAAGTTCAAAACTTGTGTGTGTGTGTACTTGGTACATATTGATGACCAGAAATACATTTTTTTTTACCAACAGAGTTAAGACATTTATGGGAACTGATTGCATTTTGGTTGGTCCTCACGTCTTCAAAGGGCTGTTTTTGAGGGTTCAGGTTTGAATGAGGTTTAGGTTAGGGTTAGGGTTCAGGACAGAGTTAGGCATTTAGTTGTGATGCTTAAAGGAGATACACAGAACCATGGCCTCACTTTTTGTTTATACAAATGCCTTAAGACCTCAAGAATGGCACAGGAATAGTTTTAAGCGTTAATAATAAATCTAATATAGTAATTTCTATTATTAAAGTGATTTATATAGGTAGCGGTCTGAGTGAATGATCTTGACATCTGTGACGTCACAGCATGAAGACTATCGGTCTCATCGCCATTTCTGCTATACTAAAACACAGAGCTGACTGCAACTACAATCCTCCATTTTGAGCTAATTTATCGCCATGCCATGTAGATGTGTTGCTGGCCAGTGCAGCAACACGACAGAAGGTGGATTTATGTTGCATTCATGACCCAAGAATGTTCAAACTGCAAAGATTTGGACGTGTTTCGCAAGAAATTCATGGATTGGGAGCCTACGAAGTGGTCTCTCCTCTGCTCTGCACATTTTACTGAAGACTCGTATGAAGCCTCTGATCTGTTGAGGAGCATTGGCTATAAGATCGTATTGAAAGAGGGTGCAGTATCAACAATTAAAGGAAAAGAAAACTACAAGAAAAGGAAAGTAAGTTCAGTTGCACCAGTTCTCCTGGAGTGAGAGCCGAGCAGTAATGGCGGAGTACTCAGTATGGAGAAAATGGAGAATGAGTGAACCAGTCATCAGATTTCTCTGCTGGATATGCTTTTTTTTTCCTGCTGAATATGCTTGCCTCAGCAGCAATATCTCACCCTTATGTGGAAGAAGCGAATGAACGAAGAACTGAACAAAGGACTGAAAGTCAGATGGTTTCAAAACAATCAGCCACAAGCTCGGCCTTCAAGAAGCGAGAACACAGACGGGTAAGATGCGACTCTCATTTGGTTACATAGCAACAAAAACAACACCACTCGTTGTTTACCTGCATTTAGATTAATACATGTAATGTGTATTGTGTGTTTAAGTTACCAGTATAAGATTATTTAATTTGCTTCAGAATGTGATTGCCTCAGTTCATCTGATTATTTAATTAGCCTTTTACGTTTTATCAGTGAAAATGCATGCATGCACATGTATGTTGCATAAGTTATAACACCTATCCTGTTTTAATGAGAGTCACAGGAGACTGTCAGTTCAATTCCATCCAATTCTCTAGATGGCTTTGTTCTCTGGCTTTATTTCGTAAGGTGGGGGCCTCTGTGGCCGGCGTGTTACTATCAGATTCACTTTTCGATGGTTTGAACTAATATGGTTCTACGTGTATAGCAGTAGCATGTACACACACTCCAATTTCAGGACTATCACAGTCAGATGTATTACTATCTGAGGAATCTGAGGAATCTCAAATAAATTCGAACGAAGAGGCCATTGCAACCACTCTCGCCTGCCGAGTCTGGCTTTGGTCTATAGCACCCATTACCGCTGTGACGTCACTCACTCAGGGCTGGCTGGCTCAGCAGGGCAGCTAGAATGCCGACTTTGCGGTCGATTTTAACTCTCAAAAATATATTTTTTTTAATTCCCAATTATTCAGCATACAAGGGTCAAGGATGGAGAGACTATCCACTCAGAAATGTATTTAAAAATAAAGGTTCTGTGTGTCTCCTTTAAGGTTAGGGTCAGGGATTAGGGAATGTATTATGTCAACGAGTGTCCCCACAAAGATAGAAGTACAAAAGTGTGTGTGTGTGTGTGTGTGTGTGTGTGTGTGTGTGTGTGTGTGTGTGTGTGTGTGTGTGTGTACTACTGGGGACCAGATGTCCCCACAAGGATAGTAAAATCTGACCATTTTAAGCTTGTGGAGACATTTGGATGGTCTGCATAGGGAAATTGCTGCTGTATTTTTTTAAACAATAAATAAATAAATAAAAGAGCCAAAAAGTTTCCTTTTCATTACTTAGGTTGAGGTGCAGGCACAGCATTAATTAACTTCAATAATAATTATGTCAATGGAAGGTCCTCACAGGGATAGTGAAACAAACGTGTGTGTGTGTGTGTGTGTGTGTTCATTTGTTCATTTATTCATTCTCTCTCTCTCGCTCTCTCTCTCGCAGCACCCATTGAAAGTCCCCTCAAAACACACAATCACACAGGTGAGAATCATCCCACGTAACCTGCCAATTCTACTCGCCTCCTTTTCACCCACAGCCAGTGCTCGACCACGCCCCTCTGCCAATTCATCATGTACCTTTGCTATAGGCTTTTTCCAGTACCCCCTGTTCAGAACTTGTTCTCATGACTGTGGTTTACAGCATAACTGACCGCAGGCAATAAAACTTAAGTAGCCATTCAATATCATAACCATATGGTATGGCCCTGCCTTAGTTTAACCTCTTTGATGCTTGGTCATGTTGCGACTGGAATAGAAAAGACATTGTATTTCATTATACTTTTAAGATTTGATGTTGGACTTACAATTTACGATGAAACCACAAAAGTGCACTCTTAGAAGAAATGTCGAGGGAAAATTTACACAAATTATGTGTAGCACTCTAGTTTACAACATCTATCCATCCATCCATTATCTGTAGCCGCTTTATCCTGTTCTACAGGGTCGCAGGCAAGCTGGAGCCTATCCCAGCTGACTACGGACGAAAGGCGGGGTACACCCTGGACAAGTCACCAGTTCATCGCAGGGCTGACACAGAGACATAGACAACCATTCACACCTACGGTCAATTTAGAGCCACCAATTAGCCTAACCTGCATGTCTTCGGACTGCGGGGGAAACCGGAGCACCTGGAGGAAACCCACACGGACACAGGGAGAACATGCAAACTCCACACAGAAAGACCCTTGTCGGCTGAACCCAGGACCTTCTTGCTGTGAGGCGACAGTGCTAACCACTACACCACCATGCCGCCCTCTAGTTTACACATTTTGTGTCAATATTAAATAAAATTGTGTTGGAAGAATAAAGTTTTTCTTTTTTTTTACACATACTGTAGATATCTGTTATTTTAAAATTAACACAACCTGTGAATTTGTTCCCAACATTCAACACAATATGTTTAGACTGATCTGCGGTGAGTTTCCTAAAAGCCTCTTAACACTAAGAGCATCTTAACTAGGAGAGAGTTCATTGTGCTGTTCGCTCTACCATTTAACGATGATCTTTTTGCTACGATGCTTTTGGGAAACCAACCCCTGCTCGCCACAAACTCAGTGTCAGGTTTTTTTTAATTCATGAGCTGATTTAGCTGAACAGCAGTCACCTGTAGTCTGATAATGACATCGACTTGGCATTTTGTTTTCATTTTATCATATACCATTGTATATAAAATGTCATATTATGATTACTTCACCATGTGAATCACTAAAAAAAAATCCACAGCTCAGTGATCATTGAACGCCTCTGAACATCCTCTCCATTTCTCAGAGACGATGTCAAAGTTCATCAGTACTTACTGATGACTCATAGTTGTCACAGTTTGGCTCAAGACTGCAGCAAATATGGGAGACAACATGAGAGGAAGAATATATTTACAAAAATATAGATCTACAAAAATAAAGGTAAATCAGTCTAAAATCAAAAACGACTCTGCTGTTGTCTGGCCCACTGGCAATGCAGACCTCCCCCAGACAGATCATGTAGGCGGGTGAGTGGAGTAAGAGACCACCTGCAACAGACTGAAATTTAAAGACAGACTCCACCAGGCCCAGTTGGAGCTCAGTCAGCTGATGGCTAGCCACTCTGCATAATCCTGCAGCACACACTCCAGACAAAGACAGGGACACCTAGTGCCTCGGTAGAACACTGCAGCCCACAGGGGAACAGTAACACAGGCACCACGCTAGAGGGGCCGTGACATCCCCCCCATAAGAGCAGGGTTCCCACCAGGCACTCAAGACACCATAGCAGAGAACATTTACAGACAACCCCAACTATTTACACTCAACAATAATAATAAGCTAGAATACTACCTGGTATTACCATCAATTGTATGTGGTATTGGTACTCACTCACCAAATCTGAGGAGCCCCCCACCATGATCAAACTACCATCTCCACCCAGCAACCCAGCAACCCCCGGTGCCTGTAGAAGCAAACTTTGGAGAGAGATAAAAATGACCAGGGAGAACACCGACAGACAAATTTCACATTCAAGAGCATGTAGCTCTTGACAAGGCATCAGCCACAATATTTTCAGAACCTTTAACGTGTCAGATATCCAGACAATAAGACTGCAAAAATAAAAACCAACGCGTCAATCTCCGATTAAAGCAGGACATGGAATGGAGAAAGTATAAGTGAAATGTAGAAGGTGTGTCCTTTATTACTGCTGAAATTCTGTTAAATTCTATTCTATGACATTTTACACATCATCTTTGTTAACTTTCTTGACACATACACAGTGCTAAAATTATGTAAAAAAAAATCCTTATGAGGGGGCGGCACGGTGGTGTAGTGGTTAGCGCTGTCGCCTCACAGCAAGAAGGTCCTGGGTTCGAGCCTCGGGGCCGGCGAGGGCCTTTCTGTGTGGAGTTTGCATATTCTCCCCGTGTCCACATGGGTTTCCTCTGGGTGCTCCGGTTTCCCCCACAGTCCAAAGGCATGCAGGTTAGGTTAACCAGTGACTCTAAATTGACCGTAGGTGTGAGTGTGAATGGTTGTCTATGTGTCAGCCCTGTGATGACCTGGCGACTTGTCCAGGGTGTACCCCGCCTTTCGCCCGTAGTCAGCTGGGATAGGCTCCAGCTTGCCTGCGACCCTGTAGAAGGATAAAGCGGCTAGAGATGATGAGATGAAAATCCTTATGAGTTGTCTTTTTAACAAAGGATTGGAAGAGAAATTAGCCATAGGGGAGAGTGGGGTACATTGTCACATGAGTATGTTGTCATGTTCTTCATACCTTAAACATCGGATACTGAGTATTTCTCAAAGTCAAGGATGCTTCCTTGGTAGGATGGGTCTCCCCAAATCAGGATTTTCGGAGGCTAGGCAAGACTCCTTCCCAGCATTCAGAGAACACATAAACAGTCTAGCAAATTTGCAGGTATGCATCACTGAAAAGGCTCCACCTTGTACATGTGCATGGGTTTGTGGGTGCTTCAAGTATGTCGAGGATACACCCAGACATCCTTGAAAATTCTCTGAATGAAGTACTTGGACTTTTGTAAAATTTTAAGGATCTTAGATGGCGGAACAGTCCTTTGCCATGGTTCGATGATGGTGGTGTCCTTGAAATGCACCCATTAAGGATCTTTCCTTGACATGCAGAAGCACTTGCTAACGCAAAAATTTGAACAGTTGTTTCGTGTGAAGTTCAATTTCATGTTCGCATGTGTTCAAACTTGAGGTGAGACAATATTATTTCATTTCTAAAGTTAAAAAAATGACACAATTTATGGATTAAAACTTCTATTTTTATAGGTCTAGTGAGTAGAGGAGAGAATAAACTGTCTTTTGATGCATTCTTACATTAAACTAGCCTTAACATATAGAAATCATTAGTTACTACTCTGAAGTTCATTATCCAGTATAACTTGACAGACAGAAATCATTTGTATAATCAGGTCCTGGTTTTCCGATAATAGTTTTAAATACTATTGTCAACTGATTATCATATAAATTATACAGTTTATATAAAATGGCTACAGCCCTTATTGAAAATTCAAGTTTTTGTGATGTAAAGCCAGAAATCAAGATGAATCATGTCAGAACAGATGTAGGCTATTCCACCATTCTCAATTTTTGAGAACTCTATAGAACCTCAACCCTGCCATAGATAATAATAATAATAATAATAATAATAATAATAATAATAATAATAATAATAATAAACCATTGTAAAATAATTGCCCATTATTAACTGGAAAACAAAATAAAATAAGACAAACTCAGTCTTACTGTCACGCTCCCGGGCTCACCCAACACTCAGGACTCCACTTCCCACAATCCCCTTCACACACCAGTCACTACCACGTGCACTCTGTCAGCCAACCCAGAACCACTTCCTAGAAGTGGTTCCTCCGAGTTCTAATTACCATCACCTGTACCTTTTTGTTTACATTTGTATTTATACCCCTTTGTCTATCTTGTTCGTTGCACAGTATTGCCTCTACATTTCGTGTGCCTACTGAGTGTTGTTATTCTGATTGTTCACCTGTGTATGACCCTTTTTGCCTTCTGTTTTTTCCCGTTTCGCCTAGCCCTTGTGTTTGTTCGCCTGTTTCTCTTGCTTCCCGGTTTTTCGATCCTCCCCTGTTTCCTGATTACGATTTGCCTAGCCCTTGTGTTTAGATTGCCCGTGTTGACTGATTCCCAGTTCTTGGACTCTTGCCTGTTTCCTGACCATGATTTGTCTAGCCCTTGTTACTGTTTTGGATCTTTTTGTATTGACCTGGCCTGGCTTTTGTACATTGTCTTTTTTTCATAAAAACCTTGAGTTCATTCACAATCCACGAGCGTCTGGTTTGTCACAGCCGCATTACACTTATAATACAGCAGAACAGAGTGGTCAATCACTGAACAGTAAGAAACTTAACAGTACATTTTCATTAGGCTATAAACTTTTTACAAAAAGCGTTCATGTATAATGTCCTTCCTGAAACTCTTCTGATCATCAGGAGATAAAAAAAAAATCAGTGCCCATTTATAATTACCATAAAAATTATTTTCTGAATTTTTAGCTTTGAAATTACAAAATAATTTGTAATTTGTAGGTGTATTTAATCTTTTTTTTTAAATAACTAGTCACAACTGGGGGCAGCATGGTGGTGTAGTGGTTAGCACTGTCGCTTCACAGCAAGAAGGTCCTGGGTTCGAGCCCAGCGGCCAACGAGGGCCTTTCTGTGTGGAGTTTGCATGTTCTCCCCGTGTCTGCGTGGGTTTCCTCTTGATGCTCCGGTTTCCCCCACAGTCCAAAGACATGCAGGTTAGGTTATTTGGTGGCTCTAAATTGACCGTAGGTGTGAATGTGAGTGTGAATGGTTGTCTGTGTCTATGTGTCAGCCCTGTGATGACCTGGCAACTTGTCCAGGGTGTACCCCGCCTTTCGCCCATAGTCAGCTGGGATAGGCTCCAGCTTGCCTGCGACCCTGTAGAACAGGATAAAGCGGCTACAGATAATGGATGGATGGATGGATGGATGGATAGTCACAATCATCAGCCGTTTTTATCATTATTTTTGGCCAAAAGATTTCAGTGGCATCCCTTATAAACAGTAGAGCAAATTGATGTGATAACACATCAATTAGCCTGCTTGTTCAGAGGGCAAAAAGGTTTTTGTTTGTTTGTTTGTTTGTTTCAATTTTATTTAGAATTTTTTTTAGAAATTTTGAACTTTAGATATTTAGAAAATCTATTTAGAATTTTTTTCCAAGTATTTGCAGAAAGTATTTGAAGTCTAACTGTCCCCAAATTTAAGCATTGCACACCAATAATTAAATTAAAGGACAGATATGTACCATGATAGATCATGTTGAATTTTACTAAATAAAATAAGATATAAGCATTTTTTTTCATCCTGGAACTGTGTTTTGTTCTTGTCTTGTTAGTATAATAAACATTTAATGATAAACATATTTAGTTTGTGATGTCCCAGATACTTTAAATGGCCACGTTCTGTCAGCCGTAAACAAGTCCTGAGGCAACACATCTGTTCAGTTTTTGAGCATTTCACAACATGCAATGCCTTTGTAATGTGTGCAGAATGTGGTTTTGCATTGTCTTGTTGAAAGATCAAAAGTTGTTGTCTTGAAGGCAGCATATGTTGCCCCAAGACCACAATGTACTTTTCTGTATTCAAGTTGCCATCACAGAGGTGTACATTACCTTTGGCAAGGGCATTGACTTGTTGATGATAACAGTCTGGATGGTCCTTTTCTCTTTTGTCTGGAACACACAGCATCCATTTCTTAAAAAAAAAAAACCCCACATGGAATACTGATTCATCTGACCACAATACATTCTCCCACAGTGTGATGGCCAATCCAAGATGCTGCCAAGCCCAGAAAAGTCAATGGTGCTTCTGGACAGAGTTAATATAAAGCTTCCTTTTTGTACAGTAAAGTTTTTACTGGGATTTGTGGCTATAACTCCATATTGTAGTGCTTGACAAAGGTTTGCCAAAGTAATTCCCATGTGTTCATATCAGCTATAGATGAATGACATTTCTTGATGCCATTTGAGGTATTGGAGATTGTGTGTTCAGCTTAGGCTTGTGCTCTTGCCCTTTATGCACAAAAATTCCTCTAGATTCCTTGAATTAGTTAGTTATTCAATAACAGGTGTGATAAGTGTAATCGTGCAGGTAATAAAGGCATAATAAGCATTAGAATAACAATTTATAACAGCTGCAATGTGTAAAAACAATGTAATAGGTTGTAATAACAGTTGTAATAACAATGTAATAACAGGTTGTGATAGTGTAATAACGGGTTGTAATGTCAATGTAATAACAGGCTGTGATCATGTAATAATATGGTGTAATAGCAATGTAATAACAGGTGTAATAAACACATGAGATAATGGGTGTATTAACAATGTAATAACAGGTGTAATAACAAAAACGTGATAACAGTTGCAATAAGTGCTGTAATAACAATATAACAGGTGTAATAAAACATGTAATAACAATCTAATAACAGGTCTTTTATCATGTGTAATAACAAAAGAAAATAACAGTCAAGTCTTTTCCCAGTTACAAATGCAATTGTGGATAGCTGAAACTGAAAGCCCAATACACATGAATAGTAAAAGTGATGTCATTTGTCCTAGGACAGGGGTGTCCAAACTGATCCATAAAGGGCTGTGTGGCTGCAGGTTTTCATTCCAGCCATGCAGCAGCACACCTGACTTGGCTCATTCAATCAACTGAACTGTCTTCACACAGTCAAATACTTGCAGCCACACCCACCCTTGATTAAAGGGTGGGTGTGTCAGTTGATTGAATAAGCCAAATCAGGTGTGCTGCTGCATGGCTGGAATGAAAACCTGCAGCCACATGGCCCTTTATGGATCAGTTTGGACACCCCTGTCCTAGGAAGACTGTCATTGTGAATATCTGAAATTTTTGTTTTGACTAAGAAGAACTGAGCTAGGGTGGCACGGTGGTGTAGTGGTTAGCACTGTCGCCTCACAGCAAGAAGGTTCTGGGATCGAGCCCAGCAGCCAACGGGGGTCTTTCTGTGTGGAGTTTGCATGTCCTTCCCGTGTCTGTGTGGGTTTCCTCCGGGTGCTCCGGTTTCCCCCACAGTCCAAAGACATGCAGGTTAGGCTAATTGGTGGCTCTAAATTGACCGTAGGTGTGAATGTGAGTGTGAATGGTTGTTTGTCTCTATGTGTCAGCCCTGCGATGATCTGGTGACTTGTCTGGGGTGTACCCCGTCTCTCACCCATAGTCAGCTGGGATAGGCTCCAGCTTGCCTGCGACCCTGTACAGGATAAGCGGCTACAGATAATGGATGGATGAACTGAACTGTGGCTTTGCTTGAAGTCATTCGTTTTTAACAGTGCAGCAATCAACAGGGCATTAATTTTCAAAACTAGAATTAATTAAGAAGTGCCTGAGGAACAGCATGTCTTGGTATAGATTAAATGGACTGACAATGAGTGTGTCAGAGCCCGGGACTTTGAATTAAAAGAGCATTATCCATGACATTGCTGAAATGAAAGACCATCAAATGTGTGAGTAACTTGTGTTGCTTTACTGTTATTTGATCATGGCTGCATGCAAATTTCATTTTTGGCGTGTGTCCGACTGGGAAAATTCTTGAGGAAAGTGCTCTTTCATTGTCCGGTGAACATCTTAATGTTTTACTATGTTGTTTTGACTTGGGAAACCCATCTCAGAGAACACATATGGCAAAAAGGTACATGGTAATAAGGTTATAGTTGCTGTTATAGGTGGCAATAAGGTTAGTGTTGGGGTTAGGGTTTGGTTTAGGATTAGGATTGAATAAATCTAAGAATTTTAATGAGTTTTCTTAATCAATGATTTAGCCTGTTTCATGTTTGGAGTTTGTTTTACCTCTTTGCATGAAAAACAAAATGCTTTTGCAATAGTACTGTAATAAATTTAATGAATGAACGCAACAATTTTCATTAATTTGTGGATATGTAACCAAATCACCACATGATGTCGCTACAGTGCAAAGTAGCTTATAAACTAACTTTGACCCTTTGGTATCTCTCTTACTTTCTCTACACAATGTTTATTTATATCTGGTAGGGTCTGGATTCTCTCCATTAATTGAAAAAATCTTAAAGATCCACTAAGGAGTCACTATGATCTGCTGTATTTGCAAAATATTCCCACTATATTCACATGGTCTCATGTACAACTGCTTAAGAATGTTTACTTTTCTAGCTCAGAGTATACTGTTTTGAAAATGTTTTCTTACTCATAAGGCTCATGAAAATTCCCTAATGTGTTCATTTCGTTAGTCAGAATACTGCAGTGACACACTAGGAAATGCTTCAGTTGTGACATTCTGGTGGAAATCACTTTTCTGTAATGAATGAATGAGTCACAGTCAAAAGTTATAGGGGATTTTTTTTTTCCAGAAGCATTTTTTGTCAATAATTTTCCATTTTCCTGACAAATTCAATTTCATTTTAGTTATAAATTCCACAAAGAATTTGACTTTTTCTTTTTTTTTTCTTTTTTTTGTATTCAATACTGTAATATTGCAGTAATTATTTTTGATGGACTTTAAGGTTCTTTCGTCACTGACCATAGTGCCCTGTCACACTACGACGTTCTCACCAGCGTTCGAGTAACGTGTTGCGAAACGCAGAGGAACGTCGAGAACGTTAGAAAAAAGTTACAAGAAAGTTAGACGAGCGTCGGCAAACGTTGGGGAATGTCGAGGGACGTCGGCGAACGCTGAGGGTGAAAAATAGTTTTGGGTGTGCACAAAAATTCAGGACGTTCTATCAAAACGCTACTTACACGTTAGAGGAACGTTACACGAAAGTTTGCGGGCGTTACTCGAACGTTACTCGAAAGTCAGGACGTTCCCTGGACGCTAGGCGGACGCCGGCCCATCAGGGTCGAGTGTCCAGCGCGTGCCTAGCGCTTGGGTAACGCTTGCCTAACGCCTGTGTAACGTCCATCGAACGTCTGTCCAGCGTGTCGCCAACGTTTTTCAGCGTTCGTCAGCGTTCGCCGAGCGTTCTTAACGCTCATGTAACGCTCTTTCAACATCTTTCTAACGTCTGTCAGCGTTCTGAATTTTTCCAGCGTCTGTGTAACGTCCATGTAGCATCCTTGTAACGCGCCTGTAACCTACTGGTAGCGTTCAGGAGCATTTGGCAGGCACTTGCCAGAAATATATTTAAAAGGGGCTTGCAGAGGCCACCGACAGTCCTGTTGGAACTTTCACAGAGTGAAGACTTCAGAACAATGACAGACCAAGAGAAACACCAGTATGCTGTTGCTGCTCTCATGCATCACAACAACCTCCTGCAGTTGGCATTGCACCAGGTTAAGATGTCCAAGGTAGAGGCAAAGAAGAAAAGGAAGAGGAGAGGGAGAAAGAGCTGGGTGAGACCCTGGATAGGAAGGCGACCACAGTTTGGTGTTTATGACAAGCTGATGGCTGAACTCCGAGCTGAAGACCAAGCCTCCTTCCACAACTTCCTGCGCATGCCAGCAGTGATGTTTGATGAGCTGAGACAGAGAATTGGTCCCAGGATCACCAAGAAGGACACTCGCTTTAGACCGGCCCTCGACCCTGGTATGAAGCTGGCCCTGACTTTGCGACACCTTGCCTCTGGTGACAGCTATGCTTCGCAGAAGTTTGCCTGGAGAGTACCTCACAACACACAGTCACTGGTGGTCAGAGAGGTTTGCCATGCCATACTGGACGAGTACCTGGATGAGATGCTGACCTGCCCCAGTATGCCAGAAGAGTGGAAGGAAGTTGCTGACAGATTCTATCAGAGGTGGAACTTCCCCCATGTCCTGGGAGCACTAGATGGCAAGCATGTGGCCATTAGGTGTCCTGCAGAGAGTGGCTCCTTGTATTACAACTACAAGGGGTTCTATTCCATCGTGTTGCTGGCCCTTGTGGATTCTGACTACAAGTTCCTGTGGGCAGATCTTGGAGGCCTGGGATCAGCATCCGATGCCCAGATCTACAACTCCAGTGAGCTGAAACATGGAGCTGAAGAAGACCTGCTTGGGTTTCCACAGCCTATACCTCTCCCACAAGACACTACAGATGTTCCATACTTCTTCATTGGAGATGACGCCTTTGCCCTGAGAGCCTACATGATGAAGCCCTACAGTCTCCGTGGTCTATCACAGGAGGAGCGCATTTTCAACTACAGACTGTCGAGAGCCAGGAGGGTCGTGGAGAACGCCTTTGGGATCCTTGCCAACAGGTTCCAGGTGATTCTTGGCACTATGCAGCACAAGCCAGAGACTGTGAAGCTGATAGTGAAGACCTGCTTGGTCCTTCACAACTTGATGAGGGTCAGATATCCAACACTGCAGAACCAACAGCTGGACCAGCCAGAAGGTCCAGAAGAAGACTTTGTGCCTGGAGAGATGGCTTCAATATGGAAGACACACAGGTTGTTGCAGGCCCCAACACTGCGACCAAAGAAGCCAAGAAGCAGAGGAACCTCATCAAGCACTGGGTCAACTCCTCAGCTGGGGCACTGGACTGGCAGGACAGGATGGTGTAGACCTGGACCCTAGTGTTGCAATGCAGAATGGACTTAATATAGACTATACTTTTTGGTAGAAACTGAAATATTGTATGTGTAACTTAATTACAATGACTTATTTGTCGATAACAGTAATAATAAAAGTAATTGTGTGTGTCATTTCGAAGTAATTATTTTTACTGATCGCCCTACTTTTTTAGCCAATCTGTTCTAGGCATGATCTCTTTTTCAATTATTTATTTTACTGAGTTCCCGGTCGACCCCTTTTCACGTAACCAAACGTATAAAACAGTATTAATAAATGTCATAGTTTTATTTTGTATTGTTTTATTCTTTTTCATTTTTTTAACTTTATTTTTTTTTGGGATTTTGTATTTTTTTATTATATTTTTTATTTTATTTTAGATTTTACTTTTTTTTATTTTAAAATAAAAAGTAAACTAAAAAATAAAATAAAAAATAACATAAAATAAAATAAAACAGATAAAATAAAAGAAAAATATAAAATAAAACAGATAAAATAAAAGAAAAATATAAAATAAAACAGATAAAATAAAAGAAAAATATAAAATAAAAAATATATTTTACTTTTTATTTTATTTTTTATTTTATCTTTTATTTTATATTTTATTGTATATTTTTTATTTTACCTTTTATTTTTTATTTTATCTTTTATTTTATTTTATAATTTTTTTTTACTTATTTTATTTTTTATTTTTTTTTCCATTATTTTTTTTGGGGGGGAAATATTAAAAACAAGAAATTGAAAGTTTCACGCAAGAACCAGGCAAAGTTCAAACTATGTACAACATTTATTTACAGATTCCTAAACAAAAAGTTCTACGAGTCAGTCTCTGGGTCCACTGGTGGCTGTGGAGTGTTGAGCGTGTCAGTCAGAGAGGTAGCCGTGGACGGGGTGGCAACTGGACCTGGACTGTCCAGGGTGCTGAATAAGTCGCTGACACTGGCTGCTGTAGACACTCCGGTGGGGAACACGGTAACGTCCGTGGCGGCACAAGTGACAACCAGGGCTGGAGAGCTGCTGCCTTGGTTGCTCTGGTCCATGGTGTGTCTGGCAGAGCTGATGGCCGTAGAGACGGAGGCATGGGTGGTGGCTGGTGCTGTCAGCGTGTGGAAGACGGGAGAGTTCCTACTCTGTGGCTGGAAGAACCTCTGTGGCTGGTAGTAGGAGTGAGGCTGCTGGAAGGACGAGTGAGGCTGCTGGAAGGACGAGTGAGGCTGCTGGAAGGACGAGTGAGGCTGCTGGAAGGACGAGTGAGGCTGCTGCTGGTGGTATCTGGCCATCCACTCCCTGGTCTGTGACTGCCAAGGAGTGCCAGTGGGCGGGTTGTCATGCCACTGGCTAGGGTCCGGCTGAAACATGTCGCTCTGGGCTTGCCTGGTGGTTGTGATGCCAGGAGGGGGGGCCGACCGACATGTAGCTGAGAAGGTAGGCAGGTCCTCCTCTTCCTCTTCACTGTCTTCATCCATCAGCCGCGTGAGGATCATGTTGATACTGGCCCTGGCCTTCTTGAACTTCCGGCTCGACATTGTGAGAAGGCTGTCCCTCACGTAGTTCGCAAAGGTTGACTCAGGGGTCACTGCTGGAGGCTGGAACAAACCCTTGAGTATAGCCTCTGACTCCTTGACCTTCTCCTGCAGGGTAGCCAACATGTCATCCTCAGTGGTGGTATCCTCATCCTGTCCAGATCGTCTGGGCCTCTTGGAACTGCTGCTGCTGGAGGCTGCTGTGGCAGGTGTGGAAGATCTGGAAGGTATGGCAGCACACTCCGTGATAGAAGGTCCAGATACCGGTAAATCCTCCTGGACAGTTGCTGCAGCTGAGGCTCTGCTGGGTAGGATGGGCTTGGCTGGCTCTGGTCTGTGTCGCACTACCTCCTGCAGGAACCTGAAGTTGTTGAGCACCCACTCATCCCTCTCTGTTCTTCTTGGGGCACCGTCACCGCTCTTGTGTTTCAGGAGTCTGGTGTTCTTATCCCGCAGTGACCGGAACCAGCCCTTCAAGTGCTTCACCGTCTTCTGCATCTTCTCTGCCTGGGCCTCCCACAACTTCTCCTTGTTTGTGATCTTGTGGTAAGCCTGGAGCTTAGAGTCCCACAATGTCCGGTTCTCTTGTAACCACTCGACCATGATGGCCTCATCAGATTCAGAGAGGCTGTAATTTATCCTGTCACTCTTCTTCCTCTTGCCTCTGTCCTGTGAGGAGGCTGCTGACAAGCTTCTGGAGGAGGAGGAGGAGCAGCTAGACCCTGGAGACCCTGGAGAGGCTGGAGATGGCGACTGGGACCTGGAGGGGGTGACTGTTGCCCTCTTGTTCTTCGGCTGCTTCTGCTGCTGGCTGCCTGCTGGCTGGCTGTCAGCCTCGCTTTCAACAGGAGGGGGATGGACCTCTGCAGTGATGGAAACAACCTCCTGGCTGGGAGAGGATGCTGCTCGTTGGCCCCTGCTGCTGCCCCGACCTCTGCTGCTGGCCCTCTTGCTCTTGGGAGGCATACTTCTTTTCTTTCGTTCGTTCTTCGTTTTGCGATGTTGACTGCGCGGTGGTTGAAATGGAAGTGATGCACTCTGGCCAAAAGCCCCCCCTTTTATACTGCGCGTCCAGCCGCAGGTTGGCGAAACGTCACAGGAACGTCACACAAACGCTCCACGCGTTACTCGAACGCTACAGGAACGCTAGGCAGACGCTGTGGAAACGTCGAGAACGTCAGCTAGACGCTGGACAAACGTCGAGAACGTTACCTGGACGCAAGGCAGACGCTACCCAAACGCTATGATAACGCTATCAAAGCGCTGTGGACGCTATGAGAATGCTAGGTTTTGCTGCTATTTTGGACCACAAACGTCGCCTGACACTGAGGGAACGTTGGCTGAGCGTTACCCAAGCATTACAAGAACGTTACAACATCGTTGACCTAGAAACTTAATTTGAAGAACGTCGACGTTCCCCGGCGTTTCGCAAATTTTTAAAAACGCAACCAAACGTCGAACAAAATGCTATAGTGTGACAGGGCCCATAAACTGCTAACCATGCATTAGGACACTCATTTTCTCCAAAATATACAATTATTTTAATCTTTATATTCTTGTGTTTTTTAATATCAAGAGGATTTTTTTTCATTTTCAGAAGGATTCATCTGTTACAATCCACTGAAATCAAACAGGATGCGATCATGTCTCAGTTACACCCAGCCTTTGGTCGATTGACAGAAAACTTGCGATTAGTGCATACAGTCATGCTTTTAATATGATCTGATCAAGTTGCCATGGCGACCTTGCTATGCTGCCTTGCTTGGCCTCCTCATTGTTGCTTGCGGTTGTTGTTGTTGTTTATTTATTTTGGTCCAGCATAGTTACTTCGGGAGGCTCCAGCCCCAGTAGTCATGTCGGCCCAATCAGCAATTTGACTTTTACTTATTTTTTGTATTTAATAAATATTTCAGTAAAAAATTTTTGATGGACTTTAACATTCTTTTGACATCACTCTCATTCTCGCTCACGGAGAACTTGCTCAGAATCCTCCTGAGAACCAACCCACAGACTTGTGTCCTCTGTAGTTGACATTTGTTTTATGTGCACACCCTCTCACTCTTTACAGCTATTCACTTGAATCCTGGTGTCTTGTAAAGAGTACATCCTGGGCTTTCCAATGATATATCATGTGACTAGAAGGGTTGCTGGGAAATTCCTAGTAAGGAAATCACAACAAAAGAGAAACTGAGAGACACATTTTTTTCTTGGTTCCCAGGAGGATATAGGCAGCATGGTGGTGTAGTGGTTAGCACTGTCACCTCACAGCAAGAAGGTTCTGGGATCAAGCCCGGCGGCCGGCGAGGGCCTTTCTGTGTGGAGTTTGCATGTTCTCCCCGTGTCCGCGTGGGTTTCCTCCGGGTGCTCCGGTTTCCCCCACAGTCCAAAGACATGCAGGTTAGGTTAATTGGTGGCTCTAAATTGACCGTAGGTGTGAATGTGAGTGTGAATGGTTGTCTGTGTCTATGTGTCAGCCCTGTGATCTGGCAACTTGTCCAGGGTGTACCCCGCCTCTCGCCCATAGTCAGCTGGGATAGGCTCCAGCTTGCCCCACAACCCTGTACAGGATAAGCGGTTACGGATTTTATATATATATATATATATATATATATATATATATATATATATATAAACTTTGTTTACATTTCTAATGCATGGGAGTTTTTATTTCAGTTAAGACCTGTATGGTGCTGCACTGGGTTCATCACTGCTTCCTGTGCCTCCAGTAGACTCAGAGCTCTGACAGCCAGTGAGCCATCCACAAATCACAGTTATGAACAGAAGCATTCCTGCGTCCTCCTGAATATAGAGGCTTTTATTTTGCTCGCCTGATGTATGTCGGGGGCAAGGAGTCATTGAGCTGCAAATTTATTAGCTGTGTTATTTAAAAGCTCTTTGGTGTCTGCATATCTCGCCTCTTCTCTCAGTGCACTCTAATAAAACGTGTGACTGATGATGTGACCAGAGAGAAAGTACAACAATTAGAGAAATCAAAACAAACAGAGGATTGCAGTTTCCTCAGCTAGGTTTCATCTATCTCCTGGTTTAGTTTTCTCCTGAGGTAATACGCACAGTTTCTTTTATTTTACTCTTGACTAAGAAACATTTTATAGAAACGGACCCTTTTACAACAAACCTCATTTTAGTCATTTAATGAGGTGTGACTTTGAGGATTTCACTTTCACTTTAGGAAAGTAAACGTACATCTAAGTGAATTATAATGTGTCACTGATACAAAACACTTCTCAGCACTGATATTTTACGTGTTCTATCAGTAAAACTATAGTTTGTACTTTATTTCAAAATGTTTAAGTGTGTTTAGGAGCAAACCATATTGATGACTTATGACACATTGCTCCTTCCAGGGTTTTTTTTTCTTATGTGCTTTTCTGTGCTGTTGCAGAATCCCTGTTCTACTAAATCATCTCAGAGAAACCTTTGTGACTCACTCTTGGCAGTGTCTGCGGGATAATGTGTGTAAATCATCTTGTCATTTTTCCTCCCAGATACATGGACAGCTCTGGAAACCTATATGAAAGGGAAAAAGTTTTCTCCTACCACTTTTGCACACACAAGCATCTAATGCACAAACCCATAGCTATAGCTTGCACAGTGACTGAGGGCAAAGGATTTTAAAGAGGATTTCTTCACCGGGTCACTTACTTTGTCTTCTGTATTTCAAAATGAAACCTCTGTGTAGTTGAGGGATAGTTATCACTAAATTGTTGACTTTTTCAAACCTGTAAGACTTGCATTATTTACACACACACACACACACACACACACACACACACACACACACACACACACACACACACACACTTGCCAACCCTCCCGATTTCGGCGGGAGGCTCCCGATTTTAGCTTCCGTCTCCCACCTCCCGATCGTAAAAACTGGATAATCTCCCCGTTTTGGGAAATCCCTACCGCCAAGTTACATAGACTCCCGATTATGTCCAATCAGAATCGTATGAGAAACACTGCTGACGTCAACTGATTTTTAACCAATCAACGAACAGAATGACAGTCACTTCCATAAAGTAGGATTCACCCAGGCTGTCCGACATTTTTTTTACAAGCAGTCATTCATCATGGCCACTAAACCAAATACCAGGTTGCATGGGAGAATGAATTTCCATGGATAAGCAAATCCAGCCAGTTACACATTTTAAGGTAAAGATACCTTAAATCAGAATATAATGGACATTTGAGTGTGAAATTAAACTAGTCTTCCATACCATTTCAGAAACAAACTGTACAACTTCTAAAGTGTTTAGTGAAATTTTGCATGACAGAGAATTTGTTTGGTGAGCGTATTTGAATAGTGTGGTAGTGTCTTAGTGCTATTTTGAATGTATGTTTGAAAGTTTTAAGTGAAAGTTTACAAGTGAATTATCTGGAAAGTGATTGATTTTGATAGTTTTGAGGTTTTAAGTGAAAGATTACTAGTGAGTGTATTTTGGTCGTACTAAAATTTTGCATTCGAGTGAATTTCTTTGTGGAGTATATTTTGATAGTATGGTAGTATTTATAGCGCCATTTTAAAATTTTGTTTGAAAACTTCCAGTCAAAGTTTGCAAATGAGCAAATTCCTTTGATGCATTCCGATAGGATTTGGATAGGATTTCTAGTGCTTTTTAAACATTCTGTTGGAAAGTGTTTAGTGAGAGAGATGCATTTTAGTTGTACTAAGACAGTGCAGTATTTATTTAATTGAGTTGTTACTATTTTGGTTAAATCTTATTAAAATGCAATTTATGTATGATATTATAGTTCTCTGTATTTTTACATGAGCTTACAGAAGGAAAACACATTTGATGCAATCCAATAATACTTTTCCTTCACTGTGACTATTTTAAGAAATGATAAACATTCTTCTAAAGCATCACTTGTGTTATTTTCTGTGGGTCTCTGTATGTAGACAATATTCAGGCATGAGATTTTTCAGCTAAAAATCTGATTTAAGACTTCCCTTTCATTGTTATTATATTACAATTCAAGACAAGAGTATTATTTCAGATTTTTCACTCTGAGCTCCCTCAGGCCTGATACATGAATCCCATAACCTAGAGTAACTGAAAGAACAATATCAACAATTCAAAAACTCTTTAATTGTATAAATTTCAAATGGTTTGCAATTAATTGGGATCCACTGTTTTTATCATTTCAACTGCACATCATACCCTCGTCCAATTGAAAATGTCGTTCACGCACTTTTCTCCCCCATGAGAATTTTGAAAAGTTGGCAAGTATGCACACACACACACACAGTGGGGAAAATAAGTATTGAATGAGTCAACATCTCATCTCATTATCTGTAGCCGCTTTATCCTGTTCTACAGGGTCGCAGGCAAGCTGGAGCCTATCCCAGCTGACTACGGGCGAAAGGCGGGGTACACCCTGGACAAGTCGCCAGGTCATCACAGGGCTGACACATAGACATAGACAACCATTCACATTCACACCTACGGTCAATTTAGAGTCACCAGTTAACCTAACCTGCATGTTTTTGGACTGTGGGGGAAACCGGAGCACCCGGAGGAAACCCACACGGACATGGGTAGAAAGACCTTTGTTGGTAATGACAGCTTCAAGATGCCTCCTGTATGGAGAAACTAGCATTGCTCAGGTGTGACTTTGGCCCATTCTTCCACACAAACTATCTTCAAATCTTGAAGGTTCCGGGGGCCTCTTCTATGAACTCTGATCTTCAGTTCTTTCCATAGATTTTCAACTGAATTCGAGTCGGGTGATTGACTGGGCCATTCTAGCAGCTTTATTTTCTTTCTCTGAAACCAACCAAGAGTTTCCTGGTAGATGGCAGCAGATTCTTACCAAGAATGTCTCGGTACATTTCTCCATTCATCATTCCTTTAATTTTATGAAGTCTGCCAGTACCATATGCTGAAAAACAGCCCCACACCATGATGTTCCCACCTCCAAACTTCACTGGTGGTATGGTGTTTTTGGGGTGATGTGCAGTGCCATTTCTCCTCCAAACATGGTGTGTGTTAGGACATCCAAAGAATTCAAGTTTGGTCTCATCTGACCAGACTATATTCTCCTAGGATTTCATAGGCTTGTCCAAATGTTGTGCAGCAAACTTTAAACAAGATTCAACATGCTTTTTCTTCAGCAATGGAGTCTTGCACGGAGAGCGTGCATAGAGGCCATGGCAGTTGAGTGCATTACTTATTGTGTTCGTTGAAACAACTGTACCTGCTAATTCCAAGTCTTTTTGAAGCTCTCCACGAGTGGTCCTTGGCTATTGGACAACTGATTATTCTTTTGACTCCTCTGTCAGAAATGTTGCGAGGAGCACCTGGTCGTGGCTGGTTTATGGTGAAATGATGTTCTTTCCACTTCCAGATAATGGCCCCAACGGTGCTCACTGGAACATTCAGAAGTTTAGAAATACATCTGTAACCAATGCCATCAGTATGTTGTGCAACAATAAGGTTGCGAAGGTCTTGAGAGCTCTTTGCTTTTACCCATCATGAGATGCTTCTTGTGTGACACCTTGGTAATGAGAAACCTTTTTATAAGCCATCAATTAAGACTAAATCAGCAGATATTAATTTGTACTGATAGGGGGCAGGATTGCTTTCTAAATACTGACAGATTTCAGCTGCTTTCTTGGCTTTCTATGCCTTTTTGCACCTCCTTTTCTTCATGTGTTCAATACTTATTCCCTGTGTCATTCCACTTTCTCATCTCATCTCATTATCTCTAGCCGCTTTATCCTTCTACAGGGTCGCAGGCAAGCTGGAGCCTATCCCAGCTGACTACGGGCGAAAGGCGGGGTACACCCTGGACAAGTCGCCAGGTCATCACAGGGCTGACACATAGACACAGACAACCATTCACACTCACATTCACACCTACGCTCAATTTAGAGTCACCAGTTAACCTAACCTGCATGTCTTTGGACTGTGGGGGAAACCGGAGCACCCGGAGGAAACCCACGCGGACACGGGGAGAACATGCAAACTCCACACAGAAAGGCCCTCGCCGGCCCCGGGGCTCGAACCCAGGACCTTCTTGCTGTGAGGCGACAGCGCTAACCACTACACCACCGTGCCGCCCGTCATTCCACTTTATTACACTTAATATATGGACATATATGTTTTGATTTCTTTGTATGTGTGAATTACTTGAGTTGTTACTGACATCTGGTGAAAATTTCATGTCAATAGCCCCATCAGAAATATATTTACTGAGGAAAATGTTGACACATTCAATATTTATTTTACCCGCTATATATACTTGGCATATAATAAAATTGGCATATAATAGTTCTTGTCTTTCTTTTTAAGCACTCATGTGATTCATCTGCTGAAATAATTGTCAATATGTTTTAGATATCTGTCAGATAATTAACAGTTATTCCACAAAATAGAGTCATACATAGCTGATGAGGCGTGTAGTGCTGAGTCGGCTATAAGCCATGTATGACTCGATTCCATGGAATAACTGTTTTATTCTATCCACATTCACTAGATTTTGAGAAACTGAGCATTTTTATTTTTTGCAAATTCGATAAATAAAAACTTTATACAAAATGTCCAACAAAATCATTTCTGCTTAGAATGTAAACAAACTGGTGAAATGACAGGAGCAATTTGTGAAAAATGCTGTAATAATAATTCTTGAAAAATAAAAAAAAAGATACGTTCTTACCATCAAATACTTTTATTCCATATTTTGTTGCTTTTTTTTTTGTATTTTTTGTGGTTTTGTTTTCGAGTAGGGTTTTTATTTCGTCCTCGGTTGGTTCATCAACACGCTCTGCCATTTTGTTTTTCTCTACTCACGGTATATGAGCTGATACCCTAGTAGTAGAGTAGCCAATCAGAGCGCGCGATTGCTCATATCCAGTGAATGTGGATAGAATAACAATAATTATCTAAGGTTCTTTTAAACAAACGTGATAACTTCATAATCCTTCACCCTGATTGTGATTTTTAAATAATTTTCACACTGCCATTGTACAGATTCGCATTTTATGCTCCAAAAGTAGTTGGCTTTCCCAAAGTGTTTTATTCCTCTTATACCACAATTTTTTATATCTTTGATGAGCAAATACACCTTTTTTTTTTAATTAGTCCATTATTAGCCATAGATTATGTGGAGCACCTACTGTCTGATTGAGCTGTTATTATAGAAATGATGACCACAGTGTGCACATCAGTGTGACTCTGTGATTTGAGTTACAGCCTGAACACCTGTCGACTGTGTGCTGTTATAGAATATTAGTCAATGCCTTCTGACCAGTCAGAATCGAGAATTCAGCAGCTCTGTGGCATAAAAGCAACAAATTACTCAAAGGCTTTTGGTACAGTGATTTTCAGTACTATGTCAGGCGGTGTGCCTAAAACCCCCTTAGCTGTGATAAATTCACCATAGCGTATGTGCTCAGGGAGCTCACTGCGTTAAAAAAAATAGCCACAAAAACTATACAATAAAATCCATTGTTCAATTTGGCAGAATAATTAATTTAATTCATTATTAATACAATAGGCGGCACGGTGGTGTAGTGGTTAGCGCTGTCGCCTCACAGCAAGAAGGTCCGGGTTCGAGCCCCGTGGCCGGCGAGGGCCTTTCTGTGCGGAGTTTGCATGTTCTCCCTGTGTCCGCGTGGGTTTCCTCCGGGTGCTCCGGTTTCCCCCACAGTCCAAAGACATGCAGGTTAGGTTAACTGGTGACTCTAAATTGACCGTAGGTGTGAATGTGAGTGTGAATGGTTGTCTGTGTCTATGTGTCAGCCCTGTGATGACCTGGCGACTTGTCCAGGGTGTACCCCGCCTCTCGCCCGTAGCCAGCTGGGATAGGCTCCAGCTTGCCTGCGACCCTGTAGAACAGGATAAAGCGGCTAGAGATAATGAGATGAGATGAGATTAATGCAATAAACAATTCTTCTACCATGTAAGTCCATGAACAGTATGCTCCAGTTGCTTAGCAACATAATGGACATAGATTAGGTTATGCCATTGACAGAACAGTGTGACAGTGTTTTTGGTTTATAACCTGGGACATTAGTACAGGCGGCACGGTGGTGTAATGGTTTGCACTGTTGCCTCACAGTGAGAAGGTTCTGGGTTCGAGCCCAGCAGCCGGCGAGGGCCTTTCTGTATGGAGTTTGCATGTTCTCCCCGTGTCTGCGTGGGTTTCCTCCGGGTGCTCCGGTTTCCCCCACAGTCCAAAGACATGCAGGTTAGGCTAATTGGTGGCTCTAAATTGACCGTAGGTGTGAGTGTGAATGGTTGTTTGTCTCTGTGTGTCAGCCCTGCGATGATCTGGCGACTTTTCCAGGGTGTACCCCGTCTCTCACCCATAGTCAGTTGGGATAGGCTCCAACTTGCCCATGACCCTGTACAGGATAAGTGTTTATGGATAATGGATGGACATTAGTACAGAATTCAGTTACTGTGACATGTTGCTTATATAGATGTATGACGGCTCTGAACGTGGCTCAGCCAATCAGATTTTAGGACTGAAACTATCCATTTTATGGAAAATATTTTAGAAGTTTTTTAAGGAACCTTGATAATCTGTGACTAATAATCTGTTGTAGTTGCGTATAAGTATTTCGATACTGTTAAATGGATTGCTGTTTATTTTGTTAACCAACTTTTTATCATGTTAAAAAAAGTTCATGCTTCATCAGGTTGGCTGCAGAGTCAGTCCATTACTTCAGCTTTGATTTCCAGGAAAAGCAGGTGATCAGTTTGTGGTGCTGTGTGTGATGGAAACTGGCTGAAGAAAGAGCCATGCCGGCATGTCTTGCTAACACTGCAGCACCCCCACCCTGCCAGTTCATACTGTAATGGACAAAACACATGGTCAGATTGGTGAGAAACACACTGAGTGGTGTGGTAAGGGTTTCTCACAGGAAATTTGGAAAAACTGTGTGCATGGAAGCTTTCTGAATTGTTTCAAGAGCAGAATATCATAACATACCACATACCACACCAAATTTCTAGCTTTACCGTTATAGCATATGTACGGTACATGTTTGGTGTTTTACACACAATGATGTTTACAAGATCACTGATCAACTTTTCAGCACTGCCCTCTCACCATGCTGTTGAGGGTCAAACAGAGATTTCATACCTTTTCTTGAGAATGTCAGCCTCTTTGACAATGTTCAGTAGACACTCTGACCTGGTGTCACATCATTTAATGCCCAGCAGATGAATCCTGATAAGCATGGCCTGCAGGTGCACACACGCACAAAACAAACCTTTCTGTCTGGAAAAGCAATGATAGATACAACAGACCTTTTTCCCAGAATGATTTAGTGAATTGTACATTTCGTTTGATGGCATTAAAGGTGTTTTTATGCTTTATGGCTTTCCAAAGCACCAGGTTGATGGAGTAGGAGAGATGCTCAGGATCATGATGGAGTTAGCGATATGTATTATAGAAGTGATGGCAGAGAAAGCTCATATTCAAACCAAGGATCTGCTAACTTTACAAATAATGAATGAGTGTAGCAGTTGGAAAGTTTGTGAAATCGGTTGTGGATGGATCACCACACACAAGCAGGCATTTTTCTGAGTTATACTGCTTTAACGTGTTTTTGAAGTGAGGTTTGGATAGAGAACTTGGGACTAAACAGATATATGGAGTGAGCAAGTGGGGCAAAATCATTTACAGAAGCTTTCAATGTGTTTGAGAATGTGATTTCCAAATTCGCATTTGCTATAGAGCACAATGTCGCTTTACAGTAGCAACTTCTAACCTTCTCAAGTCTCCACGTGGACGACTCCTAAATATCCCCTTTCAACATGAGAGAGACGCTGCAGGCCTATATAAGTTCAAAGTCACGTTTCCAGGAACTGTGGAAAACGGTTGCTGTGAGATTAGTCCAGTCGGGGTTTAGCTTTCAGCGTCCTGCAGGGAAGGGCTGGAGGATGGTGGAGCTCTCGGTTCTCTCTTTACAGATCCTTACTCAGCACATAGCACTCTCTCAGCCTGTCTCATGCTTCCCCAGACTTTGTGTGTGTCTTTCACATTCTGTGTCCTCCCACACACAGTCTTATCTTTAGTCACTTTGTTAAAGTTAAACAAACAAGCATCGCATAGCTCTTCGTGCAGTATGATATTCAGCCCAAAATCTTAAATTCAGATTGTTATTCTTCACTTCACAGTTCTGTTAATGCATAAATAAAGGAACTGTGGCTGACTGCATACAGTTCCAAGAGCAACACGACGAGGGGAGCCGGCGATTGTACGCTGACAGACAGGAGTTGCTCCTGAGGAGGGACGCACTCTGAAAGTGAATTTAGCCGGATGAGTGGTGGAAAAATCACACAGCTGTGGACAAGGGGAGATATACTGCTGTCACTCCCACATAGTTTCAAAATTATCTGCTCATGAAAACCTTCAAGGAATTTATGTTTTTGTTTTTCTGTGGTTTTTATTTATTTATTTATTTATTTATTTTTTACTATTTAATGTTAACTGCGTTAGAATATTCAGAGGACTGCTATTCTGCTTTTCTCTCTCTCAGCTGCAGAAAAGCGTTGGCCAGTGTCAGTGGGTTGGACGCCGCGACTGAGGTTCTCTCAAATGCCGACTGAGGAGACAGCAGGAGCATCCGTCCTTCTCCTCTGTTGTTTTTGGCTTGGGCTTAGAAGTTCCTCCCCTGCACATTATGCTCCCCCCACCTATACACACACACACACACACACACACACACACACCTCAGCTTGTGTCACACCACCCTTCCTCACTCTGTATTCTACACACACAGCTGCAGCACTTTTAGTGACCCTGACTGCATGCACACACACACACACACACACACCCTTAAACACACAGTTACCCATACAGAAATATGCACACAGAATCTAGTGTACTTGTTATGTAACATCTCTGTATAAATTGATCAATCCTCCTGAAGAGCTTCCTTATGTAGCAGAAAACATATTTCTTGGTCCATGAGCACAGAAATGGCGTCTGATTCACTTGGTTATCATGCAGTAATATCCAAAAAGGAGTGACCGCCTGTGACTCTGCTGACACACTACCAAATGTTTGGCACTGCTTTACTAAAGGCCTAAAGGATAGCATTAGCATTTGGTCACTGATAAAAGCGATGAAGACCACCACCACCCCACCCCACCCCACCCATAATTTTTTTTTTTTTGTGTGTGTGTGTGTGTGTGTGTGTGTGTGTGTGTGTGTGTGAATCCAGTGAATAGTGTACTTTGGAATGCAAGGATGTCATAAATTAAGTAATGTAGCGACTAGGAGGATTAACTCAAAGTGTTATTTTAATGTCCATTGTCTTTCAGATTATTATTCTATTTCAGTTACAGTAATTACAGTTCATTTAAAATGTTATGATCTTTTACGACTTTTCCTTGGCTGAAAAACTTTGAATTTTTGTATTTGTAATGGCTTTATTTCTTGATTACATTCGTAACACAGAACTATAGGCCCACCTACTACTATATTGTTTGGCCAAAAAATTAACCAGTGTTAACGCAACATTGAGAATTCTGCTGATAAATCACAGGACTGATCATGTTTTCTTGAGAAAAAAAATGCATTCCTAGATTTGACTTTATGTGATGGATTTCAAAGAAACAAAACACTGATCTGAAAATGATCTCTTCATACGGTGTGGATGTGTGCCGAGATGTTTCTAACTATGAGTGTGTAGTGGTTAGCACTGTCGCCTCACAGCAAGAAGGTCCGGGTTCGAGCCCCGTGGCCGGCGAGGGCCTTCCTGTGTGGCGTTTGCATGTTCTCCCCGTGTCCGCGTGGGTTTCCTCCGGGTGCCCCGGTTTCCCCCACAGTCCAAAGACATGCAGGTTAGGTTAACTGGTGACTCTAAATTGACCGTAGGTGTGAATGTGAGTGTGAATGGTTGTTTGTGTCTATGTGTCAGCCCTGTGATGACCTGGCGACTTGTCCAGGGTGTACCCCGCCTCTCGCCCATAGTCAGCTGGGATAGGCTCCAGCTTGGCCGTGACCCTGCACAAGATAAGTGGTTACTGATAATGCATGGATAGATATTTCAATTTTGCTTAACTTTCTTTAGCTTAGCTTTGTTTTTAGATCAAACTTTGTATACATCAAGCAGCTTGTGAACTTCAAGATGTCTTTAGACCTCAGTGCACTTTTAAACCTGACAAATAGACAGTTAATGCCTAATGTGTAAGCATTTTCACAGCCCTTTTTCTTGTTTCACAACTGTTTCATGAATCATTCAGACATCAAGAACTGGCCAAATTTGCACTTTCTGGAAGTCACAAGGCTGTTATTACATTACTTAAATATCAATCTTTAAAATGGATGGAACACAATTTTCCATGACTTTTTTATTTCAAAGATTTATAAAGAACAGTGTGTTTTAAGATATTTTGTTATTTATGTGGATTTGAGATATTGACATTCATATCAGCAAAACCATGCGCAAATTAAACTATTGTATGCTGCATTTTTTTTTACTATATATTGGACACTATTACTATTAACAGTTATCTCAATTATTGATTTTTAGATCCTAAAACACTGTACAGGTATCAGTGATGACAAATTCATTTCTATAAGATCCGATTCTAACCACCTCTAAAGCAATTAGTTTGAAGATTATTGTCTGTATTCAGACAGGCTCACAGTTTATTTATCCAAACTTGTCTAATCTTGAGCAGTTTCCTCATTTCTCTTGGCAGACGGCCTCTCAGTACTGATATGGTGTCTGAGTGCAGTCTGTCTGAGTTCAGCTCTTTCCATCGACTCGAGTTAAATGGTGCCAACCACATCTGGATAGCTGTCACCTCTCCTGCTTGGTAGAAGATACTGTAAGTGTTTCTGGAGACGCTTCCCATTGAGGATGTGTTCTTACAGTATTGGAATGTCATCCTGAACTGGAACATGACCCTGTCAGTCTAAACGCCAGGGGCCTCCTGCCTTTCACTTCATTTAACAGCAGATCAGTCTTACTAATCAGCCTTGCATTTGAACAACTCACTAATTCACTTCCTTTCAGGGTGGGGTTTGGATTTGCGAGTAATACGTTTATTAATTATCTCAAAAGCGTATTGAAATGCCCTGTTATTTTTTCCCCCCTTCATATGTGAATTGGTCAAAGGAGAAACAGTCCTTTCCACAACTCATCTGATACATAATAAAGCAAATAGCGAGGCTTTCATTGATAGGCTCTGGCTCCAGTAGATTTGGCTGTGCGCACACTGCTTAGGGAGAGGCTGTGAAATATTTGGCTCCTGAACTCCTCCTGGCTTTTGCATCAGGACATGAATCATCATCACTAACTTAGTCAGAGTCAAAAAACCCTCTTGTTCGCTCGTAAACAGAGAAACTGATCCTGTATGACATGTGGCGTTTAGCATACAGAATTTATCCAGCATACTTTGTGGCTTGTAAAAATCTGCAAGTATTATCCTTAAAAATGAAGAGAGCCAAGGTCTTGCAACAACTCCTCATCAATCTACACAGCCTCTGTGGGCAGTATAGCACTGCAGTATGTTCTATAAAGGGGCAGACAATTTATATATATTATTCACAATAATTTGATTTCACTGGAACTGTGTAAATCTTCGTGGTATTGAAACAGTCTGATGTAATGCCGTAAAATGCTTTCTGCTTTGTATTGTACATGCAGCCATGTTAACACAAAGGCTTCTGCCCACAACACAACCTGCTTCAACTATCATACAGAATGGACTCGAAACTATTTATTTATGTTGGGCTCAAAACTTCTACGCTTACATTATCCTGTCTTCATATTGGATGCTCAAACTAGCTTTCTTTACGAATAACATTTCATATCCTCAGTGTGGTGTATCTCGGTAGCCACAATATTGATCCAAACTCTTATGTAGAAGAAACATTTATTTGATACGATTATTTTTCCTCACACCATCCTCATTTTATTAAGTTACAAAGCATAATAGAAAGTTAAATTCTAATTATCTTATCTCTTTGTATTGTAGGTGCATTTTAAGTGCATTTTATAAGAAAAGAAAAGAAAACCAAACCATGACCCCTGGTGGTAAAATAACATTTTATCAAGGTTTTCTTCTTCTTCTCCTTCTTTTATGAAATAACATTACAAAAGACAATTTTAACATAGGGGCGGCACGGTGGTGTAGTGGTTAGCGCTGTCGCCTCACAGCAAGAAGGTCCTGGGTTCGAGCCCCGGGGCCGGCGAGGGCCTTTCTGTGCGGAGTTTGCATGTTCTCCCCGTGTCCGCATGGGTTTCCTCCAGGTGCTCCGGTTTCCCCCACAGTCCAAAGACATGCAGGTCAGGTTAACTGGTGACTCTAAATTGACCGTGAGTGTGAATGGTTGTCTGTGTCTATGTGTCGGCCCTGTGATTACCTGGCGACTTGTCCAGGGTGTACCCCGCCTTTCGCCCGTAGTCAGCTGGGATAGGCTCCAGCTTGCCTGCGACCCTGTAGAAGGATAAAGCGGCTAGAGATAATGAGATGAGATGAGATGAATTTTAACATATTTTTATCTTATACTGCAAGCAATACTTAGAACTTTTTGGTGTGCTAATCTGATGTAGTTTGTGCATTCAGATAACCTAACGTTTCATGCGTAGTTATTGGACAAAATGACATCTACAGACTAAATCTTATCTGACTGAGCGTATGCAGACTCACACCAACACACACACACACACACACACACCCCTCAGGATAGGGCTACAGCTGACTGCATGGTCCCATGGTTTTTGAGTGACCTCTATTTAAAAAAAAAAATCTTTATGTTGGCACAAAGATAATTCAAAACATCAGGCAAACTGAACAGAAAAAAAATAGTGTACAAGTTTTCCCCTTCGTTTGTAGACCTGATTTTGACAAAGGCAGTGTGTTCCACCTGGAAGATTGATGAGATGTGTCAAGAAGTAGGCCTAAACAGTCTGACAGAGTTAGAGTGAGATGTCAGGAAGAATGCAGGTGGATATTACAGCTGAAAAGATCCAAAAGCTTTTCAGAGAACACAAAAGAGGCTGGAGAGGCAAAACAGGCAAGATATTTGTATCACGTTTATATTGCATGCAAAACTACTGACATATACACTATTGACCGTTTTTATTGCTTTGGCATTGATATTACAGAGGCATGTGTGAGCTAACCTTTATTTATTTATTTATTGGTCTGGTTTCCATCAAATCATGCTCTCTGATTGGCTCGTGAGTGGTCCGGAATCCCATAATTCTGGACCCCGGTTACAGACCTTTGGTGACTCACTCGTTCACAACAACAACAAATATAGTAGCAATTTTTTGTCAACATTTATTTTCGCATTTCTCAGTATAACAGCATTAATTTTACAGCACGGATAGCGATAACGACAGTGTTCACAGCGAAAGCGAGTTTTACTACCCTGATGAAAACGAAATAAAATAAAACATTTCAGGAGAAAGCCGAAAACCTGTAACTGTTGCTAACACCGAGCAAATCCAGCAGTTTATCAAGGAGCAAAGGACAGAAAATACAACAAAAATACATTGAGACCGACGACCTCAATGTCTTTGGGAAGTTCTGTTGAAACCTAAATGAAGGTCGAAAGATGGAAGACATACCTGGCGAAGAACTAAACATGTTACCGTGCAACTTTTTCATGTCCACAACAAAGAAAAATGGCGATGTGTATGAGCCGTCCTCGCTCACGTCTTTCCAGAGAAGTATCCAGCGCTATCTGAACCAGGTTTGTTCTAAACAGTGGTGGACAAAGTACCCAACTTCATTACTTAAGTCAAAGTACAGATCCCACTGGTCAAATGTTACTCTGATACAAGTGAAAGTTGTCCAGTCAAATTTTTACTTAAGTTAAAAGTACTGAAGTACTTTTAAAAATATGTAAGTATTAAAAGTACATTTTCTGTCAACGCATCGTTGTATTATTGCCACAACACAAAACCTAACGCTGTTACCAAAGACAAAAATGTGAATTCACAAAATGAATGCATGCTGTGCCATCATGGTGGTTTAAGGTTAAGCTAGCTAGTCAGTGAAACTCCACCTGACATGCTAGCAAACCCTTTTCAAACTCCAAATCATATTGGGTAGCTAACGCTACTAGAAAAGAAACATTTCTACATTCTGTTTACCAAGATTATGCTAAAACACATTTCTGAAAGGACTTCAGATAAGTTAACGTTATTCATGTTAGCATAACTCCGTTTTTACATGCTAAGTGTCCAAGTTAACTAGCTATGTGTTAATGTTAGCCGTGGACAAGGCTACGGCAACTTGGCGGGCAAATCCATAGAAAGTCATTTGACTAATCAGACTGCATAGCTATTGCAATGTTATCGCTAGCTCTAAAAGCACAGACAACTTCATTGCAAGCTTTCTCTTGGAATAAAACGTTTGAATACTTCAATATGCTCCTGTAGGTTGGATAACGAGTTTTTGTAGGCCGCGATGTGGTTCATTTTCAGCAAACATTTAAAACGAAACGAATTTTTAATCCTTGCAGAAAACTGAAACATGGGTTCTAGGTAAAGCCATGAGTGCATGCATTCCCCAGAAGAACCACCTCCTTCCATTCTGCCATCAACTGATCGTGTTCAATAACACTGCTGAGAAATCACTGAACTTGATTTTATACAGTCTATGGACATGACGTGGCCCAAGTGATTACTGATCGGCTGTTTCAGTGTCACCTGTGGAAAAACCAATCATGTTTTAGAAAAGAAAAGAAAAAACATCCACTTTCAAAGCTGCTTCATAGTAACGAGAAAGAAAGAAAACACAACTTTATTCATCACACACTTGTGAAATTTCCTCTCTGCATTTAACCCATCTGAAGCAGTGAGCACACACACATACCCAGAGCAGTGGGCAGCCATGCTAACAGCACCCGGGGAGCAGTTGGGAGTTAGGTGCCTCGCTTAAGGGCACCTCAGCCCAAGGCCGTCCCATATTAACCTAACCGCATGTCTTTTAACTGTGGGGGAAACCGGAGCAAACCCACGCAGACACAGGGAGAACATGCAAACTCCACACAGAAAGGCCCTCGCTGGCCGCTGGGTTCGAACCCAGAACCTTCTTGCTGTGAGGTGACCGTGCTAACCACTACACCAGAAGTGTAGTGGAGTGAAAACAGCTAGAACAGCTTCAACTCTTCTGGGAAGGCTGTCCACAAGGTTTAGGAGTGTGTTTATGGGAATTTTTGACCATTCTTCCAGAAGCGCATTTGTGACGTCACACGCTGATGTTGGACGAGAAGGCCTGGTTCTCAGTCTCCACTCTAATTCATCCCAAAGGTGTTCTATTGGGTTGAGATCAGGACTCTGTGCAGGCCAGTCAAGTTCATCCACACCAGACTCTGTCATCCATGTCTTTATGGACCTTGATTTGTGCACTGGTGCACAGTCATGTTGGAAGAGGAAGGGGCCAGCTCCAAACTGTAAAAACAGTCTGCATGCCTAGGTGCTTGATTTTATACACCTGTGGCCATGGAAGTGATTGGAACACCTCATCTCATCTCATTATCTGTAGCCGCTTTATCCTGTTCTACAGGGTCGCAGGCAAGCTGGAGCCTATCCCAGCTGACTACGGGTGAAAGGCGGGGTACACCCTGGATAAGTCGCCAGGTCATCACAGGGCTGACACATAGACACAGACAACCATTCACACTCACATTCACACCTACGGTCAATTTAGAGTCACCAGTTAACCTAACCTGCATGTCTTTGGACTGTGGGGGAAACCGGAGCACCCAGAGGAAACCCACGCAGACACGGGGAGAACATGCAAACTCCGCACAGAAAGGCCCTCGTCGGCCACGGGGCTCGAACCCGGACCTTCTTGCTGTGAGGTGACAGTGCTAACCACCACACCACCGTGCCGCCCCCCCCCCTCTCTCTCTCTCTCTCTCTCTCTCTCTATATATATATATATATATGAAGTACAAACACTCAAAAATTGTACTTAAGTACAGTATTCAAGTAAATGTACTTCATTACTGGTTCTAAATATGGTTTCCTTTTCGGGCGCTCTCATTTTCTGTTAGAATTTGATAAAGAAAAAATATATACATATAAAATCTCATTATCTCTAGCCACTTTATCCTGTTCTACAGGGTTGCAGGCAAGCTGGAGCCTATCCCAGCTGACTACAGGCAAAAGGCGGGGTACACCCTGGACAAGGCGCCAGGTCATCACAGGGCTGACACATAGACACAGACAACCATTCACACCTACGGTCAATTTAGAGTCACCAGTTAACCTAACCTGCATGTCTTTGGGGGAAACCGGAGCACCCGGAGGAAACCCACGCGGACACGGGGAGAACATGCAAACTCCACACAGAAAGGCCCTCGTCGGCCACGGGGCTCGAACCCGGACCTTCTTGCTGTGAGGCGACAGTGCTAACCACCACACCACCCCTCTCTCTCTCTCTACAAACACTCAAAAAGTGTCTCATTTTCTGTTAGAATTTGATAAAGAAAATAAATTTATATATAATTTATCAGCTTAATTGGGTCGGTCCGTATCGTGAAATACCGTGACCGAGGTCGGTCACGGTATTCCACGATACGGACCGACCCAATTAAGCTGATAAATAATATATATTTCTTTGCACGAAGTTGTGCGTCAAAACCGAACACTGGACTCTTAAGCAGTACTCAGTGTATATGGTGCACAGTTGAGACGCATGCTTACTATTGTGAAGGATAGTAGTGCTCTCTCTCACCCCTCCTTCTCACGTAGCGGCCTGCGCGTCCTGGGCCAATCAACTCTCTCTCCTCCGGCTATAAGAGCGCCCCAACTTTTTTGTCCCGAGTCAACTTTTTCTGTCGCGTGGAAACCTGGATACATTTTTTGTTACTCTTCTTGTTGTTTGTTTTTCTCCTGCAAAGCGCATTATTCCAACGCAGCCCGATGAGGGAATAAACGCGGCCGTCTTGACGCGCCTCGGAAATAAAGAGATGCCCGAAGAAGCTGTGCAGGACGGATCGAGCTGCCCCGGGTCTCCAGCGGACAGCGTCCCGAGCAGCAGCAGCGAAGGCGAGCTCGAGCGCCACACCAAGAAGAGCGTGCGGAAAAGACGCTCGAGCCGCAAGGACGCCGAGGACTCGGACAGCTCTGTTCCGGGGAAGAGAGGGAAGAAGTCGTACAGCGGAAGCGGGGGCAGCAGCGGCAGCCCGCCGTCTCTCGAGGAGCTTCACTCGCAGCGCGTCATGGCCAACGTGCGCGAGCGCCAGAGGACGCAGTCCCTGAACGAGGCCTTCGCTGCGCTGCGCAAGATCATCCCGACGCTCCCGTCCGACAAGCTGAGCAAGATCCAGACACTGAAGCTGGCCGCGCGCTACATCGACTTCCTGTGCCAGGTGCTGCAGAGCGACGAGCTCGACTCCAAGGTGGCGAGCTGCAGCTACGTGGCTCACGAGCGCCTCAGCTACGCGTTCTCCGTGTGGCGCATGGAGGGCGCGTGGTCCATGTCGGCGTCTCACTAGCGCGCGGGACGGCTCGGGGCGCTGGACGGTACAGTTTGTTTTTGTTTATTTATTTATTTTACAGAATATTTAAAGTCACGACAGGATATGTTCACGTTAGGCCGGCTAGAGTGAACCAGCCCAACCAAGTTCGTGTCCTGACACTCTGTGTGGCATTATTACCCAGGCACTGTTTCAGCCCATCCCTGGCATCATTATAAATCCCATCACGGTTTGTTTTGCACTGCATTTTTTGCCAGATTTGGTCTCCTAGTCAATGCCAAACCAGCTTCACTGCAAGACCAAATTTTAAACCAAGTTATGTCTTATCATTTGGTTCAATCAGTTGCAAGTACCATGTAAGTATACATATAACAAGGAAAACGAAGATCTGTGTTATACACACAAGATCATGTTGGTTAAGAAAAACTAAACTAAAATTTGGTGGCTGATGATGTCATTACTGAGTGTCTTTGTGCTTGGTAATTGCTCTTGATAGGTGTGTAGTCACTGTAGTGTGTTTGTCTGTATGGTGATTGGTGAACCATTTTGCGTCACAGAATATGCCGCAGCCGCATGGACTCTGGGGCCTGTGATTGTATTGCCCAGACCAGTTGGTCTCCTAGTGGAAAATCTTTTTAAAAAATGCTCTGGTAAGAGCTGATGACGAGTCTAACGCATTTTCTGATTTACAGGTGACAGTCGTCTGTGCTGACAAGGAAAACGTGCAGCGGTGTTTGAAACCAATGCTGGATCTTATACCCGTCTGTCAGTAGTGCAGGAAAGACTTTTTGCGGACGCGGAAAGCAGAGCTTTAAGGACAGGAGGCCGCACACACGGTGCCCTCTGAGCCGCTTGGGCCAAAGCTATGAATTTTGACGCTGAATGTGTGAAATGTGTCACAATGCGCACCTTTAACAGCAGAAAGAGCAAAGTGCATCCAGGAGCTGACTCACACTTGTTTCGTTTTGGTACTGAAGTGAATTAGGACATGGAGCTCGAGCTTTTTATTTATTTATTATTGACACGAGTTGTCAAATGTGTCTTCTGTGTCCAAATGAATCCCTATTTTTATTACTTTTGTAAATAAATGTGCATCTCTTGAATAAAGGTGACGAATTTTAAAAGAACATCTTTTTTTTTTTTTTTTTTTTACATTTGACCAAAGGAAATTCGCTTGGCTTAGACCAACAGTGTGTGTGTAGCTACATATTGTATATGCAATTTCAGTTTGGTACAATGGCCTATTATTATTATTATTATTATTATTATTATTATTAACAGAAAATCAGTTATTGACTGACTAATACAAGTAAATTTTGTTTCAAGATGTAGCCTATATACTGTGAAAACTCAGAATTTGTTTTCCATTTTGTGGGTTATATAATTAGTACATTAGGAAACCATTATTTTGAGCTGGAACTCAAATGAATATTTGAAAAATGATTCATTTATTATTTACAGTAAGCAGTCAGGGAATCACACGATTGTTGTTTACAGCTAATTCCTCATCATTACTGACTGGATATTCAGGCTGTTATTTTATATTTAGGCTGTATTGCAATTTATATATATATATATATATATATATATATATATATATATATATATATATATATATATATATATAATTAGTGTGTGGTGGGAATTTTTTTATTATTTATTTTTATTTTTATAGTTTAGTGTCGATTGAGTGTTATGATTAGGCACCGGTTTTCGTATAATAATATAAAAACTTGTCGAATAGCCTATCTAAAAAATAATAATAATTAATATTCCTGTGGTTGCGAAACAAATCTACGTCCAATAAATTAAACCTTAAATCAAATGCTAACACAGGCTGCTTTATCCCTTTGACAAGCGACACATTTTTGCTATGACGGTTTCTTCAGGGAAAGTGTGTGTGTGTGTGTGTGTGTGTGTGTGTTTCTGGGCTTGAAGTCCTGCTGGCGGCCTTCAGTCTGGGAAAGTGCTTTCGCGCGCGCATGCTGGAACCGCTGGCCGAAAAGCGCGTGCGCGTTTGAAGGTGTGTAATTGGCCTTTGAGGCACGAACGGAATTTCCAGATGTGGATGAAACCGAGCCTGCATTCAGCGGCCGCTGTAAGGTGGACTGTAGGTTCAATTCTCGTGTGTACACACACACATACACACGCACATTGCTTTTACGACAACCCAATATTAACATAAATAATCTTACATTTCTCTTCGGGGGATATCACCAAAAGAGTTCCAAATGTGTTTAATATAGTCCCATAACCCCCAGTAGGTTCCTTGTCATAGCAGCTTAAAATAGTGTTTTATAGTAAATATAATCAGCATGTTTAGAGCACTTTGAGTTATTTTGTGATTTCCCCTAATATTATTTCTTTTTAATCATCCAATATATTAAAATATAAGAGGGCTGGGTTTTTTTTTCCTCAAGCATATTTTAACATCATTTTAAAAAAAGAATGATAAAGTTAATTTCCAGTTGTAAAGGATTTGGCAGATGCACGTTAGAGGCACACGAACGAAGCTTATTTTGAACAGATGTTAGCATTTTCGTGTCACGTGAATGGAACAGATGTTCAGAGGCCGAGGACCGCCTTTGAATTCACTCCACACGAAAAATGAGCTTTGAAACAAAGCTTTTGTTTTCGCTCACGATGAGAAAGACTGCTCCGAGTGACTCCGGCTGTCTTCAGGGACTGCAGTGCACCGGAGATGAAACAGTTCTGTGTTGAAAAGGCTGCAGATGAACGGTGTGGAGGTGCCGAGCTGGGGACAGAAAGAGTGTGGGATGAGCTGCTAGTAGAAAAAAAAAGCCTCTGCTTGACAGGTACTGCTGCAAACAGACTCCATTCTGCTCATCGCGATACAGTTTCCCATGAATACAAGTATCATTCTGAGAGTCACAGTATTTTAGGTGTGCAATATGATTTAACATCAGTGCTGTGGATAATCTACAGTATAAATATGCTGAATAATGTCTGCTGGTAATTCACTGAAAGAAAATAAGAGAAAGAAAGAAAGAAAGAAAGAAAATAAGGCAACTGGTTGAGGCAGCTAATTCATAACAGTGTTTTCTGGATTATTGTGTTTTAATATCACCAATGTAGCCTAATTTGATTATTACAAATACTGTTAAGACAAACAAGCTGACTAAAATCATATTAGACTGATACTGGGGGAAAAAATAAGTTTTAGGAGTTGCAAAACAGCAGAGCCCCTGGTCCAGCGAGCTGATTCATGTGCATCATATAATGTATCGAAAACATTTAATGGATAAGAAATTTTATTGTAAAGTTTAAGATTTACATATATTGGTAACCATTAAAAATATTTCTTCCAGTTAAGATCCATAGCTTTCCTGATTGACTATATATATATATATATAATATACTTAGAAAAGAAATAGTTAAATGTCTGAATTTTATATATTTACATATATGTGTGTGTGTGTGTCTATATATATATATATATATATATATATATATATATATATATATATATATTTTTTTTTTTCACAAAAGATATCTGGCAAAAATCTGTACTCTCTGATTCTGCTTCCATATCATTTTGTGTGAACAGGTCCTTATTGTGTCAGTACTTTATTGAGTGTCAGTTATTTCACTGAACAGGTTCCTATTGTCTTATTTCATGTGTGTAATTGCAGCTCAGATGTGTATTGCAATGATCATATATATATATATATATATATATATATATATATATATATATATATATATATATATATATTGTGTGTGTTTCTGTATTTTGACTGTTTTCTACAATGTAGAACGATACTAAAGACATCATAACAAATGAAACATATTTGGAATTATGTGGTAAACAAAAAAGCGTTTAAAAAAAACTAAATGTGTTTCACATTTTAGATTCTTCAAAGTATTCACCGTTTACCTTGATGACGCTTTGCACACTATTGGCATTATCTTAACCAGCTTCATGAGGTAGTCACCTGGAACGCTTTTCAATTAACAGGTGCCTCGTCAAAAGTTAATTAGTGCAATTTCTTGCCTTCTTAATGCGTTTGAGATCAAACAGTAAATAGTAAATAAACATACAGTAAACAGCCCTATTCCACAACTGTAGTAATCCATATTATGTCAAGAACCGCTCAACTAAGTAAAGAGAAATGACATCCATCATTACTTTAAGACATGAAGTGTCTTTTAATTAATAAAAATAAAGAAAACACCATTGAATTATGTGTGTCCAAACTTTTAACTGGTACTGTATGTATATTAAATTGATGCTTGACTTAGATGCTAAAAAAACCAAGTTGTAAGAGTTTTATAGATAGATAGATAGATAGATAGATAGATAGATAGATAGATAGATAGATAGATAGATAGATAGATAGATATGGCATTTGAAATAAAGGAATATTAAGTAGTTTTTTTTCTTTTTGCAAGTAATTATATTGCTTGCTTTTATAGTTCGATGTCATACCAAGAGAGAATAAAAGTCCAGAAACTTTTACTGTTTGAAAGAACAGCTGTGAGCCATTTTGTCATAATGTCTAGATAAGTATATATAATTATTAAAGTAGCTTTGACGATTCACTAATTTTTTATTAACGAAAGAAAATTTTATCTTGAGTACTTTTCACTGAAACACTGCCGAGAGCACCACTGCTGAAATGTAATAAATACACAGTTTATGAAAACACTGCAATGGCATAAAAAATGCTTATAAAATAAGAATCTCAGTTTAGTACAGTTTAGGAGTCAGTGAACAATGAAGAAATAAACAAGCAGTGAATTATGCTGCATGAACCTGTCAGCGTGTGTTAAATGATAAATGATGTGATAGGACGTGTCATACACCAGCGACAGAAAGCTTTTCTAATACCAGATACCATAATCCAACCAAGGTCTGGAAAATACATGCTTATGTTCTATCTGAAAGTTTATTCCAGTGTGTATCAGTGAATGCAGTGGCTTGTTTCTCAGTTTGGTCCAACAGAACATTAAAAAAAAAAACATAAGTGCACAGTCATTAAGGTGGAAAAAAGTTTATCCAAAAGTCAGTGAGTGATTGCTTAGTCAGAGAGCTGGTCTGATTCAGAAAGTGTGCTGGTACTTTAATATGCCTTGATGACCAGCTATGGCACAGTCATCACTCATGTTACAGTTTGGCCTGTGGAATAGCACTGCTGAAAATTGAGGCTCACAGAGTATCAGAGGTCCTCTTTCAAACCCATCCAAAAGAGCAAGTGTAAGGAGGTTTGAACGTTGTGTTTGCTCAGTGCTCTAAGCTCGCCACCCAGGCAGCAGACAGCACACGCATCCCTCTGCCTTTGGGGCATACACAATGATGTCACGCACAGGAAATGGATGGAAAGACTTGGCACCTCTCAGCTTTGGCTGAGCATCCATTGGCTCCATAGGGCGCTGTAAAAATAAACAGGCAATCAGAATGCCGCACAAGAAGTACACAAAGCCGTTGTGGAGTTTCATGGATCATAAAAGTAGGGTTTTCACATCAAGAAGACTATTTATTTGTGCAGGCTAGTTGTCTGTAAATAACCTTGTCTTTCTCAAGATGGACTGTCTAAACATCAAGCTGAGATTAAAACAGTTTATATCCCAAGCTACGACCTCAAACCTTCCTGTTAATGTTTAGTCATATGACTGGATACTTAACTGAGAATAAATGAGAGAAAATTGTTTGGGAAATGATTACAAGGAATACATCATGGTGTAGCTTAGACCTTCTGTTATGACTGTATGCCCAAATATGCCCTCATATTTTATTCATTATTTTTGGCTTAAAATGTAAGTATAGCATATTTTATAAAGCATAATGCAGGATGTTATTATTTTATGCACGTATAGATCTGTTGGCAGCTTTCGAAAAATATTAAAGTCACAATAAGCAATATAGTTAAGCACTGAAATATTTTCCATGTAAAACAATTCAGCATGAGCAAATGTGCTCTTATAGACATTCCTCTAAGTTGAATACAGCAAAAAGTTATGTTAAAAAATTCCTCTTTGACATTCAGCTGTTTCAGGCTTTACAGCACAACACTCTTTTTTCACTCTTTCATTCATCCTTCCTTTTATGCTAAATATACAAGTGATGATAAAACGCCAAAAATATTTCAGGTTTGATCAGACCACATCACCTGCTATAGTGTTTGGTATTTCACTGATCGAAAGTGACACCTAGTCCTTGTATTACTTGAAATATAGACTTTTGAGGTTGTTGGGGTTTTTTGCCACTTATAATTCTTGTAGTGGGCGGCACGGTGGTGTAGTGGTTAGCGCTGTCGCCTCACAGCAAGAAGGTCCGGGTTCGAGCCCCGTGGCCGGCGAGGGCCTTTCTGTGCGGAGTTTGCATGTTCTCCCCGTGTCTGCATGGGTTTCCTCCGGGTGCTCCGGTTTCCCCCACAGTCCAAAGACATGCAGGTTAGGTTAACTGGTGACTCTAAATTGACCGTAGGTGTGAATGTGAGTGTGAATGGTTGTCTGTGTCTATGTGTCAGCCCTGCGATGACCTGGCGACTTGTCCAGGGTGTACCCCGCCTTTCGCCCGTAGTCAGCTGGGATAGGCTCCAGCTTGCCTGCGACCCTATAGAACAGGATAAAGCGGCTACAGATAATGAGATAATTCTTGTATGAGGAAAACGTATTCCTCTGTCATCTTCCTGGCAGTTCAAATGTTAAAATGGTGGTGAATTTTTAAAACTTTGTCCGAGGGTTTTGCTTTTATAAAGATGTTACCGATTTCATTTTCTGTTATGCAAAGATCAGTGATTTGCTCTATTTCATTGGTAGTTCATTTGATTTTACTGAAAAGACTTTATATGATACAATACTGTTTATTCTGCTCAGTTTCTACTCAAAGTTTCTAGGCTGGAATTAATAATAAACAGTGAGCAAAGACAGTAAGTACCGCATTACTCTGTTCTTTGGTCTTTTTGTTTAGCAGTGAGAGACTTCAGTCTGTGTAAGACACAGGTATGAAGTATCTGGCAATAATATTTTCTTTCATATCCATTTTAGTGCAACATTCTGATAGAATTGGATCCTCTAGTGTGGCTGTGTTATTAATACATGCAGACAAAGCAAGTGAAAATCTATCTACCTATCCATCCATCCATTCATTATCTATACCACTTTTCCATTAGCCAATCCCAGCTGACTTTGAGCGAGAGGCGGGGTAAACCCTGGACAGGTCACTAATCTATCACAAACCACCACAAACTCGATATTTCATATGCAGCCTGACCAATCTGTATTGATTTCTGTCCTACAGCACAGACATTATGATTACCATATTTAGCACTTTAGCTTAATTTAAAATTGCTGTAAGTGTGACTAGTTTGGTCCATTAAATCACTTTTTTTTTTTTGTTTCAGAATCAGACAGCATACATCTAATGAGTTTACCAGTCAGATGGCCTGTTCCACCTTCAGTGGCCTGAGGGTAATTAGCCTAATGATGTTCTCAGCTCCTTCCCAGTGGGGTCGGCCCCACACCGGCCACTAATCTCCGTGCAGTCATTAACCTGGAGCCCACCGGAGCCCCTAAAACAGACCACCTCTTACTGCCATGAGGCCAAGATAAGTGATGTGTTGTTCTTGGGCATTACAATGATTCTCCTTTTCCTTCCTCTGCATGTCAGGAAGCTTAATCTGCACTAACAGGCTAAAGAGAGGCCTTGTGACAAAACAGAGTGAATATTCTTTGAAGTAAAATATGTTCACTATTGAATATCTTAATGATACATTTGCTATAAGACACAGAAACATCCTGGCCATTTGTATAGTTATGCAGTGGATGCTATTATATTATATTATATTATATTATATTATATTATATTATATTATATTATATTATATTATATTATATTATATTATATTATATTATATTATATTATATTATATGCTAAATACAGGGTTAGTCAAAATTATGTTAATACTTAAATGGTAGAAACCATTTATTCACAAACTCTTCGTAGACACGATAAATCGTTAAACGGCTTGTTGGGTCTCGTCTTGCAAATCATGCTGCAAACTTTCGACGGACTACGGTTGGCGAACCATACACTTCCATCAAGCTTGCGACCACTCTTCTTTGCTCCAGTGTTAATCTGTCTCCCATGGCGTACGTCTATCTGCAGGAGAAAAATAATCCATTAGTGTTAACATAATTTTGACTAACTCTGTACACCTGGCCATAATTTCACCTTAGAATATATTTCACCTTGTTTTTTACATCGATAAGTGTAATAGCTTTTTTTTCTTGCTTATTTTATATGTCATATTGTCTGTGGTTGCATGACAGAAGTTTGGAAATATTTTCTGTCTGGTTTTGATCATGTGTAGGTCAAACAGAACTTTGCATTTTCTTTTTTTTAAAACATCCATAGCTAAGAGCATGAAACAACTATTCAACCAAGTCTTCAAAGTGCATTTCTTGTCAGAATGACAAGGCTATTGTTTTGCAATTTGAAAATAAACAAATAATAACATACGATGATGATGATATTCATTCCTTCTTTGCAAAATTTGAACAAGGTGGCTTGTGACGGCACACCAGACGTTAGAACATCTTTATTTCTGCACGTTCGTCATAACACTGTTAATATGCATGTGCTCGATTGGCGTTTTCAGGTAGGTCACACAGCGAGTGAACAAAGGATCAATTACTTGTGTCGGATTGGGTCACTAAGTATGTTAAACGGATGTTAAGTGGATTGTCAGTATCTTGATCTGAGACCTGGCCCCAGGCCACAGTCATCAAATGTCATTGTATTTTTAAGTGCCTATATTCAGGATCCCGGTGTAAAAACTAAAGACTGTTTTGGCTCAGTATTTACCGCTGTTCCTAGTCAATGTACAGAATAGGATATCGCATATTCTCCTTTCTATTATTTTTTCCAAGGATTTGTTTGCTTTTGTTGTTCACATTGTTTAAACAATAGCAAAAAGCAGTTCAAATGTAAAATGATGCACCGCTATTATAAAACCAATATAGAAAATGATATTGGATGCATTTTAACTCTGTCTACATTTTCTCCTTTAAAAAAAGACAGAGTTATGTTTGTCTTTCTATAATGATGTATAAGCAGCAGTTTGTTCCAGGTTGTAAAGAGTTGTTTTATTTTCTAGGTTGCATTTCCCATCAGAATGACAAGACCACTGTTTTACAATTTGAAAATCTCCGTTAATAAATAATAGCAGGCCGCAGTCAGATTGGGCAGCCACTTATACAATAAAAGAATCACAACATTATATGGAATTTCAAAAGTTTATGGAATGAATTGGAGAAATATTGTGCATTACATTTAAATCCAGTGACATGCCATACTTTGATGCATAGATACATTGAAAAAGTATCCATCCATCCATCCATCCATCCATCCATCCATTATCTGTAGCCGCTTATCTTGTCCTACAGGGTCGCAGGCAAGCTGGAGCCTATCCCAGCTGACTATGGGCGAGAGGCGGGGTACACCCTGGACAAGTTTGAAAAAGTATTTCTATCCAAAATTATGTTTTTGAATTTAATTTACAGTTACTAATAAACTGCATCACAATTATACACTTAATGCCAGCCAACCCTGGTTAAGTGGACTAATGTTGCACATTTTGATTCAAAGCCACCAGATGTGTTCGAAATCGTTTGGGGTGCTGCTTTACACATTGGGACTAAGGAAGAAATCAATCATTGTTGACTTCCCCAACAGTCATCAACACTGGCATAGCACGGGAAAGAGCGTTCAAACTGTCCTCAGATATTAAAGCATAGCAAAGCACATCTGTTCCACAGGTTACACTTTAAGGTCTGCAAAGATAAATCAATATGAAACTGCTATGAAATGTACTTTCGTCTGCAAACACCATAAAGAAGAACATTTGTGTTGAGTTTGTCGAATGCATTGCATGGGAAAGAGTTTATTGGAAGACACTGTGATGACTGATGGGTGCGATGGAACTTTTCACTGATTGAAAACTTGTATCAGATGTATAATCTGAAGTTTATTTTGTCTGATCGCCTTAGTTAAGTATCAATCTTAAAATGCAGGTTTTGGCAAAGAATAAAAACGCACATGCTCATAGAAACATACAACGGAGGGTTCTTCAAGAGAGACAAGCTAAAGAATACTGTCAAGATTTAATCTTTTTGGTCTAAGAGTGCATCTGTAGCCCTGTAACACTTGTAGCATTACAAGTTGCAAATATTCTAGTTTTCTTTTTTTTTGTAGTTTCTTTACATGTCACGTGTCTTCCTTCAGCACAACCAATGATTTAAACCAGCCACACTGTTTCCTTTCAAGAGTATAATCCTATCCATGTCCATCTAACCCTAACCTATTCCATCACCAGTGCTCTATTGGTTAACTCAGCACTCTATCCTGGGGCAACCATGACGCTGTTTCAGCAATTCCTGATAACGGCTTTAATAAGGCCCGTTAGCACTCATAATGCTGTAGTGTTCTTTGGCCAAACCTCCAGTCATCTCTGTTAGACAATCTCACAACACTTCCTGTGGAAACATGCAGGATGACACCAACTTCTCACTTATCTCTACGCTGAAACACTGCGTCCCTGGAGTGCTGGCTCCAGCCCATAGTGTGGTGAACCTGGCTGCTGCTGACCTAGGTACTAAATCAAGTTCAAAGCAGAGCTCTGTGTGCTCACAGGTATTGTGTTACACGTATGCTGTTGGGAAGTGGACAGCCTGCCTGGTTTGGTCCACCTCTGGGTTCCCCTTTTGACTCCTCACAGCTAAAGCTGGGTTTGTACGACACGACCTTAGGGCAGGATGTGCTGCATTTCTGCTCTTAACCCAATAACATTAATCTGGTTACGGTGCAGTTTTCCTTCCTTATTTTTTAAAATATTTTTTTAAACATTTTGTTTCTTTGCGGAGACTCGTTTGTTTAACTTTGAGAGATTCTTTGGACAAAATGACATTAAAAATGTTTTAAAATGGTCCATTAGGTTATTTAAAAAAAAATTGTCTCATGTCCCAACCCAGACTGCTTTTATATTCCAACAGCACATACCACATGGCTGATAAGATAAAAGAATGTAGTGGTGCAGACTGGAGAATGGAGGCAAGGCAGAACATAATGCTGTTTTAGAGTTCAATTGCCTGGTACTCTGATCATGATGATAAGGCAGTCTGATAAACAGAGACACTCACGCAAAGAGTAGCCTGTGCCACAGCACCTAGGGCCCCAACGCTATGGTGGTATGGGAGAGTAATTACTGCCTCTTGCCCCATGCTACACCACATTAATTCTTGATGGGCTGCAGCTCAGTGCTAACTACTATCCTTGAAGGAAATTCATCTCCTCTGCCATCTCACTCATAGCTTCATTCAAAAAGAGGACCGGAACGTAACTAGTAGGGTTAAAGAGCTGAATTAACGATGTTACGTTTTCATTCGCAGACAAATTAGAGTATGTATATATATATATATATATATATATATATATATATATATATATATATATATATATATATTTAGAGAGAGAGAGAGAGAGAGAGAGAGAGAGAGCCTTATTGTATATCTTATTTTCTCTTAAACCTTTTATGAGGACATACAAAATAAAAGTTACTTTTTATACAGCAGTCTTCAGACTGGTTATTTCCCCAAAGCTATGAAGAAATGGCTTATCAACATTTCAGGGATAAAACTAAGAGAGTACTGAGAGTGACTCTTTGCTAGACACTTAATCCCACATTTTCTAGTTGAGTTTAGAAATATTATAAGTTATTATAAAATAGTAAGAGTTTCATCATAAAGGAGTACTGAAGTATGTCCAGGACACTGACATGTAAAAGTACACTGTAGTCATTTTAGTGCGTTGAGTATTTTTCCTTTCGTTGTACATCTAAAAGAAAACCTCGACATTACCAACAGTCTCAAGGTGAAACAGTTGTGCTTTTCCTGCGGTGACCTTTGATCGAGGGCCTGAAATATGAAAAGGCCCACAGCACATAAAATAGCCGCGTTCCTCTGTAGTAAAGTCAGCAGTAAAGCTTACTAATTAGAGCTACCATGGTTACTGAGTCAAACAGCGGCGGCAGGGCTGAGAACACTTCTACAACATCAAACAGCCTCAGATCGACAGACTCCTGCATGGGCTGCATGGGACCTGGTTTGAATTAAGCAACTTCCACACTCGCCTCACAAATGTGTACTCCAGAGGGAGACAGGGGAAGAAAAAAAAGGGGGAGAAGGAGACAAAGTGAGAAAGGGCCCAAGCTGAACTTTGCTGGATTTCATTAGACTCAATTATCTTATCTGTTTCGTTTCAAAGGCTGACCCGAGGGGTGTGCAGCAGTCGGGCGAGCTCACTGGTATGTTATGTTGAGACTGTGTTTAGTGAGAGTCTGCGTCCCGCCAACTGGGTCATTACAACACTCAGACTCCCTGCCTGAGGTGCTCAAATATTTGTGTGCTTTTGTAAATAATTTTTAATTTTTTAACCTCCCCCAAGCAAGCAAGGCTTTGGTTTGTGTGCCTTTTCTTTTCCTTTTTTTTTGAAAAAGTATACAATTTCTCCGTCTTAACCATTGCCATGTGACATTTCAGTTGCGTTTGTATCTATTTTTAAACATTGCAATCTATCCAAGATTTACTTTGACTCAGTCTGTCTACTTTAAATTTCTCGCTGAGTAAGATACAATCAGTTCACCTCTTATCTACTTCCTATCCGGCTTTGTTCGCTTAAACACATAGGCCAATCTACTTTTATTTCAACACGACTTACACACTGAACACAAAGTCTCATATTTTAAAACTGTTGCATGCAAGGTGAAATTTGGCAAGCATTCATATGTTCCATTCCTAGAATCTGTCTAGGGCTTCATCTGTAACTTCACTGTGACACAGGGAATGCTTTGGCAAATTGATATACTGTATTAGATGGCAGTTCAAAGCATCCACCCAGTAATTACATAACCGCTTGCTCATTTAGACTGTGATTTTCCACACACATTATTCTTACTTCAGTACAAGGATACACATTTCTGTGCGTGGGCCAGTGGGAACGTTTCTTTGTATATTCACTGGATAAACATTTTGAACGACTGCCGTTAAAATAATTACATTTATGTGTCTTATTACAGACCAATAAACAAATACCTATTTAGTGGTTGAAACTGTAACAGAGTCTGTATTATTTAGCTGGTCTCTAATTATATATTCCAGGAAATTAGACAATTAGCTATTATAGTCGGGAAAACATTGTTCATGCAGGCTATGGGAATTCAGTGCATTTACAATACAAGTCAGTGTGTATTCTAATGTACTCTTACTCTACAAGCTGAGCTGTTCACTGTAAAGTAGCAGGCCAGCTGTCCGAGCAGTATGGGCACTGTGTGCCGGCTCCCACACTGTGGCTCAGAGAAACACCAATCTAGAAATTACACAGCGTGGTCATGCTCTCTAGCGAAGATCATCAAACAGAATGTTAAGCAGGGGCCTCGTCATGAGCCCCGACAAGGCACCCGCTCTTTCTTGATATCGACACCTGGGGCTTGGATGGTCCCACAGGCCAATTTGGGTAATCAAACAATGCAGCTGCCCCATCACACAACCTAGAGAAGGCAGGACTAATCAAGCAGGAGCTCACTACTTTGAGATGGGGGAGCATGAAAGGCTAGAGGACTTGGGGCTGAAATGGAGAAGCCACCTCATCAGGGGGCTCCTTTCTCCCTCGGACGAGGTCATCTTCATCATCGGTGCACCAGGAAATGCGGAGGACGGCAAGGTCACCACCAATTGGCCTGCTATGTGTTGTTGCCATGGCAAATGTCTCAAGGGCCAATGAAAACAGATGACACGAACAATAATATGAGGTGTAATCACCAGGGTCTTGCCTTCTACATTCCTCTTCTTCATATCATCTCTTCCGCCCATCCCTTTTCGTCCAAAAAATAAAAACTTGTCTTGGAAGTGCTTGCTAGCTTTGCTCAGATAACCTAATGGCTGAGAGAACCCAGGCCTCATTATACCAATGAGGCCTGGACTAAATACTCAGTAATGGGCAATTTATAGTAAAGGCTAGGTTCCATTATAGATCATTGATTGTGAAATGACAGAAAGTGAGGACTGGGATCTGTCAGACAACTTCATATAAGCAATCTCTGAGAGATCCCAGTCCTCACTTTGTGCCGTTGCGTAATGGACACTCCAGAATGCAACTCAACCTTCGTCATTAATGACTTACTAACTGCCAGCAGTTCATAACCTCCGTATAGCTATTACAATGGGTTCTACATCCCCTACAAATGGATCATGTTGAGAAAAGATAAGCATCTTTAGTTGTTTAAACAACACCATGTATATAATCACTCCAGTTCAACAACACTCATAAACTAATATGTTATCAGTTACTATCTCCCCTGCCTTCTCTCTTCTACAATGCAGTATTAGATAGAGAAATGTGATTGCCATGAAATGAAAGCACAGTTCTCTGAGCAAAAAGACTGACCTCTGACCATTTAGTCAAACAATCCAAATGCAACCTCCTCCCAACTCTTAACACTCAACATTAGGACATATTAGTGTTGCTCTCTCCATACACTGGTATACTGCCAAAGTATTTTGAATTACTGCACAACTTATAAGTGCATTGTTTGGCCCCCTAGAAATTATGTCAGCATTGTACGCCAAAATCTTTTATCACTTGCCAAAAATAATGAGGGTAAATAATTGCATCCAGATGTGGCCCATTTTAGCTGATAGCAGCCTTCATTTCCTGCCTTTGCTGTTTCAGACGAAGTACTACACCTTAGAAGAAACTGCCACTAACACACACACACACACACACACACACACACACACACACACACACACACCTACCTTTTGTAAATCAACGCTAACTTCCTGTGTTTGCATCAGTTTGGATCGTCTAAACATGAATTGAAATCAGATTTGTTTTTGTTATATTAAAGACAGCTCCGAGAATGGATATTTTGTATATTATTAATGACAGTGTCTACATCTCACTAAAACAGAACGATCGAGGTGAATAAAGGAGAGTCATGATTTATACGGGTTGGGTTATAATATGGGTTTGTGTGAGTGATGGATGAAAATGTGTGTATTAAGATGATCTGCACAACCATGTCAGTGTTCTCAGGTCTTTCAACCACATGAATTTCAACACTAAGTACTCAATATTGAAATTCAAATTCAGCACTGATATATTTATGCAGAACATCGTAATACACACATTTTCACTGGTAGGGAGGGCATTGAGGATTTGGGTCATTTATAGTCCTCAGGCCTGGAGCACTGCCTGTGTTGTGGCTTTTCAGAAATGTGAAGTGATTGAGTAGAGATTAAAACAAATTATTTTACAGAGGATACTTAATTCCACTCTGGAACAGGCTGGCTTATTGTGGTCTGGTTAATGCTGATCCGGTGCTAGTTTTCTTGTTTGAAAGAAAATAAATGCATTTTGTTTAAAAAAAAAAAAGATTACATCAATAAAATTGAATGTAAGATGGCAGGAAATCAAGCATTTAGCATTGCTCTGCTATGCCTTGCCTGTTTCTGTTCATTATTAAATGCTTTATCATTCTTACCCATAATTAATATATATCCTTTTGTTTTAATCCTTCACAAAGTAATCTGAGGCTGCCAAATTTAAAATGAGTCATCATGAGGCAAACTCTTTGTATATATTTACAATATCTCATCTCATCTCATTATCTGTAGCCGCTTTATCCTGTTCTACGGGGTCGCAGGCAAGCTGGAGCCTATCCCAGCTGACTACACCCTGGACAAGTCGTCAGGTCATCACAGGGCTGACACATAGACACAGACAACCATTCACACTCACATTCACACCTACGGTCAATTTAGAGTCACCAGTTAACCTAACCTGCATGTCTTTGGACTGTGGGGGAAACCGGAGCACCCGGAGGAAACCCACGCGGACACGGGGAGAACATGCAAACTCCACACAGAAAGGCCCTCACCGGCCATGGGGCTCGAACCCGGACCTTCTTGCTGTGAGGCGACAGCACTAACCACTACACCACCATGCCGCCATATTTACAGTATATATATTTTATATACATTGCCCAGCCAAAAAAAAGTCGCACACTGTAATATTTGTTTGGACCACCTTTAGCTTTGATTAAAGTGCACATTAGCCATGACATTGTTTCAGCAACCTTATGCAACATCACAGAATTTACTTTCCTCCAGAGTTGCATTAATTTTTCACTGAGATCTTGTCTTGGCAATGGGAGAGTCGAACCACTAGCTCTGTAAAATCTTCTCCAGCACATCCCAAACACGTTCAATGGGGTTAAGGTCAGGACTCTGTGGTGGCCAATTCATGTGTGAAAATGATTCCTCATGCTTCCTGAACTGCTCTTTCACAATCTGAGCCCTAATTTTATGCCTGCGCCATCAGGGAAGAAAAAAAAAATCAATTAATGTGATAACCTGGTCATTCAGTACATTCAGGTCATCAGCTGACTTGGTTTTATTGCTCCATAACATTGCTGAGCCTCGACCTGACCAACTGAAGCAGCCCTAGATCACAACACTGCCTCCAGAGGCTTGTACGGTGGCCACTATGGATGATGGGTGCATCACTTCATGTGTTTCTCTTCTTACCCTGACACGCCCATCACTCAGGAATAGGGTCGATCTGGACTCATCAAACCACATGATCTTTTTCCATTTCTCCAGAGTCCAATCTTTATACTCCCTAGCAAATTGAAGCCTTTACTTCCAATTAGTCTCACTAACAAGTGGTTTTCTTATGGCCACCACACAGCTGTTTAGTCCCAATCCTGTGAATTCTCATCATACTGTGTGTGTGGAACCATTCTTAATTTCACTATTAAACTACTGTCTATTTTTTATGACTCAACTTCCCCAAGCGCTTAAGTGATCTCTGATCATGGTCAGTCAAGATTTTATTCCGACCACATTTCTTCCAGGAAGCTGATGGTTCACCACTATATTTCCAGGTTTTAGTAACGTGTTGGACAGTTCTTAAAGCATATACGCAGAGCCATGGCCTCACTTTTGTTTATAAATGCCTTGAGACCTCAGGAATAGCACAGGAATAGTTTTAAGCGTTAACAATAAATCTAATATAGTAATTTTTACGATTAATGTGATTTATATAGGTAGCGGTGTAAGTGAATGACCTTGACGTCCGTAACGTCACAGCAGGAAGTCTATCGGTCTCATCACCATTTCCGCTATACTAAAACACAGAGCTGACTGCAACTCCGATCCTCCATTTTGAGCTAATTTATCGTCATGCCACGTAAATGTGTTGCTGGCCGGTGCAGCAACATGACAGAAGGTGGATTTACGTTGCATTCATGGCCCAAGAATGTTCAAACTGCAAAGATTTCGACGTGTTTTGTGAGAAGTTCACGGGCACATTGGGCGCCTATGAAGTGGTCTCTCCTCTGCTCTGCACATTTTACTGAAGGCTCGTACGAGACCTCTGATCTGTTGAGGAGCGTTGGCTATAAGCCCGTATTGAAAGAGGGTGCAGTACCAACAATTAAAGGAAAAAAATACAAGCAAAGGAAAGTATTTCTTTCTTTCTTTCTTTCTTTCTTTTTTTTTTTTTAAAAGGAAAGTGAGTTTAGTTGCACCAGTCCTCCAGGAGTGAGCCGAGGGTTGTTGCTAAAACCCGGGACGAAACGGGACGGGACATATCGCTCGGGCAGTGACCTCCCTGTGGTTGTTGCTAAAACCGGTGACGTTCCGTCCCGTCCTGGGTTTTAGTAATTGCCTGAGCCCAGCAATAATGGCGGAGTACACAGTATGAAGAAAAGTGAGTGATTGGAGCAGCCGTCTGATTTCTAAACTGGATATTGCTGCCATCTCGCCCTTACGTGGAAGAAGTGAATGAACAGAGAACTGAGCAAACAACTGAAAGTCAGATTGTTTCAAAACAATCGGCCACAAGATCAGCCTTCAAGAAGCGAGAACACAGACGGGTAAGCTCCGACTTTCATTTGGATAAAAAAAACACGTTGTTTACCTGCATTTAGATTAATACATGTAACTTCATCTCATCTCATTATCTCTAGCCGCTTTATCCTTCTACAGGGTCGCAGGCAAGCTGGAGCCTATCCCAGCTGACTATGGGCGAAAGGCGGGGTACACCCTGGACAAGTCGCCAGGTCATCACAGGGCTGACACATAGACACAGACAACCATTCACACTCACAGTCAATTTAGAGTCACCAGTTAACCTAACCTGCATGTCTTTGGACTGTGGGGGAAACCGGAGCACCCGGAGGAAACCCATGCGGACACGGGAGAACATGCAAACTCCACACAGAAAGGCCCTCGCCAGCCCCGGGGCTCGAACCCAGGACCTTCTTGCTGTGAGGCAACAGCGCTAACCACTACACCACCGTGCCGCCTACATGTAACTTGTATTGTGTGTTTAAGTTACCGGTATAAGATTATTTAATTTGCTTCAGAATGTGATTGTCTCAGTTCATCTGATTATTTAATTAGCCTTTTACATTTTATCAGTGAAAATGCATGCATGTACATGTATGTTGCATAAGTTATAACACCTATCCTGTTTTAATGAAAGTCAACCCACAATCAGTGAAGTCAAATCAGTCTTAGTTGAGCGAGTCGGTAATGGGATTTCTTACTTTCACCATAAATTTTTATTTCTATGACTTTGGTCTATAGCTGTAAAAGGCCTCGGCCTTAAAACCGGTTACTGCTGTGACATCACGTGCTCAGGGCTGGCTGGCTCAGCGGGGCAGCTCCAATGCCAACTTTGCAGTCAATTTTAACTCTCAAAAATATATATTTTTTATTCCCATTTATGCAGCATACAAGAGTCAAGGATGGTGATACTATCCACTCAGAAATTTATTTAAAAATAAAGGTTCTGTGTATCTCCTTTAACCCAATTCCAGTCATTTCAGTAATCTCCTTAGAATATTTCTTTGCTTGATGCAGGCCAATAATTTGACTTTTCTGAAACACAGTAACATCTTTTCTATGACCACGGGATATGTCTTCTGACATGGTTGTTTAAGAAATGAGAAGCTACTCACTGCATCGGTTAGGGTTAAAAGTATTGTTGCCAGTTAAAACATATTAACCACTGAAATAATTATCCAATCAAAGACTCTTAGTTATTTTTTTATTTAAATCCAAACAATGCTTTTTGTTTTTGTTGTTGTTATTGTTGTTGGCCAGGCAGTGTATTTTGTAATAATGTCATTGCAACTGAAATAATCTTAAAATGTGTACTGGTCCTGCTGAATTTAATTGCTTTAATTATGTAAACATACTAAAATACAACTGCAAAGTTGTTTTCCTTGGTTTAGTATAATGAGGCACCATGATACAGAGGTCAGATACGTCATGTTTCATATTTAGACAAATGGAAGTGTTATAGTGTAGAAACTGAATGAACAGTTCTATTTTAAAGACACTTGCTAATGTCTAGAGATGCGTATTGTCTTATTGTAGGTTCAGTCAGGGCAGTTCATTTGTAAGTCACAGATTTTAACATGAAATTAAAACCTGGCTTGCACAGTTCATTGCGGTTTGTATTAAAAATTCCATGGCAACATTTTACTGAACACTGAGCCGTGGATGGTAACCTTTATAACCTTCGCCGCCTAAAATCAAAGTCAGCTAAAATATCAAGATTGAGTGATTTTCTATATGCAGATGATGCAGCCCTTGGAACAAGAACACATGCTTCACTGCAAAATACAGCTACAGTACTCAGTGATACGTGTAAGGATTGGGGGCTAACTATCAGCAAGCCCAAAACAGAAGTCATGCACATACAGTGCCCTGATCCACCAGCAATCATTATTGATGACTTCGAGTTAAATAAAGTGCACAAATTCACATATCTTGGTAGTGATATGACATGACAGATGATGGTGACCTGGAGCCAGAGATAAAGAATAGAGTCAGCAGGGCCGCTTTCACATTTAGCTCCCTAAGAACTAGATGCTGGGACAGGAATGGCCTATCAATGAACACCAAATTGACTGTTTACAAAGCAATTGTCCTTCCTACCTTGCTATATGGAAGTGAAACCTGGCCTACACTAGCAAAACACCTGCATATGCTGGAAATGTTCCACCAACATTCTCTACACCGTCTACTCAACATCAAGTGGTGGCATCATATAACAAATACTCAGTGCGTTTACATGCACATAGAGAAAATCGAATTTCTGCCGTAGCTCGACTGAAATCGAAGTTCTAAATGCCATGGAAACACTTTAGCTCGGCTGAAATCGAACCGAACTGGATTTCTCGTAATCGAGCTACGCGACCTAGATTATGCGATTGTAGCCGAGCTACTTAGTGCATGTAAACCCTATCGAGCTACGTAGTCGAGCTACTTACTTCAGCACTGCCCCTTCCGGAAGTGACGAGTGACGAGACCACAAGCGGGAAACACAACAGCCTCGGTCGGCGTGACAACAGTAGTAGAAACGTGCACTTCTGGAGCAATGAGGAGATAGAGTTCATGCTCATTCAGCTTAAGGAGTTGAATATATATATATATATATATATATATATATATATATATATATATATATATATATATATATATCGATGTTGCTGTCCTTGTCATCGTTCTTCTTGTGAACACGGAACTGATAACTTTGTTTATACTCTTGAATAGCTCTTCTTCATGACGACAACCAGAAGTGTACCAACACGATGGGGCGTGTAGCACCACCTGTGGCTCGGGTGCACAATGTACCTCATACAATAGCTCGATTTCCTTGTGTGCATGTAGGATTGGATTTCTCTGGCACCCCTGCTGGGACCCTTAGCTCGATTACCGACAGTAGCTCGATTAGGATGTGCATGTAAACGCACTGACTGAGGTCCTTAGGAGAGCCAATTGCACTACCATTGAGGCAATTATAAGAACCAATCATCTCCAATGGTTAGGTCACGGTTGCAGAATGGACAATGAACGTATTCCCAAGAAACTGCTGTTTGGGGAGCTAGCCCACAGGAAAAGATAAAGGGGCCATCCTAAGAAAAGATGGAAGACTGTGCAAAGGAAGACTTGAAGATGTGTGGTTTTGATAACAACTGGCACCATCTGACAGCTGACCGTGATACATGGCGCTCCAAGACAAGACATGGCAAGGTTCTGATTGAAGCTCAAGTGGCATAGCGAGCTGAGACACGACGTAACAACCAGGTCCCCACTCATCTGACACAACGTGGACCGCAGTAAAGTAAGTGAGCCGTGGAAATTGCAAGTTTGTCAATAGATCTTTGAACTACGTATTTTGGTAATAGGCAATGCAATGGTGATTTCATGTATTGATTCATGGAAAGAACACAAATTTAATATAAACAAAAGCGCTCAGAAAAGTAATAACTTTCAAAAAATAGTTCAGGGGACTTGCTTTGTGTGTGTGTGTGTGTGTGTGTGTGTGTGAGTGTTTAGTCTATGTCTAGTTCATATCTAGAGTGTTTATACTGTTTATATTGTCTGAGTGTTTAGTCTATGTCTAGTTCATATCTAGAGTGTTTATATTGTCTGTTTGAGTGTTTAGTCTATGTCTAGTTCATATCTAGAGTGTTTATACTGTTTATATTGTTTGTCTGAGTGTTTAGTCTATGTCTAGTTCCTATCTAGAGTGTTTATACTGTTTATATTGTTTGTTTGTTTTTTCAATTATTCTATTTTTATTTTTATTTATTGCATTGCCTGTTTGCACCGTGGGTCAGAGAGGACTGAAATTTCATCTGTGCTGTATGTCGAGCATGTATAGCATATTTGACAATAAAGTTGACTTGACTTGACTTGTTTTCTGTGGTTCTTCTCCACTTTTGCTCATGAAAATAAATGCTTTTGAGGCAAAGTTTGTCCACAGACAGTGGATCTACAATTTGTCTAAAAGGCATTGCTTTAGACAGTGATTAGTCTCATCAAAATGAGAATTCCTGATATTAGTTCTGAGGCCGTGGGGTTTGATGAAGCAGTCCCATAGCTGTACTGTTTCATGACTAGTCCCACGGATCATAAACTTTGAAGTCCATAACCAAGGCCCAGTGCTCATTTTCAAAACGGGTGGTCAACCTTCTCTCCCATTCTATTTCTGTCTTTTTTCCATTTGCATGCTTGTGTCTCAATTTTGTACTTCCTCCTATTCATTTACCGTATAACTGTATTTTTTTCATAGCCAATCATTTGCTTTGATCTCTTTGGCTTATTTTTTTGTTTCTAACTGCATCCATTTTCCCTCCATCTTCATCTACATGGTATCTATTTGCGTTGCATCTTCCTGCTCCTTAATGGAGTGGAGCTGCATGAAGTTCACATTCCCAGCATGGCAAACACATGGAGGTGCAGGAACATTCTTCACGCCAAACTGTATCCTGCTCCACCTGAGAAAGCACAGCTTGAGTAATAAGGATGGGAAAAGAGATAGATCGAGAGAGAGAAACTGGTGACAGAGTGTTGGAATTGTACCTCCAGTGTATAATAACATTAGTCTTCCGTCCTGGCCCGGCTGAGCCTTCCTTCTGGACGTGGCCCTGCATAAGCTTTATATTCCTTGTTGTTTTTTTCCTCCTTTGTATTTTCTTGTGCAGTTCCCTCCAATAGAAACATACTCGTGCAATGCCTCAGTGGTGTCCCAAGTTTAGATTTCTCCTTACAAACAGCGTTACATGCATGTCTTGGGACTGGCTGACACAGACAGCAGCCAGCTTGGCGAGCCCAGTGGCAGATTCCGAGGGATCCAAGGAACCGCGGTTTCTATTTGGCTTGAGTGGATGAGCTGAAACACAAGAAGTATTGCTTCTCGAAGAGGATTATTAAGTGTGCCAGAGTAGTATCTGTAGGAACTTATTCTGCTCTATTCTGGTGTGATGTATGCTTCAATAATGTAGGTGCCCTTTGATGTGTTTTAAACACTAATATTTCAATTCAAATGCTTTGGAAATGTAGCCATTATGTGTATTTATGAATGTACAACATGGCTGTTACAAGGCTGTTCATCAGATTTCCTTAACTATCAATATGACACATTGAAGAAAGCAGATTCTATCTTGCCTGACGTGACGTTTAAACATTTTCAGTAGTTCCCTTTAAAGATTAAGAAAGCCTTGAGTGAAGTGCTTTTGATTTTAAAAGCTGTTCTTTTTCTGTGATAGCAGATTTCTTTCCCAATACCTCTTCAATTTAAAAGAATTTTGGTCAGATGTTTTGCTGTGATGCTATAAAAAGGCCAGTTGATGACAGGCATCAAAAAAGATATATGCTCTCATACTTTGTCTTCATGGATGCCAGAATTTTTTATTGAGAACAGCCAGTTATAGAGTTCTCTGGATTCTTCTTTATCTTGTGCCAGAACTTGAATGGAGTGTGTCACTTCCACCAGAAGAAAGGCGAGCATCTGTCAAAATATGACTGGCTTAGATCACGTCACAGAAAAAGGAAATGATGGATTATGGGAATGATCCCAAATAGCAAAGCATCAAATCACACAATTAATCAAAATGAAATGCAAACATGTTTGATGCATATCCCAATATTTTGTTGTGTTCTGTCTTGAAATTTCATGTTATCATTTTTTTTTTGGTTATTCTAATTTATTTATCCCTGACCCTCCCTTATTACCTTGGTTAGGCAGAGCTCTATTTGCTGTCATTTTACCCTCCAGCCTTAGACTCCTATCACACACTGAGGCAGTTCATTCTTCATTCAAACAAAAATCACTAGAGCATTTCAAGCACTTACTGACAGTCCTACACCCCCCCCCAAACCCCCGCTCACCCCCCTTCCTTAAAATGCCGTCCCAGCACAGAAGAAGAGCCCAAGCAATCTGTTATCAATTTGAAGAAAAAGCCCACGGTTCCTTCCAAGATGTAAACGATAACAAAACTTGCCCGGAGTTGTTTGAAGATGATGACAGCATTCTACAAAATATAAGCTGTGGTTCCTTCCTGGTTTCTTTTTTCTTTTTTTCAGACCTTGCTGGAAAATGATTTCAGTGTTTTCAGGCCTCTCTTGGTCTACAGGTGAAAGGTGGATCTATGTAAAGTCAGTTTTTTAACCTGGAGATCCATGCTTTTGAATGTTATTTCCATAAAGAGGAAACAAAACATGAAAAGAATTTTTAAAAAATAAATAAAAATGACTGCTAGCGTGAGACGCTCTAGGAATATTTTGTCATGATACGTTTTAATAATCAAATGTTTGTATTTTATAATGTCTGTAATTTATAAAACTCTTAAAATCTCTGTGTAATATAGTTGGGTTTGTGTAGGTTTGTTTGTTTACATTTTAGGAATTACTGTACTGTATATCAGTTATATTATGATGTGATGCCAGTTTTGTCCCATCAGGACCGAATTCTCCTGCCTTTTCCCCAGGGTTCTTGGTATTACCGCAGGATCTACCATGAGCCTGACCAGGGGAAAAACGTGTTTACTGATGATTGATTGATTGATTGATTGATTGATTGATTGATTGATTGATTGATTGATTGATTGATTGAATGGATGAATGGATATCAGTTTTGGACTCAGTTAAGTCTATGCATTGTGGGCCAATTTTCTTGTAGATGTATTTTGACTCAAATCATCACACCATTTAATATGTTTGCATACACTTTACAACTGAAAGAGCCAGAATTCAGAAATGTGTGAAATTGTAGGTATTTATATGGCATGCGGGTGCAGCCGGAGTGACAAAAAGGACATTCCAGTCAGAAGAATGTGAGCAGCTCAGTTCCTGAGATCCACAGCCAGCTTGTTGCTCAAGCCTTCTCCAGTGCACAGACAGCAACGATATATCTAACCACCTGTTATCTTCCCAAGTCCACTAGCACTTGGAATTATCCATGGTAGATTAGCTACAGGCCGACTGAGACTCGAAACATTAATAAAGCTACTGTTAACGCTGGTAGATTACAAAGTGTTCCATTCTTCACAGTCAAATGATTTGATTTCAGGAAGAGGAACTGGGAATAAGTTCCCTCAAAATCATGAGTGAAGTACAGTCAATTCTCTCATCAAAAAGGCCATTGTTGCATTTTAGTCAGATGGCTATGTTAGTATATGTATTAAAAAGGGATGGGCCAGTGGATCATCAGAGAGGATCATCTCGACATTATAAAATTTTAAGGTCAAACTGGGTGGGTCACGAATGGAAAATGCACAAAAGCCAACAAAACATTCAACAAGAGTTGAGTAATAGAACAAGTTAATTTCCTCTGTTTTTGAGACTACGCTTCTAGATTTCTAAATCTTTTCTAATGTTCTATCAATTTGTCCATAATAATATCTGTCTACTGGAATGACCTGTAAAAAACTGGTGATTCTCGAATTGCAAGGAATGTAAGAAATACGGTTTATAGTTTCCTGCCCTTACAAAAATATTGCAAACTTTAGTATGTTTTATGGTGTGCATTAATTACACTGATTATAATATCCTATAATTCCTCTGCTGGGAGACTATCTTTGCCAGCTGGTATGTTATTCTCCATCTTCCTTATTATCCCCCGCCCAAATGAAGTTGGGCAGGGGATATAGAAACGGGTTCTGTCCATCCGGTCATGTTTTCGTTTCCAGGCCATATCTTTAAAACTACTGAAGATATCTTCATGAAACTTTGTATACATATCAAGCAACATGTGAACTGGTGCCTTTTGCTATTTTGGATTTTTCATCTCATCTCCTCTAGCCGCTTTATCCTGTTCTACAGGGTCGCAGGCAAGCTGGAGCCTATCCCAGCTGACTACGGGCGAAAGGCGGTGTACACCCTGGACAAGTCGCCAGGTCATCAAAGGGCTGACACATAGACACAGACAACCATTCACACTCACATTCACACCTACGGTCAATTTAGAGTCACCAGTTAACCTAACCTGCATGTCTTTGGACTGTGGGGGAAAACGGAGCACCCGGAGGAAACCCACGCGGACAACATGCAAACTCCACACAGAAAGGCCCTCGCCAGCCACGGGACTCGAACCCGGACCTTCTTGCTGTGAGGTGACAGCGCTAACCACTACACCACCATGCCGCCCTTATTTTGGATTTTTTTTTAAAGTATTTTTCAAATGTTTACATAAAAAATAGATTTTGACTTAGTTTCTAAGAGGAATGTTCGTTTCCGGAGCATATATCCAAAACTATTCATGATATGGATTTGAAACTTGGTATACATGTTAACAAGGTGATGTAGATGTGCCTTTTCATACTAAGACATTTGAGAAATTTTAATTGTTCATGTTTCCATGGAAACAATTTCAGACTTAGTCTCTCAGGTTAGTCTTCAGGGTAGGTTTTGTTTCCGGAGCAGAACTTGAAAACTATGAGTGGTATGGTCTTGAAAGTTGGTATATGTGTTGATTAAGTAATGTATATGTGCCTTTTGATACTAAGAAATGTGAGAAATTTTAATTTTTAGCTCGCCTGGACCAAAGGTCCGGTGGGTTTATGCCATGGGCTGCTGAGGTCAGTGTAAAGAGGTAGGGTTGGTTTCCTGCAGCAGAACTTGAAAAAAGTGACAAATAATATCTTGAAACTTGGTATATAGTTGGTATATAGAGCGGAGGATATAGATGACTCTGTCTTCTTGTTACTTTACTAATGAATGTCTGATATTTTTGATATTTCCTCATTACAGTGTCATTTAAAAATAGCTTTTATATTTAAAAATGTCCCGTAAAATAATTTGTCTATGTTGCATTAATAAGACATAATACATTTTATTTCTATTCCCTTTGTTGAGGTTTTGAGGGAACCCATTCTTGAGCAATCAAAAAAGTCACTAAATCCTGCAACAGAAAGCTCTATCACCCATTATTATCAGCTCGCATGAACCTTTATGTAAGAATAAACATCGGCCGTGTTCCCTGCAGCATTTGGACAAAGATATTTAAACCAGGTTTACAGCAGATGAGAGCCAAAGCAGTCAAAAAGATTTGTATAAATGTGTAATGTAGTTGAATCATCCTTCATCCTTTAGCCTCTGACAGTGTGGTGAACTGGGCTGGGTTTGCTGATTCTTTTACTTGCATTGCCATTGCACAAATTCCATATAAGCAATGAATCAAGGTGGTTACTGGCAACAGAGGGACCAAGAAGGAAGCTTTTAGAGTAAAGCTTTTCACAAAGTACAGTATTAGACTTTAACTAGAATTTATTTTCCAATAAATTCGAGAGAGCTTTTTTTCTACTTGGTTGGGTTAAAAAAAACTTAGTTTTTTGTGTGATTTCTTTAAACACTATCTTCTTAAACATCTATCCATCTATACTCACTGAGCACTTTATTAGGAATGCCTGTACACCTACCCACTCATGCAATTATCTAATCAGTCAATCATATGGCAGCAGTGTAATGCATAAAATCATGCAGATATGGACTAGCAGCTTCAGGTAGTGTTCACATTAACCATCAGAATAGGGAAAAATGTGATCTCAGTGAGGTGGCACGGTGGTGTAGTGGTTAGCACTGTCACCTCACAGCAAGAAGGTCCTGGGTTCGAGGGACTTTCTGTGTGGAGTTTGCATGTTCTCCCCGTGTCTGTGTGGGTTTCCTCTGGGTGCTCTGGTTTCCCCTACAGTCCCAAAGACATGCAGGTTAGGCTAATTGGTGGCTCGAAATTAACTGTAGGTGTGAATGGTTGTTTGTGTCTATGTGTCAGCCCTGAGATAACCTGGTGACTTGTCCAGGGTGTACCCCACCTCTCGCCCATAGTCAGCTGGGATAAGCTCCAGCTTACCTGCGACCCTGTACAGGATAAGCAGCTACAGATAATGGATGGATGGATGGGTGGATGGGTGATCTCAGTGATTTTGACTGTGGCATGATTGTTGGTGCCAGATCACCAACTGGTTTGAGTATTTCTGTAATTGTTGGTCTCCTGGATTTTTCACCCAATCAGTCTCTAGAGTTTTCTCAGAATGGTACAATAAAGAAAAAAACATCCACTGAGCAGAAGTTCTGCAGATAGGAACACCTTGTTGATGTGAGCAGTCAATGGAGAATGACCAGTCTGGTTTGAGCTGACAGAAAGGCTACAGTCACTCAGAAAACCACTCTGTATAATTGTGGTGAGCAGAAAAGCATGTCAGAATGCAGAATATGTCAAACCTTGAAGCGAATGGGCTACAACAGCAGAAGACTATGTCAAGTTACACTTCTGTCAACCAATAACAGAAAGCTGAGGTTGCAGTGGGAACAGGCTCACCAAAACTAGACAGTTGAAGACTGGAAAAATGTGCAGTGGTGCTTGAAAGTTTGTGAACCCTTTAGAATGTTCTATATTTCTGCATAAATATGACCTAAAACATCATCAGATTTTCACACAAGTCCTAAAAGTAGATAAAGAGAACCCATTTAAACAAATGAGACAAACATATACAACCCCGATTCCAAAAAAGTTGGGACAAAGTACAAATTGTAAATAAAAACAGAATGCAATAATTTACAAATCTCAAAAACTGATATTGTATTCACAATAGAACATAGACAACATATCAAATGTCGAAAGTGAGACATTTTGAAATTTCATGCAAAATATTGGCTCATTTGAAATTTCATGACAGCAACACATTTCAAAAAAGTTGGGACAGGGGCAATAAGAGGCTGGAAAAGTTAAAGGTACAAAAAAGGAACAGCTGGAGGACCAAATTGCAACTCATTAGGTCAATTGGCAATAGGTCATTACCATGACTGGGTATAAAAAGAGCATCTTGGAGTGGCAGCAGCTCTCAGAAGTAAAGATGGGAAGAGGATCACCAATCCCCCTAATTCTGCGCCGACAAATAGTGGAGCAATATCAGAAAGGAGTTCGACAGTGTAAAATTGCAAAGAGTTTGAACATAATCATCTACAGTGCATAATATCATCAAAAGATTCAGAGAATCTGGAAGAATCTCTGTGCGTAAGGGTCAAGGCCGGAAAACCATACTGGGTGCCCGTGATCTTCGGGCCCTTAGACGACACTGCATCACATACAGGCATGCTTCTGTATTGGAAATCACAAAATGGGCTCAGGAATATTTCCAGAGAACATTGTCTGTGAACACAATTCACCGTGCCATCCGCCGTTGCCAGCTAAAACTCTACAGTTCAAAGAAGAAGCCGTATCTAAACATGATCCAGAAGCGCAGACGTCTTCTCTGGGCCAAGGCTCATTTAAAATGGACTGTGGCAAAGTGGAAAACTGTTCTGTGGTCAGACGAATCAAAATTTGAAGTTCTTTATGGAAATCAGGGACGCCATGTCATTCGGACTAAAGAGGAGAAGGACGACCCAAGTTGTTATCAGCGCTCAGTTCAGAAGCCTGCATCTCTGATGGTATGGGGTTGTATTAGTGCGTGTGGCATGGGCAGCTTACACATCTGGAAAGACACCATCAATGCTGAAAGGTATATCCAGGTTCTAGAGCAACATATGCTCCCATCAAGACGACGTCTCTTTCAGGGAAGACCTTGTATTTTCCAACATGACAATGCCAAACCACATACTGCATCAATTACAGCATCATGGCTGCATAGAAGAAGGGTCCGGGTACTGAACTGGCCAGCCTGCAGTCCAGATCTTTCACCCATAGAAAACATTTGGCGCATCATAAAACGGAAGATACGACAAAAAAGACCTAAGACAGTTGAGCAACTAGAATCCTACATTAGACAAGAATGGGTTAACATTCCTATCCCTAAACTTGAGCAACTTGTCTCCTCAGTCCCCAGACGTTTACAGACTGTCGTAAAGAGAAAAGGGGATGTCTCACAGTGGTAAACATGGCCTTGTCCCAACTTTTTTGAGATGTGGTGTTGTCATGAAATTTAAAATCACCTAATTTTTCTCTTTAAATGATACATTTTCTCAGTTTAAACATTTGATATGTCATCTATGTTCTATTCTGAATAAAATATGGAATTTTGAAACTTCCACATCATTGCATTCCATTTTTATTTACAATTTGTACTTTGTCCCAACTTTTTTGGAATTGGGGTTGTACTTGGTCATTTATTTATTGAGGAAAATGATCCAATTTTACATATCTGTGAGTGGCAAAAGTATGTGAACCTTTGCTTTCAGTATCTGGTGTGACCCCCTTGTGCAGCAATAACTGCAACTAAATGTTTCCGGTAACTGTTGATCAGTCCTGCACACCAGCTTGGAGGAATTTTAGCCCATTCCTCCATACAGAACAGCTTCAACTCTGGGATGTTTGTGGGTTTCCTCACATGAACTGCTCGCTTCAGGTCCTTCCACAACATTTCGATTGGATTAAGGTCAGGACTTTGACTTGGCCATTCCAAAACATTAACTTTATTCTTCTTTAACCATTCTTTGGTAGAACGACTTGTGTGCTTAGGGTCGTTGTCTTGCTGCATGACCCACCTTCTCTTGAGATTCAGTTCATGGACAGATGTCCTGACATTTTCCTTTAGAATTTGCTGGTATAATTCAGAATTCATTGTTCCATCAATGATGGCAAGCTGTCCTGGCCCACATACAGCAAAACAGGCCAAAACCATGATACTACCACCACCACCATGTTTCACAGATGGGATAAGGTTCTTATGCTGGAATGCAGTGTTTTCCTTTCTCCAAACATAACGCTTCTCATTTAAACCAAAAAGTTCTATTTTGGTCTCATGTGTCCACAAAACATTTTTCCAATAGCCTTCTGGCTTGTCCATGTGACCTTTAGCAAACTGCAGACGAACAGCAATGTTCTTTTTGGAGAGCAGTGGCTTTCTCCTTGCAACCCTGCCATGCACACCATTGTTGTTCAGTGTTCTCCTGATGGTGGACTCATGAACATTAGCCAATGTGAGAGAGGCCTTCAGTTGCTTAGAAGTTACCCTGGGGTCCTTTGTGACCTCGCCAACTATTACACGTCTTGCTCTTGGAGTGATCTTTGTTGGTCAACCACTTCTGGGGAGGGTAACAATGGTCTTGAATTTCCTCCATTTGTACACAATAACTGTCTGACTGTGGATTGGTGGAGTCCAAACTCTTTAGAGATGGTTTTGTAACCTTTTCCAGCCTGATGAGCATCAACAATGCTTTTTCTGAGGTCCTCAGAAATCTCCTTTGTTTGTGCCATGATACACTTCCACAAACGTGTTGTGAAGATCAGACTTTGATAGATCCCTGTTCTTTAAATAAAACAGGGTGCCCACTCACACCTGATTGTCATCCCATTGATTGAAAACACCTGACTCTAATTTCACCTTCAAATTAACTGCTAATCCTAGAGGTTCACATACTTTTGCCACTCACAGATATGTAATATTGGATCATTTTCCTCAATAAATAAATGACCAAGTATAATATTTTTGTCTCATTTGTTTAACTGGGTTCTCTTCATCTACTTTTAGGACTTGTGTGAAAACCTGATAATGTTTTAGGTCATATTTATGCAGAAATGTAGAATATATTCTAAAGGGTTCACAAACTTTCAAGCACCACTGTAGCCTGGTCTGATGAATCTCAATTTCTGCTGAGACACGCAGGTGGTAGAGTCAGAATTTGACACCAACAGCATGAATCCATGGACCCAACCTGCCTTGTGTCAACAGTCCAGGCTGGTGGAGGTGGTGTAATGGTGTGGGGAATGTTTTCTTGCATACTTTGGGCCTGTTAATACCAATCAATCATTGCTTAAATGCCACAGCCAATGTGAGTATTGTTGCTGATCATGTGCATCCCTTCATGGCCACAGTTTACCATCTTCTAAAGTTTACTTTCAGCATGATAATGCACCATGTCACAAAGCAAAAGTCGTCTCAAACTGGTTTCATGAACATGACAACGAGTTCAGTGCACTTCAGTGACCTTCTAAGATTCACAGCATGAAAGTTCACCTGGAAAAATCTGCAGGAATTGTGTGATGCAATCACATCAACATGGACCAGAATCTCAAAGGAATGTTTCCAACATCTTGTGGAATCCATGCCACGAAGAATTGAGGCTTTAGTGTTCCTAATAAAGTGCTCAGTGAGTCTATATTCCTGAGGTTACGCTATAAATCAAACTTTTGCTTTTGCATGAGTAAATGACCTAGGATTTGGAAATATTTTTGATAAGACCTACAGGAAATAATTATATGTCTCTTAAGTGTTTAAACTTGAGTGAAATGCTGCTGAGGTAGAAGAATTCAAGAATTGTAATGGAATTTTTGTGCTTTAGTTTTATGTCCTACAAGTGAAGCATGAACCTGGCTAGTAGTTCTGTGCAACTTATAAGTGTGATTAATCATTTACATGTAATATAAGCTTCACACTGGGTTTGGGAAGCAACTTTTATGGTTGTTTTTACTGTCCCTCTGTTACATACACTGACATGACCTTGCAAAAGTGGTATTTAAAATCCAAGGGCACCCTGTAGTTATATCTAGTGCTCATGACTGATGCAATTTAAGCAGTGCACCGATGCATGGCAAGGAGAAACAGTAATGGAGTTTTGAAGTCCTGCATTTCCTACTAAATAGCCACACAACTCTATTTTGCTTGCCCAGATGTTCTCTACTGAGGCTGCTTAATGACGTATACCAGAAAGAAAGATAGAGACTATTCTTTGTGGTGTACAAGCCTGAGGAAACCCCTTAGGATCAGCGACAGTGAAAAAGGCCAAGGTTGTGGCCAGATACTGTAGCTCAAATGCAACAAAACATGACTCTTAGCTCATTCATCACACTCCAAGCACAAGAGGTTTATAGCCAAAGCCATTTTCATGCTTTGTTTGAGTCTGTAACAAACATTTTGAAGGCTCACGTTTCTTTTCTGTTCGATGTTTTCATATTCTATGGATTTCTGGAGGAGACACGGCAATGACATCACCCCCACTGTTTTCCTATCACTCAGAATGAAACATAGTTCACTGGAAAGCCTTTAGTATTAATGTCATTCTATCATTTTAACTTTAAAAACACCAGAATGTGGCTCACTCAAACACAGTTATGGATGAAGCCAGCGTGGACTGATTTTTCGGTCTCATCAGAGTATAACCCCACACTGCTCCACATATCATACACATTGCCAGTGACAGAGAGGATTGAGTTGGAAGTAGGATGAAGCCCATGGCTCCAGCGTGGAACAGAAATCACAGGCTTACGAGCCCTCGGGGTGCAGTTTTAGCCTGGCAGTGCGTTCAGGCAACACTTTAAAAACAAGTCTCATCCAACTGTTTGAGAGCTCCATAGCCACGGAGATGCTTTATGAGAGCTGGAGCACTCACATACTCAGGCTGGGGAGGCAGGCACATAAAAAGCGCCTGGCCTCAGAAATCAAAGACCTGTAATCCTGAAGATGCCTGCTTTTCAGTCACTTTACTTTTCGATCTCATTCTTTCACGCATATGATTTGTCTCTTGCCCGTCCTCTTTCTCTCACGCTCACGTTTTTTTTTATTTCTGTCACTCTGTTTTTAAAGTCCTTTTTTCAAACACTCACTCTTTCTCCATGTTTAAGTACTGTAGTAGCATGGTCCGTTCCTCCCATAGGAGCCTTCATTCCTGGTCTGCTGCTCTACCTCAGTATCACCTATCAGGCCAAGCCATCTGATTGTGAGACAGAGCAGATCTTCTCGGCCTTTGAAAGTGGCAGGGCAGCTCTCTGTATCACTCCCTTTTCTCATTAAACTTGAAAAGAGAGATCAATCCTACTAAAACTGAGATTACAGGTTTGATGGCACTGACTCACTATACACGCACAGCCTCTGTGTGACGAGAAGAGGCTCAGGTCCTTGTTTTTCTCTTCCTTGCTGCTTTCGAGAAGACTAGACTTCTTCTGGTGTTTCATAGTTCCAAGCCAGTTGCTCATAACACACTCACATTTACTGACAGGCTTCTTGAATACACAGCATGAAACTTCCCGAAACCACAAACAGCCTTGCATAATGGGTAGTGATAACCCAGTGAAAGCCTACACGTCCCCATCAAGCAGTTACCACTCCTTTATACTGCAGCTAAGATATATTATAGAGCTTGTGAGAAATCTGATGACAGTGTTTGCTCCATTGATGTAATGCCTGTGAGCCGTCAGCTAAGCAAAGCATGGTTTATAGCCAGTCAATCAAGCCAGCATGGAACAGGCTGAAGAACTGGACGGCATGGTTCGTACATTTGGTGTGACAGTTTGCAGAAATAATGTCGACACCAAACCCTGGAGGTTCTGAGCAGGGGGATGGCTCCAGAATAAATGAGTCTGATCCAGAGAGGAACTGTCACAGTACACTCGATTTTCTCTTTATTCTGGCTTTGGGTGGTCTTTTTATAATAGTCACGTTAAGAAAGAAAAAAAAACCTCAGTGTTTCCTTCAATTGCTGCCAGCAGTGTCTTGACAGTCATGTCCTCCACATAGAGATTAGTCATAGCAAATGGGGAAAAAAAGAGAAAGAGCACAGCATGTTTTGTTGTTTCACTGGCGTGTCAGCATACGTCCTGACAACGTTTTGATGGAATGCCGAGTTCTGCTGTCAGGACATACTGCTTTTTCTGTTTACAGCTGTAGATTGCAGAGTAAAATTATACTTATTTTGTCTGTTTAGTTGCTTGTTCATTGTCTTCAAAGATGTTGAAGATGGATTGTTTACTGGATTATTCAAAGCAAATTTATATGTCAGGCCCTGTGATGATCTGGCGACTTGTCCAGGGTGTACCCCGCCTTTCGCCCGTAGTCAGCTGGGATAGGCTCCAGCTTGCCTGTGACCCTGTAGAACAGGATAAACCAGCTAGAGATAATGAGATGAGATGAGATTTATATGTGAGATTTTTTCTTCTTCTAGCTGGTTGCATCATACATGAGTGGTTCAACAGAAAAGTGTTCACCCTCTCATCTGTAGATTACAAGTTCGAATCCCAATATGGCCAGGAACCAAGGGACAAAATTGGCCATACCAATTTTGGGAAGGGTGGCATACTCTCTTCCCCCATCAATTACAGTCACACTAGCCAAACTTTAGCATTTCTGAGCTCATGTATGCAGAAGAGGGCAGACAGCACTTTCCTCCAAGTGTGTTATGCTGAGCAATGATCAGTTGGTTGGGCTCATGTGTCTCAGACGAAGCATGTGTTAGCCTTCACCCTATCTGGCTGGTAGCTATCATACGTTGGGGAGATTTTCAAAGGTGGGTGTAAATTGGCAGATGACCAATTTGGGGAGAAAGTACCAGAACGTTATAAGTAGCGAAACCAGGTCATGCAGTTACATGGTTACATACTATCTACATTATCTGACCTTAGATTAAAAAAATGAAAATAAGTGGATCTAAAGTTTTTTTCCAGCAAATAAACAGTGTGCTGGTCCTAGTCAGATGTGAGACTGAACTACTCTAACCACAGGTGTTCCATGTACTCAGCCTGAAAGCACACTCATGACATAATTCTTCCCCAGTTCCAACTATTTTCAAATGCAGCAAAACCTGAAAGTACTATTGCAGAGGGTTTTAATCATATTTGTTTTGCATGGATGTAGTTGTGGATGACAGTTTTGCAAGATCATTATATGGTGACAAATGTAGAATTATACAGAATATATGGATGCCATGAAAATGCACTTTGGAAAATGTTTCAAATGCAAAATTATAATATACACAAGTGTTTTACTGGGAAATACGCCACTCATATGTTTCTTACGAACGACATCCAGGACACTGAGTAACATATTTAACAACTATTCTATGAAATCAAGTCGTACATGAGCTGATAGCTGATGAGGCGCGTAGCGCCGAGTCATCTATAAGCCATGTACAACAAGATTGAGTGGAATAACTGTTTTATTCGATCCACATTCACTGGAATTTGAGAAACTGAGCATTTTTATTTTTGCAAATTCGATAAATAAAAACTTTATACAAAACATCCGACAAAACCATTTCTGCTCAGAATGTAAACAAACCGGCAAAATGACAGTAGCAATTTGTGAAATATGCTATAGAGCGGCGGCTACAATTATCGACACCTTAACGATCTTTTGGTCGTTGCAAAAGAAAAAAGACTTTCAGTACGTAGATTGTGCATGTATAATTACTCAAACTTCCACTGGAAAAATACTGAGTTGATTCCCGATTACTTAGTGTATCAGATCACATGACACCGTTCCACAATTATTGACACCTTTGTCCACAGTTATCAACACTCATCTCATCTCATTATCTCTAGCCGCTTTATCCTGTTCTACAGGGTTGCAGGCAAGCTGGAGCCTATCCCAGCTGACTACAGGCGAGAGGCGGGGTACACCCTGGACAAGTCGCCAGGTCATCACAGGGTAGTACAAAATATCTCATCTCATCTCATTATCTCTAGCCGCTTTATCCTTCTACAGGGTCGCAGGCAAGCTGGAGCCTATCCCAGCTGACTATGGGCGAAAGGCGGGGTACACCCTGGACAAGTCGCCAGGTCATCACAGGGTAGTACAAAATATATTTTATATAAATATATGGATGGCTGTGTTTATGTAAATGAGGAAGTAATTCTAATGTTTGTAAACAAATGAACTGATACTGTTTAACCTGCATCAGAAAATCTTTTTGTTCCACTTTCTACCCACTTTAAGTATTTTCAAAGATCACATTTTGTTAATCATTCGTTGTTGTTTGTATTAATTTCTAGATTTGTAGTTTACCAATACTTCAAACAGTGCTCTAAATTGTTGCAATTAGATTCAGATTGGTGACGCTTCAGTATTTGATTTTTTTAATTGAGATTTTAAATTTACATCTAAAAATATAAAATGTCTACTGTAATATGGGGTAGATATTTACAGCAAACTGCAAAAAAGAAAAAATTTCTGAATGGAATAGAAAAATCTGAATATTTCAAGCATGTAATTTTTTATATGCTAGGAATTTAATTCTGGTCTAATTCTATTTATTGCAATTGGATTCCAAATACTCTATAAACATTCCATTCTGTTATGAATCAGAAAAAAAATTATTATAAATCACAGCACTTTTTTTTCTTTTTAAAAGTACTTCATCTACTTCAACAATGTTACACAAAGATCGATCCATAACAGTTGTAAATGTTATTTAATTCCACAGGGTGTCGATAATGGTGGACACCGGTGAAAGTGATCACTATTACTGACACCTCACGTGACTTCTCAAACGCGTGTTTAGATACAAAATGGTGACTGTCAAATGAAAGAGTAAGAAACAAAGTAGGTTTCGACAAGGAGATCATGAAATATCGGTGAATTTGATCAGTTAAAACATGTCCATGATCTTTCCACCATGCTTACCTGCGATGATAACGTCCAGGTTTTCCTCATATTGCTGATCATGCAAAAAAAAAACCCTTCCATCTCAGGTAACGAGCTGTCATCAGACAACAAGATCAAACAGTGAGGCGGGTCTTCAGGTTGATTAATTAACCAATAATAATTGCTGTAACTGAAACTCACCTTTGCAAAATTGTTTTTATTGATAAATCTGAAAAAGTGCCGATAATTATGGACTGTCGATAACTGTAGCTGCCGCTCTAATAATATCCATCCATCCATTATCTCTAGCCGCTTTATCCTGTTCTACAGGGTCGCAGGCAAGCTGGAGCCTATCCCAGCTGACTACGGGCGAAAGGCGGGGTACACCCTGGACAAGTCGCCAGGTCATCACAGGGCTGACACATAGACACAGACAACCATTCACACTCACATTCACACCTACGGTCAATTTAGAGTCACCAGTTAACCTAACCTGCATGTCTTTGGACTGTGGGGGAAACCGGAGCACCCCGCTCTAATAATAATTCTTGAAAAATAAAAAAAGATACGTTCTTACCATCAAACATTTTTATTCCATATTTTGTTGCTTTTTTGTATTTTGGGGAGTTTTCTTCTTATTTAGGGGTTTTTGGTGGTTGGTAAACCAACTTAAAGGTGCATTACCGCTTCTGACTGGGCTGGAGCGTGGAACAGGAGATATTGGGGGGGGGGGGGGGGACAACACACATAAAACAATATTCTTTTAGCTATTTCTGATTCTTTTAAATGCTTGATAAAAAAAATTGGGGGTTTTGTTTTCGAGTCGAGTTTTTATTTCATCTTCGGTTGGTTCAGCGACATGCTCCGCCATTTTGTTTTTCTCTTCTCAAGGTATATGAGCTGATATCCTAGTAGTAGAGTAGCCAATCCGAGCATGTGATTGCTCAAACCCAGTGAGTGTGGATAGAATAATTTCCAATATCTTTGGGAAATTTAATTAACTTGCATATTGTTGGTGAATGTGTCTATATAATAAAAAGAAAATCACACATTGGCTTTAAGATATGAAGTTTATCTTCTCATGTTGAAAATATTTTGCTTTGCTCACTCAGAAACATGCATTCACCACTCAAAGATAATCTTCATATCTTCGTGCCACCATGTTTTATATATATATATATATATATATATATATATATATATATATATATATATATATATATATATACACACAACCGTTCAAAAGTTTGGGGTCACTTTGAAATGTCCTTATTTTTGAAAGAAAAGCACTGTTCTTTTCAATGAAGATCACTTTAAACTAATCAGAAATCCACTCTATACATTGCTAATGTGGTAAATGACTATTCTAGCTGCAAATGTCTGGTTTTTGGTGCAATATCTCCATAGGTGTATAGAGGCCCATTTCCAGCAACTCTCACTCCAGTGTTCTAATGGTACAATGTGTTTGCTCATTGCCTCAGAAGGCTAATGGATGATTAGAAAACCCTTGTACAATCATGTTAGCACAGCTGAAAACAGTTGAGCTCTTTAGAGAAGCTATAAAACTGACCTTCCTTTGAGCAGATTGAGTTTCTGGAGCATCACATTTGTGGGGTCGATTAAATGCTCAAAATGGCCAGAAAAAGGTCTATAATGACTATATTTTCTATTCATTTTACAACTTATGGTGGTAAATAAAAGTGTGACTTTTCATGGAAAACACAAAATTGTCTGGGTGACCCCAAACTTTTGAATGGTAGTATATATATATTTTTTTTCTTCCTTTTTTGGTAAAAAAAAAAAAGCACCACATTCTCCATGTGCATGCAGTTTCACCCCACCATTAGCTGTAGGTTGGTTGGGCTTGACCAGGTCCTGACTAAGCCTACCCTGGATAATTGCTTAAACTTTGCCTGGTCTCTTTAGCCCAGGTTGTATATCAATTCCTTGAAGCTCACTTTATCTCAAGTTCTCTTAGAGCCTGGGTGCCTCTCAAGTTCACTTCAAAGCTCTGCTCAGAAAGCTTGCAAAGCCAGGCTTTAAAGACCTGTATATCTTCTCCCAGACTGAATGAGTGTGGGAAACAATATCAGAAACAGCAGTCTTCATACTTTCATACTTTAATAATTCTCGAGCAGCAGCTTCCAACTCCAGATTTTTAAGTTTTTCCCTGCTTTAATATGTTTGATTCAAATAATCATCTCAAGTATCAGTCTGTTTACGAAATTGGTTTCAGGACGATGTAAAAGGTAACCATATGACTAGAATTAAGCCCTGCCAGAGAGTATTCATTTTCACTCAGCTGATATGTGTAACTGATGTTGATTGGAGATTCATAATAAAAGTGTAAACGTGAGCAGAGAGATGGAAAAGAGAAATAACTTGTGACAGAACCTGGCAGAAACAGTTAAAGACTTGAATGTCAAAATAAAATCACTTATTTTTGAAACTGCCCAGATTGTATTTCTAACTAGAACAGGATGTCTATTCAAATTCAACAGCAATGAAAATTGGTCCATGTGAATGGCTCCGTCTTGGCCAACACTAAATTCTCCAATGGTGTGTCAAGTTTAGTTTCAAATAGCAGCAGTGGCACTCCTTTATCAGTTCTCAACAACAGCACTCTTGAGTTTTGTCTTGATGGTGATTCTAGCCATCAGGAGCTCCTCACTGATACCTATCTAATGGTGCAAGTCTTCTTGGTTGCATGCTTTGAACACAATTCGGTCACATTTTTGTCGTGAGTTGATTCTTTAGAACCAAATCACTGATTTGTATGGGAAATATGCTCCATGCTTGAAGTAATATCCAAAAGAGTCATAAATTTATTCATTATATACACAGAAATTTCACTCAGAATTGAAAGAAATGAGAAACTCCATGAAGTGTGCAGCCATTTCAGTATTAGTTCAAAAATGGTAGAAAAACAAAAACAAAAATATTTTAGAAAGCACAAGAACAAACTGAATACTAATTCCCCTTACAAAAAACAAGTTTATTCAAGTGTGCTTCTAGTATACTTCTTTTAAACTAAAAATAAGAGTATGCTTTCAGTTTACTTTTTATTTACTTATCAGAGATATACTTAATAAAGTTATACATAAGTATAGGGCTTATACTGAAAAGTATACAAAAAAGTCTAAGTGTATTAAGCTTATACTTAAACTTTTGATCAAGATATACTTAACAAAAGTGTAATAAAGTATGAAAATATTTGTGCCTTACGTCCAAGTGTACTTGCCCTGTAGTAAATTTTGATTTTTAAAGAAAATGAATATGTTCTTAATCCTGAGAATCTGTTATTTTGTGAATTCTTACCTTTATAACTTCATTGTAACTTAAGGTACAAAGCACTTAAGCTGTCTACATGTGTGCATGAGGTAAGGGTTAGGGCTAGAAAAAAATAATAGTATACCTAGAAGGGTAATTGCAGTATACTTCAAAACTAAAAAGTGGACTAGATGTATATAACCAGTAACTAATAGTATATTTCCAATATGCTATAAAGTATACTTTTATAAACTAAAAAGTGGACTAGAAGTGTGTAACGAGTAAACCAATAGTATATTTCCAGTATACTACAAAGTATACTTTAGTAAACTAAAAAGTGGACTAGAAGTATAAAACAAGTAAACTCACAGTATATTTCCAGTATATTATGAAGTATGCTTTTGTAAGCTAAAGAGTGGACTACAAGTATAGAACTAGTAAATTATTAGTACATAAGTTTACTTGTGGTATACTTGCAGTACAAAATAAAAAACACTAGTTGTATTCTCAAAGTTTACTTCTCTTAGACTTAAAGTATACTTTTTATAAACTAAAAGTGGGCCAATTTAGTCCCAAGAAGTATTAGATTAGTTTACTTACAAGTATACTGTAAGTACATTGATATCAGTATACTTGGTACACGAAAGTATACTTAAGGAAATATGCTTTAACTTTACTTAAGTATACTTCTTTTTTATAAGGGTCAGTAGTCCTTTTTAATTTCCCTGAAGGAACCCTCCCAAAGGGATCAATAAAGTTCTATCTAATCTAATCCAATCTAATCTAATCTTTAAAAAAACATTACAGTTTTGCCAAAATGTTAATTACAGGATGCTAAGATATATGCAGTATCTTGTGAAAAGAAACACTTAGCTTACAGTAGATCACAGGAAGGAAACATACTTTATTTTTAAAAAGACAGCAACAAAGTGAGATGGTGATCCATCCAAACAGCTATGAAGTGAAGAAGCGCTTACTGCTACTGGACAGAGGAACAAGAGAACAGGACACAGGCAGACACGTCCAGAATGTTTTACTTTTCAAGACGATATGGTGAGTCACATATAATGAATAAGTTTTCTTTTATGTGGCAGCATTGTGGCGCAGGATCTCACACATATTACTCCCACTAATGCGTTTACATTGACAGGGCTAACCATTACAAATGATGGAAAGTTACAAGCAAGATGGTCGCTATGGAAATCTAAAAGTTGTTTATCTGGCCACTTTGAGAGCAGAAATAATCAGCAATAAACAATCGTACCTTGAAAAGAGACAAAGAGGGAAAGGACGTCGAACTCTTACTGTTGGGGTGAACACATTACCCCAGTCTAAAGTGGAAATTATTGGTTTTCAGTAGGGACTTGCTCCACTGTTTCCCTACTTGTTTTGTAATTTGCCCCAATAGTAAATCAGGGCTCATGACTGGCCTCTTGGACTTTGCTGAACGCTGATCCCGTCCTCTCCCAACATTCCTGTGTTCATGAATCATTCCGGTTCCTGGCTTCCACCAGGCATTTCCTGCTCAGCCCTCTCTCACTGTGAGTGAGCCACTGAGCTCTGGGCTGCTCTGGGCCCAGAGCACAACTCTGATACAGACCCCTGGGAGAGCCCAGGACACAGAGCGCTGTTCTAAAGCTCTATTACACAGTAACAGGGAGGATACTGATGCTATAGCTGTGATCCTGTCGCAGTTTACACTGGAAACAATAAACGAACCATATCATCAGAAAAGAAAGCTATGCAAAGGTCAAAGTGTCATGAAAAAACATCAGTGATTATTCTACATGAGCTCTATAGCGCAGCTCTTTCCCAGTGGGTGGATCGAAAGTAGAAAGGGCAAGTAATTACAGTTCAAAAGTCTTCTTACAAATAGAGATGCTTGTTCAGCTTTTAAAAGATATACCAGTCTAGATTTTTCTTCTTCTTCTTCTTCAAATTATATACAGATCATTACAGCATACAATACAGAGATCACATCACAAGGTCACAAATGTCTACAGTCCAGAAGGGCTTACGGTGGCATAACCTGGCATGAGTTATGAGAATGTGTGTGTGTGTGTGTGTGTGTGTGTGTGTGTGTGTGTGTGTGTGTGTGTGTACGTGCTCATGCCTAAGATCAGTTCATCGCCTGTATCACCAGTCTTCCTTCGACCTGGTGAAGGTAAGCACTCTTCTTCTCCGCTAGGCTCTCTTTGGCATGTGTTTCATCATCACTGTCAGCAGGCTCCTGTTTGATTCTAATAACCCTAGCGTGAGCATCCGCCTCTTCACTGAGCAAACTGGGACTGTGGATGCTGCTGTTGCTGCTCCTATGGCTGGGGCTGCACTTGCGGATGACTCCAGAAGAGGGCGAGCTGTCCTCTTGCATGGCGTGATCGTGTGCATCCTCTCCCTCTTCCTCCTCTGACTCGTGCAGGTGTCCATTCGGCTGCCTCAGCTGTTCAATGGACTTGGAAAACAGCTGCATTCGAGAAATAAATAAATAGATTTCTGTCAGCCAAACTGGGACGCTGACTAGCATTTTAACATTACTGATCATGGTTCTTGAATGGTTTGCAAAATTAGTGGCTCACTTACTAACACAGTGACAATGATCACAAATGTGAGTTTTCAGAAGACTGCTTGTTAGAGCTGGACTAACATTTAGTCATTTAAATGAATAAATGAATGAATAAATAAATAAAATGAGATATGCGCCAATGTAGCTCCACAATTACCAAACACTAGTAGATTAAAAGGGCGGCACGGTGGTGTAGTGGTTAGCGCTGTCGCCTCACAGCAAGAAGGTCCGGGTTCGAGCCCAGCAGCTGGCAAAGGCCTTTCTGCGTGGAGTTTGCATGTTCTACATGGGCAGAGCCGGCCCGTGGCATAGGCAATATAGGCAAATGCTAAGGGCGCTGCGTCCATCCAGGGGCGCAGAAACGGGGGGAGAAAAATTATGACTTCCACTATTCTGAAAACGAGTCAGCATTATAATGTCTTAGCCTAATTTAATTGTACAGCAAAGCATGTAGTCAGGGTGCGATTTGTCAAGAAAAGCGGGGTGGGGTGGGGTGTGGTGGTGGTTGTTAATCATGAAACAATAAGCGCTCAACAGTGGTTCGCCCTGTCTATAGTGTGTCTTCGGGCGCGCAAGTGCGCATCCGCAGCTATTCTCTGTTTTGGCCAATTGCCTAGAGCGCAAAGTGTGCCCAGGGGCGCCAAGGGCGACCAAAACCCCACCAAAAATGAGGGATGGAGCTATTGAATGGAGATGTTACCAAGTGCATCAGTGGTGTACAGTGTTTTCAACCACTGTGCTGCCGAACTCTAGTACCGCAGAACACTAGTGTGCCGTGAGAGATCACCAAGTGTACCATGGAAAATTATAGAATGACTGTATATTGTAAATATTGGCAACAGCGTTTTAGTTTCAGTCAACATTTTCTATTGGTGATGTGCCTTGAGATTTTTTCATTGAAAAAAGTGCGCCCTGGCTCAGGAAAGGTTGAAAAACAAGTGTAGCCTACGCAGTAGTGGTCGGTGATTTCCTTATGCCTACTAAAAATGCACAATGATAGGTTATAAGGGGGGCGGGGGGAGCGGTGCTCATCGGGGAATGAGAATGGCTATCCACTGCAAAAAGTAGCCCAGACTACAAGTGCTTAAATGAAGAAATCCAAACGAAGGCTACAGGAAGAAACAAATAGAGCCAAGTATAGAGGTAAGTCTGATCTAATCTCTCATATCAACCATTATAGTGGCAAATTAATATTTTAGACGCCTGAATCAATGTCTGCCTAGCTAACTAGATGCAAACAGCAATAGACTTCAATAACAAAGTACCCATAATAGCACTTTTGTTTGAAAATACAGCCCATTGATGTCCTAACAGGGTGCTTAAGTTTGCACAATTTAGAATTGTAGAATTTTTTATTCATTTAATTTGTTAATTCTTCAGAGATGACTTAACTTTTAATAGCAAAAAAGAAACTAAAATAATTTATTGTTTATTGTCCATGCACTACACACTTTGAACAGGGTGCGGAAGAGTTTTTGCCCATTATATGGAGATATGTATTGAATTTGTGTGGTCATTTTACTTTGTGACACTTTATGTGAATAATTATAATAATAACAATAATGAAAAAAATAAAAATGACTTCTTGTTTATTGTCCATGCACTGTACATTGTTTAATAGTAATAGAATAGAGTGATTAGATTAAAGTGTTATTTAGATGTTATTAGAGGGGTTTTTTTCTTGGGGGGGGGGGGCGCCAAAACTCAATCTTGCCTAGGGCAGCCAAAGACCTAGAGCCGGCCCTGTACATGGGGGTGCTCCGGTTTCCCCCAAGATATGCAGGTTAGTTTAATTGGTGGCTCTAAATTGACCGTAGGTGTGAATGGTTGTTTGTCTATGTGTCAGCCCTGCAATGACCTAGTGACTTGTCCAGGGTGTACCCCGCCTTTCGCCCATAGTCAGCTGGGATAGGCTCCAGCTTGCCTGTGACCCTGTAGGACAGGATAAGCGGCTACAGATAATGGATGGATGGACAGTAGATCAGAATTTGAATTTTGGACCTCTTTTAAGGTTTTGATTTACTTTACATCACAGCATATCGGTACTCAAAACATGGAGGTTCTTGGATATATATTTTTATCAACTAGTGTAGACTTAAGCATGTGTGTGTGGAAAAGGGGTAAACTGGGTTTACTTCTTCTCTTAATATCAGCTCCGGGAAAAATAACATCTGGGTCCAGGCCTTAGTAAAATGCTTTTTATACCGCTCTCTAAAGCGCATCTCCATAAAGAAATCTGAAGTTCTTTTACAACCCAGACCTGGTGCATGTTATAGAGAACCTGGTTGAGACAGATTAAAAGTGGTTACCAAATTTTGTTACTTGGGTAGTGTACTATCTAATGATTGCTCTGTTGATGCTGAAATCACTGCACGGATTGCAAACGCTTCTTCTACATTTGATTGTCTTGCTGCAAGACTATGGGACACTCATGACATCTGTCTAGGTACCAAAGTATCGGTCTATCAGGCTGCAGTTTTAACAGTGTTACTCTATGGTTGTGAAACATGGACACTATACTGGCGTCACATAAGGAAGTCTGATACATTTCATATGTGCTATCTATGTAGGATCGCTGGACTATCTTGGCAACATTGTGTACCGAACACTGAAGTGCTATCCCGTTGCCACACACGTGGAATTGAGGCCTTTATCATGGAAGCCCACCTTCGTTGGGCTGGTCATGTGCTTCGCATGAGTGATGAAAGATTACCTCGTGCTCTGTTCTATGGTGAATTATCTGATTGTGTACGTCCTGTTGGTACCCCAAAGAAGCGTTATAAAAGACCTGCTTAAGGGTTCGCTTATTAAATGCAGCATATCGGACTTTGAAAACTTTGCCAAAGACAGAGCTCAGTGGAGGGTATTTGTAAAGGGTGGTGTGGCAAAGTATGAGGAAAGACGGATTGCAGAACTTAAGGAGAAGCGACGTTGCCAGAAGGAAAGGATATCAGCACCTGGAAGTTATCTTTGTGATAAGTGTACTAAAGTCTGCGGGTCGGTAATTGGATTGTTAAGCCACCAAAGAGCTCACGACCACAAATAAGACAGCTGATACAGAACTTGGATCTGTCATGCGCGATAGCCAAACCAAGTCAAGTTTATTTTTATAGCGCTTTTAACAATAGACATTGTCACAAAGCAGCTTTACATAGATTTAATTACTTTAAACATGAGCTAATTTTATCCCTAATCTATCCCCAATGAGTGAGCTTGTGGTGACGGTGGCAAGGAAAAACTCCCTCAGATGACATGAGGAAGAAACCTCGAGAGGAACCAGACTCAAAAGGGAACCCATCCTCATTTGGATGAGAAAAGATAACATGATTATAACATTTTTAACAGTTTTAAAGGAACAGTCCACCGTACTTCCATAATGAAATATGCTCTTATCTGAATTGAGACGAGCTGCTCCGTACCTCTCCGAGCTTTGCGCGACCTCCCAGTCAATCAGACGCGCTGTCACTCCTGTTAGCAATGTAGCTAGGCTCAGCATGGCCAATGGTATTTTTTGGGGCTGTAGTTAGATGCGACCAAACTCTTCCGTGTTTTTCCTGTTTACATAGGTTTATATGACCAGTGATATGAAACAAGTTCAGTTACACAAATTGAAACGTAGCGATTTTCTATGCTATGGAAAGTGCGCACTATAATGACAGGCGTACTAACACCTTCTGCGCGCTTCGGCAGCGCATTGATATCTGAGCTCCGTATCAATGCGCTGCCGAAGCACGCAGAAGGTGTTAGTATGCCTGTCATTATAGTGCGGACTTTCCATAGCATAGAAAATCGCTACGTTTCAATTTGTGTAACTGAACTTGTTTCATATCACTGGTCATATAAACCTATGTAAACAGGAAAAACACGGAAGAGTTTGGTCGCATCTAACTACAGCCCCAAAAAATACCATTGGCCATACTGAGCCTAGCTACATTGCTAACAGGAGTGACAGCGCGTCTGATTGACTGGGAGGTCGCGCAAAGCTCGGAGAGGTACGGAGCAGCTCGTCTCAATTCAGATAAGAGCATATTTCATTATGGAAGTACGGTGGACTGTTCCTTTAACATGAAGTCAGTTTCGTCGATGTTATAACTCTTTATTTGAGTGAAAAACTGTTCATGACAACCGCGGTCCTAAAGTTAGCAAATCAACTGTAGTCCTCAGCTATAAAAGCATTACTGTAACCAAACCCCTAAAGCGCATAAGCTTGTGTAAAAGCTCATTTTAGTACGCGTAAACATTTCCAAAATATACTGGTTTTACTATGGAGTGTCTCCCATCATAATGTACAGTATGTTGATGGTGAATGAGGCTAATGATGGCTAATTCCTAATTACAGAAAGTTTCCAACTTTATCTTGTATCCATATTTAAGTATTTGTAATTCACAGAAGTACTACGTGGATACATTTATTTCATTTTGTATTATTTCTTAGACATTTAAAAGATAAAAAAAAATAAAACAAGTAAATAAATCAGAATTTACCTCTGGGAGTTCCAGTAGCCCAACATATATTTATGAGTATACCTTTATTTTCTAACTTCGATATGCAGCATAAATCAGACTACAAATCAACATCCATGCTTTAGAGTATAGAGAGATTCCACTAACCAGATGATGCATTAAAGCAGGTTTTTTTTTTATTTCATTCTTTCAACTGAGGTCAGAACTTGGAGAGCAAAACAAGAGCTCTGTGATCTTTCTTTCTGAGAGTTGCACTTGTAGCTTTGAATTTCCCATCGCCCTTTCAGCAGTAATAGTGCAGATCAATCTATGGGCTCCCCACACAATGGGACCTTTCAGTATGCTAGCCTCGCATGCTCAGCACAATAATTGCACTCAAACAGAGAGTTAGGGTCACCACTCCTGGTGCACAGAAATACAAACATTTCCTCAAGGGAACAAAAGTATGTATTCTCTCTAATTCAACAAACGCATGTTATGGAGTGTGTTTGCATGTCAGTGCCACAGATGCCCCTAATCTACGCTAACAACAGATACACACTAGCATTTTAGCGCTCTTGCAAAGTAACATCATTGTTTGTTTTACTGTTTGAACAAAATGCCCACCTTCCCACACTCGGAAAATCAAAGTCCCACTGAAATAAAAGTAACCCTACGTTTCCTATCTTTTATCTGCAAACCTGCATGTGGTTTACTTTTAAATAGCTTTTAGATTAAAGCTTTCAAGATCTATGGTATCAGTATCCCTTCAGGTCTAATTACATTCTTTACATTTTTGAAAAGGTGAACGTTATAAACAAAAGATGTACCCTTGATAGTCGACTATCTACTGATGAGTGAAAAAGATATTTCCGAGAGTGCAAGGCACTGCTAAAATAATGATTTGGGTCTATATTTAGTGACATGGGTGTACCTTATTGATGTGGACCTGTTGCTGATACTGTTTCTGCTTCTCGAGGAAGTGTTGGTGCTGCTGCTGGATGACAAGCTGGGCTAGTATGCTCTGGGGCAGTGGTGCAGACTGGGTACGATTCAGGGGTCGGTGACGTGGCAATTTGGGTCGCACACTGCCTGAGGAACGCTCCGTCATGGCCAGGGGAGAGGGAGGATGCACACATCCTGCACTTTGGCCTATAGGGGAAAAAGCAGTAGCATTTACAACAGGATGGAAATGGTACAGTACTAATTTCAGTCAATATCATTCTGAAAATACATGTTCTATCTTGCTATTAATGATTCATATACAGTTGTCCAGCAATTTGTATCTGGCACAAAGAACTGTTTTCTATTGAATCGTGTGTCAAAAGCTAAAACGCAATTTTTTTATTTGAAATATTTAACAGTTATTCCACGAAATTGAGTCGTGCATGACCTGATAGCAAAAGAGGTGCATGGCGCCAAGTCGACTATAAGCCATATACGACGAGATTGAGTGGAATAATGGTTTTATTCTATCCACATTCACTGGATTTTGAGAAACAGAGCGTTTTTATTTTTATTTTTTGCAAATTTGATAAATAAAAACTTTATACAAAACGTCTGACAAAATCATTTCCGCTTAGAATGTAAACAAACCAGTGAAATGACAGGAACAATTTGTGAAAAATGCTATAATAATAATTCTTGAAAAAATAAAAAAAGATACGTTCTTACCATCAAATACTTTCGTTCCATATTTTGTTGCTTTTTTTGTATTTTTGGGAGTTTTGTTTTCGAGTAGTTTTTATTTCGTCCTCGGTTGGTTCGGCAAAACGCGCCGCCATTTTGTTTTTCTCTACTCTATATGAGCTGATAGCTTAGTAGTAGAGTAGCCAATCAGAGCACGCGATTGCTCATATTCAGTGAATGTGGATAGAATATGAATATCCTGTTTCATTCACCATGTTTGTTGCTGTTGTTGTTGTTGTGATGCCACATCAATTCCAATGTTAGTATCATATACTGGATGTGCTAACACAATGACTAACACCTGCTATTGACTTAAATGCTGATGCAACAGTGTCTGAATTCTGGAAAACAGTGAAAATGTGGATTTTGCACAAAATTGAGTCCTTCCTTCATAGTTATGTTCTTGGTCCAAAGCTACCTCCACTCTGGGCCAAAATGTTTCACATTTTATCAGATATACTCCACACGTTATTGGAATCTGACCCACTTTGGTAGTGCTCAGAGTCTCTGATAAACTTTCTTCACTACAATAATGTCAATTACAGCTAATGTCATATGCTCTGATTGTAGAAAAGAAACTTATGTTCAGGTTTTCAGGGGGAAAACAGACTCCTATTAAAATGTGGATGGAAAAAAATAGTTATACTCTTACAGCTAAAAAAAGTTTTTAAATAAACAAAATGAAACATTTCAATAAGATTTGGCATCCCCTTCTCAACACGGGCGATTGCTCTAAGACAATGAGGGAGGCTCAGCCTCCTCTAAGAATGGCGAACATCGTGTAGGATGAATTGCGCTAGGCTTATGTTATAGCCGACCTTATAACATTGCTATTTCAGATCCAGAATCATAGAAATATATGTGCTCAACCCACTACAGTGCGAAATCATTCCGTTATAACTTTAATGTGCGCGTGAGTTTTTCCCCCTCGTGACAGCGCGATGCAGCGCAGCCTCAGTTCACTTCAATGGCATTTGGGAGCTCTGCGCTTTTCAGTATCAAAATGCAAGCAGTGTTGCCAGATACTGCTGACGTTTTCCAGCCCAAAATATGTTCTAAAACCGCCCAATCTGACAACACTGAATGCAAGACGATTATTGGACAAATACTGCGAAAACGCCCGCCCATGGAGTCTCACGGACTCCCAGCCTCAGTGCACTTCAATGGCATTTGGGAGCTATGCGCTTATCAATCTCAAAATGCAAGATGATTATTGGACAAATACTGCGAAAATGCCCGCCTACGGACTCCCAGCCTCACAGTGGGAGGGACATGGCAGTTTCCGCGAGGAGACTGGCGATTGGTGAAAGCGGCCGGATATTTTCTTTGATTGACAGCTCGTTTCAACTATAGACAGGCAGCGGTGAATCTCAGTTCAGTCCCATGCGGATTCGCAAGTGCTGTGGTGTATTGTAAGAGATCGGCTTACATTTCGATTTCATTCATTACATACGGTTTCTACCAGCTTTTTTAGTTTGTATATATTTTCATTGTAAATAAAGTGTAAATATAGTGTTGTCAAGTTTGCTATCTTAGTTCCAGAAATTTCGTTTATTTGAGTGACTGAACTTGAACTTGAGGGGGCTAGTCAGCTAGCAAGAAAGCAGCGCACGGATGCCAAGCATTGCTGATTTAATTTTGGCAAAGCCATTTGCCAGTCTTCCTTTCGAGGAAAAAAATAAAATTAAAGAGCAGGGTAGACCAACGCCTCAAATTGACTTGGTGAAAAAGGTAGGGAATAATACTCGTTCCTTTCAGCTCTCCTGGTACAAGAAAGTGAATTGGCTAACAGCAAGTGACCCACATCAACAACAGTAAATAGGCTACTTTAGTAATATGTCATGGATGGACCAAAAATATAGAATCTATTTAAAATGTTTATGCTGAGTATATTATATTGGAATATATATTTCTCTGGATATGAATTAAACACAGCTACAATTTGGAAAACATTTTTAAACAAAAACACAGCCGAGACCATTTCACACTACAGACCTGGATTAAAAGTGAAGGGTTATCAAAATTGTCAATAAAACATTTCTCAGTCAAAATAAGTAAAATATAGGGAAAGTGTCATTGAATGAAATGTGTGGCACCCAGCTCTACTGCTGAGGTTCCTGACAAAGAGCTGCTTTCAGTAATGATCAATTTTTAAACAACATGCCACAATTTTAAAATATAAAATGTTAAAATATACCCCCCCCCCCCATCATGTATATTGGACAGTAGGCTAATGGGCCAAAAGAACCTGTTATTTCACAGTTTGTGACGCTGCCAACAATCAGCCAGATCAGAGGCAAGAGTATGGGCAAAACTGATGTTTTTTCTTTTAAAATCTGGAAATATCGTAACCGACCAGCCTCCCCTGTTTGAAAGACTACCAGCCGCTACTGCTTCTCAAGTACCTCGACAGTGTGGGCTGAGTTAATATGCGACACTATTGTTTAAAGGCATCCTCCAGCGAATTTATTCTTAAACTTATTTTAAGTAAAAGTAGTCGCAGATTTCAAGAATCAAACTCTCATTTTCGGAGACCAAATAGCGCTCGAGAAAAATGAGTTTTGCTAGTTTTACAAGTATTTTACTGAATTTATCAGTTTTTAAATAAGTATTTCTCACTGTGTAGCATATAAATACCACAGTGATGCTAAAAAGAAAGCACAAGCTGGAACTAAACTGCATTTCCGCAGAGAAAATGCAAAGTGTGCTTACTCAGCTGGAACAGAGTGTCACCGACAGAAACTGGATTAGACATGAGACCTCGCGCTGCAAAATCTTTTTTTTCCACATGATCTACAGAAAGTGTGACTCTAAATTGACCGTGAGTGTGAATGTGAGTGTGAATGGTTGTCTGTGTCTATGTGTCAGCCCTGTGATGACCTGGCGACTTGTCCAGGGTGTACCCCGCCTTTCGCCCGTAGTCAGCTGGGATAGGCTCCAGCTTGCCCGCGACCCTGTAGAACAGGATAAAGCGGCTACAGATAATGAGATGAGATGAGATTTACAGAAAGTGTGTGTGGCAAAGTGTGTGTAGCGTGTGTGGCTGCACACTCTAAAATCTTGGTTTAAAATGGTTCAACTCGCAGTGCGACCTGACACTTTGCGCTCTAAAATCTTTTTTTTACATGATCTACATGGTGTTGGCTAGATTAACCCTTTGGGGTCGAGAGCTTCGCCAGCGAAGCTCAGCAGGTTTAGAATGAGTAGGTCATGTATTTAGATAAATATGGTCACGAGTTTTTATCATACAAGCATGACAAACATACTGACAGAAACTTTATACTTTACACTTTCCTGTGTGCCCACTGTCAAATAATAGTATATTTTCTCTGTGGAAATGCAGTCCAGTTCCAACTTGTGCTTTCTTTTTAGTATCACTGTGGCATTTATGTGTTACACAACGAGGCATACTTATTTAAAAACTGATAAATTCGGTAAAATACTTGTAAAACTAGCAAAACTACGATGTAAACCGAGAATATAAACAGCTCAGTTGCTCCAAGCGACCACCACCTGACGTCATCGCATACGTCACCCATCTGACATCCATCCATTATCTGTAGCCGCTTATCCTGTTCTACAGGGTCGCAGGCAAGCTGGAGCCTATCCCAGCTGACTATGGGCGAGAGGCGGGGTACACCCTGGACAAGTCGCCAGGTCATCACAGGGCTGCACATAGACACAGACAACCATTCACACTCACATTCACACCTACGGTCAATTTAGAGTCACCAGTTAACCTAACCTGCATGTCTTTGGACTGTGGGGGAAACCGGAGCACCCGGAGGAAACCCACGCGGACACGGGGAGAACATGCAAACTCCACACAGAAAGGCCCTCGCCGGCCACGGGGCTCGAACCCAGGACCTTCTTGCTGTGAGGCGACAGCGCTAACCACTACACCACCGTGCCGCCATCCATCTGACATTTTAAAGAATTTTTTTTCGAACACTATTTGGTGTCCGAAAATGAAAGTTTGATTTTTTGAAATCTGCAACTACTTTTACTTAAAATAAGTTTGAGAATAAATCCACTGGAGCATCCCTTTAAGTCATGTTGTAAAGAGGTATATTTACTTTTGTATTTAGGTGAGGACTTCTTAAACTCTCAGTTAATTGTGAAATATTTATTAACTGCAATGGAACTTATAGGAAAGTGACTGTCAACCAGTCCTGGGAGTTTAAGGGGTTAATGTTATTGACCGTCTGGACAGGATCACATGGAGGTTCTCACCAGTGGAGAAGATCTTCTGTTGGCGGAGCTGCTCCTTTTGCAGGAGATGCTGTAGGAGTGCTTGCTGGCTGCTGCTCACTTTACTCTCAATGCTGACCGGTAGAGGCACAGGGCCCAGGAGCTGAGCAGGCAAACCCTGCCTGACAGACAGCACTCCACTGCCCTCGCCAGCCTGAGGGGGAAACACAGGTTACATCAGACAGACCCTCTGCCATTGGTGGTTAAACCAAATTGAACACTGTAACCACAACTGAATGTTGCTTACTTACTGCAGACTGGGTTTTTTTGCAATGAATAAAGTGCTTGTTTTTTTTTTTTTCTGTGCACTACAGAAAGCCCCTTTTCTCCCATTTATTTGGTTAGATGGACTTAACCTTACACTTTTCCCAGGAATGATCACACAGGCATGCAAAGTGAGGTTAAAGACTGAACATTATCTCGAGCTGCACTTGATTATATTGCTTTGGTCTCTTTAAACAGGAGTAATGGATGAGGTGACTGGGGAAGACTGGAGTGCAACTGACACCAGACACTTAAGCACAATATTTATCTAAGGCCTATAAAATCCCCCAAGGTCAAGGGTCAGTACCCTAAGGCTACACATATCATCCAGACAGCCACTGATGGCTGGTCTTTCAACAGGCACCACAATACACAGTTGAGCAGGGGCCCTAAATGACATTTCCCTTCATTTATCAGCCTAAACATTCACCTTACGTTCAGAATCCTCCAGCAGACACGGAGTTGCAAAAATGTTCATCGTATGTGGGTAGAAATGAACTGTTCAACTGTGTCTCAGGGGAGGGATGTTACAAAAGGAAACAAAAGCAAAAGTTCATGTAGTAAGACGATAGATTTGATGCAACATTTTGCAGCAGGAATCAAAACAGTGATGGTGTTTTACTCTGGAAATATAATAGATGTCTGTGATACATTTAGGCTAGTAAATATGTTGTTGTTGTTGTAGAAAGATTATATGCACTGACACTTTTGGAAATGGTAATAATACACATGGGTTGTCACATAGTCACTGGATAAAAAGGAGACAAAAAGGAAATGTGCAGCTAAATATTTTACATATTCGTAAAAGCCTGTTGGTTTGAACTCCCTGAAATGAAACAACCGAATGGATGTAAAGAAGGTTAAAGGAGAGCTGAAGGCAAATTTTTTTTATGATCAAAATTCTATTTCTCATTTTATTAAATATCGGAATGCATTTCCGACAGCTATTTTGTCACTGATATAGCAAGTTATGAGTGTTTGAAATATGCTCTGTAATATATCAGTCCATATGTCAAAGCAACGGCCGTAAACGAGATTCGCCGAGACCTGTGCGAGACATCGTAGGGCAGAAGTAAAACCAGTGTTCGAAATACCCGTCTGCAGTCTGCATTTTGCAGAATGATTTTCAAGATTGCAGAAGAAAAATTAAACAACCTGCAATTTTGCAGAATGAAAAAAATCAGGTTCGGAATACAATGGTTCTCAATTTAGCAAACTAGCGGCGCTGTAAATAAACTGAAACCTGCGCCGCGCGAACCTGACGGCGTTTTCCAGGTCAAAGTTGAGCAATATTTACATAATACCGATGAAAGGCAACGACAACCAAATAAGGACAGCTGCCATTTTCCGATGTAAGATTTCGTCACTTTTAATACCCACCGGGAGGACCCGACAACTACCTCGGCAGTGTTCGGCAGTTTCCGCCATGCATCTCCCAGAATTCAATGCGGCACAACAAACATGGCTCCCAAGAAGAGGATTGTTTCTTCGGGGCAAGAGTCCGACAAAAACGCCAAGAAAACAAGGACGATTTTGTCGTGTCTCAGCAAAACCGGCAGCCAGCGTGACTCCAACAACAACAACGACAGATTGCGCGTCCGCGAGGGTGACAAAAATGAAGACGGTCGCTGTTGTAGTTGTATACATACATATATATTGGTAAATTGTATAGGTTTGTATATATTGTATTGTTGAATCATGCAAAATTATACTGATATTATATCCCTTTTGAAGACAGCAACAGTATTTTACCTTTATTCATAGAAACTTTTGAATATTTTCTTTTCTCATACCAAGCTACACTAATACATGTTTTGTGTACATGTTCGATTTTTTTTACTAGTGCTGTCTTGCCTGTGGTGCAGACGAGCACAAAGTAAAACAGTTGCCCTGTAAGACAAAGCTCATAGGTTCAGTTCTGTAGCTCTCAGTAGTTCTGTAGCTCTCAGTAGTTCTGTAGCTCTCAGTTCTGCCATGATTAGTTTGTACCCAGTTCTCTGTTGTTAGTTTAGAGCAGTGAAGCCCCTGTAGTCGTTCTCAGTTCAGTTCATGACCTTGCACTTTAGAAGCCAGGCAAACACAATGAACCCAAACGTCTTTCCATTTGCCAGTTGGGTTTTATTCCATAATGGCATCAATTCTTTGCATCATCGTAAGATGTAACAGAGTGTAGAATTGAAACCTTGCTTTCGATTTAAAACTACAGGTTGCAGATGCAAACACTGTGAATGAAGTACATTTTGGGTAGCAATCTATTGTTCAAGCTAGAAACTTAATCTTGACAAAATGTAACATGACGTGTAACATGAAAATGAATGTTTTGTTTCTTGAAGAACAGCTGTGTTCTATTTTTTATTGTGGTGATACCTTTATTAGTATGTTGTGTGGAAGGATAATGTGTGGGTGTGATAACTAGTACATTTAGGAATTAGTTGGTATACTTCAAGTTGTAGTAGCCCGTAGTGTCAGGGCGAGGGGGATGAAAGACCTGTGGAAGTATCATGGAATGATAACTTTGCTGCAGAGAAGGATCTGTGAAGACTGAAATTAAAAATAGTGAGAGAATAAAGAATTACAGTAATGCTATGAGTTGTAAAGCTAGGTATGATGTAAATATAGGCATTATTAGGTTGAGAAGGGTGTAGTATGGAGGCTTGTGTATTTGCAGAAAATATTTCCAAATTGCAGAACAAAATTTTGGCATTCTGCAATATTGCAGAACACTGGAAAAAAGTATTTCGACCACTGAAAATGTACAGCGGAAATCAAAGTGACCGACGTCTGCCAACGTTGTCAAAAGACGCGCGCGCCCTCTTTCGAATGCTGACGTAATCAAGCCGGAAGTTTTGTTTGTTTTGATAGCAATCTGGAAAGTTTGAAAAAAATAGGCAGTAATCATCATTTAAACTCGTTTTTGTGCAATATTTCGTTTGGAAAACAGTTTTCAAAATGGCGGCACTGACACCTGGCTGACACTTCACGTTTCAAAGTCTCGCACAAATTTCGTGAAGATCGTGCGGATAAGCGACGCCTGCCGTGGACCAAACGAACTAAATTCAACATGGCTAAAAACCGAATAGGCCGATAAGTATAATATTTAATTGCAATTAGCTGCCAATACGAGTCACGATATAAGGTTACTAAAACCGAAAACGCAATTGAATAACACGTTAATTAAGAAATAAAGCAAGTTTAAAAATGACTTCAGTTCCCCTTTAATGGTGCTGATTTAACTCACATTGATGGGGGAGGAGGCAGCGGAGAGGCCCAGCGTGATGTTAGGCAGAGACGGTGATGTGTAGAGACTCAACATGGATACTGAACCTTCAGAGCCAAGCAACTTCGGCTGTGAGGGCCAACGCTGACAGAAAGAAAGACAGAGCTTGAAAGAAACACTGAGCTATTATGGAATCCCACTATGGACCATTGGAAAGAGCAATAGGAGCAGCAAAATAAACTTTAATGTACTAAGACGAATGACAGATTTGTTCCTGCCTCAGTGGAGCTGGATAAGTCCAAATGAAACCAGCAAACTTATGACAATACCTATAATATCCAACTCCGAAGACAGAATGCTGTATTGATAGTTCTGAGGTACGGACGAATCATGTCTGATGTTCGAGAAACGTTCTCCGTTGGCTCTGGGTCATTCTTCCTGCACACAGCAGGATAGTCCAGCAGCATGTGGTCATGGAGCAGCCCTGTTTATTCTTCCAATCCCCCTGCATATTCACTGACCTGTATGTGGATATCCGGCCTTTATATGACCCAGGGGAGCAGTTTCTTCTGAAAGGGGATACCCAATGTAACAGATCACAAACACGGCTCGCTTTTGCACCTAGCCTGCTGTCTGCGGGTAGTCCCCCAACCCACCGGTCTGATCCGTGAAACTCTCGGCCTATGTCAATACAACAGCCGTACAACGTGTTTGTGTTGTTAGCATGTCATTGGCTACCAGCAGCTGGCAGATCAATTAAGCTCAACCTCCCGCCTCCTCCGCCCTGGATCATGGTGTAATAGGCATTCCGAGGCAGCCGTTGTACTGGAGGTCCATGGGAGTGTAAACAGTACTGTTGAAGAATAACACAGCTGCTAAGCTGATGCTGCACACAGAGTTGTCGTTTCTGCCACATGCCCTAGAATGTACTGCTTTGTGAGGAAGGTCCACTGGGACCCGAAAGCACTGAGCCATGAAGCCATCAGGAAGTGACTCAGAGCACCTTCCAGAACTGATGAACTTCAACAAACAAAATCACTTCCGTGCTTATACTTGCGGGCAAATGGCAGTCCAAACACACAGCAGTGGTTAAAGTAAGAGAACGAGAGCGTAATATACTGTGCGTACCTGCACGTCCATGAAGGTGGGCTATTGGAAATATTTACATCACACTATTTAGAGGGCTTTTTGCCTTGAATTGGAAATTTCGAACAGTCCGTCAGCTGATACTGGAGTTTCTTTACTGAGCAGTCTGTGTTAGAGCCAGGAAAAGGGTCAGTGCTTGAAACCATCGGCTTGTAGGAGGAAGTCACCTGATTTTTTTATTGCCTGTGTAGGGAGACATTTTCACTGAACTGCGAAAGAAGCCTGCTATAACGACTGTGTTTTGATAGCTGCACAAGAGTAATATAGGTTCAGCGAGATGGATGTAGAAATTCCATTTTCTCTTTTTTACAATGCTTAATCCAAGCTTGTATTTTACACCAAAACAGCTTTAGGAAAGTTTGTAACTGAAACTTCTTTATGCTGTTTTTCTTCCTTTTTTTTTTTTTTTGGAGGATGATGTGATGAAATTTTAAGGGGCTGTACCTCAGAGTGAGTGCTGGATGGTAGAGGTGATGGTCCATTTTCAGCTCCTGGAAAACTTGAGGCTCTATTTGGAGAGCTGGGGCCTGAACCAGTGGAGCTGCTACTGGCTGTCGACTCTATAGATGATGACCCAAAAAGAAAAATGTTGATTAGGGTGGAGCTTAAATGACAGAAAATTGTCTTACCCCCTGAACATGTTCCATTTGTACACTGTAAAACATTTCAGATTACTTTAACTTGGAAATGCAAGTTCACCTGCTGCCTTGGAAATGCAAGTGAACTCAATTTGCCGATTATCTTCGTTTCAACTCAGAAAAAGTCTCGATTAGTCAAGACAACTAAGTAATTCAAGTCTAACCTTTGAAAACTTGCACAGATTAGTTCAAATTAAAAGACTTTTCGGAGCTCATTGAGTTAAAGAGAAAAAGTAAGTGGACATAACTAAACAAGGCTGAAATGTTTTACAGCAGGGGTGGGCAATTATTTTTTCCATGGGGCCACATGAGAAACAGAAAATTTTGTGGAGGGCCGGACCAAAAGGCTGAACTAAATTCTCATCTCATCTCATCTCATCTCATTATCTGTAGCCGCTTTATCCTGTTCTACAGGGTCGCAGGCAAGCTGGAGCCTATCCCAGCTGACTACAGACGAAAGGCGGGGTACACCCTGGACAAGTCGCCAGGTCATCACAGGGCTGACACATAGACACAGACAACCATTCACACTCTCATTCACACCTACGGTCAATTTAGAGTCACCAGTTAACCTAACCTGCATGTCTTTGGACTGTGGGGGAAACCGGAGCACCCGGAGGAAACCCACGCGGACACGGGGAGAACATGCAAACTCCGCACAGAAAGGCCCTCGCCAGCCACGGGGCTCGAACCCGGGCCTTCTTGCTGTGAGGCGACAGCGCTAACCACTACACCACCGTGCCGCCCGAACTAAATTCTGCATAATATTAATTGTATTTCTTTATATAAAGCAGTAAATAACATTGTTTTTACAAGCTGCTAAGACTGGTAAGAGTATGGAAAAAACGAGATTGCCTTACAAAAAATGTCATTTATTCAATCAAATTTCTCAAAACAATGGTTAACAAAATGTGAACGTTTGTACCATTTTTTCAAGTCACATTCACCCCAAAACACAATAAAGACATCAAAGTATTGTCTTTCTACTCCAAATATCAAGCAAGATACATCATATTATAATAATGATGCCCACATTTGTAGTCTAATCACCTCATTTGGTGTTTTTCAGTTTTTTATTTGTTCAGTGAGAGAAATCTCGTCTCTGTTGGGCTTTAACGAGTGCATCAAAGTCAGGTTGAATGTCTGAGGTGGAGATGCGAAGCACAGCTGACAGATGATCATCAGTCGATTCGGTGTAGGAATCAGATCTACAGATCGGCTCGGGCTCCGGCGCCTGCTGGTGACGTCACACTATGTGATTGGCTGGACCGTTTGAAGGATGACGTACAAGTTTGTGGTTGGTCTGGACAAATTACGGAAGTAGTTATCGCGGGATTAGGTTTCGTGGGATTTCATGTCATGTTCATGTCGCACGCATTGCGTTTTTGTTGAACACAACTTCAAAATAAAAGCAATGCACATTCAGTCCATGCATGAGGTAAAATTAGAAAATACGTTTATTTTGTAATTTCTAATTAATCTTACGCGGGCCGGTCAGAATGAACCAAAGGGCCGGATGCGGCCCGCGGGCCGTAAAATGCCCAGGTCTGCTGTAAAACATTTCAGATTACTTTAACTTGGAAATGCAAGTTCACCTGCTGCCTTGAAAATGCAAGTGAACTCAATTTGCCGATTATCTTCGTTTCAACTCAGAAAAAGTCTCGATTAGTCAAGACAACTAAGTAATTCAAGTCTAACCTTTGAAAACTTGCACAGATTAGTTCAAATTAAAACACTTTTCAGAGCTCATTGAGTTAAAGAGAAAAAGTAAGTGGACATAACTAAACAAGGCTGAAATGTTTTACAGTGTACTAAAAACCATATAGACAAAGTTTGTGCGTTATATCTTAAATTTTACTTATCAAGTAAAAATATCTGTCCATGCAGCAAGATAATTTCACTAGTATTAAGTAATTTTTTTCCTCAAATTCAGTTTTCAATTTTTTGCAGTGTATGTATATTCTAGTCGGTACTATATCATCAGTTGTTCATTTATCTCATCTCATCTCATTATCTCTAGCCGCTTTATCCTTCTACAGGGTCGCAGGCAAGCTGGAGCCTATCCCAGCTGACTACGGGCGAAAGGCGGGGTACACCCTGGACAAGTCGCCAGGTCATCACAGGGCTGACACATAGACACAGACAACCATTCACACTCACATTCACACCTACGGTTAATTTAGAGTCACCAGTTAACCTAACCTGCATGTCTTTGGACTGTGGGGGAAACCGGAGCACCCGGAGGAAACCCACGCGGACACGGGGAGAACATGCAAACTCCGCACAGAAAGGCCCTCGCCGGCCCCGGGGCTCGAACCCAGGACCTTCTTGCTGTGAGGCGACAGCGCTAACCACTACACCACCGTGCCGCCCTTGTTCATTTATATTTATTTATTTTATTTACATTTGTTGCCATGTGTACAACTTGTAAACTATATTATTATATAGTTCGTATACAATTCTTGTCCTTTGCATTTCTGTGATAAAGCTCGCTGTGACGGCGTCTTGTTTAACGCATGGTTTATATAATTTCATTTTCTTTTATTTCGTGTATGTGTATAGTAAATTTTAGAAAAATTAGACGTGTTCTTGGGCAGCTCTGTATTTGTATATACTGTACAGAACTACAGATTCAGAATATATTTGGATAATTGCACAAAGACATGCATTCAAAAGAAGTACCCATTCTACAAGCTTTTTTTTTAGCCTACTGGTACTTTCTTTTTGATGTATTTTATCAATAAAGTAAATAATAAAAATATTGTTCGACAAAATAGTTTATTTATACATTGACAATTATAGCAATGTGGCATATTTACCATGCACTAGTTCTGGATCCAGACTTTAGAGGTACTCAAAAAAGTGTCTTCAGTATGAGTATAGGTAGACCTACAGTAGGGCCACTAGAGGTTTTTTCCTGAGCATATTTTCACCTTAGTGAAAATATGCTCAGGAAAAAATACTGTTGTCAGGCACTGTGGGATGGGATCAGCTAGATCAGTTAGCTCCATAATGTTAGTTATCAGTTTTTAAAATGATTAACACTATAACAATTGCACAGTGTACATTTCACTGTATACATTGCAATAAACCCTTAAAGGAGAACTGAAGTCATTTTTAAACTTGCTTTATTTCTTAATTAACGTGTTATTCCATTACGTTTTCGGTTTTAGTAACCGTATTGGCAACTAGTTGCAATTAAATATTATACTTATCGGCCTATTCGGTTTTTAGCCGTGTTGAATTTAGTTCGTTTGGTCCACGGCAGGCGTCGCTTATCCGCACGATCTTCACGAGACTTGTGCGAGACTTCGAAACGTGAAGTGTCAGCCAGGTGTCAGTGCCGCCATTTTGAAAACTGTTTTCCAAACTAAATATCGCACAAAAACGAGTTTAAATGACGATTACTGCCTGCTTTTTTCAAACTTTCCTGATTGCTATCAAAACAAACAAAACTTCCGGCTTGATTACATCAGCATTCGAAAGAGGGCGCGCGCATTTTTTGATAACGTTGGCAGATGTTGGTGACTTTGATTTCCGCTGTACATTTTACTTCTGCCCTATGATGTCTCGCACAGGTCTCAGCGAATCTCGTTTACGGCCATTGCTTTGACATATGGACTGATATATTACAGAGCATATTTCAAACACTCAGAACTTGCTATAGCAGCGACAAAATAGCTGTCAGAAATGCATTCCGATATTTAATAAAATGAGAGAAATAGAATTTTGATAATAAAAAATTTGCCTTCAGTTCTCCTTTAATAAACTGATAATATTTAATGCTGCAGCAATCCATTCCAGTGTAGTATTATTGTAGGCCCTATATTGAATAATGCCTCTAATGACAGCAGTACTTAATTGTGGCGGACTTTGTGGCTTGGCTGCTAAACTTGATGCTGATTGAGCTACCAGTTAGAGTTCTTCATTTTTGTTAATATTTTACCACAATAAATAAATTATATATATATATATATATATATATATATATATATATATATATATATATATATATATATATAAAATTAGGTGGTAAGATGGTCATATTTAATAACTTTAAAAATTAGCTCCATCCTAATGTTGATAGTCCATATTAGGTTCGAATGCTTTTTTGCAATAAAACAAATGTTTACGGATTTAATGTCGATTTTATTTTTTAGAAATGCTTCATTCTCTATTGATGCTTCTTTAACAGATTTCCCTATTTCAACCTGGGTACTATACCATTCTTAAATTTCTCAAGTACTGTAATAGCTAATAAGTCTACAGGCAGATAAGCTTGAAAGAACAAGAGCATAGCTCACAACAGTTGTTATTAGCACAATGATAAATATGACAACATGTAAAAAAACAACAGAACCTGTGGTGTCGTAGCTATCACTAGCCCAAGCAGCTGTTAAATAATGAGATCGCTCAACAGCAGTCTTGGAGTGCTGCTGTGATTACTGGACTGAAGACAAACCAGCCAGAAAATCTTAGCGCTTAAGCTAATTGGTAGCTAAATAGTGAGATGTATATCCTACCCATTAGTTCCAGGGCTCGTTTTTTAAAGTGTGTCATGACGGTTCCTTCTTTTCTCCTCAGAAGAGGGCTGCTCCTCCTCTCTGCAACCTTCTGCTTCAACCTCGAGCGCACCTTCAGATTTGGCTCTGAGGCTGTGAAAATACAAACACAACCATTTACACTTTAATTACACATATGTAGTTATATAATAGGAAAAGCCATTTGAAAATACTGTACACCGATCAGCCATAACATATGACCACTGACAGGTGAAGTGAATAACATTGAATATGTCATTACAGTGGTACCTGTCAAGGGGTGGGATATATTAGGCAGAAAGAGACCCATCAGATCTCAAAGTTAATCTGTTGGAAACAGGAAAAATGGGCAAACATAAGGATCTGAGCAACTTTGACAAGGGCCAAATTGTGATGGCTAGATGACTGGGTCTGAGCATCTCCAAAATGGCACATCTTGTGTGGTGTTCCCAATATGCAGTGGTTAGTATCTACCAAAAGTGGTCCAAGGAAGGAGGTGAACCAGTAACAGGGTCATGGGTACCCAAGGCTCATTGATGTGCATGGGGAGCAAAGGCTAGCCTGTCTGGTCGGATCCTACACAAACTGCTGAAAAAGTTAATGCTGACATCTTTCTGTTTTAGCCAGCATTAACTTTTTCAGCAGTTTGTGCTACAGTAGCTCTTCTGTTGGATTGGACCATATGGACTAGCCTTCATGCCCCATGTGAATCAATGAGCCTTCAACACCCATGACCCTGTCCTTCACCGGTTGTCCTTCCTTGGACCACTTTTGGTAGGTACTAACCACTGCATACCAGGAATACCCCACAAGATGTACCATTTTGGAGATGCTCAGACCCAGTCATCTAGCCATCACAATTTTGCCCTTATCAAAGTTACTCAGATCCTTACGCTTGCCCATTTTTCCTGCTTCCAACACATCAACTTCAAGAACTGGCCATTCTCTTGCTGTCTAATATATCCCGCCCCTTGACAGGTGCCACCATAATAAGACAATTAAATAATATTGGCTGGCGTTGAGTGGTATATCAGATATATTCCATTCAGCTAGCATGATACTGAACTCGTCTTTGACTTGTTAAATATCATGCTAGCTGAATGGAACATATCTCATATACCATGAAAAAAAGCCAGCCAACATGCTCTTTTCCAGTTTTTCAATGTCCATTGGTATGCTTTTCTCTTGTAAATATGTGTGAAGAATATCTAATGAAGTTTTGATAGCCTTTCGGGTGTTCAATGCGCCTTTCTCTTTTCCAGCAAACAAAGAAATGCTGCTGTGCATGCGCAGCAGAAAACTCTCTCACTGAATATTCGCATCAGCTCTGACATGTGACATCATGTTGTCGTGACAACCATGCAATATCATAAACCATATTCAACACTCGTTCTCCATTGGGTAGAGTGACATAATACATGTAGGATAAGCGATATGCTAACAATATTGCATGCTATCAAAGCAAATGAATGAAACCTGCTAGAAGGGAATCGAATACATGTTTTTATTCCATCGAAAAAGTGCCCTGTATGTATAATAATATATATGTTATTCACTTCACCTGTCAGTGGTCATAATGTTATGGCTGATCGGTGTAGAATCATGTATGATGTACATACAGTACATAATTCTACATGCAATACATACATACATGTATCATGCACACCCATGTTCATGTCATGTTTTTCAGTGTTATTTCTTGAAGAGGGCAATATTCTTATATGTTTGCAGCTCTGCCTTATTGTAACCAAAGACATGAGGTAGATCAAAAATGGAACGAGAAAAGAATCTGTGAAGTGCCTCAAAGGTGCTAGAAACCTCACAGCGCAGACGCTTCTCACAGGCTGCTCGGGGAGATTAAATGAGACAGGTCTGGAACTTACTTCCAATCATCTGGAGTAAATTAGATAGAGCAACATGAAGTGGAAAGGTCTGCTCCCTGACTTGACCAAAGCCCAATACAGTAGTAGCACTTAATATAAAACAAAAACAAAGGCAGTATTGGGGTAACAGTCCTACTGTGCTCACATTACCATCCGTAAATCCGAAAGTCCCACATTCACCTAACATGAGGTTTATGTAACAAGTTATGAAAAAGAGAGTCCTTTTTCCGTAACTGTCCTGTGCGTGAGATTATATGAGTAATGCAGTATGAGTAATATGTTGCTGTATAGTAAGTCAGCTCCTCCAGAGAACTGTCATAAGGCTGGGGAGCAGTATGGGGTGAATCAGAGGAAAGTCATTCTCACCCACATGTACTGCAGTGTTACAGGGTCGTGAACCCCCTGAGGACAGTCAGCAGCAAAATCACGGAGCCAAATTTCCACTTTTTGCTGTAGGCAAATCCTTTTATTAGTCCCTTTTTGCATATTGAAAGACAATAGGTCCAGATTAGTGTGGGCACTTGTTGCATTAAATATACACTTCCTTTAAAAAGCATTTTTAATAAATGAAAGGTTTCTTCAGTTATTCATGATCTCCAGGGTCCGTACAAGAGTCTAAAGTTCGTATTATTTTATTTCAGCCTGTAAGAAGCCACGCCTCCTGCTCCCCTTCTTTATTTTTAATTAAATTTAGTTTTTAATTAGATATTTATTAATCATACAGTACATCTTTTAATGTTCTAACGTTCTTTGTTAGCTTTTTTTGCCTTAAATGCTATATTTTGCAAATTATTCTTTTAGTCTTTTATTTAACTGTCTTTTTAAAGGACTTTGAACTGCTTTTTGTATGAAAGACGCTATGTAACTAAAGAAGATTATTATTATTATTATTGCTGGGGTGGCACGGTGGTGTAGTGGTTAGCACTGTCGCCTCACAGCAAGAAGGTCCTGGGTTCGAGCCCAGCGGCTGGTGAGGGTCTTTCTGTGCGGAGTTTGCATGTTCTCCCCGTGTCCGCGTGGGTTTCCTCCGGGTGCTCCGGTTTCCCCCACAGTCCAAAGACATGCAGGTTAGGTTAACTGGTGACTCTAAATTGACCGTAGGTGTGAATGTGAGTGTGAATGGTTGTCTGTGTCTATGTGTCAGCCCTGTGATGACCTGGCGACTTGTCCAGGGTGTACCCCGCCTTTCGCCCGTAGTCAGCTGGGATAGGCTCCAGCTTGCCTGCGACCCTGTAGAACAGGATAAAGCGGCTACAGATAATGAGATGAGATAATAAACACTAACCAGATTTTTTGTTTGTTTGTTTTTTTGAAAAAAATGCCCCTAATCTTTTGATCAGGCAGCATAATTAATTTGATTATATCCATAGTATGGACTTTGGAATCTCTCGATTCTGTGATTTTACATAATTATTTTGGAGTAATGTAAATTGACCTTATAATCTCAAGTTATCTACAGTTAAAAAACACTCACAGTCTGTATTTTTTTAACAAGAAGAGACATATGTAGATATGGTTTCTGCTCAAATTGCACTACTAGAAAGCTCTTATCATAATCTGTAGCGGCCGCATCAGCAGGCTGTGCCATCCAGTAGGGCAGTAATGGGATGTAAATCCTGAGCCTGAAGTGATCCGCAGGGAGCCTTTGCCTATCCTCCTACCACCCCACGCTGCTCATATTGCTGTCTATTTTTACCTAACATCACAAGCCGTCACCACGGGAACAGCATCCCATCACTGCAGAGATGGAGGCTTAGTTGTTGAGGTCACAGCAGGAGGTTTGGACTGTGATGCAAGAAGAAAATGCTTCGCTCAGTCAAAGCGACAGACACAACACCTGTGTGACTTTACCCGGAGCTGACACATCGCCTGAAGCCACAGGCCAAGCCAAACAGGAATATATATATATATATATGAGGCAGGAGTTTAACAGGCCCATAAATCAATCACATTATTGCATTTGAAAGCACTGCCTGAAGGTATGCTGCACACAGTCTGCCAAATTTATTATACTCTCTCCACTTAACATACGAGTTCCCTTTTCAAAGTGCGTGGGTTCGCTGTTAAAGTTTGAGGACATGCTGGCAGGTGGGCACAACAGGAACCTGATTTTACAGCAAAACATTGCTCTATTATTATTATTATTATTATTATTCAGATTATAAATATTGTGTGGGTTTGAGGACATTATCCTTTGCGCACTCATTCTCCTGCTAGAACTGCCATGTTCTGCTTCGCATTCTTCGTTCTCCTGTTTCTAATCCTATCTGCATAATTTTCATTAGGCAAAGAAAACAAACCCGTCCTCACCCAAAGGATATGAACCCTCTGATGCAACAGCTGTACTTTTATGAGCCATATTACTCCACCACTACTACTCTGTTACTTTCCAGTTAGCATAACACACATTATGTCCCTCTGCAGCCACAGAGGAATACTATAGCACCACAATAGGGAATAGTCTAGTGCAAAGCTCTGAAAATTTCCACTGTTTCAGATGTACCAAGTTAAATCCTTCGCAACTCAGCTGCACCTGCTCCACATGTTCGGTAACTGGGTCGAGAATAGAGAGGGTATTTCTTCTCTTTTCACGAAGCCAGGCTATTCCTGCACACAACAGCGTCTGTGCTCCAAATTAGCACGATTATAATTTTTCCAGAGAAAGGGAAAAGTTGCAAACACGCTGGCAATTTTCTTTTCCTTTTGTCAAGTGATAGAAGAAGTGAATCTGTATGACGTCAGTGTCTGTTTATTAATGTCGTTTAACGATAGTGTGATTTGAATTTGTTTTTGTGTATTTATTGTCCCACAGGAAGAAAAAGACACTAATAATATAGCCCTGTGCACTATAAAAATTTAGTAAATTAGTTTACCTCACAGGAAAGTACTAAAACCCTTCACTAAAATTGCACAAGAGGAAAATCTAAGTGCCTGCTCTCACAGCACCAATAATGATAACTATACCTATAACTACAACTACGGTATGACGATACCTTTAGCTCCAGTCTGGAGCAGTCACACCACAATTATAATCCCGACTATAATATCAGTTGGTCCTGCCACTCGGGTAAATAAAGATATGTGGTTATTAGTTTAAACAGTTTAAACATCTGATTGGTCAGATGTTTTATCGGATCAGGTCCAGGCCTGGAAAAATCATTCCAGAAGCAATTTCACCGATACGATAAACCCAGGCCTGGGCTATAGGTATCATTATCGGTCTGGTGTGAACACCAACCACATAAACTGCAGGGGACAGATTTATTTATAGCTATCGTTATAGTTATCAGTATTGTGGGACCGGGCCTTAATCCAGAAAGTGAAAAACGGTCCTTTATTGTTTCATACCCAGCGTTCTTTCTTTAAAAACAAAAATAATAACTGCACCCCATTTGTTAAGTTGTTAAAAGTGGTAACATTTGGCTTTTTTGAAACACTTTTAAATAATTTTTCTGTTGATTCAAATAACAAATAATACACTTTTTAAAATGATTTTTCAACTAAAATGGATGGAAAAATAAATGGTAAAACAGAAATACAGTGTCTGTTTTTCACTCTGAAACCATTGGAGGTACAAACATTTACTGTATTTCTGAGACTTAGGGTGTTTTCACACCTGGTCCCCTTTAAAGGAACCAGACTCAGTCCTCTTTAAGGGTGTTTTCACACTTGGTCCCTTTCAGCCATCTAACCGAACTCAGATCGATGACTCAGCATTTTTTGCGCATATGTGAACACTCCAACCGTACCCAGACCCCTTTAAAGCGAACCGAACTGAGACCACCTCAGAAGGTGGTCTCAGTACGGTTCGCTAAAAATCAATGGTACGGTTCGCCTAATCTGTGCATTGTGAACAAAAAGCGCACCGGGTTCATTTCGCCTTTTTCACTGTAGTTTAACCTTCTTCGTTTGCCGTAGTTGGTCACGTGACTGTAGCAGGGAAACTCAACTTCCTTTTGGAACTTACCACAGCCATGTTACAGTTCTCTGAACTTACTGACTGATGAGTTGGCCACAATAATATAACTATATATATATATATATATATATATATATATATATATATATATATATATATATATATATATAATAAATTTATTTTCCTTAATCCGCACTATTTTGATCAAAGAATACAGCAGGGCAAGCATGGCAGCAGACATTTTGATTCAAGAGAAAATTACCCAGAATTCCATGCACTGGGGGTCTGAGGGCTCTAGAGGACCTGGTGTGAACAGAAAGAGGACTGAGGCCCCATCAAAGCTTAACTGGACCAGAAAGAGAACCCAGTCCTCTTTGTAATAAATTCACAGTGTGAACACAAAAAGAACTGGGTTCTTTTTCTGTTGGTCCACTTTTTGGTCCACTTAAAGAGGACTGAGTCTGGTTCTTTTAAAGGGGACCAGGTGTGAAAACACCCTCAGTGTGAACACAAAAAGAACTGAGTTCTTTTTCTATTGGTCCACTTTTTGGTCCACTAAAGAGGACTGAGTCTGGTTCCTTTAAAGGGGACCAGGTGTGAAAACACCCTTAGACCTGGAACCATGTGTAACCTTGTTTCACGTCCCTAACATTTCCTGAATTCAGATTTAAGTGAGATATACAGGAAGAGATTTCAGTTGAGGCACAATAACAACTTTGCCTTTACCCAGTGATCTATAACAAAAATATTCACCAAAGAAACAGTGGCAGATCTAAAGGGTAGGTCTGTGCACTGGACATTTATATGGAACAGCAGTCCCATTTGTCTGAAACAGATTCTGAAATTCAACTTAGTCTGTTCAGTTTAACCCAGAAGGAAATAAATTGTGGTTAAAAGCTATCGAAACTGAATTATGAATTCAAACCCAAGGACTACTCCGATTCTCATGTTATAGCATTGGTTCCAAACTCTTGGCAAGCTTTTCTCAGTGTGAGATTAACATATTGAACGCTAACATACAAGTATATTGAAGGGAAAAACATATTGAAGACAATAAGCACCCTTTTTTCTTTTTGCGTATATGATATAATTATCCCAAATTAGTTTCAATAACCAGTGCAACTCGGGATTATACCTCCACTGCCTGATCTCTAAATTGTGTACAACACACTAGTCCATGTGGGAAAGTAATTTAACCAGTATAACTGTTTACCATCATAATTCAAAAGGACACGAGGGGAAAGGAATGTAATGTCAGTTCGGTGACCTCATGGCACTGCTATGAACTGTTCGTCTTGGCGAGAGCTTACGACTGACCAAAACCAAGAGGGAGCCATAAGTCATGTTAATGCTGACTTCCCATGAGGCTTACTCCAAGGCTGGGTCAACAAACCTGAGCTGATTTCTGTGAAAAGTCAGGGATTTTCGAAATAACTGAAGGCTTTCATACCTCAGGAGAAATTAAATACCTTTATTCTTTCTGTGAAGTGGTTATGTGATGTTACTGATTATGGGCGGTAAGCAGGAAAAGCGAACTCGGAGGAATTTAATTACTAAAGTAACGTGCATATGGACCTCTGTGTCACTCCTCCTGGGTTCCAGGGTAAAGTATCCAGTAAAATATCCTTTCTACAGTGATTGAAGGCTGAGTATTTAAGTCAGTTCAAGACATAGTTTAGAAATGATTGCGATTTCAGAGGAACAGCGCAATATTAGAGCTGATCGTTCATTTTCGGGGGGGATGAAAGTAAAACCAAGGTTTAAAATTTAAAAAAAAAAGAGTACTTCAGTAGGATTCACTTCAGCGTGATTACTTTTTGATCCGATTTTCCAAAGAAAATGTTTCTGGGACAATACGGACTCACTGGTGAATTGTAAGTAATACATACGTTTAGCTGTGGCAACTTCGGCTAGTGCTTTGGATAAAAGCATCTGCTAAAGGAATAAACTGAAATACTGTCTGTAACCTCATGCGATCCTATATCATCTAAGCCTTGTCTAATTGTGAAACATACACTATGCGCATTTCAAAGATTGCTTGGTCTTACCAGTCTTCCTCAGAGGGAAATCATCCCTGGAGTCTGGTAGGGAGGGCAAAGGGAACTTGCCCGATGGTGACACTCCTCCCAGAGGAGGTGAACTCTGCTCCAGAGAGGTGTGATGGGAGGCCCTGAACAGAAAGGAGACACAAACTGAACTGCTTAACTCGCCTTCCAGGCATAAATCACTCAAATGTCCCAAATTTCACATTAGAGTTGCACTGTTTGGCACTTAATATCATCATGATCCAACAGCTCGATATTCTTTTTCTGCAGATGTAACAGTACATATCTCTCATCAGCATGACAGATTGATAATACACATTTTTAAGTGCATAACATCAATAATAAAGATATCAATAACACATAAAAATATTGGGCCACAGTGATCATGATGTTCCGCCAGATATCAGGAGTCTTGACTTACGTGAACCATAATTTGGAGTTCTGTGTGAATGTCTGACAGGATCCATTGGATGCTGTGTCCTTTGTGGATTTACTCAACAAAAACTCTTGCAGTTTCTGCTTAACTTCTGTGCTGGCCACGGCACCTGTCACACCAAAGGAAAGCGCTCATCCTGTGGCTCATACACTCTGTTATTATTGCCTGGATATGCACTGATTTAGCAGACGTGGACAGTAACGAAGTACATTTACTTGAGTACTGTACTTAAGTACACTTGTTGAGTATCTGTACTTTACCTGAGTATTATTATTTTTGGAACCTTATGACTTTAACTTCACTTCATTTGAAAGGCAAATTTCGTAATTTTTACTCCACTACATTTCTATCAAGGTCCTCGTTACTCGTTACTATGAAGCGGGTTTGAAGGTGGATGTTTTTTCTTTTCTTTTCTAAAACATGATTGGTTTTTCGCAGGTGACACTGAGACAGCCGATCAGTAATCACTAGGGTCACGTCACGTCCATAGACTGTATAAAATCAAGTTCAGTGATTTCTCAGCAGCGTTATTTAACACGATCAGTTGATGGCAGAATGGAAGGAGGCGGTTCTTCTGGAGAACGCATACACTCATGGCTTTACCTAGAACCCATGTTTCAGTTTTCTGAAAGGATTAAAGATTCGTTTCGTTTTAAATGTTTGCTTTGTTTGCCAAAAACAAACCCCATCTCAGCCTACAATACCTCGCCGTCCAACCTGCGGAAGCATATTGAGGGATATAAACGTTTTATTCCAAGAGAAAGCTTGTAACGAAGTTGTCTGTGCTTTTAGAGCTAGCGATAACGTTGCAATAGTTATGCAGTCTGATTAGTCAAATGACTTTCTATGGATTTGCCCGCCAAGTTGCCGTAGCCTTGTCCACGGCTAATGTTTACACATAGCTAACTTGGACACTGTTAGTTAGCATGTAAAAACGGAGTTACACTAACTAACATGAATAATGCTAACTTATCTGAAGTCCTTTCAGAAATGTGTTTTAGCATAATCTTGCCAAATAAACAGAATGTAGAAATGTTTCTTTTCTAGTAGCATTAGCTACCCAATATGATTTCGAGTTTGAAAAGCATTTGCTAGCATGTCAGGTGGAGCTTCACTGACTAGCTAGCTTAACATTAAACCACCATGATGGCACAGCATGCGTTCATTTTGTGAATTCACATTTCTGTCTTTGGGAACGGCGTTAGGTTTGTAAGCGTTGTGGCAATAATACAACGATGCGTTGACAGAAAATGTACTTTTAATACTTAACTGTTTTTAAAAGCAAGTACTTCAGTACTTTAACTTAAATAAAAATTTGACTGGATGACTTTCACTTGTATCGGAGTAACATTTGACCAGTGGGATCTGTACTCTGACTTAAGTAATGAAGTTGGGCACTTTGTCCACCTCTGTGATTTAGTAAAGCCATTTTTAGCAAAAAAAAAAAAGAAACTGTTTAAAAAGGTCACTTAAAGAGGAAAACTCTTTTTGATGCTAATTATTTAATTCATTTTGACCATTTAGCTTGAAATATACATACATATGCATACATGTACACATACTGTACAATGACATGTCTTTACAAACATTCAGATCTCAAATTTGTCATGCTAACTTAGAACTCACATTAAACAAATGAATAAACATCTCCCCCTGCTGGCCAATGAAGATAGAGCACCAATAAAGAAGTCATGAGGCTTTGGTGTTGTCGGAGTTAGGAAAAAAAAAAAAAGAGCCTCAACCTGTTCACTTTTAATCGGCATGCTAGTGTAGTGTAATGAGCAGGGGTAGAACTCTTACTCTCTCGTGCCCGCTCTTTGCTCTTGAGGATTAGAACCTGCTGCTGGCGCCGATGTCTCTCCAGTTCCCTTTCCTGGTTTTGCTGCTCCAACTTCCTTTCCTTCTCCAGCTGTTCCTGCTGTTGCTTCATCGCTTGCAGCTCCTGCTGCAGCTGAAAAATACATCAGCTATGTCTGTGAAGGTTCTCAGTCATCCAGGTCATAGTAAACCATTGGTGCTAAAGAAGGCAACTTGAAATTCTTGAAGATGTTTCACTTCTCATCCGAAAGGCTTCTTCATTTCTGTCTGACTAGTGGGGAGTTCCAGGTATTTATCCTCTAGTGGCTCAAAAGCAACCCTAAAGAGAGTCGTTGAGGTCACATGGGTTGTTGAGTCATCCTGTAGGCACCTGATCCTCTAGGCTGCTAACACCATTCACACCCGGCCCCCAGCGACCTACACCTACAGGATGACTCAACGACCCATGTGACCTCAGTGACTCTCCTTAGAGTTGCTTTTGATCCACTAGAGGATAAATACCTGGAACTCCCCACTAGTCAGACAGAACTGAAGAAGCCTTTCGGATGAGAGATGAAACGTCTTCAAGAATTCCAAGCAAGTCCAGTTGCCTTTTTTAGCACCAACGGTTTACGTCAGCTATGTGTTACACTTGTTGCTGAATTTCGACAGCTTTTCTGTCTAACCAAAGCATTTACAGCCAGGAAGATATATAAGCCACAGGTTATTCCTGGGGCATATTTTTGCCTGGACAGGTCAACATTAGCATTCTCAGGGTCATCTCGGGCTCACCTTGAGGTGCTCCTGGAGCTGAACCTGGTGCTGGCGAATCAGGTTCTCATGCTGCTTCTGGAACTCATTAATGAGGAGCTGTTTCTGGATCTGCTGCTGCTTATGAATGATGAGCAGCTCCTGCTGCAGCTGCCGCTCCCACACGTTGGAGTCCGAGCCCAGGGCTGGCATCCTCACGTCTGTCCGAAGATCGAGTGGAGACGCAGGCTCCAGAGCCAGTGGTAGGTCAGGCTTAACGTCCACTGAAAATATGGCACAGGAGAGATAAGGGCAGTTAAAAGTCTGTTATCTGAAATATTGCGGTTACCTCAACAGGCATCCTACATTTGTAAGGAAGGGAGGGAGGGTGTTATGGGTGCATATAAATTGGGTTTAAAAACAACGTGAAGTGAAAAGAAAGCAGCTCCATATGAAGCACAAATGAACTCGTGCCTGTACAGCACCAGTTCCCTACTATGAGCCGAAAGATGTACAGCTCAGACTGTCTTCAAGCATCAGACATCCCGCTGACCCCTTTTGGCTCCAGCACAAAGCGTAGTGTTATAACCTCGTTTGTCAGTTGGATGGCCTGTTTGCGTGTGTGCCTTGCCCTTATTCCCAGCAATATCCCCTCCTCCAAGCATTCAGCATTATGGAAACACTGCTCCTATATTCTTCAACCTCTGGCTCATTACAAATAATAAGCTGGATCCAAAGCAAGAGGGCATCCCTCAGGTCCCTGCAGCTCTATAAATAGCCGGTAAGGCAGTGGAAATCAATAGCAAGCCTGGATGACACACTCAGAAAGGATGAGGCAAACAAGCATCATAACCAACTGCGGCTGCGCGCCTTCTCTGCGGGGGAATAAGCAATTACTGAGATATGGGCCTTACAAAAAGAGCCTTAGAGCAAACAAAGCCCCGGCTGATAGCAAACCTGGACAACGGTATGTGCAAAATGGAAGAATACAAATAATGTCACCCTCTCTTAGCTGTTTTTCATAGTTACAATTGATGTCAGAAGTTTACATACAGTGACATGAATGCCATCTTGGATATGAATGTCATGGCAATATTTGGGCTTTCAGTCATTTCTTTGAACTGTTCTTTTTCTGTGGCAGAATGATTGTACAGCATACATCTTTAATTAAAAAAAACTAGACTTTGGTGCACAAGTTTTAATTTTCTTTGGGTTTTCTGAAATCCACACAGGGTCAAAATTATACATACAGGGTCTAATACGTACAGCACACTTAGATTATTAATTCAGAGGTGCTGAAACTTCTCAAATGTCTCTTATCTTGCCAAGGCCGAGGTCTCTTAACTTCCTGTTAGTGATCATGATTGACTACAGCTGGTAGCTTCTCTGTGCCTTCATAAAAAGGGTTTGCTTACAGCACTCACTGGATTGACCAACACACAGTAAAATTGGAAAAGTTCAAGAAGCTCAGTGCAGATCTGAGAAAGAGGATCGCAGATGTACACAACTCCGGAACGTCTCCTGGAGCCATTTCTAAACAACTGCAAAATCCAAGATCAGTTCAAACAATTGTATCTAAGTTATTGTGAGGTGTAGTCACTTTGCCAAGACACTTTGCTTCAAGAAAACCCAAACTGTCACCCTCAGCTGAAAGGAAATCGGTTTGGATGGTCAGGAACAACCTGGGAACCACCATGGCACAGTCCTGCCATGAACTGGAAGCTGATGGATCACTGTCTACAGTTCAGATCACCATGAATTAAGAGGCTGCTATTCAAGAAATAACCCCCTGCTCCAAAATTGACACCTTCAAGCTTAGCTAAAGTTTGAAGCTGACCACACGGACAAAGAAAAAGCCTTCTGGAGGATAGCTGTATGGTCAGATGAGACAAAGATTGAGTTGTTTGGCCACATTGACCACCATGTACAGAGAGACACTGTACCAGCTGGTGGTGGTGGTGGTAGGATCATCATGCTCTGGGGCTGTTTTGCTGCCAGTGGAACTGGTTCATTGCACAAAGTGGATGGAATAATGAAGGAGGAGGACTACCTCAGAATTCTTCAGCAAAAACCATCAGAAATTTGAACACGACTTGGGAGTTACAGCAGGACAATGAACCCAAACACGCATCAGAGCTGGTTGTGGAGGATAAAGCAGGCTAATATTAAGCTTAAAACAAGTCCTGACTTCAACTCCGTTGAAAATATATGGACCGTGCTTATAAGTCGAGTCCATGCCAAGAAAAAAAAAATTTTAATTGAACTCTACCAATTCTACCATGAAGAGTCATGAAATATCCAACCAGAATTCTGCCAGAAGCTTGTTCATGGTAAACAAAAATGTTTGGTCAAGGCGAATCTTGCAAAGAGACATTTTACCCAAATATTAAAGGGACAGTCCACCGTACTTCCATAATGAAATATGCTCTTATCTGAATTGAGACAAGCTGCTCCGTACCTCTCCGAGCTTTGCGCGACCTCCCAGTCAGTCAGACGCGCTGTCACTCCTGTTAGCAATGTAGCTAGGCTCAGCATGGCCAATGGTATTTTTTGGGGCTGTAGTTAGATGCGACCAAACTCTTCCGCGTTTTTCCTGTTTACATAGGTTTATATGACCAGTGACCTGAAACAAGTTCAGTTACACAAATTGAAACGTAGCGATTTTCTATGCTATGGAAAGTCCGCACTATAATGACAGGCGTACTAACACCTTCTGCGCGCTTCGACAGCACATTGATACCTTCACTCCTCTTCGGGCACAGCCAGCTCCGTATCAATGTGCTGTCGAAGCGCGCAGAAGGTGTTAGTACACCTGTCATTATAGTGCGGACTTTCCATAGCATAGAAAATCGCTACGTTTCAATTTGTGTAACTGAACTTGTTTCATATCACTGGTCATATAAACCTATGTAAACAGGAAAAACGCGGAAGAGTTTGGTCGCATTTAACTACAGCCCCAAAAAATACCGTTGGCCATACTGAGCCTAGCTACATTGCTAACAGGAGTGACAGCACGTCTGACTGCGTCTGACTGACTGGGAGGTCGCGCAAAGCTCGGAGAGGTACGGAGCAGCTCGTCTCAATTCAGATAAGAGCATATTTCATTATGGAAGTACAGTGGACTGTCCCTTTAAGTGTGCTGTATGTAAACTTTTGACCCTGTATATACAATTTTGACCCTGTGTTGATTTCAGAAAACCTAAAAAAAATTAAAACTTGTGCACCAAATTCTAGTGCTTTTTTTAATTAAAGATGTATGCTGTACAATCCTTCTGCCACAGAAAAAGAACAGTTCAAAGAAATGACTGAAAGCCCAAATATCGCCATGACATTCATATCCAAGATGGCATTCATGTCACTGTATGTAAACTTCTGGACCTATAGTGCATCATCCCATAGTGTACGATTTTAGTTTGTGTAGCGCTATTATTTTAGACAGATCTCCAAACAAAAAGAAAAAGATGTTAAGTTGACATTTAAACACGCTCATATGCAAATATACAGCTTGGTCTTCATGCCAGTAAATGTCCTTTTTTTTTTTTGTTCTTCCCACATCTGCATTCTTGTGAAATGTCAAATGCATAGCTGAACTCGAAAAGAGTGACTCACTGATAACATTTTGAGTTTCACAATTAAAACCATGTAACCTTTAGTGAAATAGTTCGAGTTAACGGCTTATATTGCAAAGAAGCAATAAGCAAGACGCCAAGTAACGCAGTGCAACGGACACTTAGCTAAGCAAATCGTCCGGGTGCCATCTCAAATCTCATATCTTTAAAATTCTCGCTTTTGGATAACAGACAGGGACACCTACAATTTTTTTTTTATCCAGCGTGGATATTAAAAGCCACACACAAGACAGACGCAAACATTGTCATCTGCTGTCGTCAGTGAAAAACTGAGA